>NC_134463.1:79244650-79918936 GCF_047948215.1 Lycorma delicatula
TTATTTGATTTCAGTGTAAATTTAAATAATTTCACATTGTGGTTCTATTTATTGTTTTTTTAAGTCTATTTTATTAGCTTAATTTTTCAATTTAAATTTTTTATTTATTTTTTTTTTTATGTATATGTTACAAAAATCATGTACTTTTGTTTAGTTAAATATTGTATTTTTAATTAGTTATTTTATTAATCATCCTGCTATAATGCTATGAACTCACAACTAGCGCTCATGGTTTCTTTTGCTAGCTGCGTCAAGGATAAATATGTTGAATAAAATTGTATGTGTAATTTTCAGTTGACAATAAATAAATGAAAAAATAATAGTTGACAATAAATGAAAAAATTGAATTGTATGAACTTTTCTAGTTTTATCTTGTTGTTAATGCAATAATAGGTTCTACTGGTCATTATAATGCTTTTAATAAACTGGATATATTCTTATTTTTATAATTTAACTGTTATTAAATACATCATGCCTTTTTATTTGAATTACTATTCTGTGTGTTATACAGTATATACATATTGTAATTATTATTATTGTTGTTGTTATTGTAATTATTGTTTTTTTTTATATCCCTAGAGTAATAAATTGTATGTTAAAAAATGTTTAGTTTGTTATCTCTCAGTGTCTTGGAAAACCACAAACACACAACAATATTTCGATATAAACTATCTTTTGTTACCCTACTTGTAAGAAAAAACAAATGACTTATTAGTTAGTAAGCTACTACTTACTATATTAAGCAAGTCTTTTACTAGAATTACAATGTTCACTGATAAGGTGCAGTAGAATGAATTTGCTGTTTCAATGCCCAAAAAACATTACATCAGCTAAGGTCAAGTTATATTTTATAGTTAAATTATTACACATATTTTTCCTATAATTTTCTTTATCAGAATAGATCCAATCCCCATTACTTCTGATAGTATCCTTTTCTTTTTTTACATTTATATTATTTATAATGGATTTTTTTAATATTTATTATTTATTTGCAATTGTTTTTTTTTTTTTCAGTTGACCATTTGAGCAAATATTTGGCGACAAGATTAGCATTGGATCTTGGAAATGAAATTGGAATAACAGAACGGAGTCTAAATTTTTGTATATATGTGGCACCATCACCTGGACAGCATGTTGCACTTAGTGGGAGCCAAACACTGAGACAAGTTAATGACCGGTTCTGGAAATTGAATAAGCCACTGGAAATGTTTTATTCTTGTAAGAAAACATGAGGGCGTTTGTAATCTTTTTTGTTTATGTATTCTTTTTTTTTCATTTTTATTCAGTATTGGCATTAAGGACGAGTTTTATCTTTATTCTTTAACTTAGACGAAACAAATTTTTCTTTGTAAGAAAGAATTAAAGTTTAAATTTTCTTAATTTTTATGAGCATATAAAAATTCACTGAAGACAATTTTTTACCTTTTCGTAAATAATTTTGAACATTTTTATAAAGAATGATTTTCATCCATTTTGAGATGGCTAATACACAAATTGGTCTTTGTGTTTGTAATTTGATTGTATACCTTATCAAAATGAAGAGAAAAAGTTATTTTGACTTATTCAGTTATTTGAAGAAGCTGTGCAATTTTAGGCTGGTCATTTCAGTTGTTGATTAAAATGTTAGAAATATGATATCAATTTTGACACTTTTAAGTATTTCATTTTTGGCATTTTTTTTAATAATAGTTTTTTTTTATATTATCACAATCATCAAATAATTTTTTATCTGCTTTAAGATTAGGTGTTCCTTTTTGAGGTGATATATATACTACACATTCTATGTAAGAAAATGATATTTTCTGTAACTAAATTTCATCAAATTTGTATAAAGATTAAGTATGTTTTCTTATTGAGTTCTGCAGATTAAATTCCAAATTTTTCAGCATGCTTAATTGTCAGACATATAATTCCATTATATCTTGTGTTATTCCTGTTAAATGTATTGATTTTTTTTTTTCTTTTACCAACTTTAATTATGTTCTTTTTATTTTAGATTTATGACAACAGAATTATCTTCTTTCTTTTCTTTTTGTTAATTTTATTTAATCTGTGAATGTGATTAGGGGACCTTCTTCCCTTAATATAATTTTATATATATATATATATATCAGTAATTCAAACAATATTTACCCATTACTTCATTATTGAAATATGTTTATGATTAGCAATGTTGCTCATTTTTGTAACTTCTCATTGAAAATGTATCCCTCTAGTCTGTGTACATATTCATCCTTATATATTTTTATATGTATATTATTTTGCATTAGAATGACAACAAACCATCAAGGCCATAAATGAAAATAAGCTATGAAACAATTATTTTGCACCATAACTAGTTTTTTCCTCAATCTTATTTGTTTAGTTATTTCCATATCTCTAAAACATTGATTGATACTTTTTTATTTCTATATTCCTCTTGCATCTATCCTTCAACATCCATTTACAACTCTTGTACATATCCTTTATAATTTTTTATTTAATATAATTTTCAGAGAGAAAAGGTTGTAAATATAGAAAACAATTTCTTGTCTAGGTATTTTTTTTTATTGGTAGTAAGCAGATAAAGTAAAATCCTTTGTCATTTTGATAGTATGTCATCGTAATTGAATTATTTTTCTATGTTAATGACAAAAAATAAATACAAATATTTTTTCCATTTGTGATAGCCATCCTTTCATTTGTAAATAAATGTGTAATATCTTGTAAATAATGAGTTAAATGTATTTTATACGTTAAAAATTGTTCGCCTTTTATGTAAGCTTTATATTGTGATAAAATGTAATTGATACTATTTATATTACTACTGTAATTAAATATGACAACGTAAAATGATGTGTTTTTTCTTAATATATCTTTATAAAAGGATACTTTGAAATTCACAGTACCCATCCTATTTTTGTTCCATTTGAATCTAACCATTACACACCACAAACTACCTGTTCTTAATGGGTACCTTTACTGTTAAGAAAGTACAGATAACAGTGAGTTTTATATATGTATACAATACTAGAATTAACAATAAATAAGAACAGTTAATATTTAATCTAATTGAACATAAAGTGGAGGACATGAAAACAGAAACAAAATTACATCAATTTTCTGCCAAATTTTGTCTGTTAACCAATTTTAAAAAATAAAATGTCAATTTGTTTAAAATAAAAGGTTTAATATTTTAATAAATAAAATAGATTTTGATAAAACTAATATTTACAAAGATGTAATAGATTGAAAAAATAAACATGGCCGCCATTTTGTTATCTGCAAAGGTATTTAATTTCTGATTTTTTGCTAATTTTAAAACCAAATATTAATGTGATTTCTCTATCCAAACTTAAGATATAAATTGTTATATAAAAATAACAAAATGGGGCGGACAGGGGTAGAAGAAAGGAGAAATTGCCATTTTTCCTAAGGATATTTTTTGTTTAGTTTTTATTTTTAGTGAAAAATAAGGAAAATATGAAAAGCTTATTTTATAATTTACCCAATTACTAAGAAAGAAGTGAAGAATAACAAATTTTAATCTTAAAAGTCAAACTTAGGACTATTTGAATGAAAATCCCAAATTCTGACTATTCAGTTATTTTAAAGAAAATTCTCTTATTCAAATTTACATGTTTAAATTTGGCATTCTCAAAAAGCTAATAAAAGAATGACTTTCCTTTTACATTATTAGTAATAGACTTAAAATAATTTTAAAAAGTAACTTTGTTTTTATAAAAGATAAAGCTGTTTAACATCCAATACAGTTCACAAATGAGAATAAGTTTGTGCGATTATGCAATTTGTTAACTTTTATGTAACAGTTAGCTGATGCCTCATCACAAGTTCATTTTATACAAAAAAAAAATTACAGGTGCAAAGAATTGTATCTATGACCATATGAAACGATGAGATGCCAGCGCTATCCATTATGATAGTATCTCTTGACAGAGGGGTACCAAAAAAATGTACTCATTGTTTGTAATTAAATAATATCAAAACAAAAAAACTTACTAGTTTAATGTGTAGTGTAGTATAAGGTATCAAGTATCTTCCCCATACTAACATAAGGAACATTTTCTCAGCTTGTATTAGTTTGATCATTATGAATTTTTTTGTGTGTTTACCGTATCCTTGATACATAAGGAGTTTTTAAAATTTCCTCCTCCTTGCATGAGGAGTTTTTAAAATTTTGATTTAATAAATAAAATGTTTCTGTATTCTAGTGCTACATGTATCAAATTTTGGTCAATTTAACTGCATAAAAATATACAGAAACTGTTTTCAACAAATATCTCATGTTAAAATGTGTATATGAATATGTAAAGATATGCCTGAAGATTTGGGTTTGACTGGTCATTTGGTTTCCGAGGAAATGTTCCTTTTATGCTAAAATCATAGAACTCACAAAATTCCAAAATAAAATACAACGTAAGTAAAATAACACTTTATCCTACCTCAAAACAGGTGAGCTAGATATTCTTCTTGCTTTTCCTCCTCTAGCTTCCTCTTGGAAACCTTCTTTTCTCTTTGGCTAATCTCTGATAGTATGGAATTGACTTTTCAGCTCGTCGGATTTGTTGTGTGTCAAGTTCTTTCATGACCTTTACCATGTAATATCCAGTTTGAAGTCCAAATCTTTGAATAACATCACAACTAATGTCCCCTAGTTGAATGTAGCTACAGCCTCATACATGCCAAATTCAAGAATTTTTCATTTTGTAAATACATTTTTTGGAAGCACTGTCCACACTACATTATTGAAGGATTCATTTACATTTTGCATAGTTCCATTGATGCACTTACTCAATAAATTATGGTTTGATAAAGCTTGAAAAACAGGTTTTATTACTTTCAAAGGATACTTCTGTCTTTATAAGGTGGTTCCTGAGGATCTACCAAGTGTTTATTATTATACTTACACCAACTATTTATTCCTTTAGGACACAACCTGTGACTATTTGGTTCATCATTGGTAAACCACTTATGGTAATAAATGATCCACACTGCAGCCTGCGTATCTTTGGCAGTCCTGTTGTTTTGAATTGCTTTCCCATAATATGACTGCAATTCATCGTTTATAGCTGTAGTTAGTCTACTTTCCCGCCAAGTGATTTGCCATCTTCTATTTTTTTATTTTTCAATTCTTTCTTCAGTTGTCATTAGCTTTGCATCTATTCTTTTGCAAATGTGGTTTACAAACTCCAATTTTTTATCTGTACATCCCCATATCATCATGCTTCAACTACAGATAAATATCCCTTGGGAAGCCATACAACGCTTTAAACGGTTTTCCCACTCTTTGTAGCATTATTGGAACTCAGATACCAGAATATCCTTCAGATGGTTGGTTACATTTTATTTTATGTTTTCTACTGTTCCGAAGTGTATCCTTTGAGATGTTTTTTTAAAGTGGGGAACAGAAAAGAGTCACAGGGACTCAAGTCACATGAATAAGGTGGTTGAGGAATTACAGGGATATTTTTCTTTGCCGAAAACAGTTTTTTGTTGTTTTACTAAAAATAATTCTTAAGTAAAACAAATTAATAGAAGACATTAATTATACAATTATGATTTATTTATAAATCCTATTTTATAAATAAATTTTATGCCAGAGCTTGGTACATAGTTTGATACATTGCACGAAAACTTAGTTTTGGAAGCATAAAAACATTGCTTCGGTGTACATATTTATCATTTTCTCTATGAGAAACATTATACAAAAGTATAAGATGTTACTACTTTGTTTACATTCCTAAATTATATATATATATATTACAGTAAACTAATATAATTTGATTATCTACATACTTACAGATTGTTCTACATACTTGAAGAACTATTTCAGAAATTGCACATTTGGATATGTTGTATCCACTCAACAAATTTGTATAAAGCTATGTAACACATTGTCACAAGTAATCTGATTCACAAGGAAATTGCCTCCTTGAATTTTATGTTCCTAAGTAATATTTTACCTCACCTTAAATTTAATTACACTTACATTTGAAGTTTCTAAACTACTATTAATCTTGAATTTTTAGGTAATTTAATATGGTATTGGGAAAACCATTAAACGTGTATATTGTAAAAATATATATTTCCGTTATAAAATTGTGCATTTTCTGTTATACAGACAAATTTTTTTTTGTTTTGAATAAACAAACCATAAAATGTCATTCCCCATAACACCAAAAACTAAATATATTGTGATTGTATAGTGAAATAACCAATGTTTCTGGGTTCTAAACAGTTTATAAATGTTGTTAATATAAGTATTATGTATGCATTGTTTCTGTAAAAAGTATTGAAATCGTGCACGTACAGTATTACAGTGTAATGAATTTAAGTGCATATTATACTTTAAATTACAAAGAGATACATGAAGTGATTTTGTTTCTTTTAAGGTACAGTAAGTTGAATATTTTTGTAGGAATTCTGTTCTTCTTTATGCAGCTTTTTATCATTTTAAATACATTTTAATGTAAATGCTATTGGATTGAGTTAACTTTGTACAGACTGTAGTAATTTTGCATAATAATAAAATAAATTATTCCAAACTGGAAAATAAACAGCCAAGTAATAGGGGTTTTGTAGTAATCATAAAATCAAATGCAGGATTCTTTTTTATAACTTGTTATAAATTTTTCAACTTAAGCGTACCGAACGTTGTTATGCTCAGCTGTTTAAAATGCAGAGAAAATAATTAATAAATTTAACTAAATAAGATAACTTTAATTTTTTTTATATTAATAGTTTTAAAAAAATATAAATTTTATTAAATTCCATACATAACCAAAAATTGTATTTGTAGTTTTGGGTTTTGTTACTACAACTTTTGTTGGATGTACAAAGCCATCATTATTTTGCTGACCATGTGGTTTAAATTCATGTCCATTATTATTATTGTCATTTTGTGTAGCATAATTATCATCTTTATTTTGTGTTTGATGATTTGTGTAATCTTGGCCTTCATTGTTGTGTGTTCCAAGTCCTTGATTAGATACTTTTTTTGGGACATTATTCTTAGAGTAATCATTTCTTTCTTGATGATAACCTGTTCCAGCATACTCATTTCTATAATATACTGGTTGTAATGTATGACCTGGATGATTCTGATAATATCCATTATAATCATGCGGTTCCACCTTATATTTATTATATTCTTTTGCATGATTTTCTGTGTGCATTTCTGTTTGCTGCTGGTAGTCAGTTTTATTTTCATGATATCTATTATTTATTTTAATTTTACTTTTAAGTTCATGACTTTCAGATTTCTTTGTTTCAACTTCATTGTTTAGTTTTGCTTTACCATACATAATGACAAAATCTGGATTTAAGTCTTCATGTGTCCTTTGAACTGTTGTTTCTTTATATTCAGGGTTTTCTATTATAACACCTGAAAAAAAAAAATTATTTTAATTAAGTAAATTTGCTGACAAAAATAATACTTAATAATTATCCTTATGTATAGGTGAAATTTCACAATAAAACAATGTGATTAATAATGCTAGGAATTTAAGAATAGTAATTTGTAAACCTCCTGATGATTTGTATAGTATTCTGAAAACATACAGAAAGTTTCATGTAACATTTCTTGTTTACATTACATCAGTACATATATGTTAGATTACTTCAGTAGTGGATTAGCATTCCTGCCTAGGTAAAAATTTTAGCAAAAAAAAGATTTTTGTCTTACTTAATTTTTTATATGGTTCTTTGTTCTTAGTTAAGACGTAATCTGACCTACCAAGTAAGAACCTATGCCAAAGAGAAGAAAACCCTAATTTTTTTTTGTTTAGGAAAACTTTACATACTGTCCCACCATTTTTTGAAACAATCTACTTGTTTCATTTTGTTTGATTTTTTAAATTATACTTTATAATAAAGGATGAGGAGGCTTAGCATTATCCATAATAAGTACTTCTTTAAAGCTTTAAAATTTATTGGGCTTCTTTAAACCTTCTGAATTGAAAGCAGTTTTCAGCAAAGAAGTTCCTCATCAGATTTCAGGTATGTGCAAAACAAGTGATTTCTACGTCCATAACAGAGAAAAATTAGCTCTTTCCAAATTATTTTCTTTCATCTCACTTTCCAGAATTTAACAATTCCATGGCTGGAATTTTAAATTCTGGAAATAAGGCTATTTACTTGCATTATTTTTAGATAACATAACCTAAAACAATTTTAGTATATGTTTTTATGTATTAAACACCTCACTTGGAATGAATAACAACTAATTAAATTGTTTGTTTGATTACATAGGAGTAAAATGTATTATCTCATCAATCTTCATTGATTAGGTGCAATCTTCAAAAGTCACAAAAGTTTCAGGAAACTAAAAGATATACGATGGCATCTGTCATTTCCAGATAATTTTTTGTGATTTTTCAGAAACAGTAATCAGTCTACAAATATACATTTTCATTTAATAGGATATTCAGTTTTTAAATAAATTAAACCAATTGATTGATTAGATTGCTGTTCATTAGAAACTTTGGAATTTATCTCTGAATTAAAAAATTAAAAGCAAATTTAGAACTACAAAAATGGACCAGAAAGAAGTATGCCTTGATTTTGGTTAAAATTATGAACTACTATTCAAAAGATTGATCAGATAGAATTGTTCAAGGAAAAATACAGACACCATCCACTATGCCAACACAGGTAAACTGGTTTTCTTACATTATTGTTCCATTACATCTTTAAAGTCTCTGAGAGTAGTCTTCTGTTAAAAGTTATGGTGACACAAGCGTAGTTCCCTCTCCAAGCTGTGCGACTGCGCAATGATTTTACAGGTATTGCAATAAATTGTACAGAGAAATTTATTCCCCGCACATCTACACATGCTACAATGTAGTGTACATATACAATGTACAAGGTATATTCAATTACATGTTTAGTTTATTTTGAGTAGCATACACTATGCCTTTCTTACAGGAGTTTATAACTACTATTCAATTGTTTAGTTTAAGTAAACATTACAAAGTATGATCACGCCAAAAAGCGCATGTGTTGTACACAAATGACATCATGACAAAGAATACGTAGTTGACTAGTATTAGGTATCCGAAGAATACTTTATTATGCACAGATTATCAAAACAGACTACGCACGCTACTGCTCGTCCAAACAACTGCTCACTTGCGAGATAAGCAAATCGCATTACAAAAAATATTCACAAATAGGTACGCGTAAGCATATCTTGTAATGTTTACTTGCATTGGATATATGAGTCTGTTACAAGTTAATCAACATTGTGTACAAATATAGTGTGGTTGTTATTCTAAATTTGATTTTTTATGTCTCGCTACAAAGGTCTGGTGGACCTTATATACAGTACTTATTTGTATTATTTGTTTTAAAGTTATAAATTACAACACATTAAATTGTATTGTAATAACAATTATACTGATAATTTGTCGTTAAACATTCAGATAAAAAAGTCTAAATGAAGGATCTAAAGTAAAAAACCAAATACTAACTGTAAAAAAGCCTGCATATTGTTTAAAAAGGAATGGCTTTCAACATTAATTGAAACTGATGCACCATCTTCAGATAAAAAAGAAGCCGTGAAATTAAATGAAGTTTTTCAATATAATGAAACTGGAAATGTTCTATGTACTCCCTTTACAGAAGCAAAATCTCTGAGAGAATTTAGTATGGATTTATGGAAATTTGATTATTTGAAATGGCATTTAATTCAAAAATAACATACAGAAGCAGTAAATAAATTGAAACATTTAAAAAAGATGGAATTTAAAAAATTCTAATGGGAACTTCTGAAGAACATCAATTTAAAAAGGAAAACCAAGAACATGCAAAATCAAATGATTTGGTGAAGATTATAATTGAAAACGTGATATTTTCAATATTAAACTACCTCAAAATTGGAGAAGTAAAAATTATGTGTTTGGATTTGTTGAATGCATAAGCTCCACACTTATAAAATACTTATTCAATGAAGTAACAAAATCTTAATTTTCATATTATTTTTGTTGACGAAAGCTCTGATATTTCTGTACAAAAGTCCTAATTTTATATTTTAAATATCCAGTAGATAATAAAATTGTATACAAACCTATACTTGAAGATCCAGTGAAACTGAAAAGTTGCAGTAGTATGTTGATGTAGAAAAAATTAGTTTTATGACGAAAATAATTTGGATATTCAAAAAATTGTAATGTTTACAAGTGCTGAAGCCAGTGTAATGGTACGGAAGAAGAATGGGGTTGCAGCAATTCTCAAAAGAGAAATATATTTAACTGAACATTGTGTAGCATGTAGGGAAGATTTAGGATTAGATGATGCAGAGAAAAATGTATCTGTTATGCAGGATATAGAGAATTTGATTAGAACTGTATACACAATATTTCACTGATCTAGAATCAAAAAGAAAAATGTTAAATTAATTAGCTTAAGTGTCAAAGCATGATGTTATATCATTTAAACCATTAAATAAAGTTAGATGGTTATCCAGGTATTTTGCAGTTGGTGCTTTAGTAAAAAATTACAATACATTAATTGAGTATTGTAAAAGTCAGATAGAATGTAATGACCCCATTTGTAAATATTGTGAAAAAATTCTGATTAATTCACAATATTGGGTAGCAATATTTGCCCTGAAAAATGTATTGGACAAGCTCACTTCCTTGTGCAAATATCTACAAAAAGGTTATTTAACATTATTATTGATTCTCATTGGTATGTAAAAATTAACAAACTAAGAACTCAATATTTGGGACACAAAATCTTTTGGAGTGACACTGTAAAAGAAATATTATCAGAATTTTAAAATTATATTCATACGTGCTTTATGTTTATAAATTCGATTTACCGAACGTGTTTGTTTGCACTTCGAGAGCAGATTTCCAGATGAAAAATTAAAAGATTGGCAAGCATTTGATTATGAAATTATTATAAATTCAGGAAACAATTTTAGTTTTGGAAAGCAAAATATAATACAGCTTTCAAAAAAATATTCAGAATTTATGCCAAATAAAAAGTGTTGATATAGATAAATTATGAAACAAATATTTAGAATTGAAATTTACAATTCTACAGAAAACTAAACTAGAATTGTTCAAGACTTTTAGCTATATCTTAATCTTTGTCTAAACTAAATCTGAATTTTCTAACCTTTCCTTTCTATACGGGAACTTTTATCCAGCACAGGTTGTGAACATGGATTTTCTGTTACGAATTCCATAAAAAAAAATACCAAAGCAGACTTAAAAATGAATACTTGGGTGACCTTATGAGAATTAAATTACAATTAGCCAATGGTCAAGATGTAAATATAAATGAATTTTACAAAGAACGAACTTCCATGAAGGACAGAAGACAAAATGTTAATCTAAAATAAAACAAGTTACCTAATGGTGTTTTGATTTAAATATGTATATGTAAATGAATTGATACATACTTAAATAATAACAATAAAACATTTTGCACAAATTGATTTTTAAATAATTTTTTTTAGCCACAATTGATTTTTGTGCTTGCAACTTGGCAAAAAGATTAAAGGGAACTTTTGTAACAAAGATAAAATGCCCCTGCCAATATTATGTTTAACAAACCAGTTAACATAAGTCACCAAAGTTAAACAGAATGCCAGTTTTCTTGTAACAAATTACTTATTAAAAAAAGTTAAATTAAAGATTAAAATACTGATAATAATTAAGCATTTTTTCAGTAATTTATTTTTTTTTGTGTTTTCATATTGGGAGTAAATAATAATTATTTCAAATAAATTATTAATAATAGTTTGTACTAATATAAAAACTTTAACCGAAAATATAAACTTTCATGAATCTTATATCTGTTTGATTTTGTAAATCATTATTACTGTGATCTAGATTTAGTAAAAGTTGGTGTATTTCTTCATTAAACTTTACACTTAACTTTTAAAGTGTAGTCAGAAAATGGTATTGTTCAAACCTTAAAGTGAGGCTATATGCAGTTCAAAATTTAATTCATTTGTAATGACTTTAATATTTTGATTAGTATAACTGGTTTCTCAATTAGATACATACATTTTTTTGTTTTTTGAATTGAAATAGAATTGTCTTTCTGAGTGATAACTTCTTGTTTTGTTTTCTATCAAATGAAATTATTTTGTAAAACTAAATTGCAGAAGGATTCTGTTGAAGAAGATCTGGAAATAGTTTAAACTGTTATTTGGTGAATCTTTATTTCTTAAAGATTAAACAAGATTTTGTATCATTTAGATTTTATCTGTTTACATACTTTTTGCCTAACTGCAGAATACAAGTAAATTAATGTGTTAGAAGTGTATATACTTGTTTTTAAAATTGCTTGTTCCCAGCAATAGATTAAACAGTTACAACCAAACAAAAAATAATATGAATCTGGGAATTTTAATGACCTTGATTGTTAATCTTTCTAAAAATGTGATAATTTGTTTCAATATTTATAAGTCACTTATAAACAATTCTGGCCTGGAGAAATGCATAACAGAAATCAAATGAATTTCTGCATCCTCTTTTTTCATCAGAACAGAATTTAAATTCATTGAACAGCATGTCAAAATATAACACTTCAAATTACTGAAAAGATTTTTCTAAAGACCTTTCAGAGCTCATTATCAGCATCTTCCTCAACAGTGGAGTTAACATCAACACTGCTGTTTAAGTGCCAGCGGTCTTGAATGGACCCAAAAAGTCCACAGAGGAATGTACTGATTTCATAAGGCCTTTCGAAGAATGGTTCCATATATTTTAAAGTGAGTCATCACTTGTAGTTTGTAGTTACTTTAAAATAAATATTTTATTTACTTGTTCTGTTGTAGTAGTAGTAGTAGTAGTAGTAGTAGTAGTAGTAGTAGTAGTAGTAGTAGTAGTAGTAATAAACAATAGTATAGAATATTTTCAATAATTTTTCTGCTTTTCTTTTATTAAATACTATTGCTTTGTTTTGGAGTGCTTATTTATTTATATTATATTTTATACTTCATTATCAATTAAATTCAGTAGTGTTCTGCCTTATTAAGTCTGCAAATAGTACAAGTTTCTAAGTTGCATAAAAAATAGTGATAATTTTTCCAAAACTGCATATTTGTCAAGAATAAAAATTTGACAAAATATTATTATAATTCATTTTCCTATACCTATTTTGTAGCTAGATAATTTTTATATAAAAAATTATGTAGTTTTCTTGAATTTCTTTTGCAAAAAATTGATTTATTAACATTTCAATTTACCTTGAAACACTGATTATGCATGTATTTATGCTTCTCATCCAAGCACTAATTAATGCATGCTGTATTTTGACATCCTGACCCCCCATAGGGAAAGACGATCCCCAGTCACCATACCACCCTCAACATTCCCAGCTTTGATGGGCTTTACTGGAGGTTGTCTTTTAGACTGTCTGACTGATGAACTTGATAACAAAACATAGTCATCAGTTTGGCCTCTGTCAGGATGCCATCGATACAAATGCCTCAGCAGACATTTCCATCAGTGTATTTACATAACCTACTATGCCTTCATATGATCTCTTTTAACCACGACCATCTACCATAACTTACAACCCTCTACTAACAAATTAACCGATTCACTGAAGCACGATCCCCATGTTTTTCTGTAAAGGTTTCACATGAAAACTCTTACTATATCTAACTTCATTTAGACTTATGCTTTATCCAACGTTTAGAATGCTTTAACCTACGTTCAGAATTTTTGTAATATCACTCAACTTTTTCCTTCTTTTTTTTTCAGTTATATATCTCAATAAACATTTCAGTGATAATAATTTGAGATATATCTATTGAAAGGGAGTTAAAAATCACTTAATTTTTGTCTAGATTAATTGTTAATTAATTATATTCTATATTACGCATTAAAAAAAAAAAGAGAAAAAAGAAAATATATATAAATATATGTATTTAATATTACATCAACCTACAGTACTCTGTGTAACTAAAATATCTGTGTAAAAGGAAAATCTTAAAAAAAATTGTTTCAAAACAAAATGTAAATGTGAAAGCATAATACTTTGTAAAAGGGAGTACAGAAGTGATGAATGAAAGATTTTTATTCAATGAACAACATTGATTAGTGACACGAATAATAATACTAACAATATTTTTTCACAATATTATAAAAGTATGTACATTAATAATATTTTATGTTTTATTAGATTAAAATATTTTCCAACTTATTATTTTTGTTATTAATATATATAAAATTATGATGTAATATTTTATTTTATAAATTAATATTCTATTTAAAATTCCTACAAAAGCTATTGTAGATGATGTTATGGTGAAGTGTATCAATGCAAAACTTGAATTTTTTATTGGTTTACCGGTAATGAATAAATTATATTTTCATTATAATTACATAAATAATTTTATCTTTTAAAAGTCACCAACTAAATTCTAAATAGTGGATATCTATTTACCAGGTCTTATAAATTTAGATTGTATGAGTAATATGAAGACAGGATAATATTTTTCTATGTTTTAATATCAGTACCACTGTCATTGTGTTCAAGACCTCCTCATTCTGATCTACCCATTTTGGTCAAATAAATTATAAAAGACTATATGCTAATCAATACTATAAAATGAAATAGACCAAGATTAATAACCATAGAATTGTGAAAAATCTCATGAATTACAATGAATTACTCATTGTAATTTTTTCAGAAATATAGTCATTGAACAGCATGTCAAAATATGACAACTCAGATTAATGAAAAGATTCTTGTAAAGACCACCAAAAAAAAAAGATTCTGTGGAAAATTTAATGACAGTGAAAGATTTGAATAAAAAGTAAAGAACAGAAGAAAATTTGAATGAATACTCCTTGAAAAAAGAGTGAAATGTAAAGTGATAATTTGGATGACAACGTTGCTTAAAAAAAAATTGTGTGAAAATAAGAAAATTTAGATGAACTTATTTTGAAAAAAGATGAAAGCACCTTTAAAAAAAAGAGGGTAAAAGTAAATTGAAAAATTTATGCAGAGGTCAAGTAAAAAAATATACAAAACAGAAATAAGCATTTTTAAAAAAAAATTAATGAATAAATTTATGAATGAAAAATGTCTTACAAAAAATACAATTCTAAAATTTTTATGGATTAAGCTACCGATATAAATTCCCTATTAAATGAAAACATATTTTAAAATAAACAGTGAAAACCTGCAAGCCTTATCAGTCATGACATAATTGTTGAAGAATTTCCTTTCATCCAATTTGAGATGATTATGCTAATTTTATATTATGAGAATTTTTAAACTATAATTAGTTAGACGCAGGTAATTTAAAATTCTTCAATAAGTATAAAGTTAAAATTTAATGCAAAACAACAAAAAAAATGCATGAAATAATAAAATGCAAAGTGAAAAAAGGCTTTATTTTAAAAACTGTTTCAGAATATTTCTTTCGTATTTATGAAAATAATTCATATTAACATGGATTTGGCAAAACTGTTTTTTAGGTCTTGTCAGACAAGGTAAATTTTTTTTGGGTCCAAACATAAAAATGTATTATTACATTTATATAAATGTAAAACAATGGTCTATATTCAAAAATTGGTATATTTTTTTGAAACTTCATAAGAATTAAAAGATTCTTTTACATAAATTTGATTTGCAAAAGGAGAGACATATTATCTTACAGAAATTGTTTTTTTCTATAAATTTTATAAAGAACTTATTCCTAAACTCATTTATACTAAAAACCATAAACAACAAAAAAGTTAGAAGAGTAAACAAACAACATTTTCAATCAAAGAAATTAGATGAAATTCTTAACTAGAAGAAGCATGGCCAGCTGAACTGGCTGATTAGCTTATTTGAATTCTCACTTCTTCTGTAGGGTATATATAGTCATTGTTATATATCAAAAAACAATAAAATAATAGAATATAAATTAATTTTTACAAAGAATAATATTTTCAACCAAAAAAATAAATTCAAGCCAAGAATGTTGAAGAATTCAATCACTTGTAATTCATTTAGCTGAAATTTGTACTTCTGGAGAATATTTTCAATTATTAATATAAATATTTAGTTTTCTGAGATAATTTAATTATTTATTAAATATTAATTTTGTTTATTTTGGGAAAGTTTTTTATGAAATTTCATTAAAATGTCATTACATAGAAGTTTGGTTTGATTTTTATGTATTATTTCCAATAAAAATAGAATTTATTCACCATTTTTTATCGACCTCTATTTACAAAAAAAAATCAAAATTGAATTCCTTCCAAGATTTACTACAATTTTGTTTTACTAAAAAAGAGAAAAACTTGTAGATTTTTGAAAAGTAATTATCAAATCACAGAATTGCTGATATCTGAATTACTTAAAGAAACTTTTGAGTAAGATTAAATAAACAATTAAAAATTGTGACCGATACTCATATCACTTTCACATAAATGTTGTTTATATCATTTATCTTTAGGAGTTCAAAAAAGAGAAATGCTTTGACTTTCCAAAAACGGAATACTTTATTGATCCATGTTTTTGTGAATTTCATCAAGTAAATCAAAGACATCATTTGATGACTTTTTACTTCCTTGTATTTTGTACAAGGTACTTATAATTACAAAAAAATTTGATTTTCAGATTTCAATGGAAATATCCATTTTGATTTGTTTCATCGTGACGTTTGTATAGCTTGTCCAAGCCAAATTGGCATAGATCTGAATAGCATAGCTAATAGTATATCTTGCTGCCTAACGAGCATGGGTTTATAATACTACTCGATTAAAGACAGTATGTATACGGTATGACTATTGTTTATTCCAATCAATGAACAAATCACATCTTGTATTTTAATCTTGAGTTTATATATTATTAAACTGATAATTTATTTCTTGATTAGATACTGAAAAGATATGTTATGCAATATTATAAAGACTACTTAACTGTTACTGATTAGTGTTTAGCCCTAAATGTATTTATTTATAGTTTTATAACTGTATATAATATCCAAGTCAAACAAGCACAAGATTGATGTCTACATTTATGCTACACTCTTCGCCCTTTGTTCTGGGAGTGGTGAACAACCGTACGCTAGGCTAGGCAAGAGTCATACATAAGAAAGATTTCTTTATTCAGGTTTGTGTAAATAATAACCGAACAATGTGTCATTCTAAACATTCAAATGAAACATTAAATTTCTATTTATACAAACCGTTGTAAGATTTTTCTAAATTATTCCATTCTAATTTATACTGTATTTGCAGTTTCATATGATATATATATATATTTTTTTTTATTTGTTATAAATTAAATTATTACAACATCATTAATCATATGATTTTTGATGGGCAGTTATGTTAAGACTCAAGTTTCTCTTTAAATAAATTCTCACCTTTTCTGTTGCTCTTATTTAATGAATTTTTCTAATGTAGTTGCTCAGTCTAGTACCAGCCATCAGAGACAACATGTATTAAAACTTGTCCAGTTAATTGTTTGTGTCCGAAGAGTATGGTTATTATCCAATTATAGCTTTCTTTGAATTTCAATTCTTGAAAGTAGTTGAAGTCTTAAGTGAAATTTTAAAATTAATTTATTTGCATTAAATTAGCAAATTTTTGTCGGCTCTATTCTTATGGCAGTGAATTGGTTTTATATTTTGCATATTATGTCTAATTTACGTGGAAAGGACATTCAGACAAGGTAAAGAAATTATACACGACGTTTTTAATTACATGACAGGAGAAACTGCAGTTGGAATGTTTGTTAGTGACTTCAAAAAAGTTGTAGATTGTGTTCCATGTGCCACAGGAATCTCAAAAGAACAGTTTATCGAATTACTGGTGAAATAGCTTCAGAAAAAAATTTAATTCTCCTTGCACAGGAATAAAATGCAAAAAGCAAGTGCTTTGATCGAAATGCTGTACGATGTAAAATGTTAAAATTTTACTTAACCGAAGGCTGCTTGTATTCTCTAATGAAACTTACTGCAAAACTAAAAAGTGATGGGGTATGTAATGAGCAAAAGAGTAGCTTACAGACACTTTTTTTAAGCATGGCCTTCAAATGGAAGAGAATCAGAAATGACAGGGCAATTCTTATTGAAAAATATGATATTCATTACAAACGGTTTCTGTATTTGAATAAAGTTGAAGAACATTGAATTGAAGGAAGATCAATTGTCTACATCGATGAGACTTATATTTTAAGTTCTCATTGCCAACATTTCTGTTGGCAACCTTCAAATGCATCTGAGTGTTTTGCTGTGGCAATTTAAAAAGGAGAAAGGATAATAATTATCCATGCCGGTGGTGAAATGGGATCGTTCCCAACTGCTTGATAGTATGGAAAGCCAAATCCTCCTCAGGTGATTATCATTCTCAGATGAACTGCAGCATGTTTTTAAAGTGGATAAGAGAAAAATGAATGCCTAACTTGCCAGTAAACAGTGTCGTTATTTTAGATAACGCTTCTTATCACAATTCTGAAGAAAGCCAAACAGCACATTCAGCATCATTAAAAAAATTAATGATTGACTGACTGTGAACTAACAGCTTACCATTCCATGAAAATTTGACAAAAGTTCAGTTGTATGAGACAATTAAAAAATAAAGATTATCTGAAATCATTTAAGATATTGGAGGAAGGCATAATGAATGTGTAATAAATTGCAATCCATTTTAGAAGCAACAAGGTGTACATTCATATATCACTTGATGTAAAAAATGTATTATTATATATACAAACGGTTATTCTGCTCTGAAGGGTTAACAGAAATTAAAGTTTTGCCAGAGAAATGATGAATTCAACATTATGTACAACCCAGAAATATTCAGAAAAACTTGTATGGAATCCTTTTATAAAAATCAATAAATAGGTTTCTATAAATATATATCCAAATAATATGCTTTGTTTTCATATGTCCTTCTGTCCTTTTTCAATAGAAATTAATATAAACAACTGATGAGATACTTTATAAAAATTGATCCAGTCTTAACCTCACCGGATGAAACTAATGTTCCAAAAAATATATATGGAAACATATTTTATTTATTTAGAAAGCAATATGAACCAAATTTATGTAACAGTTTAAGATAACTTATGAGTCATTGAAGATAGCTTCAATATCAACTGAAAGTGTGTGCATTTAAAAAATATATATATTTAATAAATTTTGGTTGGTTTACCATTTAAAAAGTTGATAGATTTAAATAGTATTAATTTTTTATCATTATGAACAAAAACATAGATTAGAAAGCAAGGAAATTTTTTTTATTAAAAATATATAAAAATTATACTTAATGCTGATTGATGAGCACTTAACTGTTGTTAATATTGGACACCTATATGAGAAATTCAACAATTTTTAATGATTTAACATTTAATAATTTTATTCAGTTTGATAACACTGGCAAACATAATTTTTGTTCCTAAACATGCGATATATGAGTTTAATCTGTTTTTTGATGCTGAAAATGAATATGAACTCAGAATCTTTCTATCACCCATTATTTTTCAAAAAATTTTAAATTTGAATTAAGGATTTTTTCATTTTTCAATGTAGTTAGCACTTTAACCTTTTAAATTGTATTTTGTTAGCTCATTTTTTATTGTTTAACTTTGTTAACATAATTTATAAGCTATAAATAAACAATACTAGACAAAGAATTAAATCATATCATAATCAGATATTATGACATCATATCTAATACTGAAGAGTGAGCCTTCACGGTCAAGATTAACCATGTCCGTGCAGGTCAAAACATCTAGCTGAAAACACAGCTGGTATTGTTTGTATTAAGCACTGGATTTAGGACTGAATTAATTTAGTTCAGTCTTATTGCTGTCTTAAGTTTGTTAACAGTACAGTGTCATAATGCCTTGAAATTGTGTAAATGATGTGGATGCCTTTTTTATGTATGTGGTGAGTTTACTGTAAAATCAAATAAAAAAAACATTTCACCTTTAATTAAAAAAGGATATAATTTTTACTTTCAGTGTAAAATTGGTGATCAGGATAAGATGTGAGCTCCTCATATAGTATGCACTAATTCTTCTATATATTTAATAAAATGCCTGAAAGGTACACGGAAGGCTTTGCCATTTGGTGTACCTATGGTTTGGTGTGAACCAAAGGATCATGTAACAGATTGTTACTTTTGTTTAAAAAGTGTGTCTGGAATTTCTAAAAAAATCTAAACATACTGTAAAATATCCTTCATTGCAATCTGCAGTCAGGTCTGTACCTCACAGCGAAGTTATTCCAGTTCCTGAGCCACTTGTGAATATATGTTTCGAAAGCAGCGATGAAGAATCAGGCAGTACTGAAGACAACAATGATTTTGGCTTATTTTCCAATAAGCCACATCTTATATCCCAAAGTGAATTAAATGACTGGTTAGGGATTTAAATTTATCAAAAAATCAAGCTGAACTGTTAGGATCAAGACTGCAAGGTTGGAATTTAATTTTAAAAAATACAAAAATTTCAGGCTTTCGAAGCAGACAAAAAGAATTTTTTCAGTACTTTATTGATGAAAATAATTTGGTTTATTACACAAATATTGATGAGCTTATGTTGCACTTAGAACAAGTTCATAAACTTGAGGACTGGCGCCTTTTCATTGATTCGTCCAAGTATAATTTAAAAGTGATTCTACTACACTGGTAACAAATATCCTTCTATACCAATTGCTTATGGTATTAATTTGAAAGCGACAAACGATGTGATGAAAGACGTTCTTGAAAAAATAATTATAAAAACATAGCTGGAACAAATGTAGTGATTTGAAAGTTGTAGCTATTTTGTTAGGCATGCAGTTAGGCTATAACACAAATACATGTAACATGAAAACACATACATGTGTTTTCTTTACGAATGGGACAGCCAAGCTAGGGATAAACTTTATGTTACCAAAGAGTAGGAGAAGCGAAACAACTTAACTCCAAATGGAAAAAAATATTATCCATGAGCCCTTAGTTGAACCCAAAAAAATATTTTTACCCCCTCGCCATATCAAGCTAGCACTAATGAAAAATTTTGTAAAAGCAATGAAGAAGGATAATCCCGGATTTTTATACATCAGGTGAAATTTCCGAATGTAAGTGAAGGAAAAATTGAAGATGGAATATTTTTTGGTCCTCAAATAAGAGAGTTGGTCAAAGATTATCTATTTAACTCAATGTTTAATAATAATGAAAGTGCAGCTTGGGCTTCATTTAAAGATGTTTGCAAAACTTTTCTCGGCAAACAAAAATCTGACAATTACCATGATATTGTTAATCAACTTCTTACTTCATACAGAGCTATGGGATATATGTCTTTGAAAATACATTTCCCCCACTTTTTTCCCAGAAAACCTCGGAGATGTAAGTGACGAACACAATGAATGATTCCACCAGACATTTCAGTGATGGAAAGCCGCTGTAAAGCGAAATGGAACACTAACATGCTAGCTGATTACTGTTGGACATTAATTTGGGATGTGCCTGACGCTATTTATAAAAGAAAAGCATCAGCGAAATCATTCTAATACACGTATGGCCATGCAAAATTATAAATTTTACAAGTTTTATCTATATTTTTCCTTCCTATATTTTTTCCTAAATTTTTTTTGGTAATTTATTTAAACTAAGGGTGATAGAAAAATTCTATTTACAGATCTGTAATATACGCAAATAAACAATTCACGAAATGGTATCACACTTAGAGAAATATTAAACTTTTTTTTTTTGTCTGTCAATGTAGTTAACCATTAGTCATTCCCACAGTTACAGTGTAAATATATTTTAGATGTATTTACCAAATAGTGTGTGTAATGTATTTATTTGTTTAAAAGATTCAAATTAAATTGATATTAATTAAACAATTAAAGTTTTAATTGTTTTTCACTACAATTTCATTTTTTTAAATATTATTTATTTCTCTTAGAGGAAGAAATTAAAAGAATAGAATTTTTTTAAACTAAGTTATTTTTCCATTTTGGATTTAGAATATTATTTACTCACTCAAACAATTTCTGCTAAAACTCATTTGTGAACAAAGAATGTTCTGTTCATAATAAAAGGTGTAAAATTTTAACTTATAAAAAAACTGCAATAAATATAGTATTACCAGTATATTTATGATTTAAAATCATTTTTAATTAGACACATAAAAATTTCTGTGTATATTTTTTTTTAAAAATGAAATATTGTTCTGAAAATGTTTACTGAACTATATAAAACTATCTTAATCCATTTCTGAATATCTATTAAAACACCCAAACTATAGACAGAAAACAAGGTGTTTTCCAAGATTTCAAAAATCTCAGTAATTTTTTCTAAAAAAAAATCTGCTTCTTATTTGTTATTCCGGAATTTTTTTATCTTTCATCATTTTAATAACTGTTTTAACTTGTATGTAATATCCTTTACGCTGTTTCATGTATATACCTTAAAAAAAAATATATTTTATTGAATTAAAGAATTAGATTTGTAAATGTAGACATTCTGTTGTATTTATTTTGTGTATTTTTCAGTTCACATGTGTATTAACATATCTATTTGAGTATCTAATATTAAAGTATCGATCTGTATATATTGTGTATTCTTGTCTTGATGTACATTATAAACTTTTCTTGTTTTATCTGTTTGTTTCTGTTTTAATATTTTTCTTGTTTATTTTCAGTGTAGGTCTTATTTTTGGTAAAGTTGTTGGCCAGTTTAATTCCATCATTAAAAGATAGCGTAATATATCGTCTCTCAACAGGTTAACAATTTCATCGCTGGCATCTGTAACTAAAATTTCCCTAATATATTAGTCTTCATAATACAATGTTATTTTCATCTTTTTGAAGTTAACATTATAGAATACAGTATATTATTATTATTATTATTATTATTTAATTATTACAGTCAGGTTGATAAAAGTGGGCTAATGTGTTAAAGTACTATGCTTACACTCATGAAACTTACTAGTTTGTATACTAGGCTTATACTAGTTTTTATGAAGTAGGCATATCAAACATTTTTAAATTTTTCAAATGGAAGTGGATATGTAACACTTGGAGTAAGCACAATGGTGATGATAGACATTATATAAAATTTACATTAGACATTATACTTGCAATGTTAGATTAAATAAAGGAAAAACCACTATGTGAACCAAAAGATATGCCAAAAATGATTTTCCACAGAATATTTTGAGGATGGAAAGAAATGAGGATTGAACGCATATGTATATCAAATCTCTGAGGACTAGTTTAAAGGAGGCAAAGAATACATAATTACATTTACAAATTTACCAAGTAAATTCTTTTTGTAACCCAAATGAATAGTCATCTAAATAATAAACTTTACACAACTAAAAACTCACTGTTCATCATTAGAATAATATTTTTTAAAATTATTAACAATTTATGTTTTAATTATATGAATATTTTTCATCAAAAAGTCTTTTCAATTACCCCAAAAAATTAAAAGAATAAACTTTAATTTTTAAAAACAAAAACAAAAAACTTATATCTTAATAGATTAAATCATGTTCATTTTTTTTTTTTTAATAGCTATTCTAAGAAAATGAAGGAGTTGTCAATTGAACCCATGAAAAAGCTGAAATTTAAAAAGTTAAAGAAGCTTTTTTCTTTTCTTTATTATTTTACTTGAATATATAATATTTACTATTTTAAAATTTATAGTAATTTGTAGAGCCTCTTCAAAAAATAATAATAAATAATAGTACTTAATTTTAAATAAAATTGGGTAAATGCAAGTATGACAATAATTATTATTCAGCATTACAAATAATTATTCCGGGAATCATTTAAATAAAAAATACTACAAGATGTGGTAAAATACAGCCAAAGTATGAAATTAATAGGGTGTCAGCTACAGGGGGTCTGATAAGTGATTAGAAAGATTGCAGTTGAACTAAAACAAATGTAGCACATGTCACAAAAGTAGTCCTTTCAAGTGAGGGGTTGTTAGATCCTTAAAAGAAAAATTTTACTAAGTTAATAGTAAGTAACTTGCTGTGTATTTTTGACATTTTATGGTTAAATATAATACTATACGAGGTCTGTTAA
This sequence comes from Lycorma delicatula, assembly GCF_047948215.1. Lineage (NCBI taxonomy): Eukaryota > Metazoa > Arthropoda > Insecta > Hemiptera > Fulgoridae > Lycorma > Lycorma delicatula. The sequence goes on from NC_134463.1 coordinate 79,268,655, forward strand.
TAAAGTAATGAGACTGGTTCAGAAAAACTTTGTATTCACAATCCAATCACACATGGACTCTATCACCTTCAAAATAGTTCCCTTGGGAACCCATGCAATGCTTCAAACGGTTCTCCCACTCTTCATAGCAATGTTGGAACTCAGAAACCGGAATATCCTTCAGATAGTCGGTTACATTTCTTTAATGTTTTCTACTGTTCCAAAATGGTGTCTTTTGAGGTGTTTTTTTAAAGTTGGCGACAAGAAAAAGTTGCAGGGACTCAAGTAAGGTGAATAAGGTGGTTGAGGAAGTACAGGAATGTTTTTTTTTTGCCAAAAACTTATTAACTGAGAGTGCAGTGTGACAAGGTACATTGTCATGATGCAGCATCCAGTTGTCTTTAATGGCTAGTCTCACAAAGGCAACTCTTTTCCGCAGTCTTTCAAGAATTTCTCGGTAAACATATTGGTTTACAGTCTGTCCAGTAGGCAAAAACAACTTATGGACAGTGCTATTACTAATTAGAAGAAACGAATTAGCATGGTTTTGATTTTTTAGGATGTGGTGAGTTTGAAGTGTGCCATTCCTTGCGCTGGCGTCTTGTTTCTGGGTTGTACTCAAATATTCAAAATTCATCACCTTTAAATAACATTTTTTTTAGAAAAATCAGGATCAATTTCAATTCGCCCTAGAAGATCGCTGCACACTTCCACCCTGTTGTTTTTTTGTTCAACAGTAAGGTTTTTTGGGGCCAATTTTGCACAAAATTTTCATGTCCAATTCGTTTGTCAAAATTTGATGACCTGTGTATGGTTCAAATTTAATTGTTCTGCAATCATTCTGACAGTTAATTGCCGGTCGTTTCGTGTCAAGTCTCTGATTCACTCAACATTGTCGACACTTTTTGACGTTAACGGTACTCTAGAGTGTGGATCATCCACAACTGATTCCCGGCCAGCTGAAAATGCTTTAAACCATCTAAAAACTTGGGCTCGTGAGAGAGCATCATCTCCATATGTTGTTTTTAGTTTTGAAAAAGTTTCAGTAGTAGCATTCTCACCGAGTTTAGCACAAAACTTGATTGCAAAATGTAGCTCATCATCAGTATCATTCATTTTTGTTGTGAACAACAAAAACTCGTTTCACGAAAAGTTTGTGTTTTTCTCACACGGCAATAATCGACTAAAATGTTAATACCTAATATAAATAAGCTGTTCATATAACCATATTTTTACTAGTAACTTTACAGTGTTGCCACTTTGGCTGCCAAAAAAAATTAGTCTCACTTTATTTACAGACCTCGTACTAAAACTTCCTATTTGTTTAATTGTATTTCATCTTGGTCAGGCATGGCATTTTCACACACACTACAAATCATTCATCTCATCCTCTGAAGAATGCCTAACGGTAGATCCGGAGTTAAAAAAAAAAATTGTGTTTCAAGAAGTTATGGGTAAATTCATAATTTGTACTTAGTTTTTTAAATAATATAAAAAAATTATATATGTACATAAAAATATAAATAAAATAAAATTATGTCTTGGAATTACTAAGTTTAGTGTTTTTGTACAGTTTGGTATTAGAAATTTTAAATTGTTTGTTATTAATTTTGATTTACATCACTGGGAGCAGTCTTAAGATAGTATTATGTTAAAACTGTACTTCAAATTTGACCTAGTCATTATTGTTATACCGTCATATATTTTAGAGTGCATAGTCATTCCAAAAAAAATTCATCTAATAATCTTCAAAATTTGTTTCTTTGACTTTGGTGTAAACACCATTACATCTTACTAAAACATTTTGTGCATTTGGCCTCATTGTTGACTATGTGCACCCCTATGATTAAAACCTTGTTTTGTTGTAATTTAAGTACTGTACTTAACTATTGTTTATTAAAATCAATAGTTCCTGTTCTGCAAGAAAAGTGTCCTTATTACATTCTACATATAAGCCACCTAATATTCATATTCAGGTACCAAAGATAAAGGTCATTTTTTAGAAACTGTTAATTTGTAGATAACATTAACAAAAAAAAAGCTCATAAGACATTTGGGGTATAACCTCATTCATACAAAAACCTCATTCAATAATTATAATATACAAAACATTCAACTGGCTAGACATCTTTTTCAAATGTGTTACTTGATTTCAGTTTTTATTTATATGTGTAAGAAATTGTAAACCAAAAGTAGATTGAGGTATTGGATCTTGCCTGGGCATATGAATCCTGTTAATCAATTTTGATGACCATTTGTTAAAAAAGACTGTACCTATCTAATTATTTTGTGTTTATAATGTAGTTAACTGTTGAAAAATTTGATTATCGTGAAAAATTAAGCCAGAAAAAAAATTTTTGTTATTCTCAACAAATATTCTAAAAAAAATAATATAAAATATAGTAATATTTAAAAAATGATTATTATTATATTTTTAATTACATATAATATTCATGTATATTCCCATAACACGGTATAGGTCATAAAACTGTACCAGCAATCCAGTGCTTCCTTAGTCGTCCTCTTCCGCTCCTTCCTAATACAGCATAATTAACGAGCTGTTGGGAGTCTTGAATCCTTCATTCTTTCTACATGTTCCTTCTTTCACTCTCTATAATTTGTTATTACATTTGTTATGGAAGTAATATTGAAGTCTCTTCTAACATCCTCATTGGGGATTATAAACCTTCTTGTTACTCCTTTAAGGCTCCTTAAGAAATTCATTTCAGTGATTCAGTGACCTGTATAAAATTTAATTCAGTTCTCCTTAAAACCCAAGCCTCACAGCCATATGACAGAGTAGATACAGCAATGGCCTTGTGAAACTTAAATATTGTCTCTTTATAGCATTTTCATTAAATTTTAATGTATAATTACACAAAAACTTCTAAATTTATTAGTTTTATTGCAAGTGCCTTCATCCATAATAAAGGAGAGAATACATCCAAATAATTAAAAGAGTTTATCTGTTCAGAGGCAGTGTAGTTAAGTATAATTTTTGATCTTACTGGTTCTGTTCCTTTGAACAGAACATAGTGTAACATATATATTATATATTACATTATTTAATAAATACTTTTATTTTAATTTAAAGTTTACAATTAAGGCCTTTAATCTTATGTCATAATACTTTCCATCAATCTTGCAACCATCTTCATTGACTATTTAGTAATTTATTCTTTTCATCTGCTATTCTCTCTGTTTTTCTTACAGCTGAGATAAATAAAAAGCATCTGAGGTTCAAGAGATATCAGTTCTGACTCAATATCATGGCTTAAGTGCTTTGGAAAACAATAATGATATTCACAACACAACCAGTTCTTGAACTGAAAATAGGTGATGTCATTCGAGATTGAATGCCATCTACATTTCAGTGGATTTAATAAACTCATTTGCATCAATATATTTGGCTCAGTGAAGAGTAAACAAGTAAACATTTTACTCCACTACTTTCTATTTTAAGATAAGTGTGAGATATTTGTTATTCTTAGTAATGGCTGAGTCATGTTCAAGAAGCGACTCATGTACCAACAAACATTTTATTGTGTTACTTAATAAATGTATAAGGTTTAAGATATATCAGATATTCTCTGAAAGTATGTACAATACCTGTGTATTTCAGTGGTCTTTGTGTACCAATGTGTGACAATATGTCTGGCTCAATGGAAAAGATAATGGGAATCCAGTTTAATCCTTAGTTTCTTATTAAGCCTGGCATGAAATCCTTGTTTAATAGAGAATTGCTATATTAATCTTAGGGATAACTATTATCGCATACAGGTCACCTAAAATATTTTTAAAATTTGCTATGTTTTTGTCCATAATGGTATATAAAAATTATTTAAAACTAAAAACTTTAAATACCAAACCAGACCTAATTTTATAAATGTAAAATTTTTAGTATCTTTCTTCAATACTCTGAAGAGAGATTTTCAGATTCCCTTGTAACAACTTTCAGTTGCTGGCTGATTTTTCACCTTGACGTCAAGTGATATTGTACATGCCTTTTTTAAATTTTTTATTTAGTATTACTATTGTATGTTTACATAAATTTCATGATGTTGAAATATGATAAAGGTTTGGTTCTTTTTATGTTTATAGATTTTATTAAAAAACTATATTGAATTCCAAAATAAATATTACGCCACAGAACTTTATGACCTAAATATAAATTTCTCTATTTCCAGTATCCTAGCTGAATTATTTGTGCAACATATACAGAAGAAACATATATTCCACCGATAAAAAACATACAGAAAATAGTATACTAGCAGGGTAAAGCAACACTTACAAAGTGAACAACTACTACCAAACATAAACAAATACACCAAATTAATCATTACAGTTGCATACAAACTCAATAAACAAATAAATTTTTTTGTCCTCACCATCATAGAAAACAACAAAAACACTTTAAAAATTAACAGAAACCCAACAGTGACAGATTGTGTCACTTACAAGATTTCAAACCATACAACTTCACATGAATTATATGCTCTTAGAAGTATGATCTGTAGCAGGAGTTGGCAACGTGGCGCCCTCAATGAGATTTTTATACACCCTTATATTACACACTTATTAAGCCCAACAACCATATTGGCATAATGCGAATATAAGACAATATAATTGCACAAGCCTCAGTGTCAGTAAATAGCAATCAAGGTCATACACTGACCCACTTGCTACTTGGCATGTAGGAATATTCTCACTTCTGATAAATTTGGTAGTATGTTACTGTATTCTGAGTGCTACATATTTTGAGTGTTATTATTATTGACTATATTTTATTATTTATGTATTATTAGTAACCATATCACGCAATATTTCACTGTCAGATACGTATCGTACTGGTTAAATGGATTTTATAAATAACCTATCATGAATAATTGTAAAAGAAAAAGAATTTATTGTTTTTTTTACTGTTGATTGGGAAGAACAATTTTGTTTTATTCACTTTAAGGTAACTGTATTCGCTTATTGTGTAATACTAGTTTGGCACCTCCAGTAACTTTCCATGCGCCTCCAATAATTTTTTAATTTATTTTGCGCCCTTACTGACAAAAAGGTTGCTGACCTCTGATCTATAGACTACTCAACATAATCAAATCATCTAAAAGACCATTTAAAATACACATAATAAAAAATATGTTACATTAACATAAATAAACAAAGAACATATTCTGACTAATTTAAAAAAATTATATTAATGATCAACGGAATAAATTATTACATGTAGAAATCAGTTATCAAAGAAAACAATGAATGCCTTTGTAATATAAAATAACCAAACTTCTCTAACTGTACAATGTTTACAATGATCAAACAAGATACATGTTCAAATAAAAATACAATCAACACTTGAAAGCCTCTTGTAACAACACAGTCAACATTTGCAAACCACCTTACAAACAGAGATTATTAATCGATAACATTAACAACCTTGATACTTACATATACACAGAGCAGGATAATATTTTAACCCACTTGAATGTTTTGATTGAAAAACAATTTGAAGAAAGTTATTAAAAAATTGTAAGTATTAAATTTTGTCAAACATTCTACAGATACCACAGTATTTAATTATTTATAAAAAAAATAATTGCTATTAAGGAGACTAATTAAAAAAAAAACTGTTAACATTTGTGCATTATATACACAAACTATGTGCAACATATTGTGTTAAATTTGTTAATATAGTGGCATGAGTTATAGATGAGTGCTTGGTAACAAATTTTAGAAGAAATTGTTTTCATGCCAGATTTAAATTCTTATTAGGTAAGAGGTGATAGTGAATTAGAAATTATACAGTAGAAATCTAAAGAAGAATTACATTTAAAACTAGATTTATATAACTATTAATACATTATATAAACTTCTTATATAATTTTCTTTGAAAATACCTGTAGATGTAATTTTATTTTAACATCCATGCTACAAATATACCTTTAAGAGATAGTTCTTTAGTTGACATTTCATTCATTGAATAGTGTAAAATTAAGGATTTTTATTTAGATTTTAAAATAAAAAGAACTTCTACTAACCTTTAACATTATTATTCTTCATAAAATCTAAATATTCTTTAAACAGATCAAAACCAAAATCAAATGGTGATTTTTTTTTCTCTTTAAGCTGTTCTGCTTTTTTATGTATCCATGTCCATAGTTCTGGATCATCCTTGAGAACTTCCTGTTAAAACAAATTTGATTGCAATAAAATACTAAAACGTTTTGTTACATCTCAAACAAAAAAAAGTGTATATACAAGTGTATATATATATATATATTAAGGGGAAGGATAGTTTTTTATTTAACTTATAATATGTAATGTAAATGTAGCTGAAAAATTTTTGTAACAATGTTGTCAGCTCTTCTGTTCTGCTTTTCTGTCAGTTCTGATTTTCTTTTTTGCTTTTGTGAGGTTTGTTTTTAACTGTGAATATTGTGACTAGGTACCTTATGGAAATAGAGAGCTGACGAGAATAAGGAATGGACTAGTTCCCTCATGAATATCATTTGTATGATATTAGTATAAAACTGTATTGAATTATTTGCTTCCTAATTTTGTTGAAAAATTCAGCAATCTCCTGATTCCTGGCATAGAAAAAAATTGCCAATCTTCCAACTCTGAAACGTACGAGGTATATTTTTTAAGTAAACCTTGTTCTGAATATCCTGCTTATATATGCCATGTAAAAAGATAGTGTTTGATTAGCTTAGTTGTCCACTATTTAAAGATAAAATTAATTTTATTTTTAAAAAAATAATGTAGAATTTATATAACTATTATGGATCCTACCAGTCAAGAGAATCTTGCTATTATGAATCATATGGTTTCTTCCTTATAAAAACAATTTATTTATTTTTTTGACTGGTGAATTTTCATAATTTAGATGATAATGTGTAGTTATTTAATATTTGAGGTTTTTGTTAGTTTTTACAATATGCTCATTTATCATTTTTAATGTAATTTTTACATTATGCAATTATATTACTACAGGATTACAATTTTATTGTTTGGTGCCGACAGATGGTGAATAAATTTACACTAAAAAAAACTATCTTTGATTCCTTAATCAGGAACTAGGTACACTAATCTGATTCCTGGACAAATTTACCATGTAGCAGACAATAAAAATGCAGGGCATCCCAAAGACATCTTCTATGAGCAAGAAATGGAAAGTAGAATACTTGACCGATGCATTCTTTCATCCCAAATGGTGGGAAATGAAACTTCCTCTTACGCCATGAGAGAAACCTTTTCTGAACATTCTCAGTTATAATAGAGGTCTATTCTCAGATACAATTCCAGATTACTATATTATATTAAAGATGAGACCTCACAATTGACTTGTAAAGAAAGGACAGGTATTCATGCTTCTAAAGTAACGCACCATCCATTGTAAGAGACCAAGGTTTCTTCTAGCTTTACTGACTATCCTTTCCATGTGTTTTACTAAGAGTATCATCAAACAAGATTCTTAGATCCCTCACTTCATAATAAAAATTAGATAAAAAGGAGAACATTTTTTAGGTAATAAAATCTATTCAGACAAGCTCTAATTTTACAAGTTTTTTAAGTTCGCTAAAACTATTGCCTATTTTAATAATAAATTTTCTATCATTTAAATAACTTTGAAACCAGTCAAGGAGATGATGACCTTCATACAATTACTGTTGTTTTTAAACCACCAAGCAAGATTTCACCAAATTACCAAAAGAAGGATTAGGATTACCAAAAGAATAGCTATAGGACTATAATTGTTTACTAAACTATTTTTAGTAATTACAATAATAATAATCCTGTGTGGGGGTTACCTGTCCCTCATCAGGAGCATCCCCAGGTAACGGATTGGAAAAATGCTCCCCAGATATGCCAGGTAGGTAATACCACCTGCATTAATACCATCTGGCAGTAATGCCGGGTAGGAAATAAAATACTACTGACGGACCAAACAAGGCAACACTCGTTTGTTTTTAGGCGTTTGTTTACACCTATAAAACACACGGTAACGTACAGTGAATGGCTCTACATTAGTGAGTCACAAACAATGGTCTCAGGGCATACCCTGTTGTAATTCCATGCCCCAGCTGCAATACTCATTGGTTCTGCTGCAGTGGTCTGAATGGATTCCATGTAGCGGTGAGGTGTAGTGACATCTCAACGATGTCGAAATTAAGTAAATGTCAGCCGGACTCTGCAATGGAGCTGAGTAGGAGTAGGAGGTCTGTCTACCTCTCCCTGGTAGACCAGACTGGAATCCATAATGAAACAAAGTCAGGGGTATGAACTGAAGTTGAATTCACTAAGGGAACTAGGACTAAATTTTGTTGTTGCAAACAACATTTCTGGTGGTATGTTTTTGTTAAATTGCCCCGTATTTTGAGACATTTACTAGAAATTGGCTCAAATTAAGGGTAGAACTAGGCGCGGGGTTTGTGCTTCCACGAACTCAGTTAGCTAATTCAGAGGGCAGTGATGTAAGACATTCAAGATGTCTGGACGAGGCCTACAGTGAAGTTCTGGACCTGACCCAAGGCGGTCACGTCCAGATGGACTCTCTCAATCCTTGTTCGGATGAACATTACTTATGTTACACTTGTAACATAAGTTACAAGTGTTATGTTACAAAATTATTTTAAACCGCCAAGACAGCTTACAATTAAACGATCCTTCAGTAATCAACAAGGTGTTGTCTTCATTCATCACCTATGAACACAAACAAGACAATGGAGCAAACTGATATATTATTTGAATAATTCTGTTTTAAAGCAATTTTGTAAAACAGATAGAACAGGAAACATCTCCTTATATTTCAATAAAAGTATAATAAATTACAATACCAAAGAAAACAGAATCAGATAAATGTGAGAACTATTACGAATGGACAAAAATGTACTAAGAAGGATAATGTACAAATGAACAATATAGAAGGTGAAAGGCGTACTAGCTGAAAACCAATTTGGTTTCAGAAAAAATATGAATTTAAGGAAGAAAGAATATGAATAAATGTATCTTAATTATCAGATTAATCACGGAAGAAAATAAAACAATAATATTTATTTTATTCTATTATTAAAATCAGGCACAGACGGTTGCCATCTCATTAAACTCCGATAATAAAGTAAGCTATCTTGCCAACTACTGAAAGGTCCATGGTATTTCAGGTGGAATCAGAGTGGCTGGCCCAACTTCCAGAGTACTTGCCTATTTCTTTTCAATTTAATAAAGAAGTGATAAAAGATTTGAAATAAAGGTTTATGAACAAGATAATAATTTAAAGAATAAAGATAATGATGGTAAGCTTTGATGAAAGCTTAATAAAATAGCTAAAATAAAATTTTTATTTTATTTGAGGTCGAATAAAAGGTGTATGCCAGTATGGGCTGAATAAGCCCACCCTCGATATGACAAAAAAGAAGAAAAATGAGTTACAAGAAATATTAAATATTATTGACTGATTGACAAATCAGCTACTTAGTCAGAAAAGGAATGAGTAAAATAAATGTAAAGAAATATGATAGACTGGAAGATATATTGAATGTTCAAATAGACAAACCCTGTATACCAGAGGTTAAATAATTTATAATAAAATTATAAGGGATGGTTGATATAAGGAAAATATCAAACCAAGATTAACATAAGGAAGAAGAGACATTACACAGAAAAAAACATTTATTAACATAAAACAGATGTAGAAATTAGAGAATATATATTTTTTTAATGTTTTCAGTGTGTATGGCAGCAATACATGGACCACAAGGTAAATCAAAAAGGCAAAAAGATATTTGAAATATGACATTTCGGGAAAAATGTAGAAAATTAATTGGATTGAAAAGGGTCAAAATGAAGAGGTTTTAAGATCAATCAAAGGAAAAGAATTCTGCAACAAAAATTGTACATGAAACAGAAATAGTTTGGAAGGCCATTTATATTAAGATAGAAAAACAGTCAGTGTTAGTGAATTTAGTAACTGAAGGAAAGATAGAAGGTTTGTGTGGGAGGAAACAAAGATGCTGTGTAAAGCAAATAATCAAAGATGTAGTCTGTAACAAGAATGTTTTAATTAAGAAAGTATCACAGGACAGAAGATATTGGAGATATGGATTAAATGTACCAAGTGAGACTAATGGATGATCCATAAAAAGATTTTTTATGAAATTGGAGTAGACAGCTGATTGTTTTATCTGCCATATAAAGAAATATATAAATAAATTAAGTGATTTAAGTAAATAATTAGGTTAAGTAATATTTTACAATTAATATAATAAAATAAAATTATTATTACCTGAACTTTATTGAACATATTTGTTACTTCTGTTTTGCCTCCTTTTGGCATTGTACCATTAAAATTATGTTCCTTGAATACATCCATGATCTTTTGCCAGTCGAATGCAAAAATTTGTGGAAAAAACAGTTGTAAAATAAAATTCATCCACTGAATAAAAAAATTAAAACAAAATAAAATACCATATTTCAAAAATGTACTTTCAGTTATAATTATCTTAGTAAGGTGAAAAATAATGAATACAAATTTCTTAACAATTATCTTGACCAGACAAAGCTTCAGAGTAATCTATATTTGACAATTACATTCTTATCTGGCTGTTTTATCCATCATTACCTGTTTGTGTATGCTTCTGAGGAGGAATAAGATTGTTCTTGCTTCTAAGCAAGAACAAGTCATCATTTACTTACGGATGATATTTTTTACCATGTTGCCTATGCCTTGTATCAAAAATAATATTTAATAAAAGCTTTCAGTCTAAGAAGTGAGTCATGGAAACCTGATGATTTTTAAAGCAAAATAAGTTGATAACCCTGAAGCGTAGGCGGGAATTGAAATGACTGTGACCTTGCATGCCAGATACCATTTCAGTTACAAGGAGCAGAGGACCTGCTTTTGTAGTAAAAATATATTTTAGAAATAGTGATTTTGTTGTGATTACACAGTGATTATTCCATCAGCATTTCAATATTCAGTGTTATGGTACCACTCCTAGCCATTATTCAATAAAATTGTGGATAACAAAATTCCAAATTACTTCTGCAGTAAAAAAGAAAGTGCACAGGAATTCGTAGTCCTGTGCATTACATGGAAATTCCTCCAAACACTGATAGTGAGGCAGGCAATTATGAGGAGACCTCAGCATTTAACTCGAAATCTCACTGCATACTTTGTTTATCCCACAGCAGTGTCAGAAGAATTCTACACATACACAAGGATTTTGAACTTTCATCTGTAAAAAATCATGGCAGTGTAAGGTCAAGTGAAAATGACAAAGCAAGCATCACTTTTAGTGCAAATTTGTTTATCTATGAAAAAATATGCCTGTTTATAAAGACTAAGTGAATTTTCATTTATTGGACACAGTGAACCAACAAAAAAATGGTCCGACAGGATTTTAAGTAGTTTCAGATGTGTCCTCTTCACAGCCCATGTGTAACTGTCTGATGTACTCTGTTAAGTTTTGAAATCAAGTCTTTTTTTCTTCAAAGAGAAAGAGCATGTGGTGACAGTCAATTCTTAGCAGTACACAACGATGTTACATTGCCCAAGATTTGCTCATTGCAACAAGATTTGCATTGCCCCTGAATTGCTTCATTTCCGTTGTTCCTGAGATCGACTTGAATGTGATATGATTGCAGCAGGATGGAGTACCAGTCCACAATTCTAGAGCATCCACGGTGGTGGTTCAAGAGAAGTTTTCAGGCCACGTGATTTATAAATGAAATATTGGATATTCTCCAGACCTGTTAGCATGCAACTACTTTTTCTTGGGGTTATCTAAAAATCTAGCATTTTCACCAGTAAACCTAATGATCTACTGATGATTAATGTTTACAACATTAATGTACTCAAAGCCTCCATACAAGAAGAAAATCAAAAAGAAAGAAGAAATTAAAGAAATCCCAGATAACATGGAGCAAGCAGGGATGCAAAACTTCATAGAAACACTTTAGAGTAAATGTTGAAGGACATTTGTTTGATATGTTATTTAAAAAATGAAATTATATCAATAAATGGTACTATATTTGCTGTAATTACATGTTAAAACAAACTTAAATAAATAGTATTTTTATTTAATTTTATAATTGTCAAATGAATTGAAAAGATTCATTTTTTGAATGTATTCTTTGAATTCATAAATTAATGGCATCTGATATATACCCAGAATCAACCTTTGGAAATTGCCTCATAGAAACAGGTCACAAATATAAAGATATCAGCCAAAAAATACAAATTTTTTTTCACAAAATGAAAAAAATGATGAATTTATATGTTTAAAAAGTATGCAATTTACTAATACAATAATTTAATAAAAATATGTACTAAATGAATAAACATAACAGAAATCAATTTTATTATTTGACCACAATCTGTGGGTTATTTAACCCATTTAAGAGAAGCACTTACTATTAAAAATAGATCCATCAGCAGTACACTGAGAAAGGGACTTACTAAATTTCTAAAAAACCTTTTGGAAGCATATTTACTTAGCAGACCTTAATATTCATACTGTTTATTTTTGAATGTAGTTAAATGTAACTACATGAATGTAGTTATATAGAAAAAAATGGGCCATATAGACTGATCAAATTGGGTTTTTTTTAACAGTTGTAATCATTTTTATTTTAGTAAATATTTCTTAAAATTCACCAGTTATGATGCCTCTCCAAAAACCTCACACAGTTAAAGACCTGCTCACCTTCCTTATCTTTTAATTCAACCCCTACAAAAGACTCTCTATGAATAGTTAAGAAGTTATCATAAATCTGAATTATAATGGCGTAGAAGATTGTTTAAACAGCACATTTAGCATATACTATAATTTAATTATCATTATTTAATCATGATAAATTTTATAAATCATTATTTATTTTATGAAATAAATTTTAAATTAAGCAATAAAATAATTGTTCTATTACTTACTATTATTTCTTGCAGTAATGTCAATTTAGTTTTATATAATTTACTTATTGGTGAACTATTAACAAACATGATGCACAGGAAATTCTGATAAATTCATTGTATTAACATCATTATCATTATTGGTATTAATAGAATTCTAAGATAAGAAATACTATATCACTACTATCTTATCAATTAAAAATCGTTCATGCATTAGTAATTCATTATATTGTTTTTTTAATTTTTTTTTGTCTTCAGTAACAAATAATTTGAATAATATTAATAAAAAAAGTTATGATGAATAATAATCAGAACAGTAACATTACATTTAAAAAAATTGTAATATATAATTAAATGTTTTAATTTATTATCTAAATTATGTCTGAGTTCTGTTCCAAAGAATATACTTTCAGTTGTAATACCAAAATACTTTTTTTTCATATTTTAGAAATAATTGATTAAGAGATTAGGTTTACATAATTAGCAAATAAATTGTTTGCCCAGCCACCAGAAAGGAAACAGAATATTCAGCCAGAGTTGCAGGCATATTCACCCTGTTACAAGATCAGGATATACTCGTACTTGTAAGATTCCATCACAACCAACATAGATTTAACAAAGAGCAATAAACTGAAAAGAAAGCATTCCAGAAAAAAAGGATAAATAAATAGATGGTGAAAAATTATGAACTGCCACCAGTAAAGAAAATGTACAATCAGATAATCAACTCTTATCCAGGTAACCTTAAGGCTTTCTCTAGATATCAATAATCCCACTCATAAACCCTCATGAAATTAGGCATTTTTATCCAGGATAGGAACAGTAAATCAGTGATCTTTTCTCTGTATAGATTAGTTCATATATATCTTTTATTTTATTTTATGTGCTATAAAAATTAAAACAAGCTAAAAATTTAACATCTACTAAAGAACAGATTCAAATTTATATTTTTCTATGTAAAAAAGGTAATTTATTATTAATTATGCTATTGATCTCCAATATATTCTTTTTTAGTTCATTTTATTTTATCTAGTAGAGATTATGTAAGTGGTTATAAAAATGAAATAACTGATAACATTGATAATAGTTTCTCTTATAGATTATTTTTATTATTTTTCACATTTATAATCTGCTATTTTTCTATATGTTTGAGTTAAGTAATGTATTTTATATTATATAATTCAGTTGTAATATTGATACTAATATGTCTTGTATTCATATTATTTATAAAAAAATTATTTTTTGTAGTCGAATAGTTATCTCAAAATGCAGATTTAAAAATGGTTAGCTATTTTTAGTAATAGTGTTTTTTTTGTTTTGTTTTTTTGTGTGTTATTGGTGTAAAGTTATACTCAATATGATGTTCAGGTATTAAAGTTGAAGTTTGTGCAATGTGTCAAAATTTATTTGAATGTGTTATTTTTAATTCTTTATATGAAGCAGAGTTTCTATAACCAATGGTCAGTGGTGGCAGTTTTATCAATTTCAGTGGGATGCTGAAATCAACCTCTCTCTCAGTCACACTTTCTCTCTTCCCCTCTCTCTCTCTACAAATATACATTTATAAAACTTTTGCCACTTTTGTTTTGTTTTTTCCAAGTTTAGAACTTTCCCAGAGATCTTGGCTTCATCATGAACTTTATTCATAAAATTTAATTAAAAACATAATATAAAATGTAAAAATTATAAAGAGGTATGTTTACCATCTTGGTCAATGATAGAAAAATCCCATATTAATGAGATAGTAAACATACCTCTCCATAATTTAAATATTTTAAATTATATTTTTAATTGAATTTTATAAATAAATGTTCTGATGAAACATAAATATTTGCAAAGGTTTTAAACAGATAGAAACAAAACAAAATCAGAAGATGGAAAAGAATTAATTTTATGAATAATTATATTTTGCTGCTAGATGCAACTTATTTAAACTATTACAACATATCATTCAACATGAAAAAAAACTAAGGGTATTTTAATCAGTTATTTCCTTTCACTGAGTTGCCTGAATATTTTACAATTCCAAAGATTCAGGTCAATGAAAATGATTTAAATTATGAAAGCTATATTAAGAGTAAAGTCTTGTGGCTTGTTAACTCTTTGAGCTGGTTTGTTCAGGTAAAGTATGTATGAAACTTAGTGTTTCATCAATTTAAGAGACAGCTCCTTTCTTCATATACTTCTTCAAATAATATAAATGAAACCATTGATATTTTCTTTCTTTCACAACTGTTCTATATTGTACTCTTTCAGATGATTTTAATGATAAATTACTAAAATTTAAATTATTGTGTCCATTATTCATTCTTATCATAGTCACATTACAGCTGCTTCAACAGTCTAAACTGATTGAAATCACTGAGCAGTGCATTGTATTTTCATACCTTCTCTCTATAATTACTTTCTTATCACTGCAATTGTAAATGTTACTTGCTTTAAATTGGTTTATTAATTTTATAAATCTTAATATAAATAAAAGTCATTGTATGTACATATGTTTCAAAGCTCCTCTTGATGATCCATAGAATTGATTCCAACCAAACTTGGGAAAATTATTACTTAGTAACTGAGTACTAAATGCTTACTGGTAAGCATTGGATTAGAATAAATCATTGCAGCCTTGAAATCTGTTGTGTTGTAGTTTGAAAGTAAATTGTAATTTTTATATTGTACATGTATATATGTAACTCTTTATGTACAAATTATAGATCTCTATACCATTTTTCTCGATTATCATGACAGGATTAATTAATTTAATTAAATTTAAGTTAAATCAAATTAAAAATTTAATTAAATTGCATAAATTTATACAGCTTAGTTATTTCTATGTAATATATTTGCTGTACAGTTGCATTAGATGTTGTATTGTATATTGTTCAAAAGTTTAAAATACAAGTTCTTTCTTCAAACTCCCCCTGTTTTCATTCAAGCCATACTATTTTAGGGTAATAAACATGCTAGATTTGAAAGGTTAAATTTAAGAAGAAGGAATGAATGCAAAGAAGATTTATGTTTGTTGTGGAAAGTTATGACAATTTTGTAAAAAATAAATGGATGAAGAAATTATAACTCTAAGCAGTCAACCGGGTATATAAGCTAGTAATTTATTTTATAATTAATTTCTTTTTATTTTTACCTTTACTACTGATATAATTATCTCAGTATTGCTCTTATTTTTTTAACCCTAATATTTACATTTTTTTCTGCTACCAGTATATTTTTAAATTTGTGTATGGTTTGTTTTCTTTTTCTAAATTTGTAACTAAATCTTTGTAATTTAATTTGATGATATTTGTTGCATGATAATAATTATAAGGTGTGAAATAATGTTTCACCATCCTCTTTCATATGTTTTTACACGTATAAACATGTGCAAAATGATTTGAGTAAAAATGTCATACTAATTTATTAATTACCCATTATGGTCAGAATAACAATAATTAAGTTATTGTAAGATTTAATATAGTTAGATTAAATATTCTGACAATTAATTAAATTTCTGCTCATAAGTGTCATATAATAAATAAAAAAATAATTAAATTGTTTTAATTCATACTATCTTATTTAGGAATAAATTTCATAGAAAAATTATTATATTACATTTACTGATGACAGTAAAAGATTTTGTAGAAGATAAAGTTGAAATAAATTGAAATATGTTTTTGTAACTTGTAGAAATTCTTTCTCTCTTTCCCATAAAAAGAAAAAAATATCAGATAGTTTTTTCTTTTCTTATTTAATGGATATTGTGTAAAGATATATTTATAATATTTGACACTAAAAAATGTATTTACATTGTAATCTTTTTGGATAAAGAACTTATTTAACAATTTACCTTTATGTTCATTTACGTTCAAAATTGTTTTAATCTTTTACTTAAAAAGTTACTTTCCCTTTCATTTTCAGGTTGTACTGGCATTACATTTTTTCTATTATTGTTATTAGTATTCACTATTGGTATATTATGCGGAGTTGTATCTGTTTTAATACTAAATGATGCAAATAATAAAATAATTGCTGTAAAAAATGAATGCAATATTAATTATAATAATTTAAACAGGTAAGAATTTTTTTGTTACACCGATCTATAAATTTCTCTTATTGAATGAGATAATGAATGTAATACATTTTTTCATAACAGAGTAGGATCATTAATTTATTGCTTTACAATCTCTTTCCTTATTGTAGTTCTGATTTATATGAAGTACTTAGAGGTATTACAACCATGTTTATTATAGTTATGTAAATGATGAAATACTTGAGGTATTAACAGGTGCCAGTTATAGTTCATAAACCCAGTCTGGTGCATTATGGTCAGTTCAGTAGGTATCAGTAAGTAATTATGTTTCTGTCCTTGCAGTCCCTATAGTGAGCTGAATAAAATGCCATTTATGGAGCTGAATATAATCTGCATCTCAGTAAGAGTCATATGTTGAAGTGCGAAGTGTATTCAGTTCAGCAAAGAAGGCAATAGTAAAAAAAATCACTCCTCTACTTTCTGATAGTAAGCCTGGAATTAAATGTTTGTTATTCCTTAGAATGGTTATGCATTTCCAGGAGTATCTCATATTTTATTTCAGATCTCCTGCAACCATCATAGTAATGGGATCTATTAGTAAATCTAATCAAAATTTTTAAATAAATAATTTTTTTACGGTAAGAAATTTTCTTTTCTTCAAATACTTCTTTAATATAGATTGTTCAAGACATACAATAAGATATGCACATAGGAGAAGGAATTAAATTTACTTTACTAAAAAAATATAATCAAAATTTATCTGATATTACTTACATTTATGGTAACTACAAGATAAAGTTAGGTTGAAGTTCTGTTCTCATAAATACAGAGTGATTCTAAATTGCAAGCCAAACATGCTAATTTTTTAAAATTTTTTCGTAGGCTGACAATAACAGCTGAACGATCAATAGCCAAAAATAGCTGATGATTATATAGCCAAATAGTAAAACATAAATATAGGTCAAAAAACGGTTCGTTAGCGAGTTTTGGCTTGAGAAACATTTAGCCCAGCTTTCTGCTACATCTGTGAAATTAAACCATACCAAAATTCTTAGGGTATAAATCGTAGGGTAAATTTTGGTGCTTTCTTATGGTTTTGATAAAAGAAGTGAAAAAAAAAATGGTCCCAGACCTCTATATCACTTAGGTTTTAAGAAAAACGGGGTAAACACGAAAACGTTTTGTCGGAAAATATACTTTAAGTTAGGAGAAAAATAACTTTGTTAATTTACCAATAAACAAATGCAAATTTCAAGTTAACTTTGTACAGAATTTAATTGTGGGAAAATTGACGTAAATAACGATTATTAAAATTAAGCACAAATTTGAAAAGTTCAGTTTTAATTAGAAACAAATCACACAAACTGGTCGGAAAAGTGATACGATCTAAATTGAAAAATTTACATACATGTATAAAAATTATTAAAATAAATTTGAAAAATATCTAAAACATGTTAACTTTGTAAAATTTTTTTCGTAAGTTGACAATAACAGCTGATCGATCAATAATTAATCTATTATATAAAAGAGAATGTCCCCTGACTGATTCACTGACTCATAATCAACGTAAAACCAAAACTATTTTAGGTATAGACTTGAAATTTTCAGGGTACCTTCGTATCTTTAAGTAGGCGTGCACTGAGAAAAGATTTTGCGAAATTTTGATTTTAAGGGGTTCAAATCGATAAAAAACTAAATTTCGTGTTAACAGCGCTATCTGTTGGACGTAAAAGCAACATACGCTATACTAAATATTTTCCGATTCCATTGCAGTGGTTCCAATATGTATGTCCGCTATAGATTAAAAAAACTACTAGACCGATTTACGCGCGGGGGAGAAAGGGAAAAACCGGAAAAGGGAAATAGGGAAAAAAGAAGACGGGGAAAGTGGAAAAAAGGGGAAAGGAAATGGGAGAAGAGGAAGGGAATTAAATAAATTTAATTAAAATTAAATAAAATAATATTACATTAAATTTAAAATAAATAAATAATTAAATTAAAATGGAATTAAAAAATTATAATATTTAAAGCAAATAATTGAAGACGTCAGATGCAAAAAAATGGTTGAGATTAAAAGCATAGGTAAAGCATGGAAATGAAGTAATTCATTATATCTGTCAAATAAGTAATATTAATATATCGTGTGCGTGCGCAGAGCAACAGAATGAGTGTGTGAGTGCTCCAGAAGAATGCCGTTAAATTTTACAGCTGTATTTCTCTGTTTAAAATAATGAAAAAGTTAATAATAAACATGTGTCCGGAAAAGGCTTTGTTCTTAAATTAGGAATAACAAAGAATTTTACCATGATTTCTGCTTAGCGGCAAAATGAACCTATACCGAAATTCATCAAAAACCAACTGGAATGAAAACCGGTGAAGAAGGAAGACAGGGAAATATTGTAAAAGGGAAATAGGGAAAAATCTGAAAAGGTAAAATGGGAAAAGAAAAAGGGGAAAACGAGGGAAAGGAAATAAAAAGGAAAAGAGGAAGGGGAAAGGGAAGCGAGACATGACTCTGAACGTGACGGGAAGCGCAACTCGCCCGTGCTCTATGGTTACTTGCGCTCATCTCAGTGCACGCCTACTTAAAGATACGAAGGTACCCTGAAAATTTCAAGTCTATACCTAAAATAGTTTTGGTTTTACGTTGATTATGAGTCAGTGAATCAGTCAGGGGACATTCTCTTTTATATAATAGATTAATTATTGATCGATCAGCTGTTATTGTCAACTTACGAAAAAAATTTTACTATTGTTGTTCAAAGATTGATGAAAATTGTTCTGTTTAAAATCATATTATTTTTGTATTTCATTTTCTAATTAAAGTTGAACTTTTGCATATGTGTTTAATTTTAATAGTGGTTATTTACAACAATTTTCTCTGAATTAAATTCTCTACAAAGTTAACCAACCAGAAATTTTTATTTATTTATTTATTAGTAAATTAACAAAGTTATTTTATTCCAAACCTAAAAATGAATATTTTCCGACAAAATTTTTAAACAAGCTAGATTAATCAAAAACAATAAGGAAACACCAAACTTACCCCTCGCTTTGTACTCTTAAGAATTTTAGTACGGTTTAATTTCTCTGAGGGAGCACAAAGCAGGGCTAAATGTTTCGCGAGCCGTTTCAGTTAACCACACATCTCAGGAATGGTTGTCCCTGAGACGTGCAAGACTGTATTTATATTCATACGGATCATCCTCATTCATCCTGTGAAGTAATATCTTACGGTTGTTCCGGAGGCTAAACAGAAAGAGAGAGTTGTAACTAATTAATGAACAGTTTTTGACCTATATTAATATGAACTATTTTTCTTATTTTTGGCTACAGAATTATCTTCCGAATGATTGGCGTGCAATTTGTAATCACTGTATGTATGCATGATGTACGAGGTGCGACAATAAAGTAATGAGACTGATTTTTCTTTGCAAGATGTGGCAACCCTGCAGCTTGTGTAGGCACACCATCTTTGACCTTGGTTTATAAGCTACTTCTAGTCCAAGCGGCATATTGATGCAACTGCTCAGTCGTGAGTTGTGGTGTAATAAGTGAACACGTGTTTGTGTCTCTCGTCACAGAAATGAAACCGCAAAATATTGCGCAACGGTATGCCATTTCTTTTTGCGTTAAATTGGGTGAAAACGCGACGACAACTTATGGTAAGCTTCAGAAGGCTTTTGGAGAGGAGATTATATCAAGAGCTCAAGTTTTTCGGTGGCATAAAATTTTTAGTGAACGAATGTTGAAGATGAATACCGCAGTGGACGACCATCAACCTCACGGACAGATGTCAACTTCACCAGGGTGCGTGAAATCGTTCGATCTGATCGAAGATTATCCGTGAAAATGATTGCAGAAGAACTCAACATCAATCGAGAAACGGTTCGTTTAATATTAACTGAAGATCTTAGTATGAAAAACATTTTTGCAAAAATGGTCCCCATCTCATACAATCTCACACCGTGTTTCGCGAGGAACACACAAAAATATGGCAGCCGATCTGTTAGAGCAAACGGAAATCAATCCAGATTTGTTGAGCCGTGTTATCACTGGTGATGAAGGTTGGTTTTTTCAATACGATCCGAGACAAAACGCCAAAGTTCTCAAAGGGATCACCCAGACCAAAAAAATCTCGCATATCAAAGTCAAAAGTGAAATGCATGCTTGTGTGCTTCTTCGATTCCAAGGGAATTGTTGAATTAAAGAGTGGGTGCCTCCTGGACAAACAGTTAACCAATATTTCTACAAAGAAATTTTAGAAAGACTTCATAAACGAGTTCTTCGTGTCCGTGCCAACATTGCTGATAATTGGATTCTGCGTTACGATAATGCGCCATCTCATACTGCTCTGTCAGTACAGCAATTTTTAACCTCAAAACAAATTTCAGTACTACCACAGCCACCTTATTCCCCAGATATCGCCCCGTGCGACTTTTTTCTATTTCCAAGAGTCAAATTGGTGGTCAAGGGACACCATTTTCAAACAACACAAGATGTCCAAAAAGCTGTGACGAAGGTATTGGAGGATATTACAAAAGATGAGTTCCAGAAAAGTTACCATCAATGGCAGAAGCGCTGGAATAAGTGTGTGCAATCAGAGGGGAACTACTTTGAAGAAGACAACACTAAACATGACTAAAACGGTAAGCAACATTTTTTTCTCATCAGTCTCATTACTTTATTGTCGCACCTCGTATATACATAATATAAATTAATATATATATAATTCTATTAATATAAGTTACCTAATACAGAATATTGAGATTGTCTTACCTTAATTTTATCATGAAAGTACTTTAGTGAGTTCCCAACTTCTGAGTCATGATAGAAATATTTAATTAAAAATACTAAAATAATGAAAATGACGTATTAATTTATTATATGAGTGCTGGTATCTGTTGCAGATTTTATAAGACTGTCTCCCAATGAAAACTGTTAATTAATTTATTATATGAATGCAAAAATAATTTTAATTATTTTGGTGCTTTTAAATTTTTTAAATACAATTGCACTAAATATCTCAATCATGACTGAGGATGTGAGATCCCATGAACTATTTTTATGGTAAAATTAATGTAAAAGTCTTTTCTTAATATTCTTGTACTGGGTAGTTTATAATTGGAATTTGAAATGGAATTTAAATTTTAATTTAACAGTTCAGAGGAATAATATGAATCTTAAGAAGATTAATTTCAGTATCAAGGTGGTGGTCAGGGGCTAAGAATAGCCCCTGACCACCAGGAGCTATTCTTTATGTGTTTAACCAAGTGGGCAAGTCCAATTTCAGTGTGACATGCCACATAGCCAACACATTTTTTTTAAGTGTATTAAGTAATTGTAAAATTACATATTTTTAGGTTTCTTTTTGTTTTGGTTCCTTAACTGCCAAGATTCCAAGTGGAATCTCATGGCCTCCCGTACTAGTTCAACATCCTGGAGTAACAGCTTTTAGTCTAAGTGTGATGCCATGTGTAATTTCAGTAAAATTAATATTATAATTACTATAAAAATATAATAATAATAATACAAAAAATAATAATAATACATATATATTATAATGACTATTATAATGAAATAATTTGTGTGTGCGCATGTGTTGTGTGTGTGTGTGTGTGTGTGTGTGTGTGTGTGTGTGTGTGTGTGTGAAAATATGAAAAAAATTGAATTAAATTTAAATAAAATTGTTTATTTAATACTTTTGTCATCTGACATGGGTAAACATTGTAGATAGTATCATATATTTAGAATCCAACAATGTTAAAATCAACACTATTAAACACTTTGCACACAATACTACAACTGTACTTACGAACTTTATTGCTTAGAAACTCAAATTCCTTCCATATGTCAGCTTCTCAACAAAGAACATAAGCCAAACACCTGAACCTACAATTCCTCTTATATTAGTTTATATTATTATCACAAACTTGCCTTCAGTTGGGTAATACTAGCTAGTGTCAAAACAATTTAATATGTTAAATAAAATATTTAACAAACTAATAGAAAACACATCTGGTGACAGAAAATATTTAATGCTAATATTTAACAACATTAGTTTGAGGCCATCATTTAATATTTACACAAAACTACACACAATCTCAGGAAGGAAAGTTAAAGTTGTGGCGTTGCATTTAAAACCACAAATAAAATACAGAAATTGTTATCACAGATAGATAAAATTAGATTATTAAACATAAAACCCAGATGTATATAATTTAAATTGCTGTGACTACTACACTGCATTGTGTAAACTGTGGATTCAATCATAGACCCAAAGAATCCGTATAAACACATCAAAATTAAAATCAGAAATCATCTCTTTGAAACTGAATATACTGAAACATTTTAAATACAATTTTTAATTTTGTTTACATCACATAAAAGTTGTAGATAGAACACACTAAAAAAAATATTAAATTACAAACACATAAAATTAGAAAAAAAACTTATATAACGTAAATAAAAAAAAAGTGTCTCATATCCAGCAACAGCAATGTTGCAGCTGCATAAAAGCTCTGAAAGTATTTTCTGAAGTCAATTTTGTAGTGCTTTACAGTTACTTTTCAAAAAATTTATTATTATGATCAATGAGCTCGTTTAATTACTTTCATTGTTATAGGGTTTATAGAATATTATCAAAACAAAGTATGATTAATGTTTTGCAAGAAAATAATGGATTAAATGTAGAAGTTAGTAATAACTATAATAATGTCAAAGTATCTGCCATAGAAACTAGTGAGAATGTTAAAGTATTGTGTGCTGTTTTAACTACACCTAGTAACTTAAATGTTAAAGGAAAAGCTGTTATGGATACATGGGGTAAAAGATGTAATAAATTATTATTTATGAGTTCGCCTGAAAATGGTATGTATTATCTACATTTATACCATTATAATTTATATATTAATATACAATCAGTAAAAAAAATTATATTGTTAGAAAATAATCCATTGTTAATGAACAACTAAACCAGGTGTAAACTTAATCCCATTTTTATTGACTGTAAATGCCTTTTTGGAAATAGTGTTGGAGCTGTTATGTGAAAGTTCCAGCCAATTAACAGCAATATCTAAGTCAAAAATATGTTTATTTATGATATGGCCAAAAGCATGTAATATTTGAACAATAACTGCTGATTGATAAATATATTTCTATCTGTTATAAAATGATCAAATGAGTTAAGATCCCTTTTTTAAAATATGAAAATTACACAGGTTTTTTATGATGCTGTAACTGAATAGTTTAAAATTCAATTTGATAATTCTCAAGCCACGCAATTCCAGAGATGGGCAAAGTTTTTTTTCCTTCAGTAGCTTTATGTCGCCATAAAAGGCTCTTTAATTCCTGAAGGAAGAAAACTTTTCTTGCAGCACACTTACACTAATCAATACAAAATTGTTTATTAGTAATGAACATTTGCACCTGGTTAAAAATATCTTTTAAGGGAATTTAGATGGATTGAGTCCCCACTGCTTAGAAGGACCTTGAGCTTCAATTTCTGAGTACACATGTTTGTCTTAAACTGCAGCTCCTCTGAAAGGATGATTATTTCACACCATTCACCCCCTTATATTTTTACCCTTTTTTCTCTTTTATCAAGTTTGTGAATATAGGTTTAATCCCTAATTTTTCCATTCCAGATACCTGTAAATTCAGTGCTTCTTGTTGTTACCTGATAGGGAAGACTCCCTGTGGACTAATGTAATTAGAAAAGGATAGTTCCTTTTCTGATAATAGGTTTAGCCATAATATAAATGAAGTTTATAAGTAATATAGGTATATTATAATATAAGTCAGACCTCCTAATCCTTCCTAAAATATAAATAATTTGCTACATTTGTGATTACTTCCTTCAGTTTATTTGGAAATGCCAGTTTTATGTTATTACAGAGTGTATTTGTACATTCATTAGATCTTTTATTGTTTGAGTACTGGTTTGTTTGGTAATGTGTTCTAATATTATTTTTATTTATTCTATTTCAAGATTAGTCCAATTACAGTTTAGAAGTTAATCTTCTTCAGTATCTATCTTGAAACAATGTGATTAATTGATCTTTGTTGATTAAAATACATTCATACGTGGACATCAGGTCCAATTAGAATTAATTGCATCTTCTTTCTGATTAGAGTCAGTCCTACAAAAACATAGAACTTTCATAATAGAATTTTCATAAACTGCTTTCAAATAGGCAGTTAACTGCTTAAACTACTTTCCAGTTTAATTATACTTAACTGAAAGATGTCCTTTAAAAAAACCTAAATATTAGCAATAAAGTAAACTAAGAAAAGATAATGATTAATATTTCTAAGTCTGCATTATACTATAAATATTGCTACTTTGTACTTTGTAGGTACTACTATCAACAAAAATACAAGCAACATGCCAGTTGTAGAACTATCAGTTGAAGAAGGTCATGAAATGTTATGGGGTAAAACAAAAGCGACATTTACTTATATTTATGATAATTATTTAGATGATTATCAGTGGTTTTTAAAAGCTGACGATGACACGTATGTATTCCTTTCATTTTTTAAAAATTACTTCTACAGATTTTGTAATTTACTAATTAATAAGTAAAATTTAAACCAATTATAATTTTGAAATTCAATTTTAAACAATTACAGCTGAAATCCCATAGCCATAAAAGCATGTACTATGTAATGTAAAAAACTTAAAACTTTCTCAACAAAAAAATGAAACAAACTTAATGTTTTCAAGTTTGTCATAACATTTTCAATCTCTATGTCAGCCATCTTCAGAAACTGAAGCTGCTGTTTGCAATGGTAGGGATTTTGAGTTAGGTAGACATGTATTAAATTGAAATTTATTGGATTTGAATTCTTCCTACTTGTGTAATATATTATGATTATATTTATTTTTTTTTGTGTTAATAAATTCATATTTTTTGTGTTTGTTTAGAATATCAAGGTTATATAATAATTTTATTTATGGTTTGCATCTAGGAAATGTTAGTAAATTCTGATACTATGTTGCAATAGATGGCTTTCAAATGTACATTGTATCTTTTGTTTTAAAAGGTATTCCATTTGACCCAATAAACAACTTTTTTGTGCAGTTGAAGCAATTCAATTTATATATTTCTGATGTATTATATTTTGTGATAAGTCCAATGATTTATTTTAAGCAGCTTTTAATTTAAACTTTGCGTTTACCACTCACAAGAGAGTTATTTCTATATTTCCATTTACTATCTCTTTTCCTTAAAATAGTAAAAAATTTAAGTGAACTGCTCTAACCAGCTCAGATTAATTATAAAGCTGTATTATCAAAGTCAAGATTTATAGGTTTGTTGTTACATATATTTTAAACTTGCAATTACAATTTTTTTTATAACAAAATTTTACTACGCCTTTAAATGATGTAGAATGAATAATAATTCTGCACAATTTTGCTTTGTATTCTTCAGGAAGTATAAACTCCAATGAATGAATTTTTGGATCTATAGTGAAGTTTCTTAAATAAGAGTAATTAATAAAAAAAACTTTTTCTCTTTATTATTACAAATCTTTAATATCTTCTCTTAGTAAAATACTTTACATTTGTAACATTAAATAAAATTACTTGCATTTAAAAAGTTTTTAGATTAATATTTTTTTTATAAATTTGCTAAACTGAAATGAATTTACATATTTTTTTATTTAATTTACAGATATATTGTAATGGAAAATTTACGATACTTATTAAGTAATTATATATTTTCTGATCTGTTATACTTTGGCTGTAAGTTTAGTAAATTCGTTGAAAATGGATTTATGAGTGGTGGAGCCGGTAAGGTAATTAACAATCAAAATTTTATTATAATTTTAAAAATGAACAATTAACTTTAAAATTAAATCAACATTTTTATGTGTATTAACTATAATTTATGATTTTAATGGTTATCTGCATATTTCATTGTTTATATGTGGATATATGTGTGTAAATGAAGATGAACACAGCGCATAAAAATTACTTTAGAATGGAATCCTATGCTTTTGAGCATAATCTCTTTTTTATTAGCAATGTTTGATTTATTTTAGTTTTCATATTTAATCAATTTCCTTGATGATATTTGTTTTACAAGTCACTTTTAGGATTATTTTTAGTTAACTCTTTATGTGCTAATTGTGTTAAAAAATCAATTGTGTAACTGTTGTTTCTCATAATTTTTTACCTTCACAGATGTGAACAACTGTTTTGGTATCAACTGTTTCAAGTTCATGCAAATGATTTAATTAACATTCTATGAATTAATTTTTTGAGCAATTCATTAATTTTTTTTATAAAAGCCAAGAATAGACATAAACAAATTAAGAACAAAAGAATAGAACAAAAATAAAATTTATGAAAAAAACAGAAAATTTAGTACTTTATCATTTTAGTACTTTCTCTCTTAGTATAAATCACTGTTGTTTGCTTTCTAATTAAACTTTAGAAAAACGGTATTATTTTATTAAAGAAATATTAACTCAATATTACATGGAGAATATTAATTAAATAAACTTAATTTAAATATTTAACTGATGAAATTCTGTGAAGAATTTACTTCTTCAAATACTTAACACATCTGACCAATATTTTTCCTCCTAAGTAATAACTAGGTTTATAATGCATTGATTCAGAGCATAATTTGTTGCTTTATACTGTCTGTTACAGTATTATGTCTGTGACATATGTAAATTACATGAAATACAATATCCATTAGTATTAGTTACAGTACTTTTGAGCTCCTGTGATGTGCAAGAAAAGAGCTGAATATCATTTGTTACATGGCCACACTGACATGTGGTATAACATTCAACTCCATGAAGAGAGCAGTGATAACCCTCTTCATTCTTCAGTTTCTCTAGCAAGCCTGACATGGGATGTTTGATATGAATAATAGCTGTTCCATTTTTAGTAGCAAGTAGTGTCTCAAAGCAGATTATCCATAACTATTCGATTATGATACCTAATGTACATATGTTCACCATATCTGGTAGAAATATCAGATGATGAAAAGAATTGCAAGGATTTGCAATTTCTTTCATCATCTGACCAAAATTTAGCCCATTTTCATCTGCATTATAGATCTGATCTTTTTATATCACTGGAAAAAGTTGTCCATTTCTGTTTTAAAACTGCTCACAGCATCAACATCAACAGATAAACTATGACCACAGACATTTACCTGACATATTCTGTAGGTATTTTTGAGTCATCCAGGCTCACCCATCATTTTGAATAAAATCTTGGCCTTTCCTGAATAACTGGACCTGTTAATGGCATTGCCATTCCTATTTCCCTTTGTTGCATGAATCATGGAAACACAGACTCATTCACATTCTTGTTTAGACACGTCTTCATTGTTCATCAGTTTTTATTACCCTCTTGGAGCCAGACCCAAAACCAAGCATGAAGACAGCTCCAGGCTGTTCATGCTTCTGTTGTTCTCTTGTTTGGCATTGTATAAGAACACTCTTCAAACTTATTTTTCATCTTGACCCAATCAGAAACAGTAGAAACATTGATATCAAAATCGACTGCCGCAATTTTAATTCTTCTAATTGCATCCAGTTTTTTTCAGTTGTTATCACGACCATTTTTAGTTTGTTGACATGATGCACAGATTATTAAACTCAGTTCATATAAAGTATCATAAAAGCCACAAATTCACACTTAGCATGTTTAGTTACTGAGTGGATGATATGAACTACTGAATGTGCCAAAAAACCTGACTAAGACAACGAGCCCATTATCCTTTCCCTTTATCTAAAAGGTAGTTGACCTGAACGAGATCATCTATGCTCACTTTTCTACTTCAAACTAAGGAAACCTGTTTATATTAAACAGAGCTATTATGACAAATCACACTTTATGTATTCAGTTATGTATTTACATAAATAATTCTTTAAAAGTATTATAAATGTAACTGTGAATGCTAGCCAACAAATATCAAGAAAAACAAAATAACCAGTTTTTTTAGTGCTTATTTCACTGCTTACTGTAATGATAACTAGCCAGAAAAATCTCTGAATTGAAAATGAATCTTTTTTTTTGTTTTCAGTCATTTGACTGGTTTGATGCAGCTCTCCAAGATTCCTATCTAGTGCTAGTCGTTTCATTTCAGTATACCCTCTACATCCTACATCCCTAACAATTTGTTTTACATATTCCATATTCCAAACGTGGCCTGCCTACACAATTTTTTCCTTCTACCTGTCCCTCCAATATTAAAGCGACTATTCCAGGATGCCTTAGTATGTGGCCTATAAGTCTGTCTCTTCTTTTAACTATATTTTTCCAAATGCTTCTTTCTTTATCTATTTGCCGCAATACCTCTTCATTTGTCACTTTATCCACCCATCTGATTTTTAACATTCTCCTATAGCACCACATTTCAAAAGCTTCTAATCTTTTCTTCTCAGATACTCCGATTGTCCAAGTTTCACTTCCATATAAAGCGACACTCCGAACATACACTTTCAAAAATCTTTTCCTGACATTTAAATTAATTTTTGATGTAAACAAATTATATTTCTTACTGAAGGCTCGTTTAGCTTGTGCTATTTGGCATTTTATATCGCTCCTGCTTCGTCCATCTTTAGTAATTCTATTTCCCAAATAACAAAATTCTTCTACCTCCATAATCTTTTCTCTTCCTATTTTCACATTCAGTGGTCCATCTTTGTTATTTCTACTACTTTTCATTACTTTTGTTTTGTTCTTGTTTATTTTCATGCGATAGTTCTTGTGTAGGACTTCATCTATGCCGTTCATTGTTTCTTCTAAATCCTTTTTACTCCCGGCTAGAATTACTATATCATCAGCAAATCATAGCATCTTTATCTTTTCACCTTGTACTGTTACTCCGAATCTAAATTGTTCTTTAACATCATTAACTGCTAGTTCCATGTAAAGATTAAAAAGTAACGTAGATAGGGAACATCCTTGTCGGACTCCCTTTCTTATTACGGCTTCTTTCTTATGTTCTTCAATTGTTACTGTTGCTGTTTGGTTCCTGTACATGTTAGCAATTGTTCTTCTATCTCTGTATTTGAACCCTAATTTTTTTTAAATGCTGAACATTTTATTCCAGTCTACGTTATCGAATGCCTTTTCTAGGTCTATAAACGCCAAGTATGTTGGTTTGTTTTTCTTTAATCTTCCTTCTACTATTAATCTGAGGCCTAAAATTGCTTCCCTTGTCCCTATACTTTTCCTGAAACCAAATTGGTCTTTTCCTAACACTTCTTCCACTCTCCTCTCAATTCTTCTGTATAGAATTCTAGTTAAGATTTTTGATGCATGACTAGTTAAACTAATTGTTCTGTATTCTTCACATTTATCTGCCCCTGCTTTCTTTGGTATCATGACTATAACACTTTTTTTGAAGTCTAACGGAATTCCCCTTTTTCATAAATATTACACACCAGTTTGTATAATCTATCAATCGCTTCCTCACCTGCACTGCGCAGTAATTCTACAGGTATTCCGTTTATTCCAGGAGCCTTTCTGCCATTTAAATCTTTTAATGCTCTCTTAAATTCAGATCTCAGTATTGTTTCTCCCATTTCATCCTCCTCAACTTCCTCTTCTTCCTCTATAACACCATTTTCTAATTCATTTCCTCCGTATAACTGTTCAATATATTCCACCCATCTATCGACTTTACCTTTCGTATTATATATTGGTGTACCATCTTTGTTTAACACATTATTAGATTTTAATTTATGTACCCCAAAATTTTCCTTAACTTTCCTTTATGCTCCGTCTATTTTACCAATGTTCATTTCTCTTTCCACTTCTGAACACTTTTCTTTAATCCACTCTTCTTTGCACTTCCTGTTTATAGCATTTCTTAATTGCCGATAGTTCCTTTTACTTTGTTCATCACTAGCATTCTTATATTTTCTACGTTCATCCATCAGCTGCAATATATCGTCTGAAACCCAAGGTTTTCTACCAGTTCTCTTTATTCCGCCTAAGTTTGCTTCTGCTGATTTAAGAATTTCCTTTTTAACATTCTCCCATTCTTCTTCTACATTTTCTACCTTATCTTTTTTACTCAGACCTCTTGTGATGTCTCCTCAAAAATCTTCTTTACCTCCTCTTCCTCAAGCTTCTCTAAATTCCACCGATTCATCTGACACCTTTTCTTCAGGTTTTTAAACCCCAATCTATATTTCATTATCACCAAATTATGGTCGCTATCAATGTCTGCTCCAGGGTAAGTTTTGCAGTCAACGAGTTGATTTCTAAATCTTTGCTTAACCATGATATAATCTATCTGATACCTTGCAGTATCGCCTGGCTTTTTCCAAGTGTATATTCTTCTATTATGATTTTTAAATTGGGTGTTGGCAATTACTAAATTATACTTCGTGCAAAACTCTATAAGTCGGTCCCCTCTTTCATTCTTTTTGCCCAGCCCGTATTCACCCACTATATTTCCTTCCTTGCCTTTTCCAATGCTTGCATTCCAACCTCCAACTATTATTAAATTTTCATCTCCTTTTACGTGTTTAATTGCTTTATCAATCTCTTCGTATACACACTCTACCTCATCATCATCATGGGCGCTTGTAGGCATATAGACGTTAACAATCGTTGTCGGTTTAGGTTTTGATTTTATCCTTAAAATGAATCTATAAGTAGCTTTTTTGTTAAAATTTGTGTTAATTATTGAGGTTATCCAGCAACTGATATAATCAAATAATATATTAGTTTAGATTTACATCTAGTAAACCTGCGAAAATAAATTATAACAATATTCATCATGATGTTACGGTTTTGAAGAAAGTATCTTTCAGTATTATTAGAAAACTATCTCAAAGAATGAAATCGAATGTAAGTTATTTTAATAACTAATTTATTCTTACCATAACAGAGTCTATCACTATACCAAAAATTGTTCCATTTCAGTATGATAACAATTACATTCTTTTTCAAATCTGAGGTTTTTTCTCTATTCTGTATACTAAGACTAAATTCTTGTAAATTTTATGTGACTGAATGATAAGAATGATAATGTGACTATTTTATATTCAGTATGACTGAATTAGAAATGAAGTTCCTTTGTGCTATCCACATTACAGGGTGTCATAGTTTGAAGCCTGACTGCATCAAAATTATTAGACTCCTTCATATTATTTCTCAGTCATCATTCTGTTGTTGGTTTCTAATTAACAACATATCCCGGTCTGGCAATCAACAGTTGTAACAAGCTACATTCACTATATGAACAAGGGACAAGTTGTCTATACATCAAGATTTACAAAGTGTTTCCTCAATAAACCTTAGTTTGGATCCTTTAAAATGTTTTAAAGGTCAAAATTTATATAAAATTAAAAAAAAATAGTTGTCCACTAAACCCTAACAGTAATACACATACATCTGCTTGATAAAAACTATACAAATTATTAAACCAGAAACTGGAAACTGTTATGTTTTACATTAATTTTTGATTTTTTGCTAATATTGTATGTTTTAAAAAAGTTGATGTCAAATGAAAAATCTTTGGTCTTCAATAATGAATATATACACATTCAGTGTATCCATTGTTAACAACTTTCCAGTATAAAAAATAGGATACTTCTCAAGGTATGATATGTTAATAAAACTGAAATAAAACAAGCTCAACCTTTGTATTGACATATTGGGAACATTATTGACAACTCAAGGTTATGTTAAGTAGAAATTACTGCTTTAATTACATTCATTTAAGAATATTTTTTTAAACAAATACTTGAGCTATATTTTCAAGAAATGAGTACTTAAAACAACATTGAAATTATTATTATTATTATTTTTTTTTATAAATTAATCTTACTTTAGTCAATTATTATGAACCAGACTTGTAAAATGGATAATAGTAAAACTGGAAAAAGGTTATGTTATTACTACTCTCTTTTTTCCTGTTTAGCCTCCGGTAACTACCGTTTAGATAATACTTCAGAGGATGAATGAGGATGATATGTATGAGTGTAAATGGAGTGTAGTCTTGTACATTCTCAGTTCGACCATTCCTGAGATGTGTGGTTAATTGAAACCAACCACCAAAGAACACCGGTATCCACGATCTAGTATTCAAATCCGTGTAAAAATAACTGGCTTTACTAGGACTTGAACGCTGGAACTCTCGACTTCCAAATCAGCTGATTTGGGAAGACGCGTTCACCACTAGACCAAGCCGGTGGGTTTATGTTATTACTACTGGAAGTTAAAAGCAATGCTTGATTTTTATTAAATCATAAAAAAAATTTTTTTGAACAGTGTTTGTTCTTGGATTTGTAGATTTAGATTAATTTCATTTCTGTCTATATTTTGAGGTTATATACTGAGTAGAGCTGCTGTAGAAAGTTTAATTGAAGATGGATTCAACAATGACGAAAATACTGGTTGTAAAAAAGACAATGAAGGATCTGAAGATGTGGAAATGGGTATGATTTAATTATATTGTAATTATTACTATTATTTTCATTGTTTCCCAATATTTAAAATTGTATTTTAACATTTTTTGTTACATGCCCACTGTTTATTCTAAATTTTCATTCACCAAAATTAATTCTGAAATAGATGATTACTGATCATGAAATTAGAGGTGGCAAAACAACAAAATGGTTTTTTGTTTTGCTTGATTTTAGTGTCTTTAAATCAATTTTAAAATCATGAATACAAAGACACCAGAAAGAACAGAAAAATTATGGCATTGCTGATCCTACAGTCACTTTTTCTCAAATTTAGAAAAAGCAGTAGGAAAGTTATCATACAATTTTTATGTATTACTGCACTCCCATGTATAGCCGCATGACTCAAGTGTAGTAGTGTTTTATTTCTGGTATTGCTTGTTGGAGTAATAAAACTTTTTTTCATAGGTTAACTTACAATTATTATATTGTACTATCATTATACAGGCGTTCAACTAAGTGGTCCCATCACTTAGTTTAGTCTATAAATAATAGTTTATTGCCAAGGTAATATTTACAGAAGGTGTTGAAAATGATGTTCCACTTCTATGCACTTATCAACATATTTGATCATGTTCCAGGCTACTCTTGTTAGCTGTATCCTGTCTATTTCCTGCATGGGATTGGTAATATTTACCTGCAGGGTGTGTGGATTCCTCCTATAAACAATTTCTTTTATGTAACCCCATAGAAAGAAGTCTGGACTAATCAGATCAGGGGATCCTGTTTGCCATAATCCTTTGAAATAATTCTTCCACTAAAAAATCCTGTAGCACCTGTATCATAGAGTGAGCTGTAAGGCAATCTGTTGCAACCAGCAGGCTATGAACTACAGGAGAATTTCTTGGTAGCATCCACAGTTTTAAAAAAAAAAAAAAACACTGTTCTATTATTTTTTTCTTTGAAACTGCACACTATATGCCTATTTTTGTGGGTGTAAGGGAGATTCAAAGAAAATCTTCAGGTTCAGTAGTCCAAATCTGGTAGTTCTCTTCTGGTAGATCTCATCAAACAGCAATCCTAACGATGGTTCTGGAGGCTAAAAAAAAGAAAAGAGATATCTCTTTGATTAATCATATAGAGTTCTTGTTATCTTGACATAAATTTTCATCTAATTCAGCCTAAATTAGGTGCTTACATTAAAGCATTAAGTATAGTGCAAGTTGAAGTTTTAAGTATTGAAGATGTTTTTAAACATTACACACTTAGTATTCTGATTACAAAAAACGGCAACAGTTATTTAAATTTTTACACTTATTCTATAAATACTGTTAGAAATACTAATTTTTCAGAATTTCAAAGGTATTCTTAATTAAAGTTTTATATTTTTATTTAAAGTTTTATTTCAATTATTTTCTTAATCTATTTTTTTTTTCCTTATTACACAGCTGCCCAAAAAGGAGTGTAATGTATTTAGGGTGTATGTATGTATGTTCCATCATAGTAGCTCAATGACTGGACTGAGCTAGATGTATGATCCTGCATTGGAATCCTTATGTTAATGGGAGTGTCAAACAATACATATATACATATACAAATGTAGTAGTGGAAATTTGCCAGTTAAACACAAACTTTAATGAATTGAATTAATGAACTGTGAACCATGAGCCTCTATTACTGTGTGAGCTGGATTTGAACTAAAAATAAAACAACATAAATTTACGTTAGATAAAATAAAATAATACTAAATAAATTAAAAAATTCCTGTTTAATAAAAAGTTCTGTTTAATAATAACGGGCTTCCTGTGGAGACTGCATATGAGACTAGAGTGTTGAGGTGATGCGAGCACCTCGTCCAAGGCTAGACCAATTATCACCATTAACTGGTAACAAATGAGGTGCCCTTAGAGCGCTGTTTTGGTAGGTGCAATGAGGTGCCCTTATAATATCTCTGCAAACACTCGTCCAATTTTCAAAATTCAGACGAGGTATTTGTTAATAGGTTGAAGGGTAACTTTCGCATGTATCAGGTATATACTCTTGATCTAAGAGATCACGGTTATTCGGAATTGTTGCTTTATTTTCACAACTAATCTTACAGTTTTTTAAATTGTGACGGGGTATTTGCTAGTTTAATACAAAATCACGATGGAACCAAACCAGAAAAAAAGTAATGTTTGTCAACAATGTTTTTTTTTCGGCAGTCGTGTTTTTTAATTTATTATATTTTTTGTTAAACTGTTTCCTCTGTAGTTATTGATGATGAGTGGTTAACAATAAAAATAATCATGATTTTTTAATAATACTTTTTTAAAAACAATTTTGAGGTTATTGTTTCCAATTTTTTTTTAGTATTAGAAATTTGATTTATATCACCCCAATAAAATACATATACATAAATTTTATTATTAATTCTTACATTTTTACTTAAATGATTTTAATTTTTGCCGATTCTCGTGGCGGGTAGAACCTCGGCTTTCTGAATTCTTCGCTAATATTTAATTCTTTGAATTTAAAATTGATCATTATTTTAATAATTAAATTTTATTTTAAAATGTCGATTTCGGGGGCGGAATGACCCCGAAATCCTTTACCTCGGCCTTTCATTCATTGCAAATTATGTTGGCTTTACCGGAAAGTCTTTGCAATTCAATCATTAAAAATCTTATTTTTAATTTTTATAAAACACATTTAAATGTAACAAAAAAAAATTCCCCGAATTTTTAAAATTTTGGGGCCCCCCGTACAAATGGAGCTTTTTTATTGATTATAATGGTTACCAAAATAAGATTTAAGCATCAGAATTTTGAAATTTCAAATAAAAAGATTTTTGATTGCAGTGGGGGCTCGTAACTAAAATTAGTGGGGGTCCCGCTCCAGAAACATTTTTCTGGGCCTTTTCAAAATGGTTAAAGTTTTCTCTAAAATAAAAGAACCGAAGAAAAAATTAATCATAGAGAATAGCCGAAAGCAGGATAATAAAAATTCGAATTCTACAGTTTATCACGTTCAAGAATATGGTACACGGTTAATAATAAATGTACACGGTTAACGTAACGATTAATAATACGGTACACGAATAAATAATAAAATGTCAATACAGTAACATTTTTTAGTATTATTAGTTAATAACTAAATAAAATATCCGCTTAAAAACATTATAGCCCAGTGGTGCTTAATTTAAATTTCTATGTACACAGAAACAAATACATAATCAGTTTTTACTAATTACCTTCTCTTTCGTACTTCTAACGTGTTTTTGGACAGATTTAGCAATCAAAGAGCCCTTGCTTTCCGCCGTCTTCTGATCCCTACTGAAAAAACAACTAAATCTTTTTCATATTCCTTCCACCGACTAAACTAGAAAAGGGAATGAGCAAGGAACGTTAATATACATACACGGAGTAAAAAACAAACTACCTTACACCAGCACGCCAGGGTCGGCACTGCGTGAGGGATAGTGCTCTCTCTCCCGCAGCCTCGCGTGTAGCTTCTTATGTGTCCGCATGCGCACAAACACCACACAGTTCCATATAAAGATTTTTGTATCTTTTTCATAAACTGGAGGATGGCTACTGACATTAAGCTTAAGGATGATTATATATCGTAAAAGTATAAAGAAATAAATAAAAAAGGGCTTATTATATTAAATGTTATCGATAATATCAAGTAAAAATAGAGAGTTCTGCAGTTTCACAGTGCCTGTACGCGAGCTGCCACTGGTTTATTGTACGGAATACGCCGTATTGTGGTAGGCATTGTGACGTATTGCTGCGTAGTCCAAAAAAATATGGTGAACAGTTAAACGGTAGTTACATTGAGGACCCATAGGAATATCATCCGACTACCATAAGATGTCCGTGTGTCAGTCTTGACACACGTGAAGTGGAGAAACACACTTGACTCCACCGTGAGGTGGAGGAACCCCATTTATGGGCGCCGAAGCAGTGTCGGACTCGCTAAAAGGTTCCGCAAGCTGTTACAGAAAATGCGTATATATTCCTGCGCACTACCAACTCGACTAAACCTCCACCCCTGGTGACCCCACCTCCTTGAAAACCGCTAATAAAGCATCACTTCAGGAGGGGGTAAGTGCCCACACACACATTCGGTCTCCACTAGCAAACATCATCCATATTAAACCACTACAAGAATACATTCATACAATTCATTTATACATTCATACAATCAAGCCAACACAAGACAAGTGAACCACAATTAAGAAGACATAGCCACAAGATATAACCTATCCACCAAAGAGCACTCAAAAGTTAATTTAAATTTCCACAATCTCACCCAGAGTACACAAAACACACACACAACTCAACTATTTACCACTTATCACTTACCCATGCGACCGTCAGCCATAATCATTAAAAACGAGAGCAGTACCCGTGTTAGAGCAGTGTCGGGCTCGCTAACAGGTGCCGCAAGATGTTATTAATATGCGTATGTAAATCTACGCACTACCGACTAAACCCCCACCCCTGGCTACTACCCTTCCTGGAACCGCTAAAGAAGCATTTTTCTGGAAGGGGGGTTACACGCCAACTCATATGTCGTAGTGCAATCGCATCATAATAGGAAAATCAACAGAAACACATCAGTTACAGCAAAATAACAGCAAACAAGATACATCACCATACATCAAGATACAGAAAACAGATTATGAAACTACATACTACAAACTACATGCAAAGAAAAAAGTCACACAATATGTACAAGTCTCACAACAATATAAACAGAAAAAACATAAAAATAACAGCAAGAACATAAAGAAAAAGAAACGCTTGAAAAGAGACATTCATTAATATTACATGATCAGTGCAAAAACACAACACTAAAAATGCATAGATCGGACAGCAGAAAAAAAAATCTGCAGCCGAACAGAAAAACCTCACAGAATGCAAAAGATACAAAATACTACATATTACAATAAGGCCCCAAGAAGAAGGGAATTAGCTCAAGATCATACTATACATCAAAAGCAAAATACTCAAATATATACGTATCATAATACAGCAAACTTACATCATAAACTAACCAGGCACTCATACTTACTACCTGCGAACGCCATCAGATACGGGAGTGGAGTGTCCGCGGCCTCTTCAGTCAAGGCGACCCCCGTATGTACGGGGGAACCTGTCCGCACCCGCACTCTCCGACGCCGCCTATTGTTTCGTGACTCCTCCCATGCTTGGAGGTCTTTCATCATGATTTTCACATACGTAGTGATCGCCTTCCAGTTTTCTTTCTTTTCTATCATTATATCCATCAGCTCC
Source organism: Lycorma delicatula (assembly GCF_047948215.1). NCBI lineage: Eukaryota > Metazoa > Arthropoda > Insecta > Hemiptera > Fulgoridae > Lycorma > Lycorma delicatula. The sequence goes on from NC_134463.1 coordinate 79,307,242, forward strand.
TTAGGCTGGAACATCACTTCCCTGCTTAGTATGTCAAGTAGCTCTGTCCTAGTTCCTTCGTATCTCAGACAGTAGAAGAACACGTGGTAAGGCGTTTCCTCCTCCTCCTCGCATCCCGGGCAGTTCTGTTCATCATCGAGGCCGAACTTATGAAGGTATGCTCTGTATCCCCCATGGCCCGCCATAAACTGGGTAAGGCATTAATCCAGCGAGCCGTGAGCTCTCCCTCGCCAGCGCCTTACATCTCTCACCAGGCGGTGTGTCCATCTGCCTTTTGTGCTGCCGTCCCACCGTTCTTACCACTTGTTCTCAATCTCCTTCGTCAGTCAGTCCTCCGCCCGTGTGTCAGTCTGGTATGACCTATCCGCGGACTACTTTACTGGATGAAAACCAAGGAAGCATCAACTGTCGCATTCCACTCTCTCTCCCATTCCATTCGCAGATGTTTTATAACATTTGAAAATTTGGAGGCAAGAATACGAGTAGTGAATGCGGGTTTTGAATGGGTCCCTTAGCAGCGACGTCAGCATGCTTATCCCTGGGAAACCAGTTGGCTTGGAATCCAGCAGAATATCTCGTTGGTTAGGGTAAAGAGTGCTTAGTGTATTTCCATAAAAAGAGGATACCTCGAATGCATGTCACCGTCTATCGCTTGCAATGCACACAAATTATGTGTATTAAATTATATTTTTTAGCCTATATATTATATAAGTTTTATGCATTTCGTCCTTTGTAGTAAACTTGCTATATGACGATGGGCTGAGCCCGAAACTGTTGTATACCTGCTATATTAAGTAACACTAAAGTTAATCATTAATAAAATATAAAAATACAATTTTTTTTAACAATAATTTTGAACAGTTTTACAAAATTTACTACAAGTGTATTTTATTTACGAGTTTCCAGACTGTTCTATCAGAGATGGAGCTTATCTGAAAATATAAATTATTGAGGTATAAAACCTAACATATTAAAATTTGCCGAAATTCAGAAAGTATGTAATTCCATGTAATTGTTACCCTTTTTTTTTTCTTTTTTTTTCTTTCTTAAACACCCCCAACATCCCCGGCCTCCGCCATTAGGCTATGCGCAGGAATGTCGGAGTGTCGTGGCAGTCGACTGCCCCCCTGTCTTGCCTTTTCTTTGGCGTCCCATCGGGGTCCTCTCAGTTTCATCAAGATGCAGCAGCCCTCCCTTCTGGACGACTACTACATCCCTCCACTTAGAGGCTACCCTTCCCGTCCCTACACTAGGTTGCCGGCTACGCATTGCGCGAAGCCGGCAAACCGCCGCGTCCCCCTCTCACACCTGAGGGTCCCAAATGCATCATCGGAGCACCCCAACTGACCTTCATTCTTGCATATGAAGGAGCCAAAGCGTCCTCTGCATCCAGGCTGCCTCCCTGGCCCTGCACGGCGACCACGATTCGCCCCCTGTATTTTGTTTATTTATTTATTTTTCCTCCCTTAAGTTGCAGCCCATCACGTTGGCGTCTGAACTTATTCCTCCTTCCGCAATCCGCGGGCACGTTCGCTGTGAGTGCCGTCGTAACCGTTAGAAGGAACACAATCAATAAAATAAAATAATACCACAATCATACAATACAAGGAAAATACATAATAAATGAAACCCACTTCATGTTGTCTCTTCGGCGATGTCACCTCTAGCCGTGGCCCTCCTGCACACGGTCGAAGCGATCGTGCTTGTCATCTCGAGCCGGCCGTAGAGTACCAACCACAGTGACAATGGAGACAATGAATTCACAATACAATACAACACAAAAATAATATATATAGTAGAAGAAACACACAGTATACTTGCTAGGGACATTGCTGCTTACCCGCACCTAGAAGTCTTCTCCCCACTCTCTTCCATGTACCTCCTTCGTCTTCAGGATGCTAGCCACCATGCTCTGTACCGCATCCCATTCTCTCTTCCCTTTCAGCATGTAAGCTACAGTTGTTTCTGGAGTGAGGCCATCTGTGCCATGCCTACGCCGGACCACAGCCCACCTTTCGCACTCGTAAAAGGTGTGCTCCGGCGTGTCATCCTGACCGCAGTAGAAGCACCTCGGTGTCCGTCTTCTCTTGAACCGATGTAGGTAGACCCCGAACTCCCCGTGTCCAGACAGGAACTGCGTGAGGAAGTAATCTACCTCCCCATGCCTCCGCCTGACCCACGGTCCCAAGTCCGGGATCAGTCTCCTGGTCCATGCCCCAGCCGTAGCCGTTCTCCACATCTCCTGCCAGTTGACCATCAGCTGCCTCCCGGCTTCCGCCTTCGGCGTTCCTTCGTATGTGGAGACCAGCTGCGTGGCCCGCAGGTCGATGGGAGGCACCCCTGCGATGACTGCCACTGCGCATCCAGATACGGTGCGGTACGCCGATGTTATGCGTATCGCCGCTCTTCTGGTAAGGGAGGCTAGCATCCGTACGTTCTTCTTTCTCGAAAGTGCGTCCTTCCAGGCCGGGACCGCGTACAGCAAGACGGAGGAAACCACTGAAAGGATCAGCCGTCGCTTGCTCGCCCGTGGTCCGCTCTTGTTGCCCATTAGTTTTTGTAGAGCGTCTTGTATCTTCTCGGCCCTCTTAGTGACCTCTCTGAGGTGGGTGTTAGACAGCCCATTCTTGTCAATCCACACGCCCAGGTACTTAGCGCAACCGGACGTGTGGACCCGTACGTCGTCTACCATGAAGGACATTCCTCTCAGTCTTCTTCTGCCGGTGATCGGGACAGCTGCCGTCTTGTGCGGTGCCAGTCGTAGTCCTCTCTCCCTCAGCCATCTGCTGACGACTGCCACCGCCAAGTTTGCCTTATCTTCTACCTCCTCCTCCGACCGTCCCGACACCATCAGCGCGAGGTCATCTGCGTACGCGACCGACTGGCATCCTTCCGGGAGTTCTTCCCGCAGAAGGCCGTCGTACGCGATGTTCCATAGAAGAGGCCCAAGCACTGACCCCTGCAGAACCCCTCCAAACATGTTGAAGTCATCTTCTCCTTCCTCTGTGCGTACCCGCAGAGATCTCTCATGCAGATAGTCATTTATTACGGCGAGCAAGTAGCCGCTGATCCCTCTCTCCCGGAGTATTCCTATGATCACTCCCCATGGCACGCTGTTAAATCCATTCCTGATGTCTAGGAGAATGATCAATGGGATTTTCCTTCGTCGCCACGTGCCTGCCGACTAAACTCTGGCCCACTCTAGCACCCGTCGGACGGCGTCGACGGTCGATCTTCCCCGAACGAAGCCGTACTGGTCTGGGGAAAGACCTCCGCCCGCCTCAATCTCCGACCGCAGTCTTTCAGCGATCAGTCTCTCATACAGCTTTCCCATCTCGTTGATGAGGCAGATCGGCCGGTATTTCCTGGTTTCTTCGGCTCCCGGTTTCGGGAGGAGGACCAACCTGGCCTCCTTCCAACAGCCGGGAAAACTCCCCGTGGACAATGTCCCACTGAACATGTCTAACACCGTCCACGGGTGCCTATCCACCAACACCTTCACGATGGACCCAGGGATGTTATCTGGGCCCGGGCTCTTCCGCAGGCTCATCTTCTTGGACGCCCACTGTAGTTCTTCTACAGTGAAGCGCCTTTGTTGATCACCAGCTATCGGTTCCCATTCCTCCTCTTTGACGTGGAAGAGCTCCGTTATCGCTGTGAGAGACTGTTCCCTTGTCAATGGGGTCAGGCGCCTACCAAACTTCTTGGTGACGATCTGGTAGGCCCTGCCCCACGGATCTTGCTCCAGGTCTTCCACGAGGTGTTGCCACGCCTCTTGTTTGGCAGCCTTAATGGCTCTACAAAGGCTTCTTCGTGCCGCGTGGAACACCTCCGTTTCCTCCTGTAGGCGCTCAGAGTCCCTCCGTCGTGCGCGCTGCATCCTCCGCCTTGCTGTTTTGGTTTCACCACGCAGTCTCGCAATGTCCCTGTTCCACCAGTAAACATTCTGTACGCGTCTTCCAGGCTGTGGCCGCTGTTTCACACATTCCCCCTGTAGGATGGCCATGAATTCCTCGGAGGTGTGAATGTAATTGTTACCCATAAGAAAAGTAGATCACCAATACTGGCTGAATCAGGAATACAGAATCAATTTTTATTATCCCAGTAAATATATATAAAAGAACATGTTTTGACTGACTGATAATCAACGGAGAAAAAAAATAATGAACATTAATAGAAAATGTATTATATACTCGTTCTTCTTACGGTATATTTGTACACTAAGAAGGGATATTTTAAAATTGAGTAATAATTAAATTTGCTGGTTTTTTAATTTCTCGGTAACGAATTAAGATGTCAACTTGATTTTTGGTGTCCGTGCATATATCTAAAAACCAATTACTAAATTTTTCGAAGGAGTGAAGAAGGTAAAAATATTTTGGATAATGATTGCAGAGTTTTCCCTTTTCTGATTATTCTGAATGAGAATACTTGATTTGGGTTTGCAAATATTCTTCCGAAAAATATTTAAAAAAGGCTGCAACTGTATACAGTGGTGGTTCAACCGACACAGCTACTGTCACTGTTACTGTATGTTCGATGCGATTGGCTGCACTTCACTCCGGTTACATGACTAAAAAAATAAAAAATAAAAATATGAGAAACGAAGTACGGTCTGTTCTTAGTGATGTTTGCCAGGATAACACTAAGACACTTATAAAATAAATTTTTATTCATCCTTTAAACGGATAACCAGTAACTTTAAAATGGAGGCTCACTATTTTGAAACTTGCATTCTTCAAATCACTCAAAGTATTGGAGCTTTCACTGATCGAAATGTTGCTCTGAAGAAATTACAATACGCTGATATTTTTTACAAATTGAACAAGCTTTAATTTTTATTTTTCATCATTATTCTCGCAAGCATGAGTTTAATGAACATTGTGGGGGTTTAAGGGGACAGCGCCCTGGCTAGAGGAGATTAGCCTTCCACCAGTTATCTTTCTGTTACTTTTTTTTTAACTAATGCACATTTCGCATTATTTGTGTTTTTGATTTTAAGGTACTTTGTAATTTTGAATTATTACTCATTTTTGTAATTAAAAAAATTAAATAAGCATGAGTAAGTTTACTTATCTTTTATTTAATTGGACCAGAAATTACAAGACATCTCCTTCGAAATACGACTCTTGGAAAGTTACAGAGCGATTCCAACATTTTTTCCACTGTTCATAGCAATACCGGAAGTCATTTTCTTTGTGTGTGTGTGTGTGTGCGTGCACGCGTGTGTGTGTCATCAGTTACAGTTTTTTTATGTTTTCCATCGTCCCAAAATGGTGTCCCATAAACTCAGAGAAAAGATAGAAATCGCACGGAGCTAGATCTGGCCTGTAGGGAGTCTGTGGAAGTAAAGGAGGTGGGTTTTTCTTCGTCATAGATTCTCGAATTGAAAGCGAAGTGTGAGCTGGCGCGTTATCGTCGTGCAGCACCCAATCATTTACATTGTCCGTTTGGACTCACTGGACCCGTTTTCGAAGTCTTTCCAAAAAGCCGATATTAACTGTCTGTCCTGGAGGTACAAATTCTTTGTGCAAAATTGCACAGATGTCGTAAAAACAATAATCATTGTGTTCACCTTGGATTTGCTCATGCGTACTTTCTTCGGACGAGGAATATTTTGTGTGCTATTCAAAACTTTGCCGTTTAGTCTCGAGATCGTATTCTAACACCCATGATTCATCGCCTCTTATTACTTATCCAAAAAAATTGGCTAAATTTTGAGTCTTTCTAGTAAATTCATTTTTAGAGTTCCCTGATATCAATAACACAGCATCTTCCACATAACCCACCGTCAAACATCCCGGAGGAAAGCGCACTCACAATAAAGTGTCAAATTCTACCGTCCACAAGAACGGACTGAGTACACTCCCTGCGGATAATCTTTACTCAAAACGTTTTCTTGTCCAGAAAGGCGGACTCGACCAGGTTCAACCACATGAAAACGTTGATCTTTATCTTGATTCCCAAACTGCATCTCAAAAGTTATTAAATGATGGTCCCTATTGGAATAAACCAGCACCCGACCGTTGTTCACCACGTTAATCCACGAAATAGGGTCACATCCACATCGATATTTGTTCCTTCAAACATTCTACTGGCGGCCACATTCCCTCTGTAAGTCGCCCGCATATCTGCAACATTCTGTACTTCCAAATCAAATTGAAATATAAATACGTCAACCTGATCATTACGTTTACTATGCCAGAGCCGGGACTTTGCATTTACATCACCACCACGAGAAAACCACGTTTTCTCTTGGGAACACTTGTAAAATTTTCTCCTAAGCTTGCAAATGGACCGTTGGCGAGTCTGCGTATTGAAAGTATGATGATACCACCACAACTGGTGATACCACTGTCTCTTGCAGCTGTTGAGACTATTCTGATTTCTTGCCATATATCTTTGAGGGCTCAGCGCGAACATTCAGAATTTGTTCCATCATCTGTTCTTCGGCTCCACAATCACATTGATTTGGAGTCCTCACCGAAATCCCATTTAGCCATCATTTTATCACTTCGTTCGTACTCTATGTAATCGTAACCGTGTCTTTCTAGGTTGGTCGAAGCCAAGTAGTAAATTTATTTTGCGCTCGGAACAGATATTTAGGACAAAATATTTCTCTAGCTGCAACTTTAAAATGAAGAATTTCCCCAAATATGTTCATTTAATGTACCAATCAAGGTGAGACCAAACTTTATCTGTGAAAAGCACAAACTAAAATGCCAGTGTTCTAATAACATTTCATTCTCCTCATAAACACCAATGAGGAATCTCCTCATTGGGTTGTGGATTGAATCTAGAGAAATGTTCTTTTCCTGGCTTAAATCTCTGAAAAGATTTATGGGGAGATCTTTTAACTGCCGCTTTAATGTACTGTAGGACCTGCATCGTTAAAACTGACCTGCATCGGGTACATTTCTGGTCTGACCTATTTTTCAAACATTCTTCAACAGTTAACCGCATTTCAATAAACTTTAACTCATGATTACACAACCTTATTCAAAATCCAATGCTTGACACAGACTGGCAATACTTAAACGTGCAATCCCACTCCAGCTCTAGTCGTACCAACATCTTTCACATTATTTTACACATCTCACACCAAAATATGCATTTAGTATAAATTACTGAGTGATGGGAGCCTCTGTTTAAGCTTAGCACTCTGTATTATTAAAATGATAGTTGTATTATTATCTGTATTATACTATTAATATAATTGTTTTATAGGATTTTGTATGGAAAGCATTGGTGCAGAAGCAATTGATACCAGGGATTCCTTTGGAAGAGGACGGTTTTTTCCTCTTGTACCTTATGATCATTTGATTCCAAACAGAATATCTGAAGAGAACTGGTATTGGGATCATATATACTATCCTAGCCCAACTGTTAGTATACATATTTTTTTTTTACTTTGTTTAAATTTTAAATTAAATGTTAAATTTTCTCATATACATTTCATCCTTTCAACAGTCAACACTATAACCTAAATACAATAAACAGCTGATTTCTATACATTCTTATTATATTCCAGAGTGTTATTTTACTATAATTATGCTATATGATAAAATGGTGTTAAAACTGTGTAAATATTGTGCCAGTTTTTAAAAGTATTATTTTATGCACAACAACAGTCAATGTTAAATTAAAAATTCTTTCCATGAAGTTCCATTGCCCTGCCTGGTAGACATATTTTCGACAAAATTCTTTCCAGTTAGTGGATTTAGGAGGATGCAATTCATATTAATAATGTAAATATTTACTCTTTACTTTATTCAAATGTAACATAAGAACAAAGACTCGAATCAATGAAAATTAGCCTTTACCTCAAACACAAAAAGAAAAAAACAGTATGTTGTACGTGATTGTATTGTATTGTACTGGTATCTTGTTTTGAAATAACTGAATGTATCAATGAATAACTAATGTATCAACTGAATGTTATTGATCTGCTTTTGAAACCAATTTTATTTTGGTTGTTTTGATGTGATGTATTTTGTTTAAAAGATAACACCCATATGGAAAATAAAGGTAGATGTACAAAATTAAAAAATAATTTTTTTATGCGCTGATTTAAATTGAAAATTTTTTTCCAACCATGAATCAACAAAATTACCATTATAACAGCATTGAAAAGGTCTTATATAAACTATTTAATGTATTTTGAATGGGTTTTAAAATGTTTTACAAGTAAAACATTTGCGTTTAATACTGTAGTTCAGTTTGTCATTAAATGTAATTAATATCTTGATAAACGAAATCATTAAAATAGAGATTGTTTAAGATTCTGATCTTTTCATTAAAATATAATTTGCAATACATGAAAGATAAATACCTCTAATAAATTATATTTTTTTCAGGGTTGGAATTGTTGTTCAGATACTGCAATATCTTTTCATTATATTTCACCAGAACTAATGATCACAATGGAGTATTTAATTTATATTCTTAAACCACATAACATTCAATATCAAAAAAGTTATTGTGATATTCATTGTAAGACAAATAATAAATTATAATTAAATTTAATAATTCTTCAGAAATATTATTTTCCTTTTAATTTTAATAATAGTCAATCCTTTAATTTGTATAATTCTTTATATTATATATTCTTTATATTATAATTCATTGCTTCTTTATGAGCAATGATGGCCAATTTAGTTATTAATTTTATGATACTCGCATTTGTTTGTATCTTTTTCATAAAATATGTCATTTGTAAACAAACTGTTTTGTTCTTTTAAAAATAAAATAAAGAAAGTAAAATCATTCTTTTTAAGAAATTATTATTAAAACCGTTTTTCTTTAATTATTATTTATATTAACCATAAAATGAAGTTTTTCTTTCTAAATATACTGTTAGTCTAGTGAAAATATTTCTATAAAATTCTTAAATCTCCTTTAACTCTTTCCTTAACACCATCCTGCCTCAAATCACTCTTCACTATCAAATCATCCTGTCTTCCTTCTAGTTGCAGATTCTAGTCTAACAATCATCTTAAAACTGCATGAAGAATCTTTTGTTTGTGTACATCCAACCCAACTTATATAATTAATTTGCACTTACATACTTTTTTCTCTTCTAACAGTCCATTTTACATTCAAATTTCTTTGAAGATAACAGTTAATAAAAACTGGAGCACTTCCGTGTTCTCTTTATACTTTGTATTCTTTGTAGACAACTTTCTATTCTGTAAAGTACGATATTTTTAACATGAGGAAAAATAAGCAGTTTAAATTCTGTTACAGAACAGAGTAATTAAATAATTTTGCCCAACTCCTAATTTCATAAATTTGAAATATAATTTTCTTTTTCAGAATATTATAGGAGACCAGGTGATATCATAATTTTCCATATGATTTCTCTAGAGTCAAAGTAGTCAAAGGCTCTTTCAAAGGATTTAGGAGTAGGTACTGTTTAGATATTTATTCTCACTCTGTTTAGTTCTTATGATGTTTATCTTATCAATACCTTATCCCTTTTTACTAAAGCCATTCACACGTTTCTAAGCAAATATTACTTTAACCATAATATTTCGAATATCAGAAAATAAAATAATTTCCTTCCAATTTTTATTATCACTCAGATTTCCCTTCTTTAGTAAAAATTTGACTAAGAAGCCTACTTGAAAAAATAATCTTTTAGCGTACTCTCTTCCCTCTGATCCCTCTGAACGACTTCATCTGAACCTCTGCTGATAGAACTAAATCAACCATGAGCATTTCAATCCCCACACAACATAACTCTTCATAACTTAATTATTAACAACTTAGTATAGCTTAATGAGCCTTGTAAGCTTTAAAACCTTTATTGCTTTATGATCTCTTGTTTTAAAGTCTTTGTCACCCTAATTTTACCTTCAGTACTTGCAAATGGCTAGTATCTGCAACCACACCAATTTAGGAACATACTGGGAAAGATTGCATACCAAAATTACAAATCATTATTAAAAAAAAATAATGATAATATTAATAATTAAAGAATAGAAATAACATTTATAAAGAAATAAAAATATACTTTTTGATAAATTATAAAACATACATTATTATTAAAATTACACGTGATTATAAAACGTTTATTAAAATTACATGTGATTTTGCATTTTTAATACAAGGAATGAAAACTGTTCTACATTTAGTAGAATTATTTTAGATTGACCTCATATAACTTTGTTGAAGACTATTAAGCAAATTTTCACTGCTTGTTTTTCAGTTATTTTTCCTCATGATTTTCTTTCTCATATTCATCACATCGACATTAATTTTTCTGTATGACTCATAATTATGTTTAATGACACTGTCAGATCTAATACAGCAGTAGACAGATTTATGATAAAGAAATGTAAATGTATAAGATTTTTTTATTAAAAAATTAAGTTACATTTTATCAATGACTATATGTCAGGATAATTTAAAGGTTGTAAATCTGCTTTTCCAAACAGTACAAAAATTACAGAGCTGAAGAAAAGAATGAGATATAAAATCATAAACGATACCTGCCACTCTAAATACCCGTGCTGAAACAAAAAAAAAGTTAATTAAATGTTTGTGACTATAGTTTTTTACTTGTCCCAATATTGTTCAATATACACACTAATATAGAAAGAAATCAACTAATGTAGAAATAAATTCTAAATAGATTGCTGTTTTTATTGTAGTAAGAATTCAGTATATTTGTATTACAGTATGCTTGTGTGTATATTGAACTGTATTCCAGTACAATACAAAAATAATGTATGCCATTATTCTTCAGTTCCAATATTTTGATTCTGAGAATCCCAGTGAAAACAGTTATGAATAAGTAATTTTAAAATGATCTCATAAAACATATTAATACAATTTTGTTTGGACCATTTTTTATTTTTTATGTTGTAACTAAATCAGTTAATTTTTTTATTTGTAAATGTAGGGCTTTTAAAAGCATTAAAAAACCTTAACAATAATTGTGGGAGTGAAATTAAATGAAAGCTTAGTCGATTTTTATTGCTTTCTGTATGATAATACAGAAAAAATATTCACAATTTTTTCTTCCAATAAATGTATAGTCTATTTAGAAAATAACTGAACTTTATTTTTTTAATCGTTATTATTAATTTTAAGATTATTGGTCCTTGTGCTGCCCCTTCAAAGTACTCCCCTCCCGTATTCACACACTTTTCCCAGCGATTTCCACTTCGTAAAGCAATCCTGGGTTAGCTTTATTTGAAGTGGCCTTTAAGGCCCGGGACGAATTTGCTTTAATGTCATCAATAGTCTCAAAACGATGTTCTTAATTTAATTTAATTTTGGAAATAAGGAAAGTCGCAAGGAGCCTGGTTTAGCAAGTAGGGAGGCTGAGTCTCCGATTTTTGACAAAACTGACAAATTGGCAAAGTCTCCCGCCACTGCTGCAAACAGCAAAACCGAGAAGCACAAATGCAACCAGTTCAGACAGCTCAGAACTGCCATTCCTGTACTCCAAAGGCGAGCTCCAGACCAAGACCATTGCCCCGTTAGCCAACATAAGTGAAGGTACCGAAGTATCATGTCATGTGCATAGATGTTATTGCACGGACGTGACGTTGGGGCATTTTTTTTTTTAACAGCGGCTATGAAATCACTTATTTTTTCTAATAAAATTATAAAATCAGACTGTGATTTACTGTGTTAAAAATAATAGTTTAAAAAATCCTTCATAGTGAGCTCACCACTAACTGTCTATAATGATGAATTCACTAAATGCCTGCCTACTTTCTTGTCTGGTAAAACTTACATTTATATCTAATAGATTATAGGGAAGTTCTTTAAAATTATTGAGGAAATTGGCAAAAGAAGTAAGTTAGTGAAGGGAGATCTGCTAATTCTAAGAAAAAAGATTTTATTAAATCAGATTTCACAATACTCATTCAACAAAATAAAATAATGAAATTTTTTAAGCATGAGGCTTGATTTCATCTATTCATGTAAAAAAAATTACAAAATTATTTTTTGGAATACAGAAAATCCATATGCCATTCACTTCTCTCTAGTGAATGGAGAGTTTTGATACCAAATTCATATTAACAAATTGTACACCTCATATGCTTTGGAAAAATTGTAAATGCATAATATATTTCTCAAAAACCCCATATCAGTTATAAAAACTCAGAGTAAGTAAAAACAATGAATGACTCTTTTCTATAAGATGAGACTAACCATACTCTCCTCATACTTTTATGTTGCTATTTGAAAATACACTCCATGATCACTGTTACGTTCCACTTTTGCCATCATCTGCTGCTACCTAGCAAGGGCTAGAGCTCCCCAACAAGCTATGGTCATACGATGTCCTCTGTTATAATACTGCAAGGAGTGGTCACTATGATGTTGTAGTGACTTCTATTCATTCGGCGCCAAAATCTGACCCAGAGGAGTCGTGTTGTACATTCAGTCCGGATGGTCACGCATACTAATGTTCAGATGAATGCTTATTTTATTTGTATACTTATATGTTACTAGGTTCAATTATATAACCCACCGGGTTGGTCTAGTGGTGAATACGTCTTCCCAAATCAGCTGATTTGGAAGCCGAGAGTTCCAGCGTTCAAGTCCTAGTAAAGCCAGTTATTTTTACATGGATTTGAATGCTAGATCGTGGATACCGGTGTTCTTTGGTGGTTGGGTTTCAATTAACCACACATCTCAGGATTGGTCGAACTGAGAATGTACAAGACTAGACTTCATTTACATTCATACATATCATCCTCATTCATCCTCTGAAGTATTATCTAAACGGTAACCGGAGGCTAAACAGGAAAAAAAAGAAAAAAAGGTTCAATTATATGTGTTACGTTAATGTTAGATGTTCAATTATATGTTTTCAAAATGTCAAGACAACAAGAAATTAAATAACAATTCAATAAGCAACAAGATGTTTTTAATTAAATAGATCAAAGAAATTTTTAAAGATTTTTGCTGGGTTGAATGTAGTTCACTGTATTCCATATACAACCCATACCTCTTCTAATAAATACTGCATGTTGCAACATGCTAACTTATACTATTTCTGTGGTGTTAATTTTAATGCCATTGACTTTATTATATATGAATAAATAAAGGTACTTAATGTCAATAATAAAAATTTTTAAGTGTCCTAACTTATCTTCTAGATTTGACCCTGCTACAAATGAATTTTATTTATCACATACTATTACAATTTATCTATCACCTACTAGCATCAAATCGTTTTTTTTTAGGATGATAATTTTTAATAATCTTGAAAAAAAATTTGAAAAATCAGAAGAAAATGAAAAAGAAAAGGAAATTATCTTGAAGAAAATGAAAAATTCTTGTTAAAACTAAACATATTTGTATTTCCCTTGCTGAAAACTTTAATTATGTTTAAAAGATTAAGGATAATATATATTATATTTACTAATGCAAAATTTATTAAAAATAACACTTACTTGTGAAATAAAATACTTCACCAATTTTAGTGAAATAAAGTCTATCAAACTGCTGAAAACATGAGCTAAGCCTGTTATAGTACCAACATAATTTGGGCTGAGGTCAAACGCATTAATCCTGATACTACTGTGAAAGAAACCCATTAATGTTACTGCTACAATAAACAAAACTGATACAGCATATTTGTTACATTTAATAATAACTCCAATAACTAAGAATATCACTGAACCAAATGATGCTGCAAAAAATTAAAACGCGTGTTAAAAATTATAAATGTATTATATATATATATATATATATATATATATATATATATATATATATTCAAAAAATGTTTAATTTAATTTAATCATTAATAAAATTATAAAAAACATAATCACCAAATACAATACATTAAAAACTAAGAAACACTTGCTACCTACAGTGCTTTCAACATCAGCATTTAAAATAATAAACCACACATAAATATCTGAATATAGTGTTTAAAAGATTAGCCGTATTCAGTCAGGATGCTTTTTTAATCTTTTTTTCACATTCTTGTCCATAATGGTCAACAATGACATTAAAGGCTTTTGTAATGACACACCAAACCAAATTTTATAATAAAGAATTTGCTTAAAATAAAAAGTAACTTCAAAAGGCTTTTTGTCTTTTTAAACTATGCTCAGTGGCTAATGCTGCTGTTATTACACTGGTATCAGAGTTTTTTAATTAGATAGATAAGAATTAAGAACATGATGATCAAAGAAGTATGTGCAATTTAAATATGTCTGGTCATGTAGTCACCAAACACACATAAAATTTTCAACCACATTCTTAATACTTGTCTACCTAATTAAACCTGCCCAGAGTTAACACCAGCACCAGTCATTGAGGACAGTAAAATACTGCTAAAAATAATCAAATTTCTATAAAACCATCCAAAACTTTTTTTAAATGTTAAGTATATTTTAAAAACTTTGATCAGTATTTGTTTGAAGCATTACTGCTATTTGGATAAGTTTCATTCCATCTTAGAAAACAATATTGTTGTTAAATATTAAATGACTCCCATTTATATTAATTAATGAACCTTTTCCCAAAACCTTTTTTGAGCTAATTATTGCTCCTTTCTCAGTGGAATATCCAGTTCACTGATAGCAAACAAATCCGTATTAAAAACATTAGGAAATTCCCCCTTAAAAATTTAATCAGAAAATATATTTGTTCTGTTTTGTTTCCTTTAATATGTTGATATTGTCAAATTTTGTGGAATTGTGAATTTCATATTGTTCAAGTACATTCAAATCTTGGTTTTATGAGTTGTATGTGAAATTTGTTATTGTGGTAGCGTGTCCTGTTTGTAAAATGTGATTTGGAAATTTTTATTCTAAAAAAAAAAAATTTATAAAAATTTATAAATTTTTATCAAGATCCGGTGATTTTGATGCATGTAGTGTATGTATGTGTTCCTCTTATAGGGGTGAATTTGTATAAGGTCTATTCAGGGTAACATTACAATCAGTACAATTTAATTAGTATACTCCTGGGCTGCTGTGTTTGACAATATGAGTTTTATTAGCTTGCTATGATCTTGTGTACTTTTTTTAAATTTTGATAGCTTTTCCTGGGAGCAAATGAAGTACTGTCATTAGCACCCAAACCCAATATTTATATATTAAATTAAATTTAAAAGATTAACATAAAAATTACACAAAAGTAATATATAAATGAGTGAATTAAAACAATGATAAAATACAGTAATTAAAATTTAACAAAAGAACAAAGTACCATCTGGCGTATGCCAAATGGCATAGACTAAAAAGACTATGAATAATCAAATTTTTCAATTCAGATGTTTGACCTTCAGAAAGTGTATCACATTCGATAAAATAGTTATATTGTTACCTAAACTGTTTCTGATGTTAGCCACAAATTTAAATCTCTGTGCAGTGCTGCATAACAGAAACAGTCCACTAGTATGTGATGTACGATCAGTTGGCAGTAGCAGTGAACACAAATGAGTGCATCTATCTGAGTCATCAGATATCCAACAGTCAGCCTAGTGTGCCCTACTCGTAATAGGTAAATAAGCAAATAATAACCTCCTCACAAGAGTTATTCCTTCATGAAGTTTATTATTGATGTTAGCATTCCATTCACTCTGCCACTCATCATGAAATACACTCTTAAGAAAACATAAAGATCATCTAAAACAATGCGATTAGTGAAAGGAAACTGCAAACAATCCTCTTTTGCTGCACGATCAGCGCACTCATCGCTTAATATTCCATTATGGCTGGAGATCCAGCAGAAGCTCACACTTGCATTATGTCATTTCTTCAGAGAGAGTCATTTCAGTCATGTTAGAGTGTATTTCACAGACAACAGAGTTCTAGAGCACGTATTACTAACAGCTTGCATGGCACTCATGGAATCTGAACAGACAAGTATGTGTAGGAATATTGGGCTTAATATATTTAAGACCTTGTTTATTGCAAATAGCTCTACAACAAAAAACACTGACAATATTGGGAAGACCAAACATTCATGTGTCCTATTGCAACTACAAAAGCACAACCAACAGAATTATCATGTCTGGAACAGTCTGTGTAAACTACACAACATCTGAATTCACATTATTTACAATATGAAACATTTTTTTTTCTAAGAACAGATTCATGTCCCTTTTTGACTAAAGCAATAATTCATGAGAGAAGGCTGCCAAGGAGGATAGTAATGTTGAGTAACAGGAGGCCCTGGAGGTAATTGTATATTTAGACCTAAAAGAAGACGCTGAGCTTTAATGTCTAACACAGCAGTAGATCTCACATGTTCCTGATATCGATTAACATACAGGTTGGAGAATACTACATCAAAACTAGGGCAGTTTGGTTATGCGTTAATGCGAGCTACAAAAGAGTTCACTTTCACTTTCATCTATAAAAGAGTTCACTTTCTGGTTTCATCTATTATAACGTGATTTCATCTATTCCAAAGGGATGGCTAACCACTGTCCACTAGTAGACTTACCACAGGGCTTTAACGAAACAAAACGCATCTGTAGCCAGATGAATGGTAGACTGCATCAAGTATCTTTAGAGCAGTAACCCGTGCCGACGAATAAGCCATGCAGCCATAATCTAAGCGGGAATGGACCAGAGCTAGATAGAACCACAACATGCATACACGATCTCTTGAGGTTCGTGTATCCCCTCCTATCAAGCCGGTAAATGGTCTTTGTATGCATTAACTCGTACTTTGAGCACTCATAAAGAACATGGTAGGTGTCGTACAATTGTCCGCACTGAGGAAACATCCCAGCATCTACCAGGCCGAATTTCTGCGGTTTGTCCTAAAAGTACCATGGCCGGAAAGAAATTGCGTTACATATTTATTAGGGTGCACCCAAGAGCCGTCTCGCTAACCAACAACATTTGGAGAGAGATCATGCGTATAACGCCCACCATCTCTCCTCTGCCTGCCACAACGCAGGCAGAGGATATGTTTAATTTCTCTAACTTTATCCGAAGTCAACTCACCGGACTTCTTAGCAAAATACCGCTACTTCTTTTCAGACGTAATCAAGTCTATCGGTTTCACGCCTGCAATCACCAAGACTGCCTCCCGTGAAATAGTACAATAGCAACCCGTTACCATTAACATTAGGCGTTGAGTCCTTAATAATATATACCGATAACTTTTATATTTTAGCGTAACCGCCCAAACAGGCGCCGCATATAGCATAACAGCCTCGCACATGCCATTTAAGGGATGCTCATGGTTTTGAAGTAAAGAACACAATCAGGATTGACCATACGTCAAATACCGAAGAAGGCTTTGCAGGCCCTCTCCGCGACGTATTGAACTGAAGGTGCTTCTTAAATTGCAGTTTCTCATCAAGAAACACCCCTAGTTACTATTTAACCTGAACATACTTTATACGCTGTGCTGCATCGAAACACGGATACGCCGACTCACTGCCAAACGGCCTTTGAGGAGGCTGTGGTCTACCCGGGCTTAACGTCATCTTGTGTTGATGAACCCACAGCTCAAACATCCTGCAAGCCCAAGTGGCTCGGAGTTCAATCTCCCTCCCCGAACTTCCTTCGATCAGCAGGAGCCCTTTGTTTTCCTGTTTAGCCTCCGGTAACTACTGTTTAGATAATTCTTCTGAGGATGATATGTATGAGTGTAAATGAAGTGTAGTCTTATACATTCTCAGTTCAACCATTCCTGAGATGTGTGGTTAATTGAAACCCAACCACCAAAGAACACCGGTATCCACGATCTAGTATTCAAATCCGTGTAAAAATAACTGGCTTTACTAGGACTTGAACGCAGGAACTCTCGACTTCCAAATCAGCTGATTTGGAAGATGCGTTCACCACTAGACCAACCTGGTGGGTTGATCAGCAGGAGCCCATCATCAGCATAAGTCACGATGCAACACCCGCTGGGCAACCTCAGCTGCAGGAGAGAATCAAACTTCACCTCCCATAATAATGGACCCAACACACTGCCCTGGGAACATCCCTTAGACAGCATCTTGACAACCTCATGCCTGCCCTCACAGAGCAGCACATCCTGATGACTGAAGTAACTTTGCATAACTTGCAATTCACTTACAGTACATTCTATTTTTTGGAGTTGGGAAATAACAGAAGGCCACCATAGACAATTAAATGCTCCGGAAATGTCCAGGAAAATTCCTAGGACATATTCCGTCTCATTGGTTGTTACCATACTCAACACACAGAGTATGGAGTATCCTTTCCAGAACGAAACCCGTACTGATTCTCCATCAACAATCTTTGCGAGGTTAACCTCTCATTTATACGCAGATACAGAACCTTTTCAAAGACTTTGCTAATAACCAGAAGTAATGTCAGAGGCCTATATGATGAACTAACAGCAGGATCCTTGTCGCCTCCTTTAAACAACAATTTCACAATCCCCTTCTTCCAACACACAAGAAAGTATCCTCCAAACAACAATTTATTAAGTACACGTGTGACATGCTCACACTCACCCCAACCGAGCGAAAAAAAAAAAAAACGTTTAGTACACCGAAACACTCGATGGCAAACATCCCTCGCGTTGGTGAATGCGCAGAGCAATTGAGTCATAAGGTCTTCAATTGAAATTACATAAAACTACTTCCTTTATGTATGTATCTTAGTGTGTGCAATAAGTTATTTTAGTGCAAGTCTTAAGACTGCATGTCTGCAGTTTTCATCTCACCAATGAACAGCAGCTGACTTGACTTTCCAGATGTTAAAGGGATGAATTCATTCACGCTATCGAGAATTTGGTGTGTAAACTTGGTGAGTTGGTGAATTGCGCTAGCTCTCTTGTCACAGTTCTTGTCAAAGGAATCCTTGTATTCGATCCAGTCCACCTTCTGAACTACCCACCTGTGTGGCTGACTCTTAGGTAAATCACTATTACCGACTGAGATAACACTGGTCTATGATCGCTTACAAAGAAATTTTCAGGGACACAGGTAGGATGTGGGAGTAGGATTGCTGAACATAAGGACAGATCAATGCAAGAAAATGTACCTGATGAAAATAATACTAATGTGTACGATCCATCGTTCAATAAGCAGGGACCAAAGTTCTACCTCAGTCAATCAATTGTAGTGCCTTGGGAAGAACATGATGTTGAGCTCCATGAATAGTGATAGGCATTGAAATTGCCAATTATTAGGCAGGATAAAGGAATCTGGGAAAAGACTGAACAGATCATCTTCATTGATTTTGGAATTTGATGGAAGATATAAGTTGCAGATATTATTTTGAATGGTGCAAATTTCTTCACTGAGACTGCAGGGAATGTTTGTCTCCAGCAGAATACATGTGACTAATATGATTTCCTTCAGGAAAACAGCCACACCTTCATGCCCGCTGCCCTCAGTTTGATGGTCATATCTTTCGCAGATGTCATCATGAAAGGATACATAATCCTGTGAATGGAGTTGAGTCTCCTGCAGACACATTATTAAAGGATCTTCTTCCTTTATTAGGATTTCAATATCCTCACAGCGAGAACAAAGATCACAAACATTACATTGAATAATGTTTATAGCCGTAGGAAATAGTTTTTTCCTGTTGTATACAAAAATTCTGCATGCATATTAAATTAAATACTGTCCAGTTTTTTTTTTGATTTTCTGATCTTTAAGAAGTGCTTTGCTTCTTCGAGCACTTCATCCGCCACTGTATCCTTGTAGAAACATCAAGAAAGTACAGGGGATTTGGAATCCTGGGAGAATGGAGACGCCATTTAGTACATTCCTTTACAGGGATCTTGATTGTTTGCTACGTAATTGGTGCAGCAGGAACTCTATCGATGGTCTAATGACTGAAGTGGTTTCAGATCCACTTCAACAAACAAAGCTTTATTTAATAATGATAAGTATTTCATTAAGACACTTCAAAGTGAAGCAGTATAATTTAATTTGAACTCTCACAGGAATTTTTTATCTCACAAGACAAAGAAAAATTTCATAATGAGAACAACAAAAATACTACCATTTACTATGGTAGTATAAGCCATGTGATTAGTAATGAATGGTTCGTGTTCCTGAAGAGCACATTGAAATAAAAGAATAGATTTTTTTAACAGCTAATGCAGAATTGTCAAATCTTATTAAGTAATTTACCTTTGAATATAAATATTGTAGTTATCATCTGCAAATAGCAAAGAATCAAGAAGATTTCTGTGGTTCTCTTGTGTTTTACATCTTTGAATGAGAACCTATAATTTTTTATGAGTGTTCTTAGCAAAAAACAAAATTTTACCCTCTATTTCTGGTTGGTTGCTATGAATTTAACTAATTATCAACATTTTGATTAGCTAAGTTTTTCATTCATAATTATTATTAAATGTTTTACAGATACCACAAAGAAAGTAAAAAATTGTTTTTTTTACCTGTTCTTTAAAATATTTTCAAAAAAATTAAGTTGAACTATATCAGCGGAAAACCTTTTCCTAAATAATGCTGAAAGATTGTCATTATATTATATTTTTCTAGAAAATTTGTAAGTATTCTGCTTGTTTTCAAATAATTTAAGAAATTTGGGTGTAACAACATTGGTCTTTAAATTTATAAATTACATATAAAATTTACAGAAGAATAAGAGTTTAGTTAAGATAACTGTAAAACATTTCACAATGTAAATATTCATTAATTATATTTGTGAGAGATACAGTAATAGCATCTATTAAAGCCACAAATATCTTCAATATCAACTAAATATATTTTAAACTTTGTAGTATATTAAAGTTTGCAATACAAATTTCAACTTTGTAGTTGTCATCCATAAGCTTAAAAACACTGAATCATTAAAAAAGAATAATTCAAATCAATTCCCTTGACTGAAATGGGTAAATGCTATTTTTCAGTTACCAGTATACAGTTACAAATTTCCAACCCTAACTAAAATCCTGGCTGTACTACTATTGTACAGACAAAGAAAGAGATTGATTGTATAGCCCATCTCATTAAAGATACATAATGTACATTTTTTATAATTAATATATTGTCTAAAAATAGTGACAACTATATACTTTGATGTGCACTATTTACCTGTTGCTGCATAACTTTTTCTTAATTTCTCTATTGATAGAGCATCATTCAGCAAAAGAATATCTGCTAGCCATCCAGATAGTACTGCTACAATTATGATTGCTACAGATGTGATGTAATGGAACAAATGGCTCTGTAATATGAAAATGTAGTTATATAAGTATTAATTAAACAACAAACAATGTTAATTAATTAACAGATTAGAATTATTTGTTAAGCACTATTAAATATTCTGTAAAAGCACTCTTACTTGAATGTTGAGCAGGAAAAATAGCTTTATTTATAATAACCAATAAAAAAAATCTCATCCTAATTAAACTGAATCATGTAAATTTATAACAGAATTTATTGGACACTGAAATTAAACAATCACTTAAAACTACAACATATGCATTGTAAAAGATATAAGTTTCTAAAAAATAAAGAATTGGATAGAGTCCTTGATAGATAGGTAGGCATGTTATGTGCTCACCAAGGTATCATTACCCTAAGAAGCTCATAACTATATATCGCACAAGGCTCCAGACTGTGAATTTATAGAGGACAAGTAGCATAAATTTTTATAATAATATTTTCAAGTTCAACTGTTTTTATTACCATGTTATATGTAAAAAATTCAAACCTAAAATCGCTTTGGCTTTGAAAACAGGAATTTGAAACATTTCTCAAAATGGTTAATTTTGAACTTCATTATCGGTAGTTGGAATGTATACTATGATGCTATTAAACATTTTTCTGATGTTCTCAACATTTGACTAGAAATATCAGCATGTTGATGTCGAACATAAGTTTCATGAAATTTCAAGTAATAATTCAATTATTTTACAAATGCCAAGACTTAGGTTTTGGCTTAAACCTAAAATTGTCCAATATAAAAAATTTAAGGAATTTACCAGAGTGTAACCTTCATCTTAGATGAATAAATAAATAAAAATAAATGGAGCTATTAAATTTGTTTAGTTGGTCTGGTTAAATTTTAGCAGCATTAGTAAATAAGGAAATAAGAAAAACTGCTTAAATTGTTACTGTAAATAATTGTGTTGATTTATGTTCATAGTGAATTGAAATAGTTTGAATATATGGTACACTTTTCACAATAAAAAACTAAACACCAACTTTTACCTCTTTCCATTCAAAACAAGAGGGTATGATGCTTTTTGATTTGGTCAGAGTTGCATATGCATTTAAAGTTATGTTAATATTTACATTAATTTAACTTAAATAAATTAAACAATTTTTTTCCTTGCATGTAAGTGAATTCCATCTATTGGTTCTACCACAGCTAATTAATATCAATAATTATTTGGCTGTAATAATAAAAAAATGAAATTCTGTGTTATGTAGATTATTTAAAAAATTTACTGCATCAATACAATCATTGTATGATTAATTTTGTTTTTCTGTTGAGTCCAGAATCAATTCAGTATATCAACAAAATTAAAGCTAATATGTGATTAATTGTTATTTATTGTTAAGTTTTAATTTTTTGATGCTAAAAGAAATGAATATTTTCTTTGTACAATTTATGACAGATAGACTTGTTATAGATAATTTTTTGCAAAAAGAAAACTATGAATTCTTATGTAAAAAGATAAATAAGTTCTGCAGCATTATTTTATATTTAATAATTTCTGCTTAGATGAATGAAAATATCATATTATTTAATGCAGAGATTTACTTACAGAGTATTGACTTATTTTTTGGTAGTTCCTTAGGTAAATAGGAAGAAAAAATTCATACTGATTAAACAACACAGCATAACTAATATGAGCAAATACTAATCCCCATACTGGTACACATCCCAGAATCTCAAAAATTGGTGTGCTGGGCAAATACTAAAATCAAAATAAATGCAGTTTAATAAAATATAAATAAAACAACACAAATTCTACTAATTTTTCATGCTGGTTATAAGTTCTGTTATCACCATTGGCCCCTATCATTCCTACTCTGTAGCATCACCTAGCAGACCCTATATTTTTAAAGAACAATAGTCTTAAAATAAAATTCATGTAAATGTTATTTCAATGAAATATTATTTACTTTTTATATTTGGACAATCCATAATCTAAAATGCATTAATAAATATTAAAATCAACTATATTAAAATATAAAATCATCAATATTAAAATCAAATCAATCATTCATTATAAATATTAAACATCAACCTTTGAAAGGAAGAAGGGGTGAAAAATAAGGAAAGATATAACCCATAGGAGGTCTGCTTTTGATTAGGATAGCTTACATTCTTATAAATGGTCAGTTTCAGTTTGTTACAATAAGGAGAAATAAAGAAAAAAACATGTGGATTATTTAGAAAATTATTTAGACCTAAATGAAAACATCCCACACTAATGTAATTATAATAAAAGAACATGTTATTTAATAATTTTCTTAGGGCAGGATTTTCTGCAACAGGAATGGTATTGGGAGCTTCATGAATATTAAATATATTATTTAAATTAAATTAGTATGAGAATTGTTTCATTCATATTATCTAGTCAAGAGTTTGACACATTGTTCATGAAAATTCTTTTTTGTATATTTTTTAAGTATAATTATTAATTTAACTTATTATTCTGTTGTTTTTTCATCACCCTTTTAAAATTTCATCTTCATGTATTAATATATTTATATAAATTATGAAATTATATATATATATATATATATATATACATACACACACACACACACACACACACACACACACACACACACATACACACATACACACACATACACACATACACACACACACATACACACACACACACACACATACACACACACACACACACACACACACACACACACACAAGGTCATTCAATAATTAAACAGAAAAATAGTTATACCGAAGAAATGGTTTATTAAATAAATACAATTTTTTTGTCTACTTTTCCACGTAATCCCCACCAACTATCTCTGCACTTGTCCCATCTTTTTACGAGTCTTCTTATCACCTCGATGAAGAATTCTTTATCTTGATCTCTAAGCCAGTTTTGTACTTTTTTCTTTATCTCTTCGTTGTCGTTGAACTTGATGCCAAACAAAGCTTCTTTCATCAGACCAAACGGATAAAAATTCAATGGGCTGTAAGGAGGATGAGATAGGAGCTCCCAACCCACTTTGCCAATAGTTTCCAGAGTCAGTTGTACTGTATGAAGTCGAATGTTGTCTTGAAGAAGCACGCCTTTCCTCGGCCATTCCGGTTTTCCTGTTCAACGTGATCTTGACTTTGTTCCCAATTATGGCTGAGTAGTGTTATAGGCTGTTGATAGTGCGTTGCTCCTCCAAATAATCACAGAAAATCAGACCATTGACACTCCAAACACGACTTTACTAAACGATGGTTGCGTTTGAATTTCTTACGGACAGGCGATTTAGGGAGTTTCTATTGCATCCTTTGACAGACTCCGGCTCAAAATGATGTATCCAAGTTTCATCAGGTTAAAATCCTATCCAAAAATGGGCCACCTTCGTTATTCAATTTGAGTTCGGTACAAATGCGAAATCTCTCGGCTTTGTGATGAACAGTAAGCTCTCTGGGAAGCCACCTTGCACAATTCTTACGGTAGTTCAGTTTGTTTTGAATGATGGAATGAGTTATGCCAACACTTACTCTACATTTTTCGACAATATTTTCAACTGTAAGTTATCGGTCTTCTTGTATAAATGAATCAATACGAGAATCTAAGGCCAAGGTCGACACTGTGACCTGACGCCCGGAGCGGTGCCGTCAGTCAAACATTTGCGACCACTTTAAAATTTTCCACCCACGCGTGAAAACTCGCACTCTTCATGCAACTAGTGCCGTATTGTTTGTTTATCCCAGAGAATATTTCGGACGGTAATACACTTTCCGAAAGTAAAAATCGGATCACGGAACACTGTTCTTCAAAAGTGCTTTATTCGAAAATGCCATCGTAACTACGACTTTAAAGATTACGTTTACATAAAGATTAATCGAACAGCTGAATAACACACACTTCGCAAGATTGCCAACTAACGCAAACGTTTAAATTGCCTGCGTTAAGCGTTTCCTTCACTAAAAATGTTTGCTTAATTATTGAATGACCCTCGTACATATATATTTTATTCCACAGTTTTCCACATTTACAAATAAAAAATACAGTGTCCATAAAGTCTTTCCACGATCACAAAAATTTATTACAAAAATGTATTACAAAAATCTATTACAGTTACAGCTGTGCGTTTGTGGCAAAAGAAAGAAAAAATTATCAAGTTTTTTTTATGTTGGTTTGTTGCAGGTAGTGGCAGAGTAGAGGGCACAATAATCAAATTTTTTATAAAATGGCGTCAATCCAGGAGAAAGCTCAATGTTTACATTTACCTGGATCTGCTACAACATTTTGCTATACCTCAACTAAATTTGCAACCTAGAGTAGTTTTCTAGCAGGATGGTGCACCATCACATTGGGAATTACTAGTTTGAGATTTTCTGAATGAAACATTTCATGGCAGATGGATTGGGTGCAAAGTTCCCACTCCCTGGGCACCACGATCACCAGACATAACTCCATTAGACTTTTCCCTCTGGGATTATGTTAAGGATAGGGTCTATGCAACACCTGCACCTGACCTGGACACATTGAGATGGAGAATAACTGATGCTGTTGCTAGCATTACCGAAGAAATGTTGACCAACACGTGGCATGAAATTGATTATCGGTTGGACATTCTGCGAGTGACAAAAGACACACATGTTGAAGTTTATTGACATGGTAAAAAAAATTTCATAATATTTTATTTCTTTTGCCACAAACTGCGCAGCTGTAACTAATAGTTTTTTTGTAATTGTGAAACACTGTACAGTAAATTACATCAGCATACCTAAAATGGTACACGTATAAACATACAACAAAAAATCAATTATTTATATCTAAAATTAAAATTATTTCATTTCATACACACGATTTTAAGTACTGGTTAGATATAACACAGTTTTAATGCTACTACTATACATTTTTAACAAACCCGTACCACAATCTAAAAGACAAACACTATACAATTCAAAGGGAAGATCCAAAGATAAGGTTACAAAAGACTCATTAAAAAAACTGTGGTTATGTACCACAAATTTAAAAGGTAGATTGATGAACATCTCTTACTGACAATATAACACAAGCTAAAGAATGTTTCTTATTACTAAGTATCTTTATGAAAATAAAATCTTTATCTACATTGCTTTAGTACAAATTATATATTTTTATAGTTTTTCAAAAACTTTACTAAACTTGTTTAAAAAATATTTCCATATCTGTAAATTTAACAACCATTCCTTTAAATGGTGCAAAAATGTATTTCATAATTCCATACCCTTAATAAATACTGGCAACTTGTTGAAATCTTCCAAGCAAGATCACAGAATGATTTCAAGTATTTCACTGTTTAGTTTCAATAATGAATAAGTTTTTACTGATCATAAATTTAATTTTCGTGCAATAAACTCATTATTATTGATATTCTCACAATGATAAAATAAAGAATAATTATGTTCTAAGCACTGCTTCTTCATTATTAAATGGATAATCTTCTTTGCAAACTAATTGGTGAATTAATATTTATTACTTAGGTACTTGCCACATCAACAAGCAATTCCATACAGTAATTTTTTATCAACCAATAGAAAATAAATAAGTTTTATAATAGACTCAGAAAAAGATGATCAAATAAAAAACTTCCTCAAAGTTTAACACTTCAAAGTAAATGCAGGCACGGTCCTGTTAAGAAAAATTTCAATCGACTACTAAACCTTAGGATTTGAACTTACTAAACTTTCTCCATACAACTGTTAGAGTGCTCTACATCATTAATCCAAACACAATGGCTTATTTAATTTTAATTCCTTACTTATATTAAAAAAATTGTAAATTTGGTTTTATTACTTTTTATTATAACGATACAGATTTATGATAACCATTGTCAAAATATGTATAAGGTCACTGCATTTTATTCATCCTTTAGCCATTCATCATATACAAACAGTATTAGTACTTTTGGTTTGATAATAATAGTGAAGCAATTAATTAGATAATACTAATTTTATTGTGTATCTTGGGAAGGATTAGGAGGCCTGGCTTTAGAAGATAAAACAATTTAACCAGAAGGTTCATTGTTCATGCTTTGTTTCATTGGTTCAAGAAAGCATGCTTTGGATAGGTTCCAGACAGACACATCGGTTTAATATACATACATAGAACCTAAATTAGAGAAAAGGATATCAAAAATAAGAACTGCAACAGAAATGCAGAGTGAAACAAACAACCCTGCCTAGGAATATATACTTTCAAGGTTCCCTCTAGGCAAAAGACATCCATTCTATTATTAACCTATCATGAAATCAAGGCATGTTACACAAGATGAAAGTAGCACATTACCATTCAAACAATTTTCTATGTCCAGCTTATATATGCCACAACAAAAAGTTCTTCTTCAGAAATTAAAAAACCTTCCAAGAACCAGCTCAAACTTCCTAAATATACATCCTTAAATTGTGAGGAAATGTGTAGAAGTATCCAAGTAAAATATAATCCACTCAGCCAGACCACCAAACAGTTACATATAATTATCTGTAGTATAAATTTAAAACATGTACATACTTTGTTTCTTTTGACAAATCTTCTCAGATGATCTTTTAAAAATTGTTTTTCATAGGGTGAAATAAAAGGATTTACAGCTGGGTCATTGTAAATGATAACAGCACATACTACAAACCAAAATAAACCAACTATACCAAAAAGATAGTAAATGTATTCGCACCCAAATTCTACTGCATTCGTTACGGTAAAACTTACTATTGTACTGTAAATTATTCCCAACTGTTCACCTATAATAAATAATAAAAATGAAAATTAAACAAAATTACAAAAAAAAAAATGTAATTTCACATTCTTATAATGTAATTGACACACTAAGAGCCAAGTAGTTCCATTATCAATTTTAAAGCGACTTTATCTACAACAGCATATTAATATCAATAACATTTTAATACTCATCAAAAATAACCTGTCAGTACTTATAAAACAGTCAGAGGCATATGATTATAGGATACAAAACAAAAATAATTTATGCTTTTTTATTTATGGTTCATTAGTTTATAAAAACATACTCTATAATTTGGGTATAAGATTCTATAATTCTAAATAAATTTGATAATATAGTAGGAAAATTTTTAAAGTTCTGTTTCACAATTTGGTTGAAATTGTTACTGCTCAGTGACTGACTTCCTCTCAGGTTATATTAAGTTTCTCACAGGAGAAAATCACCTCTAGAGAGGATCCTTAACCCACCGGATTGGTCTAGTGGTGAACGCCTCTTCCCAAATCAGCTGATTTGGAAGTCGAGAGTTCCAGCGTTCAAGTCCTAGTAAAGCCAGCTATTTTTACATGGACTTGAATACTAGATCGTGGATACCTGTGTTCTTTGGTGGTTGGGTTTCAATTAACCACACATCTCAGGTATGGTCGAACTGAGAATGTACAAGACTACACTTCATTCACACTCATACATATCATCCTCATTCATCCTCTGAAGTATTATCTAAACGGTAGTTACCGGAGGGTAAACAGGAAAAGAAAGAAAGGAGAGGATCCTTAAGTTGAAGGTGATCTTTAAATGTTGTATAAGGTCACCTTATTCTTTCCTACTATAACTGTTGTTTTTTTTCTTTTTTAAAACAAATTGTATTGACTGTACCAAAGAGAAATTTTTCCTTCACATAGTGTTACAGCAGCAGAGATATAAGTGAATAAAATCACAAACAAATGGAAACACTGCATCCATTGTGTTATGCTTAGTAGTAGTCAGTACTTTCACATTTAACCACTATCTTTAGTAAATTGCACTAAAAAAAGCTTTGTATTCTTACAAAAGAAAAAAATTATAAAACAACTATTAGAAAAGATCTCCTTAAAACCAAAAGAAGACTGATCAAATTGTCAAGTAATTTTCTTATGTGATTCAAATGTTAATGCTGTATTTTGTAATAGAAATATAAATTTCTCAAAAAAGATAGACTTTGATGTCTTGATTTTCCAAAAATGTTTGAATTATTTTGTGATAACTTTAATGTTTATTGTAAGAACAATCCTGTATATTGATAATTATTCTATAATGCAACAACCATCACTCTCAGGAAATATCCTCCAAACTGTAAGATGCAAAGTAATTTTGATTTTGGATTAAATAAAAAGTGCTGAAGTTATGTTTAACAAATCAGTTCTCATGGATCAATGTTGAAAAACATTAAGTACATTTTCAATTAATGCTTTACTCTTTATTACTGACTAATATCGATAGCAAACAGTACAACCTAATATTTTAATTTTTTTTTTAATACAAAAAATAATGCTAATTTTAAAAATAAACCATTTCTCTTATTTTGTCTACAATAAATATACATGCATATAAATTAAAAAGATAATTTTATAAATATTTATTTATACAAATTTATAGTAATTTTTAATATATATTTACCAAACGAAAAAAAAAAAAATATATATATGCATATACACACTGAGTATTTCACGAAGTTTTCCCGGTACTTTCATAATCTACTCATGAAATTAATGTAAACAGTTCATACAAACATTTGTACTAAAATCCTTCGTTTGCGAGTTCGGCTAGTGAAAAATGTCGCTCGAAATGAGGTCTTACTGAAATATTTAGGACGTTAATTAAGGACCAAAATTAGTGATTTGTTATGATGTTTGGCCTGAAATATCGAATAAAATGGGTTCCCCAACCGTATATGCAGTAGGTTTTGAGAAATCTGGGATGAAAATCAATAAAGTGGGGTAAATACTCTGTTTTTTATGTATGACGTACAATATCTTTGTTAAGTGAATAATAAATTCATAAAACTTGTAGAGAAGACTCGTAGAGAATTTATTTCTGAACAAGATGGAGTAAGAAAAGTTGAATTAAAACAAAGAAATCAGAAAAATTCGAATTTTACTTAGAAACTGTACATTGCTACATTTGTCAAAAAAAGTACTTATTTAACGTAATCAAAAAACAAGTTTTGTTTTAGAGATATGAAAAATTTGTAAAAACAAGATTTGCTTTTAAAAAATTTAAAACAAAAAACAGAAAATTACACAATTGTAAAATAGAAATTACTTAGATAATAATTGTTTTATTAATTACAGAAATACAATATATTATTTGAAAAATTATTATCTCAAAGTTGACAATAAATTCTCTACGTGTGTTCTCTACAAATTTTGTTTATAAGTTTTATGTGTTTATTATCCATTTAACAAATTTATTGTGCGTCAAACTTATGTTTTTTGACGTACAATAACTTTCCAACCACTTTTTTTACCCCAATTCATTGATTTTCACCCCAGATTTCTCAAAAACTACTACAGATACGGTTCTGGGGCCTATTTTATTCAATATTTCAGGTCAAAAGCCATAAGAAATCACTAATTGTGCCCTTTAATTAACGTCCTAAATATTTCATTAAGACCTCATTTCACCACGTTAGCTGAAAGCAGAGCGGAATCTTTGACTAGCCGTAATTCACAAACGAAGCATTTTCAGACATATCTTTATAAAACTTTTTCTATTATTTTCACGAATAGAATAGGCTATGAAAGTTCTGGGAGAACTTCGTGATACCCCTTGTAAATAATATATATGTAACAGGGTATATCAGTGAAGTGGGAATACTTAAAAACCTTGTACTTAAATAAATTTTTATTTTAACATGAATGGTTCTATAGGTTTCTGTTAAGAAAAGTCATTTTATTTATTAAAAATAATGCTTGACAGGGTGGCCACCATTATTACTGTAGTCTTAATGGTGGCTAATCGAAAATTTTCAAATTTAAAATGAATGTTCACGCTATTTAGCATATGAAATGTAGTATGCATTTTGTCATAATATGGTTTTATTCAGGGCAGGAATGCTTAACAAATACTTTTTTTATACATTTTTAAGTGCATATGCTAGTACAATATTATTTAAAGAAAAATTTCCAACTTTGATAAATAAATATGTGAAATTTAATAACCTATTAGTGACTCTGTACTGAGTACAGCACAGATCAGAAAGAAGAAATATAAAAAAAAACACAGTTCCAATAAAGTTATTATTAGGTGGGGAAAGGTGGAGAGTTCTTCCTGAAATATAAAAAACAATATTATTTAAAAACTACTCTTATTTTAGCATTTTTCTAAAATTTTAGTGTTATAATTGGTACAAATTTAATAAGGTAATTTCTCCATAAACTTTGGTCTTGCTTATGTTTGCTTATATTTAAATAATATTTTTCTATAAACCTCCATAAAAAAAACTCATTTCAGTTTTTGTATCATAGTTAATACCTGAGATTTTTTTAAAATCTGTCTACCTATCATTCCTTCAAAAATAAATATGAATCTCTGAATGGAGAAGGTTAAATATGAAACTAAATGCAATTAAAACTTCTCCATATAAATGGAAGGGCGATGTGAAACTGACTCACCGACAATAAGTGGCAGTGACCAGACTCAGAACCGGTCACACAAGAATAATAAATTCATATTTGTTAACTGGCGAAGAAAGACCAATGTGTGAGGTTTGTAATAAACTTCTTACAATCAAGCATCTAATGGAAGAGTGTGCCATATATGAAGACCTCAGAAAGAGGTCAGTCTAATAAATAATACTACTGCTAATTTGAAAAATGGAAAAGAAAAAATAGTTGCTTATCTGCACACTAGCAGATTATTAATAAGTCTATAAGTAGGTTCAGGTTCTTGTGTTTAAGGAATCTCTAAGAGAAGTATTTTCTTCTATGAATATGGATTTTTTTTTAATAATGTTAGTATTGTTAAGACTCATTTTTAATTTAGTTTTTGTTTATTTATTGTTTCATTTTAGTATCAAGGCCCTTTACACGATGTAAGTGTTATCAAAGTACTAATATGTATGTTCTGTGTTACTTTGGTGTTTTTAAATTAAGTGTAAGGGCCCTTTACAGCCTTACATATGATGAACCTGGTGGTGATTTAGACCCTTATTTTAAAGAACGTGACAAGGGCTAAAGACCGTAGTCGATATCCACAAAAAAAATAATGCCCTGATGTAGAAAGTTCCCACATTTGGAACACACCACCTATGTTCCACGTCCAGGGCAGTAACAGCTGTACATATGTACAATATGTATAGCTGGCTAACAGGGCACCAAATATTTTCCTGGGAATAATTTTTGACTTGTTTTTCACCTTCAGGACACTATGTTTGATTGGATTTTCTCTGCCACCATGTACATTTGAAATGATTTGAAAATGGACTTATACCATATTTAGAGCTGGTGATGTGATGGCCAGAGTTGAAATGATTGCAGGTGTAATGGAGACCCTTCCGCTGTCCACATGTCCCCTACGATGGTAAGCATATAGTGAAGGTACACATGTACGTCGGTGAATGGGAGCCCTGAAAACTTCGGTGAGTAGAGACCTGGAGTCAGTGCAGAGATTGTGCATCAGCTCTCTGCCAGGAAATATGCAATTTCCACCACATTACCAATTGGACCTCCAAGGTTAGTAGCCCTGGAATGGGGGTGTACCCCGGTGACTAGCCTTGCTACAGAAATATCATGCAGAAACTTGAACAACTCAACATGGCAGAGGGAGCACATAAACACCCTCATTTAGAAACAGCAAATTCACCAGAAGCGAAGAGGAAATGTAGCAAAGATATTGACAGAATTAGTAAAGATTTGAGGAAGGGTTTCTTTAGCAAAATGCACCCAGACCAAGACATCTTGTTGGACATCTTGTTGGGAGAATGGAAACTTTCAGAAAGTCAGTTCATTCTTAATTGCTTGAGTGATTGCAGATTGTGCTGTTAGTTCTGTCAAAGATATTCGCAAGACTTTCAATGGTTTATATATCGAAACCATAAAAGAGAGTCAAAGCAGAATAGTTCAAGCTTTAAAGAAGAGCAGTGAGTTCTCTGTGTCTGTTCAACCACACAGTATCATTGAAAGGAATTGTTGTTTGCCATGATCTTCTTAGCTGCACCAAAGAAGAAATAATGGAGGAAATGTAAAGTCAAGGAGTGATTAAATGCCACAGGTTAACCACGAGAAGAAATGGTGAAGGTCACATATGTTGACCTTCAGTAGACCTAATCTGCCTGAAAAAGTATGTGCTATACATCATCTAGATGTGTGCGCATTTATTTCGCAACCTATGTGATGTTTTAAGTGCCAACATTTCAGACACACTGCGGTCAGATGTGAAAGGCAAGAAATCTACATGTGTAGAATGGAAACTCATGAAGGCAATCGGTGTAAAGATCCTCCAGCATAACTGCAAAGGGCATCACAACTACTTTTCAAGAAACTAGCCAGTGTACAAATTGAAAACAGCCATTCAGGAAGTTAAAACACTGCAAACGATAAGTTACCCTGAAGCGAGGAAAATTGTTAGCAGTAGAACACCTTGACCAACAATTACTTATGCAAAAGCAGCTGCTGCCCCTTCGTCATCCAAAGTTAATGTGGAGCATTTGCTTTCTATGCTTGCACAAAGTCTTGCTATTGTGATAGAGAAAATCACTGACACTGAGATTGAATCTATTCAGCAAAAGAAACCATTAAAACCCGCAAATACTCATCCACAGAAGGACATCATTGACACTAGGATCGAATCTTCTCAATGAAAAGAAGTAGCAAAACCTGCGAGGATGCAACCACCAATCGATGTTGTGCGTAAGGATAAGGAGCCAAAAACATCACTCCTTCGACCAATCATAAGGCGAAGGAGAGTATGGCAAGGCTGCAGAAAAAGTCTGAGATTAGTGCGACACAGGTGCAAGTAACCATCAGATATAGATGCAATACAACCTGCACCAATTTTTTCCCAAAACCCAGAGGACAGCTAGTACTTCAGCCGTCCCAAATCCCCAAATATACCATTGGAGATTGCATCAAGTTTAGATTCAATAATACCCACGTGAACCACTCCATCTAAGTTGTCATCACTGGTGTCTGAAATGGAAGAAGATGCCTTGTTCGAGGCCTCATACACCTTGTCATCAGAAGTAGAAACTGTAAGAAGGATGGAAAAAAGATGTAAGAAAGGGTAGCCGAAAGGAAAGGCTAGGCGGTAAACAAGTGTGATACGTTCAAGAATCAAGATAATTAGCTATTTTATTTCTGTATTTGTTTGAATTTGTAATCAAGAATGAATTAACAGTCTTTGGTTTCATTAAATGTAAAAGAATTGTCTTGTTTTTCTTCTTTTTTTTTGAAGTAGAAAGGGCTAATGATCAAAGTAGTTGATGCCCTAAAACCTCCAAAAAAAATATAGAGAGAAAGTGCGTGCAGGAATACACAGATTAGATGTGCAGGCTTTTTTTACCGCAACCAATGAGATGCTACAGCTGTCAACATTTTGGCCACACTGTTGTTCAATGCAAAAACCCACAAATATACATGTCTAGTGAGATGATTCATGAAGGAGAGCCATGCAAGGATTCTCCTTCCTGTGTAAACTGTAAAGGCAGCCTGCTCTACAAAGACCTGTCCTGTTAACAAAGACAAGGTAGCTGTACAGAAAGTCAAAACCCTGCAGAATGTCAGCTACTTCAAGGCAAGGAAGATTGTAAGCACCTGCAAGCCTAGAGCATCATCTGCAGCACTTGCATTAGAAAATGATCACATAGTTTTGATTAATTTCTCCTAAAAATTTCACTAGTGATTATTTTTGTATTGTGTTATTACTTATGGTCAAACTAAAATTATCTACTTTAATTACAATGAACTTTTTGTTCTACATACCACAAAATACAATAGTTATTATCCTTCCTCTTTCATCAGGTGGTGCCCAATGGGCAACAACTACACAGAGTGCTGGTATCATTGGTCCCTACAATAAAAAATCACTTTATGAATCAGATTAATTTTTTTTCCTTTCAAACATACATTCTTCTGATTAGTAAATACTAAATAAGTAAATTATATATACAGGTGAATTTGTTGATTGTGTTCGATCGTTAGTATGTCCTAGAGACCATATATATTTTAATTACCTTACTTTATCTGTTACTCATAAAAATTTAGTGTACTGAATTTTTCATTTTTTCATAAATTTATTCACTGTTTGTGATAATAATTAATTATTAATGACCTTATGGAACGTCTAAATGTTATTTTACCTTTTGCATATTCCTAACACATTATTTTTTAATAGTTTGTTTGTTATTGCATGATCCCTCCATTCCATCCTCCTGACTTTAGTTACTGTGGCTCCATCTACCCATGATGCAGCTTCCAGGATTTCCTCCTCTCAACTGTCTACTTAATTCCACTGGTCAAATTTCTTCTTTTTTTTACTGTTCTAGTATTGAAGCCAAACATTAATATTAGTCAATTAATGTTTTTAAAAATCCCATATTGTTATTTTTCTAAAAAAAAAAGCAAGTGGCTTTTGGTACATTATATAACAACATTCAGATAATTTTATTTTTCACCTTTTTTACTCATGTAGACAAAGGAAATTAAAAGATAACTTATTCATGTTTTTATAACATTTATAAATGTGCAATCTTTGCAGAAAAGAACAATCATTTATTCTTTAAATAAATAACAACACCCACCTGTATCAAACCAGACATCTGAACTGTTTTCATATAACACAATACTACAGCTTATAGCAAAGAGCTTTATTATGCTTTCACTACCATTTTTAATAAATTATCGAACCATTTAAAAACTCTTCCCACCAATTTATTTAATACAGATTGGAAAAGTTTGTTTTATAGAAAAAAATATTTCTCTGCCAATGAGTTTCTAAATATTACAAATTAAAAAAAGTTTTCTACATCTACATTTAACTCTTTTTGAATTGTGATTAATTTTGTAATTATTTTTTATGTTTAGTATCTTCAATCATCTTCTTTAATATTACTTCACATGTTTATATTTTTAATTATTAATATGGAATTGAACTATATCATTTTTTTATTTATAATTGTATAATTTGAAATGCTGATCAAAGATTTTATCACAGTTTCCTTTGATTCATCCAGACAAATGTTGGGCATGATTACTTTGTTTATCAGTGGGTAACATACCTACCCATTTCTGATGTGATATACATAGTGTATTATTATTATTTACCCTTTCAATCACAAATTATCCAAAAGTGCAACCATGGACACTAGTGGGAAATAAGAAGGGAAAAAAGAAGGGCCAGAGCTGTGAAGAGGTTGCAAAGGAGGAACAAAAATCTTCCAGAGGCAGCAGAAAAAGGAAAAATTTGAAAAAGAGGAAGAATCTTAGAGAAGCGATCCTCATTAAAAAGACCGAGGGGAAATCGTATGCCGAAACTCTCAGTCAGATTCGGAAGTGGGTGAAACTGGAGGAGACTGAGGCAGAGGTAGCAGCAATACGAAAAACCAGGGCGGGAGATATTCTGATTGAACTCAGCAGCGCTACCAGAGAAAAAAAGACCTTCAGTGCTGTCCTGAAGGCTGCACTTTAAGAAGGAGCTGAAGCCCGCAATCTGGAACCACGGGAGATCCAAGATCTAGATTGCGTCATAGGGAAGGAGGATGTGGAAGCAGCACTAGAAAGAGATCTCAGAAATATAGGAGACTGCCGAGTTAGCATTACCAGTCCTAATGCCAGGAGGCAGAAAGCAGCAATAATAGAGATTGGAAAGAAGGCTGCTGCCAGACTGCTCAGTCAATCCAAGATAAGGATTGGCTGGTTATACTGTCAAATTAGACCCAGGGCACAGGTCCCACGGTGTTTCAGGTGCCATGGGTATGGGCATCTGGCTAGTGGATGTAAGGGGCCTGACAGAAGCCGGCTCTGCCATAAGTGCGGGATAAGGGAACACAAGACTAAGGAGTGTTCCACCCCCCCTCAGTGCACGCTCTGCCAAGAAAAAGAGGTTAAGGCTTCGCAGCTGGCTCATGCACCTGTAAAAAGGGAGTGTCAGGTCTTCCGGGAAGCCCTGGAGCAGGCGAAGAGAAGGCTCCATTAAAATGTTGAACACACTACAGCCAACTTTAACAGCAGTCGGCTTGCTGCAGCTAGCCAGAGATAGGGAGGCCAACTTGGTGCTGTTCAGCGAGCAGTACCGGGACCGTGATGACAACCAACGGTTTAGAGGCTCGCTCGGGACTGCCGCGATATGGATTCCGAATCGGAGCACTCAGAGTAATCAGAGCCCAAATTCGGAGGCACGGCGCATGCGAGTGGTTCGTTTGGATCTGCTGCGGTGAAGTGACGATTTTTAGCTATTACCTCACCCCAAATGACTCGATAGCGGATTTTCGCCGGAAAGTTGACGTGCTGGAGGATGTTATCCTCGCTGCCGTTGGAGGGTTGGTGGTAGCTGGGTACTTCAACTCCAGGGCGTTAGAGTGGGGTATGGCGCATACCAACTCCAGAGGGAAATACATTCTGGACATGGCGGCACGTACTGGACTTCAATACAGGGAACACGACGACGTTCCGCCGCCCAGGATATTTGGAAACCATTCCCGACATTTCCCTCGCCTCCGAAGAGCTGGTCATGTTCGTCCAGGACTGGAGAGTCCTCAAGGATTATACCGGTAGCGACCACCAATATATCTCATTTAGAGTCCTAGATGGACGAGAGCGCCCGGGGCTCCCACGGCTGGTGAAAAGATACATCAATAAAATCGACGAGAAGAAATTCAAAAGAAAGATCTTTATAGGGGTGGTAGCCTCTGAAAATATCACCAAAGGGGGGATGCTGACGCTGAAGCCGTAGTTGCTTCGACCATCCAACTGATCGCTTCTGCATGCGATGCTTCCATGCCCCACGGGGGGCCGAGGCACTGGAAGCGACTTGTATACTGGTGGACACCGGAGATTGCGAGGTTGCGCCGAGAGTGTCTTCGACTAAGACGAGTGGCGCAACGTGCAGGGAATCGCACTGACGCAAACGCCAGTTCAGCCGAGTATAAGACGGCAAAGAAGCGGCTCCATCGAGCCATCAACGCTGAGCAAGGCACGCTGCTGGAGAGAACTGACGGAGACCATGGATGCAGACATTTGGGGGCTGGGTTACAAGATAGTAACTCGGCAATTGGAGCTCTCACGGTCACCAGCTCCACTGGACAAGGCTAAAGCGGGGCACGTCGTTAAGACGCTGTTTCCAGCCTACTCGGTTCGTACCAAGCGAGACTTCGGCGACGTGGGTGACTTCCCACTCTTCTCGATGGAGGAACTGGAGGGAGTCCCACGGTCGCTGAAAGGCAAAAAAGCCCCTGGTCCCGACGATATACTGGCTGAGGTACTCAAACTAGTGAGGCACTGCAGACCCCGTCTTCTACTAGACATGTATAATCCATGTCTGAAGGCTGGGTCTTTTAGTGCCAGGTGGAAGACTGCGCTAATTCCCAAGGGCAAAGAAAACCCAGAGTCGCCGTCCTACCACCTCCCATTGTGCATGCTTGAGAGAGCTGGGAAGGTATGGGAGAAGCTGTTAATGAAAAGACTGGTTGCGACGATGAATCAGGCAGGTGGCCTGTCATCCGACCAGTACTGATTCCGGCAGGGTCGGCTGACCTTAGATGCAATTCAGGGGTTGTTGAGGCAGTGCGGCGTGCAGATGACTACAATCATTTTTTGTGACGTGTGGTCTTTCCCGTTACGTTGGACGTTAAAAACGCTTTCACTCCGCACGGTCCTCGACCAACGGGTCGCGTCTAACTTCCCGGGTGGGAATCCCTTCATTTACCTTCCAGAGATCACTCTCTGAACACGAGGGGAACGGGGAAATTTCCGCTCTCCTCTTTCGCCCAGGCCTCACTACCATCTGGTCCTCTAGCATGGCCAGAGTTACCCTAGCCTCACTACCGTGGGATCGAGTCACGCTCGCTGTCTTCCTTTTTACAAGAAACTCTGGGCGAACCCAAGAATGTGACCACTGCCTGGGGACAGGACTACTAAAGGTGGGGGCCTTCTTTATTCCCCTGTCCCTCTTTGTACCTCTTGACCGCTACTGAATCGATTGGGTACAATATGTAAACGTACGGCACGAAATCACAGATTACGGCCCCCGTAATCTGCTTGCGCTCCAGGACCAGGGAAAATCCCTTGTTTGTAACAAGGTCTTACAACCAGGAGTCGTTGCCACCTTTCAGCCACAATGAGGCGAGTACGGGTCGCAATAATTGTATCCCTCTTACTTCCGTGAAAGGAAGAAATAATAAGCCTAAAATAAATAAGCGCTAACTGTGTCGACAGTCTTATAATCAGCGAAGACTTGATACTACTGGAAGGTACTCACTCGACCAGCAGCCATAAAATAACTGAGAATAGACCAAACCACAGGACCTGTGGAAGCACTTAAAGAGACCAGGGATACTGTCTAGCTCTCAGCAAAACGGAGATTATGGTTCAAACGAAGAAGCGTATAGACACCCTTCTTCTCTCCCTGCGGGTCGGAGTAGAGGTTGTTGAGACCGAGCCGGCCGCAAAGTACCTCGGTATGAGGATTGACTGGAAACTCAGCTTTGCTGAGCAGCTTCGGAGAGCCGCCGACAAAGCTGCTCATGGCGAACGTCGGCGGACCGAAGGCCAGCAGACGACGATTGCTGATGTTCACGGTGCATTCCATCCTGATATACGGGTCGGAAGTGTGGGCCCAGGCATTAAGAGTTGCAAGAAACCGGAAGCGGCTCGCGCAGGTGCAACGCACCGCAGCCTTGAGAGTCGCTTCCTCGTATGGGACGGTCTCCGAGCCTGCAGTACTTGTGGTCACGGCGTCATACCCATTGCTATTTTGGCAAGGGAGCGCCAGGTGATCTACAGGAGGCGACGGGCAGGTGAAGATCGAGAGACCATTGTCAACGAGGAACTCACTCGCACGTTCCTCGCGTGGCAAGAGACCTGGGACCACGAGACCAGAGGACGATGGACCGCAAGGCTTATCCCTCTGGTCAGACTGGACGGAGCGTCGGCATGGAGAGGTGAAGTACTATATGACCCAATTTTTAACGGATCACGGGTACTTCCGCGCTTACCTCCATGTCATCGGGAAAGCACCGTCCACCGATTGCCTCTATTGCCCCGGTGTACCGAACGATGCTGAGCACACCTTTTTCAAATGTGCTCGGTGGGCGGCAGATGAGGGGCACTTGAGGCGGATTTCGGAGCACTCAGCCCCCACAATGTGGTTCCGATGATGCTCCGTAATCTGAGCAGCTGGGAAAGTGTAGCCCGATTCATCGGCAACATTCTCAGGCCCAAAAAGTTTGACCTGGATAGTCCTGAAAATTAGGTAGCGCCTAATCAGGCTAGTATAGGATGACTCGACCGGAAGTAATGTGTTAAATGGTTCCGGGTCGAGACCTGATAGAAAGAGGGGTGGTTTTGGGTTTTAGTCGGTAGGCTGCTGATAGTGATTGGATGGATAATACCATCAGTGGTAGCCCGACACTCCGTCCGTAAATTCATTTCCACTTTCCTCCACAAAAAAAATTATTATTATTACAAACTAATCAGAATAAAATTCTATTTATTTATTTTTTCACAACATGCTATGAATTCAGTGTTGTTAAAAAAACTTACCTCAGTGCCCATGCACCTATGTAATTCTCTGAAATATTCATTAGATTTATCCCACTTCAGTACTTTTTGTTGGTTTAGACTAACATTTACAAGTTTGACTTTTTATGGTTCATTTTCAATCCTAATTTCACAAACTCATAGAACGTGACTTTATTCTGTATATCTTACTTCCAGGAAATTCCACCATACATGTACCCAAGGCCAACAACTTATCCAACTTTCCTCTTTAAATACTCCAGTTTTATAATCTTTCATAATAACTTTTTGAATCAATCCATGTTAAAATAAATATTCAACAAACTATCATATATTTCAAAAGAAAATTTTCTGAAAATTTATCTTTCGATCATAGTTAAATTTCCTAAATAGTTTGTAGTTAGCTGAAAATGTTATCTAGATGCTACTTCATTACATTAGCCAGTGGTGGTTTTTATCCTTCATTCATATCAATTTTTTTTTCAGAAGATATCTGAGATAATGCGTGAGTAACATTAATTGGTATAGTAGAATTGACAAATTGTTAAGGTTGTTTAGCTAACAGTCAGATTACTGATAATCTATTATTGTATCTATTATTGTATCTATTAAGTGCATTATTTTATAATACACAATTACATTAAAAAAAAAGTTCTAACTCTTCTAGTAATAAAACAAACTACCAAAATTGTAAAACATACATTACAGATCATCCCTGTACAACATTTGTCATATCTCACATCATCATTATCATTCTGAATTGAAATAATTGCTACCCATTAATCAATTAACAAGAAATCAGAGATCAAAATCAAGGTTATGTAAGACAAAAGATAATTTAGCTTCTATTTCTTGGAAGCTAAAATATATTTTACTGTGCGACATATTTTGACTCATCTCACATAGGATTTGAAGCCTGGCTGAAATAGTTATATTTTAACACCAATGAAATGTCAATACTGTTCACAGCCACCATTTTATTATTGGGTTGTAATGTATTACATATTGTATTTTTTTAAGACATAAGATTACATATGTGTAGCTTAAAAACATGTTAACTAAAATAAATAGATACAATATTCATTTACCTGAATAAATAACCCATTAGATACTTTCTTAACTTCTTATTTCAAAAAAGTAATAAGCGAAAGAAAGAAAAGTAGGTCTTTTCTAATAATGAAAAACTCTTCTTATTTTCAAATTAGATTCATTTAAAGAATATTTCCCCGTCTTTCATAAACTAATGACTTTTCAGATTCAGTAATAGAAAAAAATTTAAGGACTTAATTTGAAAATTCTGGTATTCATTTTTTATTTGTTGCAACAGTTAAAATCACAACTGACTGATCATTCCAAATTAGTTAATATTTAAAATTACAATTTAAAAGAGCAATTATTTATAATGTATAAATGCTTAAAGTAATGTAAGTTGTCAACAGTTTTTTTTAACATCCAATGTTGTATATTTGTAAAGAAAAAGAATCAATCAGCTAAATTTTTTTTTAATATATTTGATAGTTGTGTGAAATGGTACATTGATCCAACCTAACAATTGGGCAAGCAGTCATTATAATTAATGACTGTAGATTAATTATAATTTTACATTTATAATTACCTCAGCTAACGAGGTAATTAATCTTCAGAACTAAAAATAGATACAGTAGAC
Organism: Lycorma delicatula; assembly: GCF_047948215.1. NCBI lineage: Eukaryota > Metazoa > Arthropoda > Insecta > Hemiptera > Fulgoridae > Lycorma > Lycorma delicatula. Next base: position 79,349,454 of record NC_134463.1, read on the forward strand.
TCACTATGAAACATCCCAACAAGAAACGTGTTACAATTGCACCATCCTCATGAAATTTTTTGACAATAGCTGGTGTAGTTACAGTTAACAAAGAAGAAAACAGTAGAGAAATTGCTACTACATGTTTACCTCCAATTCTTTCTGCTATTAATCCACCTGGTATTTGTGTTAATGAATAACCAATAAAATAAGAATTCACTATTATTGAATGATTTTTAACCCAGTATAACGTACCTTCCTGTTAAAGAATAATAAAAATAAATAAATGTTAGTTAAATATAAAGGTTAATTAAATTTAATATAAATTCATTTTAACCCTTTGTTTATTATAATATATTCAATGATTAATATAATTTATAAGTAATTTTCTTTCAACCCTGCTTGATCAGCATTGTCATTACAAAATAGACATGGTATTAATGCCTGAGAAACACCAGAAAAAGCAACACTTCAATTTATGGCACCCTTTAATAACATTTGGGATAAAACAGATATAAATAAAAAAGTTTTTTCAAAATATATCATATAAAAATGAAATATATATATATATATATATATTGTATATATATATATATATATATATATATATATACAGTTACAGTAATGTAACAAACATTACACACACCATGTGCCATACATACACACACACACACACACACACACACACACACACACACACACCATTTATTTTAATATTTTTAATTAACATTTTTAATGTCTTTATTTAATACGTATTTAATTCATGACTGAGGATGCAGAATTCCACAAAAGTACATTCATAAAAAAAATTAAGGTAAGATATGTCATACCTCAATATTCTGTATAAGTTGGTTTATATTAGTAGAATTTAATACATAAAAATAATAATACTACCTTTAAATACATTAATTTCTTTTTATATAAAATTCATTAATAATTTTAGTATGGTAATGAAACCGAATTTGCGCTATTTTAAGTTAATAACAAGACATCTAAATTAAAAAAAAAACAATGTTAATAAAATTAGGCCTGTTCTATTTTATGTTATTAAGTTAAGAACTTATTTAAACAATAAGAATTGTATCCCCTGACGGGGAGTCTTATTCTTTAAGACTTTAGGGGTTGGCATCCCCACAGCCCTAACTGTTTCTTCTTACATACACTTGGTGGTGCTGCGACATCTTACGAAACGCGATCGTGACCCAAGGTGGATAATGCTGATGGGTGAATGGCTCTATGTACTGAGTCTCAAATATCAAAACAATGTCCTCTGGGCACCAGGGTGAACCCAGTTGTATGTAGCTCTAGCTCCAGTATGCATCCACTCTGCTGGAGTGGTCTGTTATATCGCCGGTACTTGTGGTACCAAAATTTCAAGTCCTCAAATAAACGTCATGATGGTTGGTGGTCCATCCGAAAAGCCACCACTTCTTGTCTAGAGAAAAGGTCTTGGTCAGCTTTGTCTGATGAGGATAATAATCCTGCAGAAGAAACTAATTCTAAAACATCAAATATAAAATACAAAAACATTCGTTTTGTTGTGCTTTGGAATAATGAGGAATGTGGCTCCCTTCTAAAGGTCCCGCCTTTCCTTATTAACAAAGTTGTAACCGGTTCATATGGTTCTCTGAAGAACATAAAAGAATTACGAGACAGAACAATTCTAATAGAAACATTTAATGATGAGGAGAGTCGCTCTCTATTATATCTCAGGAATATAAGTGCGGTATGCCACAGGATGTTAAATACAAGCCGAGGAGTAATTTTTTGCCGCAACCTTCTGGACATGGATATAACAGAAATAGCTGATGAACTTCTCCACAAGAAGTTGTGGAGGTGAAACGAATAAAGAAATGACAGAACAGAGTGGAAGAACCTACACCTTCCCTTATATTAACTTTTAATCTTCCAGTACCACCAGAGAAGATTAAATTGGGTTACCTGTCGGTTCGGGTGCAACCTTTTATCCCAAATTCAAACATTCCAAAGGAAACATTACTTTGGCATTGGAATGTTTTCAATGCCAAAGGTATGGTCATACCACAACATCTTGTTCAAACCTATAATAATCTGTGGTTGATGTGCCAAAGAAGGTCATAACAACACTATCTGCCAGGAGAAAGAAAAATGTGTTAACTGTGGAGGTACACAATCAGCTCGATCTTGAGATTGCCCAGCTTTTAAAGAAGAGAAGGTAATCCTAAAAATCTGTACTGAGCAAAAGCATTCTTTCCCAGCCGCCCGAAGATAATATAAAAGGGACAGTTAGCTCTCGAAACTTCTTTAAACCGGATATCTCTTTTGCTACTGCGACATCAGTTAAAGCTCCTATAAATGCATGCAACCAGCAGTGCAGATCCTGCAGAGAACTGGAAAAGCTTGCTCAGATGTTATCTGATCAAGTTGCTTTACTTACTGCAACTATCTCTGAGTTGAATAAAATGAATAAGAAGTCTATAGTTGCAGCTAGTGATGTTAACACTAGTGGGATCTCTCTGAAAGTTCCTGTCCTTAAAGTTCTACCTTTGCAGACAGGAGTAAATACCGCTGGTGGTAAGCCACCCAATAAGCTCCCTGTTAAGGGAGCCCACACAACCACCTCCTCTGGGATGTTATCTGCAACTTCCCATTTATCAAAATCTCCCCAGCCAACACCACGTCTATTGGAGGATATGATAGAGGAGCCACTCAACCCCAGGGCATCAAAGTTTTTTAAAATAAAAAATTTCAAAAAGAGAAACCGAATCACCTACAACTAAATTTTTCATATATATTTATCTATATTTTTGTATCTAACTACCTTTATGAGCATTATTCAGTGGAATGTTAGAGATCTTTGGTCCCGCATTGAAGAACACATCAACATTCTTTGATGTACGCACATGAACCATTAATAATGTGCTTCCAAGAAATGCATCTAAAGCAAGATGTGGTAACACTCAGAGGCTATACATGTGAGAAATACAACTGACTTGTAGATAGAAGAGAGAGTGGTGTTGCTATTTTCATGCGGAATGAGGTGTCGGCTACAAGGCTACAACTAGCTACCCTCATTCCTGCTGTTGCTGTAAAAATCTCAGTCCCTTTTAAATTGCGTATCTGCAATTTGTATCTCTCATCGAACTCTGAGTACAACACTCTAGAAATATCAATCACCTAGATTTGTACACTAGGACTAGAGAGCTATGACATAAGGTATTCTTAGACGCTAGGAGGAAGTCATATAGGAAATATATGGACACCATCTCACGCACTATTCCCACGTCTGCTGTTCTGTAAGATCTGTACAATTTGCAGATCACCAAAACAATCCATTCTCGGACACATTCATGAAGAACTCCTTATATATCACCTTCTGCTGTGGCAAGTAATTTGGCAGATTCTTTCCATTCGGTGTCTCTCATCAAATCATAGAGTAATGAATTTCAGAGGTAGAAATTACAGATGGAAGTATTACTGTTAAACGTTGGTGATTCGTTCGGCGAATTAAACGCTCCATTTTCATTCAACGAGTTGTCACACGCACTTAAAAACTCACATGATACCTCTCCTGGACCCGACAACATTCGTCTCAGTATGCTTTCACACCTTCCTAATTCGGCGCTACAACACCTACTATGTATTTATAATAGTCTATTTTCCCCTTCGGTCTGGTCAGAAGCCATTGTTATACCAATACTTAAACCTTTTTTCCACCCTACTCCCTTGGGCTGGAAATATAATTAAGTAAAGCTCAGCCCAGGAAAGTGTCCTTTTACTCTAAGGGAGCTTCCCCGCCCACCGGCAGAAAATCAGGCACGGCAGTTCGGCATCCCAGTCGGATCTTAGATCTTTATTTTGCCTGCCTCTAATCCCCGGGAGGGGATAACCAGGCACGACAATGTCGTTCTCGGGCCCCACACGACGGCCGGATCTCGGTCTTAATTTTATTCTTGACCTTTGCTAACCCCGGAGTCCTTATCCGCTCAACGGAACCGGCACACCTAAGCATACCGGCCATCAGGGATGGGGCTGTCCGTCCTTCCTTACGCCAAAGTCCACGACGTCTCCCCTCAGCGTCCTTAGCGCGTAACACCTTCACGGCATATGTGTCGAAGGACCTCCAGTTCTGTTGAGGACAACATGAAGGACACCAGGTTTTCGGGTCTTAATCTGTCGATGCCTGCTTGAGTCCGCCAAAGATGCCAGTAACAACACATAAATATGGTGTGCTCCGTTGTGTTCTCTCTGTCGCAAAACATGCAGAACGGTGAGTCCCGTCTGCCAAAAATCTATTGAGGTAATGTTCAAACGTTCCATGGCCGGAGAGCATTTGTGACGTATAAAAATTTATATCACCACGTTTCCTTTTCGTCTACATGTCTAAGTCTGTGATTAGCTCCTTGTCTAGGCTGCATCATTTCCAGTCATCCATCTTTCACGCCATATCTCCATTACATTAGCCTCGACCTCACTCTTCCGTATACCATCGTAGCAAAGCTCTCGCATTCGTAACTTGCAGGTCAATTGGCAAAGCTGACGCCAACACATATACCGCACTGTACGACGTAGTTCTATAACCCGCCGAGACACCCAACAATGCACGTCCGTGGACCCTCTGTAGACGTGCCCGGTTTCTCATGACCCTCATTGCTCTACCCCAAACCGGGGTGGCATATAACAACGCTGAAGTTATCATTGACATGATTAATCGGCGTTTGGAAGCCCTTGGGGCCGACTGAGTAGTGATCAACGCATTCAGTTATTTCAACGTTTTTTCGGCCCTTGTACAACTGTCTACTACGTGTTGACTAAATTTACATGATTTGTCGATCTGTACCCCCAGGTACTTTGTCATGTCTCTCTTTTGTAGCAATTGTCCGCCTAACATGAGGTTTATTCTACCCACCGTTCTTTTGCCCGTTAGTGTAATGTATGCACATTTCTGTGGGAACAGCTCCAGTCCGTGTCCCCGCATCCAATCCCCGATCGCATTTAAGGCTGTGTTTCCCCTTTCTTCCAGCTCAGCCTCTCACCTGCCACTGACCAGAACGACCAGGTCATCAGCGTACGCCACTATTTCAGTTGCAGCCGGCAACGGAAGCTGTAAGACGCCATCATAGACCAGGAGCCAAAGCAATGACCCCATCATGCAGAAAAAACTACAAAAGTTTTTAATGTAAATACTGAATTTATTTTGGTTTTTCTATGCGAAATTAGTTTTTTTAAAGTACAAACATCATGAAATAGGTTAAATATTTAAGAAAAGAAAAGTCTCATGCATACAGCAAAAAGTGAAATATGTTACAAGTAATGGAGTTTCCATTTAGAAAAAAAACTTGCAGTGGAAAGGGTTAAAACTGTATAGTGTTATTAGAACTCATAATATCTGTAAAGTCTATTCTTGGGCCCAGACCAACTTGATGCCTCTTAATATTGACAAAACAAAACCTTGTCATTCTCAAGACAATCGCTTCATATTTCCAATACGCTATTAATAGAGTTCCAATTGCAAGAGTTGAGAAAATTAGGGATCTCGATATACTTTTTGACCAAACACTTTCTATGGTCAATCATGTTGAGGAGACAGCAAGACAAGATGCAATCTTTGTCTCGATTGATGGTTGGCAGGGAATTTTAGAGATGTATTCACTTATCTCGCTCTGTATAAATCGCTGGTATGTTGTCTTCTGGAGTATTTTACAGTAGTGTGGAACCAAGACAGAGATTTTACATCTGCAATGATCGAGGATATCAAAGAAAAATTTACCTCATGGCTCCAGCATAAATTCCATTTTCTGTCAATTTTACATTTCTAATGAAGTTCGCAGAAAACTTGGCCTTCCTTGCTTAAATGATTGAAGGAAATTTTTTGATTTGTTACACTTTCATAGTTTGTTGCATGGTCAGTTTGATAACTGCTCTGGCTTGGCGCTACATGTTCCTTGTACAAGAAAAAGAAATTTCAAACTTTTTCTAACTGAGTAAAAATCTGATTTGTCTCCAAATGCAAGATACACAGATGTTGCTAATGAATATAATGGGAAATCCTCCCATTATACTCATTAGCAAAGAAGTCAATCCGACTTCTTTGTATAAAATAAAAAATTATTCATTATAAAATAATAAAATATTCATTAAAAGCCTCAAGGAATTATTTGCACAACTTGACAATTATATTGTCCTGTTTTTTGCAACGTATGATAAACCAAGGCTTAAGTAGCTTTTCTGTTGTACCAGATAAATAAATAATCCATCAATTAACCAATTCACAATTGATTTAAATTAGAACTAAAAATTAAAAATTTTTATCTATAAAAAAATAAGGCATTGGAAATTCTCAGCTTTAAAATTCTAACAGTTTTTTACAGATAAGTTTTGTTGTTTGAATAAAGGAAGACTAATTTTAAAATTACATAGCTTAATTTTTTTTAATTAGGTTTAAGATATCCCATTTCCTACTTTTAATCATTAGGTAAATATTTTTTTTCTCATTTAAATGTATGTATATTAGGTGCCATATTCATAATGGTTTAAAGTGCTGTGACATACACAACAAATCAGCTCCAAAAATAAAAAAACTCGAGAATAAACCACCACCCCAGGCTTACTAGGAAAACCAAGGAAAGAAATGGCTTTTCCTGTTGCCTTCTTTAAATGTGGCTAATAAAAATATTCATGTCTTTGAATTTCAAACATCTATTAGCAACTTTTATTTTAAAAAAACTTACAAACGATCAGTTCAATAATTTTGTATGTTCATACAAATTTTTCAAATCACATTTTTTTCAAAATCTTTATACATGAAGCATTAAAATATACCTAATTAAAAAATTTTAACAATTCTGAAAACTGATTAAACATTTTAAATTTTCAAAATCCCTTTCATGTTTATTATTCAAAACTCTCATTTTTATCTCATTATTGAAAAAATCACTGAAGTAGGATGTATTACAGGTAGATTAGAATAAGTTACTGCATTACTTACATTGCACATGATGAAAATAATAACTGATTTTTTTACAAAAATAAAGTAAGCTAAATGAGTCAGAAAAGCTTTGGATTTAGTAGATTGCCGCTTTCAGAGAGTAACTTGCTTATCACAAGCCTGAAAAGGGGTCAACAATCAAGGATCATGTAATCCAGTTGTTATGGTTTCACCATGTTCATATGAGTTGTTTCATGCAGTGAATATGACTTACATTATCACAGTTTATTTTTAATCAGAAGATAAAGAATTCTTGTGTGGTTTTGTTTGATCACAGTGTTTTTTCAAAATCTATGAAATGTTCTAATTGTGGAAATCAAATTACATTAAATGAAGAAAGGTAAGCGATTTGTTCTCACAAAAGAATTAATGTAGTTGATTCTCACCAAAAAAAAAAAGTTATAAGAAAGTGTGACTAAACAATCCCACAAATTAAAAATACTTTGTTTTTGAATCATAATTTAACTAAACTCAGATTTGTCAATTTTTTGCATTTTGGATTACACTAAAACAACTGCATCAAGATTTTTTATTTAAAGATATTGTCATATCTTCTAGTACATGTGTAGACTGAAGTTCATACCTTTGTGAAGTTTTTGTGAAGAGTCTTCAGTGATTAGTGGTGTAGGAGTAACTGTAGAAATAAATCAAGAAAAAACAGGTCATAGAAAATATAACAGAGCTGGGGTGATTGTTGGTAACTGGAGCGTAGGAGGTATTGGGGGTAGTAGTAAAAAGTGTTTCTTTGTTCCAGTTCCAATTTGTGGAAGTGAAATTTTATTAGCAATAGTCAAATAGTACATTTTGCCCGTCACTATTATCATTACTCATGTTCAAAGTATTATAATTGTTTACGATTTGAAAGTTATTACCACCAGTTAACTACTCTATATAATTTGTTGATCCTAATACTGGAGCTTATACATAAATTATGCCCTGAGACTTTGGCAAATATGCCCAGGTACAATAAACAAATACACTATTTAATAAGTCATCTGGTGAATTCATGTTCTGCTGACAGCTTTACAATGGTTCTAAGCACCAGCAGCAACCAGATATAGCCTCCAACAGATAAGTCTGAATCGTTGGAAGACTTTTAAAGGTAGTATGCATGTTTTTATAAATTTCCAACTTAATACAAAAATTTTTGGTACTTTTTGAAATTTCACAGCCAAAAGTTTTCATTTTTTTCATGAATGATTGAACATATTATTTGCTTGCAATTTTTATATTTAACCTTAATTAGAAGAGCGCTTCACTCACTGACCTCATCTAATTAATGTTAAATATACAAATTATGATTTATAATTTTTTTTTGGTTGAGAAATTCCTTAAAAGTATGTTTTTCTATTGTTCATGTTAGGTTAAATTAATAACAAAGATATCTCATAATATCATATTAAATCTAATATCAAATCTGATATCTAATAACATCGTATCTCAATATCATAGAGTTTTGAGACAGGGCAAATGGTAAACAATTAACCTGTTTAAAAAGGTTGATCAATGATGAAATCAGTTATAGAAATATCAATAAACAAATCAAATATAATGATTTGTTTAAATAAATAATAAAATATCACTTGGCAATTAAATATTATATTTACTTACTGTTAAAAGAGTTAACTCTTCACTTGTAAGATTAACTGGTGGTCCAGGACATGAACTATTTACTGCCTCTATATCTGAATAGGTATAGTCTAAATCAGTTTGTGAAAAACATACTAAAGTAGATAATGCGTATACATTACATAGTAGTATCATTCCAATAACGCATGTAACAAATCTCTGTTGCAGTAAACCTGTAATAAAAAAATTTAAAGTGTAACAACTCACAGAACAATTCATTCTTTGCAGTGTACAAGACTATTTTATTTGGATTGTTTGACATTCTTTTCACATATAAAAATAAATGGATTTAAATATTATTATTTAGTAAAATGCTCTACAAACATCCTCAGCTGGCATTTACATTGGGGCATTTGGGGGAGATATCAATTTCCAAATCTCCATTGGTGTACCTAAATATTATTCAGTATTATACCATGGATAATGTAGTTAGCTCATACATGGAGAATAACAAGAATGACCATTTAAAATTTATCTTAATTATTGTTCCTACAGAGGTTTGGTGAGTTTAAGCTGACAATAACTTAACCTAAACTGTTTTTACTTAATTATTTCCATCTTCTTTTTTCCCAGGTTATCAGTGACTGACATCATAAATTGGGGAAATTTGTACTACAGCTATATTACAAAAAAAATAGTTGAGGAAATAAATAAATATTGTTCAAACTAAAAACCAGTTGAAATCTAATCTGATTAAAGAATAAACAAGTTGTCAAATTGCTCAACAATTGTCTAAAGAAAATAGAGGAAGATCTTCTGACAAAGATTGAATATAGAAGAATAAAATTGTGTTTATAAATATAAATTTGTGTTTTGTATAAATAAAAATTATTTTATAAATTGTGATTTTTTATAGATTTGTAAGTCATTTTTTATGGTCTGAATTATGTTAAAATTTTACTGTACTGAAAAGATAAACAGTATTATCTTTTATTAGAGGATTACATTTTGGGGCATTATAAACATTAATTAAAAACAAAAACAAGTTATTTGGGATGTTAATACAAGGCTTGAGTTTATATCCTCATTGTGAGATTCTCTTTCTTTCAACAAAGAGTAATACTGTTGATTTGAGTTATATGATATTCTGTAAGTTTTGTTATTTTGAGACTCATAGGCACCTGTATCCCACATTCATGTGGAGGCTGTATTTGTATCTTGTTGCAACTTTGATTTACAAGGCCAGGATGTGTTAGAACCCTACTGCAGAATGATGATTGTTTTGGTTTTTCAGGGCAAAAAACACTTTCATGTTTCATCACCCAGACACAATGTATTTGTTTAAAAAAAAAGACTAATTGTTAAAAATACAGAATTTAAAATTGATTAACGACATCTTTAAAAACAAAATCCATCTTAAAATGAAAAAATCTGTAGCATATGCTAAAAATAAGACAATCAAATTACCATCTGCTTAGTGACAAATGGCATAAATAGTAGAAAAACAGTAATTCAAACGTTTGAATATAAACAGACAGCCCTAAGGAATTGTAAAACATAAGAATTTTGTTTTGTTATCCTCTAGAATAGAATAATTTGCATGTTAGCACCTAGTTTAAATTTGTGACACAATGCCACATAACAGATGCAATCCACAAGGATGTAGTGCACTGTTAGTTGGCAGTTACAGTGAGCGCAAAGGAGTACACCTGTTTGCATCATCAGTTTTCCATGAGTGAGCTTAGTGTGCCACATTCACAAACAGCAGACAATAATCTCTTCTCAATGGTTACTTTTAAATGAGAAGCTCCACAGTGAGAAAGTGTTCTTAATTGGGCGAAGTTTATTGTTCATGATGGTACCCCATTCACTTTACTACTCATCATGAACTACCCTCTTCAGGAAATAGACAAGATCATAGAAGCAATGCAACCGGTAAAAGGAGGCTGAAAACAAGCCTCATTTGCCGCACTGTCTGCGCGCTAATTGCCTGAAATTCCTATATGGCTGGGGATCCAGTAGAAGCTCAATGTTATATTATGTCTAGTCATTTGTGAAATAACACACTGAATTTCACAAACAACAGGGTGTTTGGAGTCTATCTGATCTTCAAACTGTTTACCTCTTACCTGAAAAGACTAGCACCAAGTGCTGCTCCCAAACTCACTCATACTCATCAATAACGCATGAATTCATGTGATAGTGTATATGATTATCAATAGCAGAATTGTGTTAGCAACAATAGTAGAATTCCTCTTTCAAGAAATTTACAAAGTTGTTTATATATAAAATTGGTCAGGAATTTGTGATAATGTTGAAGGGATATTGTGTAGTATTAACATACTTTATTCACTGTCTGTTCACTATAGTATTTATGTAGTACAAGAATTTATTCTAAGCCCCTGAGTACAAGGTGTGATCAATAAGTACTTTGGCTTGTAAAATCAAAAATACTTAACCTATTTAGTTCAGTGACTTGTTCCCTTTAAAATAGGCCCCTTTTGATGTAATACACTTATCCAGCAGTATTTCCATTGTTGGAAATACTTTTCAAAGTCACTTTTAGTGAGCACCATATAAGTCCTCTTGTTACATTTCTTTTGATCTCCTACTGTCTTCGAATCTCTTTTCTTTAAACTGAATTTAAAGCTTAGGAAAGAGCTGAAAATCACAGTGAACCATATTTGATGGGTAAGGAGCCTGATGAAGGTGTTCAATCCCATACTTTGTCAAGAATCTCTAGATATAGTTCATGGGCTAGAGCATTGTTGTGATATATTTTTCAAACAACAGTATGAAGGTCATGCTAACAATCTTTTTTTATTATCCAGGAGTGGTTAACCATGCATATTCTCTTCAAGGACAAAATGTCAATAAAGAGTACTACTACATAACTGTTCTTTGTCAGTTAAGGGATGATGCGGACTCAAGAGACCACAACTGTTGGAAAATTCATCATATCATTTCATGAATAATTAGTGTGTTACATCAAAAGGGAGTTCTACTTTGAAGGAAATAAACAGGTTAAGTATTTTATTTTTATGAGCCATCGGATACTTTTTGATCACACCTCAAATGTTAAATAAAGTATTACTTTTTCAAACCACAACATAAATGAAACATTACTCTTCTGCCAGTTATGTCTGAATTACTGCAAAATTACTTACTTCTTCTTCCTACGTTGCCTCTATCGAGCCTCTCAGTTAATATTCTTTGCATGTGAATAAATGAAAAAGATTCTTCTGGTTCTGCAAAGTTTCCAATTTCATTTTCACGTTTAGAAATTTTTAATCCCTCAAAAGATTCACTTGTACCAATTTTATCTTCTTCTGACATAATTATTATTATCGGCACTAGCAGACAAAGTATTTTTCCTCATCCTTCTGTGTCAGTAAAAATTGTCTTCATGTACTCTTATTCATTTTTTTATTGTAATATTTAAGGATTATATCTGTAAAAATTGTTTTCATATACCCTTATTTACTTCTTTTTTTTGTTATATTTAAGCTTTTTATGACACAGCACAATTATTTGATATTACTTTTTTTACAATTTTAATTCACAAAAACTAATAACTATTTTCTCATGTTTTAATCATTAAATAATACTATTAAAGTCATACTTGAGATTCTGAAGTCATGATTTTAACTGTATTATTAACATGTCTTGTGTTTTTTTACTTTTTTCTTGTATGTAAATTAACAAAGTAATTTTTTCTGAGATAATTTATTTCTATCTAATCTTACATACTTTAATAAATCATATGAGTTATTGTCAGATGTTTGTGTACATTTCTTTTTTAAAACATATGTTTTTTTGCTGTTTATTTTTTTTTCATTATTTTTATTTCTATCCAAGTTGTGAGAGAGTATATCTTAATATTGGTAAAAATGATTTAATTATTTTTAAAGTATTTATTAATAAGTCTATTTTTTTAGAATCTAACCAATACATTCACAAAATAAAATCTGAGGGTTCATGTCAATTCATATGAATTATTTGTTGATCAAAACCTTATTTTTGTTAATTTATCTCCTCCCATTCTACTTTGATGTCCAAACCACTTCAACTTATTTTGCTTTTTTCCATCTACAAATCCCAACCCTTTCAGTCCCCTCTTTGTTCTTTATCCTATCACTTGTAATAGTAGACAAGCCCTGCAGGAAGTTCATCTCATACAAAATATTTATTTTTAATGACAAACTGAATAAAGTTTACTTAAAATTCTAACAGGTTTTTTAAATGTTCAATAGCTCCTGTGATTTTACAAGGAAATTCAGTTGAAATCATGAGTAAAAGAACATTGATCATCATAAAGTAAAAAAACAATTGTCTAAAATTTAGCTTGTAAATAAAAATTAATTTTGGATTACCCTTTTACCAGGTGGGCACATTGATTGTGGACATCACATGACTTCCTTGTACGCCTATTAAATTACATATACACATTTTTTTTTAAATGAAAAGTACGTAACATTTTATTCCATTAATAACTTCTGATATTTTTTCATATTTTTTTTTTTTATTGTTATTATTAAATTATTATTTATTATAATTTTTTTTACAATCTGAGGTTAAGAATTATTAATAGATCAATATATTTAAATTAAAAAAAAAACTTAAAAAAGGGAGATGAAGTCTTATTCGAACTGATATGCCATCCCCTTATATGATCCAAATATTTCATTAATTAAAACCTCATTTGGCTGTAACTTTGGAACCAATGAAAATAAGTACCACTAATGATATATCGTTAAAAACTCTCAATTAGGGCTTATTACTGCAGTTAAGACAAAGTCCAAAATCCAATAAATCTGGATTTTGGAATTTTTTGGACACTTTTGGTCCAGTCGATTGCAATCAAAAGGGGAGGTGTACAACTAAATGTTACAACAGTCCTAAATCCAAAATTACAACATCCTATGGCTGATCGTTTTTGAGTTATGCCAAGTACATTCGTACGTACAGAATTCACGCCGAAACTAGTCAAAATGTTTTCAGGGATAGTCAAAATGGATATTTCATTTGAAATCTGAAAACCGAAATTTTTCGCGATCACAATACTTCGTACAAGGAAGTAAAAATGCATTATATTTTAAATATGCTAATGGTTTTAGGGGTATACGAATACAAACATCTAATCCCATTTTTACTTCCTTGTACGAAGTAAAGGAAAAATTTCCGCGAAAAATCGCGAAAAATTTCGGTTTTCAGATTTCAACAGAAATATCCATTTTGACTAGGTCCGGCGTGACGGCTGTACGAATGCATTTCGCATAAATCAAAACCTTGGAAATTTTGGATTTAGGACTGTTCTAACATCTAGTTTGTGCACCTCTCCTTTTGATTGCAATCAACTGGACCAAAAGTGTCCAAAAAAGCCCAAAATCCAATAAATTTGGATTTTGGACTTTCTCTTAACTGTAGTAATAGCCTTCATTGAGAACTTTTGAACGATATATCATTAGTGGTACTTATTTTCATTGGATCCAGAGTTATAGCCAAATAAAATTTTAATTAATGAAATATTTGAACTTACAAGGAGAAGGCACGTCGGTTCAAATCCGACTTAATTTTTTAACTTTTTTTTAATTTAAATGTATTGAATTATTAATAATTATTAACCCTGATTGTAATAAACTTTTTCGATAAATAATATAACTCAATAATACAAAAAAAAATATCGGAAGTTATTAATGAAATAAGATTTTATGTACTTTTCATTAAAAAAAAATACATATATGTAATTTAATAGGTGTGCTTGGAAGTTATGTGGTGTTCAAATCAGATTTTTTCAATTTTTTTTTTTTTTTGATGTGGGGAATCCCACTTATGGACACGTGTCTGAGTCACAACAGGTTCCGCTAGTTATTATTAATGTGCATATGTATGCCTGCGCCCTACCGACTAAACCTAACCACCTCATCAAATAATCCAACATTTGGTATTGTTAAAAAATATTTCATTTTTCAAACATGGTACCGCTGATATGTTAGATAAATAAATTAACAATTAATAAAATCCACCTTACCAGCACGTTGATGTGTTCTCTAAATCCTTCGGCTTACTTGGAAGCAATCATTAGGAGTTAAAATTAATACATTTAAAGTCAAAAGTTTAAAAAAATCATAGTTAAAATTTTAAAACAGTCATGACTGTCCGGTCCTAGTATACACATCAACGTGCTGATAATGTGGATTATATTAATTGTATATTTTTATTTAAAAAAATATTTATTTGAACCGCAAAGTGGAAAAGTAAAATACAACATGTTTACTATACATCAGGAGATTATGTTCTGCTTATCACATGTTCAATATGACTAACATCACGTCTAGCAACTTTTTGAACACGAACTCCAATGTTGGTAATAACTCGACGACACATATCCTCGGTTATCGTTGCACGCCTTAGTGACCAGCACTCGCAGTTCCATCCACACTGTCCGAGGATATTTAGGGAAAAGCTTTACTTTATTAATCTCCAAAGAAAATAGTAACACGGATTCAAATCAGGACTCAGTTCGAGGACCTGTTGTCCAACCACAAAACGTTTTCTAATCGAAATCCTTTTGCAAGAAGCTGAAGAATTAAATTATTACGCAGCATGTTAGATAACGTTCACAGTTCATTGTCAGTTCAAGAAAGAATGGGCCTATTACCCCATGAATTGAGATAGCGGCCTGTACCGTAGTTCTTGAAGCGTGATGCATGCGCAATTTCGCTTCAAAAATTTGTGCAATTTCGGAAGCCTAAAAACGCATATTTTATTTATTAATGACCCCCTCTAAGTAAAAATGTGCCTCATCTGAAAACTTTTTTTTTTCTTTTGAACATCTTGTCCACCTACACCTCTGGAACGGATCTACATTCAAGTTTGACTCGAAGCAGAAGAGTGTCTTTAACTCTAGCTCGCCTCCCCACCCACCGGCTGTACGTCCGGCACGGCAGGTCAGCTTACCGGTTTGATCTTTTGTTTATTTTATAGATGTTCATCCAGCGAATCTATTGATGTCTTCTTATCCGATCTTCTCATAACTTACGAGCTGGAACACTACCATAATTTACCCGTTGACAACGTTTATATCTTAGCATTACAGTATATTTTCACAAAGTTTTAGAGTTTTTTAAGAAGATGTGATTACCTCACACAAAATTACTTCTTCATATTGCCTATTCTCACCAAAGTGGTACACGCCTTCCTCAACGCGCGGCTTCTTCCTGGCGAGCTTCCTCATCCTTCTGCTTAATAACCGCGGTTATAAACGATGAAATCACTTTAAAGTAGTCCTCATTAATTAACATTTTTTGCACTACATTCTCCGTAGTTATGGGCCCTATGCGTTGTATACAAGATCGCCTATCTTCAGTCCAGCGGTGACATTCGAATAACACATGTTCAGAAGAATCATGTGCCCCACAATAAGGACAGTTGTTGTCTTCTACCTTCTGTCTAGCACATAGATAGGATCTAAACGACCCATGCCCAGTAAAGAATTGCGTTAACCAAAAGTTTGTATCCCCAAACCTCCTTTCTGACCATGAACGGATCAGAGGTATCAAGCAGTACGTCCATCTTCCCGTATTTGCTATATCCCAGCGGTGTTGCCACTTGCGCAGCATCTCTTCATATGCTAATTTAGGCGGTTGTCCACGTGCGATATTCACTCGCATCTCCGCCAGCTGTTGGAGCGGAGGCACTCCCGCAATTACAAATACTGCCTCGATAGATACTGAAGTATACGCGCATATCACTCTCAATGACATGCGCCTTTGTATACCTTCAAGGGCTCTTCTATTCCTATCGGCACGCAAGGCCCTTTCCCAGACTTGTATGCCGTAAAGTAAAATAGAGTTGACTACATGGGCGTAGATCCTACGTTTCGCCGTTCTGGGTCCCGACATATTGCCGAGTAATCTGCTGAGATTTTTCACCATACTCTCTGCACGCTTTCGTTTTCATTCACATGCGACGTAAAACTCCGTCTCTTGTCGAGCCAGATACCTAGGTATTTGGTTGAAGTCTGCTGTTGTATCGGATTATCCCAACTCGGATTGGAATATCGTTTATTCTCCTACGGCGTGTCATGACTACATATTTCGTTTTTTCACGCGAAAGGTTTAAGCCTTTGGAAGATAACCAGATTTCTGACATTCGTATCGCTGCGTTTGCCTTCACCGATATCTCTTTTTCAGTTTTCCCAGTGACAACCAAAGCCAGATCATCAGCGAAAGCCACTGGGTAAACTCCCAAGGGATATCTCAGCCCAAGAACTCCATGGTAGACCAGATTCCAAAGGAGTGGTCCCAGAACAGAGCCCTGGGGTACTCCACACGTCACCTTGAAGCGGAAGCTGGATCTACCCTGATAACTGATAACAAACCTATACTGCAGATAATGTTGGATAGTTCTTCTAAGGTATCCGGGGATGTCCCTATCTCTCAACGTAGGATCGCATCCCACGTCAGTGAATTAAAAGCATTGCTCACATCAAGCATTATCACAATCGGTATCTTCCTAGTGCGCCAAGTACCGACGCCGCTTCGTCCACAAGACGCATAACTGTTCTAACAGCACCCACCGTAGGACGCCCCTTACGAAAACCAAATTGAGCGTTAGAAAGGCCACCATGTTCCTCAATTGCAATTTTCAGACGCGATTCCAGCAATCTCTCTAGGAGTTTGCAGATGTTATTGATCATGCGTATAGGTCTATATGCTACCGGTAAGTCATCGGTCCCCGGTTTCTTGATGAGGGCCAACCTAGACTCCTTCCATTGCATTGGAATACAACCATCTCTCAGGATCTTGTTCATGATATTAAGAATCTCTGCAGGCATCCTCTCTGCTAATATTCTGATTATCTCGGCTGGAATGCCATCCGGCCCCAGTCCCTTATGTAGCTTCATCATCTGAAAACCTTCTTCTTTCTTTTTCCTGTTTAGCCTCTGGTAACTACCGTTTAGATAATTCTTCAGAGGATGAATGAGGATGATATGTATGAGTGTAAATGAAGTGTAGTCTTGTGCATTCTCAGTTCGACAATTTCTGAGATGTGTGGTTAATTGAAACCCAACCACCAAAGAACACCGGTATCCACGATCTAGTATTCAAATCCGTGTAAAAATAACTGGCTTTACTAGAACTTGAACGCTGTAAATCTCGACTTCCAAATCAGCTGATTTGGGAAGACACTAGACCAACCCGTTGGGTTATCATCTGAAAACCTGACATCGTTCAACAATACGTCTTGGTTGACAGCCCGTTCAGCGAACGCTATTCTTTGACGTTTGTTGTCAACCGTTAATTTACCCAACACTCTTATTTTGTACCGAAATAAATGCAAATCGGTTTTTAAAATTCACCGCACAGATTGCCTAGAAATCGTAAGTTTGCTGCTGCTTTTCTTGTTGATTAGCCCGGGATCCTCAGCGACGCTGCTCTAACAGCTTTGACATTCTGTGGAGAACGAACATCGGCAGGCCGTTTGCGCTTACTCTCAAATACTGAACAATCACTATTAAATTTATTGTAAAAACTAGACGTATTGTTTTAAATTAGGGCGACCACCGAATTTGAAAATATGTACGCAACCGTATTTGTGCAAGCACCACACTTATCGTTTTATTTAAAAAAACACAGTCTTTACGCGCTCTTCAACATCCTTCCTTTTGTCAGCCACTTTGGATCGATAAAAAAACAGCGCACTCGGAAAGAGAAGAAACTAACATTGACGAACTTTTGTCACTTCTGCCAACATAAAACACGTTAATGTTTTATTATAGCCTATATTTTACTAAGCTATTGTTTAGATTGTTAAACAACCTAAACAATAGGTTTAGTATATGTTTAGGTTGTTTAACCTAAACAATTATTTCCAAAACAAATGTTGGATCATTTTGTGCGCCACCGTGTAGTATAATTGTTAGAATAGCTTTTAAGAAATAAAATAAGTGCGGATTATGTAAATAGAAATAAGACATTTCAAGGTAATATAACAGTAAGTGTTGCCTTTCTATGACAAAGATTTGACGTACGAAGCCTAGCCATTATAACATTATTAATTATTATTTTATGTTAGTGAATTGTTTGGGAAAAATTTCAAAAATGATAAAATTGTTTCTTTATAGTTACATCAACGATAAGAGTCATTAGCCTCTTAAATAAAACTAAGTATTCATAAATAATTAGATAATAAACACCAAATATTGGATAACAAATATCGAAACAGGAACATGACCGATAGACTATTTCCATTATCAAGTCCTAGTAAAGTCAGTTATTTTTACACGGATTTGAATACTAGATCGTAGATCGGTATCTACGATACCGAAGAACACCGGTGTGTTCTTTGGTAGTTGGGTTTCAATTAACCACACATCTCAGGAATGGTCGAACTGAGACTGTACAAGACTACACTTCATTTACACTCATACACATCATCCTCTGAAGTATTATCTGAATGGTAATTACCGGAGGCTAAACAGGAAAAAGAAAGAAAGACTATTTCCATTGGGCACACAGTATTCTGTAAGAGATCTCATTTAACCAAAACCGCTAAATTAAGCTCCTTCTTCCAACTATAACAGAAAAAACTCAACAGTCTTTTGATTGATTTCTTCCGGTTAAGCCGATACTTTACGTTGATGACGAGCAGACCCGAACAACTGGGCAATCTAGGATTAAATAGTTTACGGACCGTTTTACATTGTACACCACACAGTTCTGCTGACGACAGCCAAATAGGTGGGCGTGGGTTAGCGTTATGTGACCAATCCTCAGCCGCGTTACGATGACTTTGTCTCTACTGTTATTTGGGATAAAAGGTTTCTCAAAGACGTTCTTCCGGTTGCCATATAAGGTCGTGAGAGGACTCAGCAACCAGAACTTATTCCATTGTGTACGTAGTTTTGACAAGGACTGATTTCATGAAGTCGCTCTGACAGCTTAATTCTATTCTCAGACCATTTGTTGCCGCTTTCTTGGCAAACTCATCAGCTCGTTCATTTCCAAGTTTGCCGCAATGACCTAGAACCCATACACATACTTGTATGTCTTGTTTACTCTTGAAAGGGTCTAATAGATAATTTGAACGATAAGTTCAGATCGTCTGTAGTTCAAGCTCAGAATTACACTCATAAAGTCAGTTATCAGGAAGCTGTCGTTACTGCAGGCCTCAATAACTCTCTAGGCAAAGTTTTCGAATTTTACTTAGTTTGTGTAATTAGTTTATTATAACCGCTTCATTTTTATTAAAATTAAATAATCACTTGTCTTTTCAACAGAAATAATACTTTTCCAAAAAGATTAATTTATTATAAAAGATATAGAGATGAGAAATAAAAGATTTTTCTTCTTTCATAATTGTGGTTCCTCATAAATGTGGTTTAAATACGTTAAGAAATTCTGGTTTGATCCAAGATGGTAAATAAGTATCATGATTTATAAATAGACTATGATAAAAAGTTTTCTCAGTATATGTTGATTAATCTGTGACCAACTATTCGTGATTTGGAAGTTAAATTCTGTAGAAAAAAATGGGTATATACAGGATTGCCGTATAAAATTTTGGATACTGGGGAGAATCTTGATTTAATTTTGACCGGATGTGTTTCAATCGTGGTTTATAATTATATTCTGCAAAGTTTTTCCGTACAATATAGAATTAATTCACGATAATTGATCCAGTGGTTCTTAAATAGTCGCTCACAAATTTCAAATCTACTTTTTTCTAAGTTAATAATAATTTATATTAATAATAATTATTATGAGTAAAAACAAAATAAGTTAAATATGATCACACATTTACAACAAAAGGAAGGAAACCAAGCTATATCATTATTATAATATCTTTTAAGTAGAGCGATATCACCCTTAAAAACGAAGGTTTCCATAATATAAAGAGGAAGTTAGTCGTAGAAATGTGCTTATGAAAATGAGAGGGTGAAGAAATCGCCTATAGGGATTTTATAAGGGTAGAAGGGAAACAAGTGCACTTCTCTAGAAATCTTGCTAGAACTTTCTGCAATTTACGACGGATGTCATAAATACGGAAAGAATACGGTTGGATAAGAGTGTAGATTATATCATTATATGCATATATTGTAATAGGGGGGTTTGATCAAAAGAGATTTGCACGTGCGTAATGGATGTATATATATATATATATATATATATATATATATTATTCGTAGCCTATATGAAGAACATACTTTCCAGTAAAGCACGTGCATGTATAAAATAAAACCTTTGTTACAATAAAATTGCATTAAACCACTCTTAAATACAACGTATGAAGAGTTATACAAATAAAAAATTACTGTGTAAATAATTAATAAACATATAGAACAGTGTGAATTATTGAATTTCGTATCGAACTGGATTTATCATATCTTGCATTAAATCCATTTTCTCTAAACAAATAATTTTACCTATAATAAAATTTAATAAAAAAAAAAACAACCAATAATCAACCTTAAGTAAATAACCAACTTTTACTAAATTGCAACAACACATCTATCATTACCCTAGGGGATGTTACACTGGCAAATACAGTCATGGAAGGGGAAGGAACATAATTTGTACATATAGAAATTTTTTAATCTTTTTTTTTGGCATGATTAAATCGCCACGTAAGCTTGGAAATTGTACGTGGGATATGGAAATGGAATTTTGAGTGTATGAAAAATGCAACCTAGCGGGAATCGATTTTATTTTTATTTTTTTTGTTTTTCTGGGCGAAAAACGCTTTCGTGTTATCATCGGCCGGACACAATATATTTATTGTATAAAAATAAATGTTAAAAAATAGGCATCTAAAAACTAAAAGACCCAGCACCGCAAAAGTGCATCTTCAAAGTAAATGGCCATATTAAAAGCGAAATAAAAACATAAAGATATACCATATGATGTATTAAATAAATATTAAAAAGTGCAAATCTACCTTACCAGCAAAATTATTTTGACTTTTCCAGATCTTTCAGCCATTAAACCATCGTCAGGAGATCATATAATATAAAATAAAGTTAAAGAATTAAAATATTACGCAGTCATGGTTGATTGCTAGTTATCAATATAATAATTGAAATGTACAGTGTAATCTGGTGGAATAAAATGAAATTAACGGGAACCATGTAGTAAGAATGATATTTTATTTGAATTATTATCTCTTTATATCTATATTTAGGGCGTGTTTATATAACAAATTACAAATGATATACCTTACATTATAAATCGTAATTAAAGAAATAAATTACAGTTTACGGCAAATGGCATGATAGTTGAAACACACTACAGTAATTTCGATTTTTGAATGTAAACAGACGGCCCTAAGAAATCGTAAAAATAAGATAAAAACATTTCATTATCCCCTAAAATAGTTTGCATGTTGCATGTAAACCCCTAGTTTAAATTTTCAACGTAATGCCGCATAACAAATACAATCCGCAAGGATCTGATGCACTGTTAGTTGGGAGTTGCAGTGAGCACAAAAGGGTGCATCTGTTTGAGTCATTAGGTATCCATGAATGAGCCAAGTTTGTCCTATTCGCAAACGGCAGATAATAACCTGCTCTCGACGGTTATTTCTGCTTGAGGAGCTCCATGGTGACACAGTGTTCTTAATTTGGGGGAAGTTTATTGTTCACGGTAGCATTCCATTCATTTTTCCACTCATCATAATCCATCATCTTTAGAAAACGGACAAGATCGTTCAAAACCATGCGATTGGTGAAAGGAAGCTGGAAACAAGCCTCCTTTGCCGCACCATCAGCGCGCTCATTGCCTGAAATTCCCTTATGGCTAGGGATCCAGTAGAAGCTCACAGTTTTGTATTATGGTGTTCGTTTGCGAAATAACACACTCAATCTCACAGATAACAGGGTATCTGGAGTACATGTCTGTAAGGCACTCATGGAATCTGAGCAAATCAAAACATGTCGAAATGTTGGGCTAGTTATGTATAAGGCCTTATTAATTGCATATGTCTCCGGCACGAAAATACTAGCGATGCTGGGAAAGTCAAACATATCTATTCTGTTGCCAGTCACAATAACAAAACCAACAGATTAACGTTTCTATAGCCTCCGGATGAAAGGCCGAAACGCTACCACTTCACTACGGAGATCGGTAACTAAAAACAATACCTACCAAAGTGTTTATTTTCTTTTATATGAAAATATAAATACATTTCATACATAAATAGAAAATCTTTCATATATTGTAAAAGATTTATATTGTCCATAAACAATAAAGTGAAGATGAGATAATTAATAGAATCCACCTATTTAATAATAACAATCTAGTTAGTTCAAACAAATGTAATTAAAATCAATAACAACAAATAAAAAAAAATATTTATATACTGAAATAAAATAAAAAGAAAAATAACTTAAATAGAATAACAATGAACAGTAGAATAAATCGTGAATACAATAAAATTAGTTGCTTAGACAAAATAAATAAAAATTATAACAAAATTAATTAGTAAGATCTAAATTTATATATTCATTTCTTTCTACTCTTTTAAGAAAATATAAATAAAGCAAACAAAAGAAAAAAATAAAAGATGAAAGGAGGGGGGTAAAATAGTTAAAAAATTTAATAAAATACACAAAAAAAATACAATTAGTATAGATATAAGGGAACCAAGATGAAAAACTCAACATGTTTAATATATCAAAGAAAGAATTAATGAAACAATAGAATTTCTCTCACTCTTTGTGTTTTTAACTATACTACTTATTCATTAATAAAAATGTGGATATTACAAAAAAGTGTCCAGTTTTTACTTCCGTAAATACGTTTTTTTACTTCCTAGTACGAAGTAAAGGAAGTATTGTAATCGCAAAAAATTTCGGTTTTCAGATTTCATCAGAAATATACATTTCGACCATCCCTGAATCCATTTTGATTAGTTCCGGCGTGACGTCTGTGAAATACGTGGTCATACGTTTTTTAAACCATCAGAACGTTAAGCCGGCTGAAATTCATAGGCAGTTGGTTGCAGTGAACGGTGATAATGTAATGAATGAAAGAAAATTCCGAAAATGGTGTAAAAGTTTTAGAAATAACAGAATTAATGTGCACGATGAAGAACGTTGGGGGAGGCCCTCGATAATCATTGAGGATTTGTTGAAACGTATCGATGATGAAATGAGGAAAGATGGTCGCTCAACGATTTCTGACCTGGCCCTTCTCTTTCCTGTTGTTTCAAGAGCTGTTATTGGTGGCATTATTCATGACCGTTTAGGCTTCAGGAAGGTTTGTGCACGTTGGGTGCCGCACGTCTTAACAGAACGTCACAAAAAATCCGAATGGGATCTGCTTTGGAATTTTTGTTGTGCTACACAGAAAAAGGTGATAAATTTCTTAACTCAACTGTTACCGGCGATGAAACATCGTATTACACGCCAGAATGGAAACGGCAGTCAAGTGAATGGCGTCACCCTCAATCACCAACCAGACCAACCAAAGGTCAAGCCACAACCATTTGGACGCAAACTGCTGGCCACAGTCTTTTGGGATCGGTTTGGCATACTGCTGATTGATTTCAGAAGCCTATTGCGAAACTCTACGAAAGTTACGGCGCGCCATTCAAAATCGGCGACGTGGGCGGCTGATCGACGACGTTGTCCTGCTGGACGACAATGCACGTTCACATGTTGCGGGTCCGACACGTGATTTATCGAGAACATTTGGATGGGAAATTTACTATCACCTACCATATAGTCTGGACTTAACTCCTTCTGATTACCATTAGTTTGGGAAATTGAACGAATTTTTGAGTGGTAAGCGATTCGCGGGTGACGATTAACATAAAAATGCTGTTAATCAGTGGCTAAATGGACTAGCGGCAGAAGAATACGACGAGGGTATATTAAAGCTGGTGTATCGCTACGATAAATATCTTAATTTATGTGGTGATTATATAAAGTAGTATAAGTTATGTACTCGTAGTTTAAGAGAAATAAAAAATTTATAAATTTTTCAGAAGAAATTTTCTTACAATGACACGGTCTTTACTTTAGAGATAACCTCTCGTACATTTTCACTGGCAGTACTATCAAACTATGCTTTAGAAATTTCTGATGAAAAATGAATAAAACAACTTGGTTTCTAAGTTTATGGTCATTTACTTAAAGAATTGTTGGAGGTTTTTTAACTCCTTTTTAAAGGTATAATGTAGTTAATGAACCACTCTAGAAACAACTAAAAAGTTTTTTTTTCAAAATATTCTTGCGTTATGTGTTTGTCTTGCATTATTTTTATCACATTATTATGTAAATAAAATTTATTTATGAATGTGATGTATTCATGGATTTTTTACTACACGTAAAATTCGCATTTGGTAGTAATATTTTGTATACCTACCCTGTTTATGAAAAGATTAGCAGTTATTGCCCTGTAATGCTTGAATGTGTTCGTAGTATACGTGGTTTTATATAAATAAGCATCTGAAATTAAGAGATAGTAGTATTTAGCATAGCTTCCTTCCATAATGATTTTTATTCACAACTAGTGAACTCAGCAATGCTTCGCTATTGCTAAATTTGACTGTTTGAATTAAATAAATTTAGTATTATATTTAACAAATTATAATACAAAAATAATAATATGTACAATATTACTTGTATTTCAATTAAATAAATCAAAATCATTGCAGTGCTCTGGGATATACGATGTTTTTGGTGATTCCTATACATAACAAGCATCTCATGCTAGGCTATCAAATATATGGAACTAATAACATGTAAACGCTCCCGGGACAAATAATAATAAATTGTGAAATTTTCAGCGAAATCGGTCAAGTAGTTTTTGGATTATTAGCGCACATACAAAACAAAGATTGTCTTTTTTTTTTTTGTTGAAAATTCAGATACCTTATGAACTAACCGTTGTGTTAATTGATATAATAGTATAAATTAAATAAACACCAAAACAGAATTATAGAATTGATTTATTAACTTTCTCAAAGTGCTTTCGCGAACTACTCTCATCATCAGTTGGTGAGGTTATGATTATATGAGAGATGATTAAATGAACATACGAATTTGATTGAAAACGACAAGATATGTACAATTATTCATACTCTCAGTGAAGAAATAGAGAATGCGTATCCCATAGAGAGCTATTTGCTGATTCCTTAAATTTGATATTATCAAACATGATTTTATCATGTATGGTAAACACTTTACGATTGAATACAGTAATAAATCTGTTTTATTAGGAAACCTAAATGGTTCACGAAATGAAGATAATATTGGACAGAAGTTTTGTGAGGCTTTGATTAAAATGTTTGAGAATCATTTGGCTGGCATTTTAATATCAGCTGGAAAATCCTACGATGTGATGCATTTTAATGACAAATACAACTTCACAGACTTGTATTCATGTGGGCCAAAAGGAGCCACTGCTGGACAGAATGGTAAAACATGTGCAATTGAGTATGATATTTTACAAGAGCTGACACGAATATGTAAAGGAGCAGCAGGCTCTAGAAATTTTCAATATACGATTGACTACATCGATGTTCAGCCAAAAAACAATATCGTTTAAACTGGCATGTAGAAGAGTAAATCCAATGACGTACCCTAATTTCCAGTGAGCTAATACTAACGCAAACTGCGAATATAAACTCCAAACATCGGTAGTGTTTCCATTAGACTGTGTACAGCCAAATGTTGAAGGTGGGCTGGAGGTTAATGAGAATGTTACCAAATTATTAGAAAGACACGTGATAATAAATACTGTAAATGTAGGTCATGAGATTAAGGGAGAGGAACAGTCATGGTTCTATCTATTTCATTACGGTATTAATGGACTTACGGAATCTCGTGAAAGCAATATCACACCATGGACTACTTTCAAAGCAGAATTTTAGGCAGTGATTTAAAATTTCAACGAAATGATTACCTTTTCTGTGCTTTATCCATGTTCAAATATTATCGTATCAAGTCAACTATATCAACTTGAGGAAGAAAAATTCAAGGTCAAGAAAGTCGAATTGATGACGTTACCTATATATAAGAAATCTAATAGGGTCATCGATCGACTTACTGGCCGGCTCCAAATGAACTTATCGCTCAAATTAGATGCATTAGACTACCAGCGTTCTTCGTTACTTTTAGTTGGAATGACTTGCATTGGTTGGAGACAAGACGAACTCTGTTAAAAACGGAAGGTCGCTCGTGCGAAGATGCAAGTTCTCTAGATATTCATGCGACACAACGAATGATAAAACAATATCCAGTAGACATTTCATGCCACGGGTAAACACACTAATCAAGTT
This sequence comes from Lycorma delicatula, assembly GCF_047948215.1. Lineage (NCBI taxonomy): Eukaryota > Metazoa > Arthropoda > Insecta > Hemiptera > Fulgoridae > Lycorma > Lycorma delicatula. The sequence continues at coordinate 79,376,257 of NC_134463.1, forward strand.
CATTGTCAATAATGAACTAGTTTTTTGTGCAAAAATTAAAGATTTCTAGTAGCGCATCGAGTTCCATAATTGCGGTACCCCACACCTTCATATAGCTGGGCTGAGAATTATCCGTCGTTTGAATTACCAGAAGGACTCCAAAAACTCGATGAAGTTTGTACATGTGAAATGCCACTGAACGATGATGAACTGCAAGAGATAGTAAAGTCGATGTCAGGTACATCGACACACTGCTGCTTGTAAAAAAAATAGCACCACTACAATGTGGCGATTTAGCTTTCCTAGACAAACGTGAGAAAAAAATAAGATAGTCACTCATTCTTCAGATGAGTTCAATCATAATGGTGGAAGAGGATGCATTTTGAAACGTCGTCAGGAAGATATCTGGATTAACAACTACAATCGTACACCCCTATAGTTGTTGAAAGGTAGTATGGATATTCAACCATGTGGAACAACGAATCAATAGCTTATTACATAGCTAAGTATACATCAAAGTCTGAGTTAAGAGAGTTGAACTCAACCGTGGCTCAAGCAATTAATCTAATACGCCGAAAAGAAAATAATATATCTCGCAAGCCGTTTAAAATATGCATGCATATAATGAGTGAACGTCAGGTTTCAGCATGTGAATAATGCGCTTTCAGATTGTGCCACTTAAAATTACGCGAAAGCTCCAAACGATGCGTTTTTCTGAATACTCGTAAGCTTGAGCAGCGATACAAATTATTGAAATTTGATGACGCAGGCTGGCAACTGGATACAGCTGTAACATCTTTGACCGTTACGAGAAATGTCTACTGGATCATCCAACTTGACTGAAAACATGACCTTGATGGAAAATGTAATGATTCCAACCGCATTACGCGAAATCGCGAAAAAAAGAAGAAAACACAGACCAATGATGTGCCAATTGAAAGGTGTAAGTCTTTAATAACTCTAATCGATAATACTGAAATGGCAGGGAGAAATTCGCTGACATTCATAAGAGTACACTTTATGTCTACATCTGATCCAGAAAACTTCTACTACAGTCTTCTTCTTCTTCTTCTCCAATAGATGCCATATCGTTCTGAACAAGAACTGTTTTAAGGATTCAATTCTTCAAGAGAAGCATTTCTAGCTTGTGAAGAAACTTTGAAAGAGGCTAATAGACTGATGGAGACTAACATAAACAAGATAGGCAACTTGATACGCATTCAACCAAGAACATACATTTGAGATTCTAGATACAGAGCCAGCTGACTTCAAACAAGAAACGGAATAAATTGTTGAACGACACATGGACAATGATCAAAAGTAATGCGTCAACAGTGACAAAATATTGAATTCATGGATGAGATATCGATGGTACCGTACAAGATGTTATGCATGATCGACTCGCGTATTAACCAGTTGAAAAACAATGAAAAATTGTTTGGAGGCATCAATATCTTGGTATTCAGTGATTTATTGCAACTGCCTCCAGTAAGAGAGAAACAAGTATTTAAACAGCCTGAAATTATGTTTCTAGAGACGCACCTTTGGCAATTGTTTACACTGGTTGGTGGTTGACAATATGAGGAGCAAACATGGAGATAAAAAACTTGTCAAAATTTTGAATGCCCTTACAGTTGGAGAGTTCACTCCAGACCACATGACCGTGTTGATGGACAAAGTTAATGCAAACATAGATAGTGAATTTTCAATAGAAAAAGCATTGAGAATATACCCAACGCATCAACAAGTTGATGCCCACAATAAAAGAGCACTAGAGTATTTTAAAAGTAAAAATACCAAAATGTTTAAAATTACGGTACAAGATCAACTTTCAGATGCGACTAGATAACTTATAAACAATACAACCTTAGAATCTATTATTTCTAATGATATTAACAAGACAGGAAGGAGATTTGCCCAAATAAATGGAAATCTTTATTGTAGCGAAGGTCATGTTACGATCCAACATTGACTTAACTAAAGGTCTTGTAAATGGAACGATAGGGAAATATAACTGATATTATCTGGTCGCATTATCGTACAGGACAACTATAAAAGGAGGATATACCATTAGTCCAGGTAGAATTCGGAAGAGTTAGTACTCACATAATAAATCCAAAAGCCATTCATTCAGTTTCCTGCCATGTACAGCTATAGAATTGTTAACAACAGATGCTGCCTTTGATTCTGTCATGGGCATCAACAGTCCACAAAATGCAAGGAAATACAGTAGAGTATGCTGTTGACTATTTGGGTCCAAAATTCTTTGCTGAAGGACAAGCATATGTTAGTCTCAGTAGAGTTAGATCCCTTGATGGACTTTGGATTGAGGAATTGGAGAATTCAAAATTAACTGGTAAAAAACCTTGTAACAAGGACACTTTAGAGGAAATGTACCGTATGAGAAATAAAATATGAATTATACTTTATAAATTTAAATATATTATGTCAATATGTCTATTGATTAGTCTATGTCTTGGGATAAGTAATTTATTTTAATTTTTTTTTTTTTTTTTGTCTTCAGTCATTTGACTGGTTTGAGGCAGCTCTCCAAGATTCCCTATCTAGTGCTAGTCGTTTCATTTCAGTATACCCTCTACATCCTACATCCCTAACAATTTGTTTTACATATTCCAAACGTGGCCTGCCTACACAATTTTTCCCTTCTACCTGTCCTTCCAAAATTAAAGCGACTATTCCAGGATGCCTTAGTATGTGGCCTATAAGTCTGTCTCTTCTTTTAACTATATTTTTCCAAATGCTTCTTTCTTCATCTATTTGCCGCAATACCTCTTCATTTGTCACTTTATCCACCCATCTGATTTTTAACATTCTTCTATAGCACCACATTTCAAAAGCTTCTAATCTTTTCTTCTCAGATACTCCGATTGTCCAAGTTTCACTTCCATATAAAGCGACACTCCAAACATACACTTTCAAAAATCTTTTCCTAACGTTTAAATTAATTTTTGATGTAAACAAATTATATTTCTTACTGAAGGCTCGTTTAGTTTGTGCTATTCGGCATTTTATATCGCTCCTGCTTCGTCCATTTTTAGTAATTCTACTTCCCAAATAACAAAATTCTTCTACCTCCATAATCTTTTCTCCTCCTATTTCCACATTCAGTGGTCCATCTTTGTTATTTCTACTACATTTCATTACTTTTGTTTTGTTCTTGTTTATTTTCATGCGATAGTTCTTGCGTAGGACTTCATCTATGCCGTTCATTGTTTCTTCTAAATCCTTTTTACTCTCGACTAGAATTACTATATCATCAACAAATCGTAGCATCTTTATCTTTTCACCTTGTACTGTTAGTCCGAATCTAAATTGTTCTTTAACATCATTAACTGCTAGTTCCATGTAAAGATTAAAAAGTAACAGAGATAGGGAACATCCTTGTCGGACTCCCTTTCTTATTATGGCTTCTTTCTTATGTTCTTCAGTTGTTACTGCTGCTGTTTGGTTCCTGTACATGTTAGCAATTGTTCTTCTATCTCTGTTACTTGAATCCTAAGGATTCAAATTAGGATTCAAATCCTAGGATTTGAATCCTAATTTTTTAAAAATGCTGAACTTTTTATTCCAGTCTACTTATTTTAATTATAAAATGAAATGTGATTAATTACTTGGCATTTAAGTATATAATAGAAATTAATTTCTCAATATCTGACAATTTTTATTTTATATTCCTAAAAAAATAAAATTATACTTAAAACATTGTAATTATATAAGTAAAATTTATTTAAAATTTACTTTACTGATAAACTACTGTTGTTTCATAAAAAAAATTCCATTTACTGTGACTAAAGATTATAAAATGTAAAAAAATAAAAAAATGCTTTTCTATAAAAAAGACAATCTAAAAAAATAAATATCTAAATATTGTACTAAAAAGTAAAAAACAATATTTTCAAAGTAAAGGATTAGTGAAAAATTAAATTTAGCATACAAATAATTCGATTCATTAGAGGAAAAAATTATCCAAACAATTGATTACCCAGTAAACATATACATAAATAGAAGATAATTTTTGTTTTCAACAAAATAATATGAATAAAGTTGTCTATTTTCGCAAGACCACAATGAAAAACATGGAGCACACTTTTTTCATTTATCTATTAAATGCTTTAGAAATATAATTTGTTTACATCAAAAATTAATTTAAACGTCAGGAAAAGATTTTTGAATCATGTTTGGAGCATCACTTTATATGGAAGTGAAAGTTGGACGGCCTGAAAAGAAAAGATTAGAAGCTTTTGAAATGTGGTACTATAGGAGAATGTTAAAAATCAGATGAGTGGATAAAGTGACAAATAAAGAGGTGTTGTGGCAAATTGATGAAGAAAGAAGCATTTAGAAAAATATAGGTAAAAGGAAGAGACAGACTTATGCCCACATCTTAAGGCTTCCTGGAATAGTCATTTTGATATTGGAGGGACAGGTAGATGGGAAAAATTGTGCAGGCAGGCAATGTTTGGAATATGTAAAATAAATTGTTAGGGATGTAGGGGTATACCAAAATGAATTGACTGGCATTAGATAGGAAATCTTGGAGAGCTGCATCAAACCAGTCAAATCACTTAAAGACAAAAAAAAAACAGTGAAGAATTTTTTAAAAAACCTAAAAGTTCACTATTCGTATAAGGTCCCTATGAGAACTGTATATCTTCATGTATTATGAATAGACATTCCACATTAATAACGTTAGTGTTTTTTAAAATAACCTATAGTGCAGTATGTATTGTAATGTTCTCAAGAGTAAGCCTTTCTTGCACATAAAAAAAATACTTGTAAACATTGAACATAATTAAAAATTTAGAAATGAGTATTGATTTTTTTATAGCCCTTAATCCTACAGGCTGTCGAAACTTAACGATTAATATAATGTCAAAGTTACAGCAATAACGCTTAAAAAAACAAGTTTATTCAGTATATACTTGTTCATTAGGTAAAACTTCAAAATCAAAAACAATTTTTTTTGTTGATAAATATTGTATAAACTTACCTTACATTATTAATATTTTTCTGCTATTATTATTCTATTAATATTATTATATTTGATTTTAACTGTTACAGGTAAAACTATTGCTATAGGTAAAGTATTGAAAGTTTTAGAAACTCAAATACCACCACCAGTACAGAAGTAAATTAATTAATTAACGAATGAGTGTAAAAAGAAAAAAAAGGTATGTGCGATAAAATAAAAATGGAAATTAAAATATGGAAAAGAGCAGAGAACGGGCGTCAAAATGACTTATGAATTAGTATACAAATAAAATAAAAAAAATAAATGAATGCAGATAAAATGAAAAGAAAATACTATGTGATGAAAAATGTATATTAAATATTAAAATAACTTATGTGGTACACGCTGGTGTACCACATAAGTTATGTGTGCAGCAGCGTGTCCAAAACATGTGAAGGTTTTAAAAAGAGCCCGTGAATCAAGTTAATTTCATTATAGTAAAGAAAATTCAGTGCTTTTTATCTTTTTTTTTTTTTAAATTTTTTGTTTTTAAATGAAATACTATAATTGTAATATTGAAGATAATTGTATATTTATATAATAATGTTGGTTACTTATTTACAGCAAATGTATTAAAAAGAGCAAACATTCGAAAATATAAAAGTTTATAAATCCATGCATGCTACACACGTTTAATTATATGTGCATGTATATACGTTATTTTGATTGATTAAAAAAAGTGTGGATGAGTAAGATGTTACGTTTTTCTGCTTATCTACTCATTTCATGGTTGTTCATTATTTATTATTATTATTACTGATAAATATATATTAAATAATAAGGTAAACATTTGTTTTTATTATTTATTGAAATAATAAATTGAAACTATATGAAACGGTACTCTTAATTTTTTTTAAAATTATTATTAAGGAAAAATAAAATAAATTTAATTCAATCAGTTATGTGTAAAGTCTGTTTGGTTTTCTAATTTTTGGAGAACATTTTGGTAAAATTGCATGCAATTTTTTATTGGATGTTGTGTTATTTTATCGAGTATATATATACCTCAAGACAAACATGAATCCAAAGCTATAAAGTCAGCTTGATATATAGAATATCATGAACTTAGTACATTTTTATTAATGTTTTCACAAATTGTTGCAACATTTTTCTTCTTGATTTCATAATTTTGTATTTACTATATTCAGCTTATTAATTCCTTTAAGTGTTCAAATTTAAATGATTCAAATTTATTGACATTTTAAAGGATGCATTCATTTTGCATTGACAAAAGTCGCTTTTTCTTATAGCACTAATAGATTAAGTTTTGACCTGATTTGGTGTACTGAGCATTCCTCTTTGATTGCATTTCATAGAGGAATTATCTGCGCTTACTGAAATGCTTCTAGTTTGTTATAAACGTGTGAAATTCCTTAAAAAATTTATTTACAAAAACTGAAAAAAATTTAAGTGAGAAAAAGTCAAATTAGCTTTATACTTTTAATGTTTTTATTACGTAAATTTCAATTTTTAAAATTATTATTATAAATATTAGTAACTTTTTCCAAGAGATTATAAATGTGTACTTATTTCAGTTTGATCAAAAAACTATTTACAGTAGAGTTTTGAGCAACTCTACTCATTTTGGTTTGATACTGAAATAATATTATTTACATTTCTACAGGAAATGTGACCTTGTTAAAAATAAAAAATTGTACTTCTAATATAATCAAGAAAGGTATAAAAAAGGAAAGTGTAGGTTCTGCTAGGATAAAGTTAAAATTTGCTATATGTAAGCTAATTAAGAAAATCAGTGAGGAAATCTAACAATGTCTAAAAACCATTACTGCACAACATTAAACCCAAAATAAGCAAATTAAATGTTGATATTTTATAGTTTTATATAAACCTCGTTGGTAAAAATTTCATAGGTTTCTAGTAATAAAATTAACAGCTGTATTTCAACAGAATCTCAAAACCAGATAAAAATCAGCTCATTTAGGATTGTTAACAGTTTGCAAGGGTATAAACAAATAGTTTACATTTTAACATATTTACTCAGAATCTCTAAGAGATAACACGTATTTGTTTCAGCAGTTCAAACCGCGGAAACTTATAGTGGAAAATCACTTTTCATGAATTTTTCGTTATCATTTTTTAAAAGCGATGTCTTACTGAAATATCCTAGTCTTTCTCCATTGCTCCAGACACCCCTCCCTGGTTTCTTCCCCAGTACTCTTTCTTTAAATGCATTTATTAAGAATTGATTGTCATATGCCTGATCAATTTTGTGTCTAATCCATTTTAAAAGCACTTGTTCATAAAAAAAGCTTCTATTCACCCAGCACGTTCTCATTAATTTCCTCCAGATCCACATTTGCACTGCCTGAAGCCTTTTCCTTTCTGTTTTCTCAAGGGTCCACTTCTCACATCCATACATTAACATATCACACAAATGTTCTAACAAACATTTTTTAACCTTGGGAGTCAGGAATCTCATTTTTTTATACAGACATTAATTATAGATAAAATGATTCTAATAATGTTGCACGATGACCTATCAGCAATTTATGCATGTGAACAGGTAACAGCTGAAGATTAAAATTTATAATAAAGAATAGTACAGTAGCAACTTATTGTAATTAAATTCAGAAGTTTTATTGTTTACGAACAATTAATTTTTTTTAATGAATTTTTTAGTGCCTGTATACAATAGAATCTATGTACTATATCGGTTGTCTGGTTCATCATGGTCTGAAAATATTGAAAAATTCTCCTAATAAACAATTGCTTTCACATTGGTAAATTATTAAGAACAAAGTTCTTTATTCCAGGTGACTGAAATTTTTAAAAGGACTATTTTTTACCATAAAGAAAAAAGATTAACAATAAATAGTTTGACTATTCAAATTATTTTAATACTTTTTAGAAAATTTTTACATTCCCTAATTTACAGTAAAAATTAAGCCAGAAAGAGAGATGTGATTATTTGGTTACTAATGATGAATTTGATAAAAATTAATATGACATGCCTACTCAAAGTTACAAAAAAAAACCACCCAACCTTTTGTCGTGTTGCACAACAATCAACAAATTATAAACATATTTTTGGTCTACACAGAAAAGCTCCAGACACCCCGCCCGCTCCCTGTTTTCTTTCCCATTACTCTTCGTTTAAATGTATATTTATTTAATTTGTTAAGAATTGATTTTGCTGATTTTTGGAATATGCAAAACAAATTGATAGGGATGTAGGATGTATGGGGTTTTTACCGAAATGAAACGACTAGCACTAGATAGGGGGAATCGGAGAGCTGCATCAAACCAGTCAAATGATTGAAGGACAAAGGAAATATGATATACAATTTTTTTTTTTTATCTAGTGTGAAGAAAAAGTTTCTTCAAGTACAAAACGCATGACTAAAATCCGTATAGGATATGCTTATTAGAATTGTGAAAAATGCTTATCATTGACAGCAATTTAGGTATGTATATTCCAGTAATCTATCTCCTACGAACACAACTGAATTTTCATTAATCTCCAGAAACAAATTATTAATCGAAATTGCTTGTCCAGGACAGCGAATCCCGCCAGTCCCAGTCACCCAAAAATTTAGCGCACGGAATAATCATTTTTTGATTATTCATATTCGCAGGGGTCAGCTATCCGTAGTGCAATGGATGGCCTCTCCCTGGGGGAACCGCCTTCGTGATCACGGTAACCCCTACGCAAGGTCAGTATGCTGCTGCGCGCGATAATTTTGACTGCGCCTCTGAATAACGAAGACTTGACTTCTGAGAAGTTTCACTATAAACCTTAAATATTATTTTTCGTTGTATTTAGAGGCTTGTAAAAGTTAACCAATCGTTGCATAAAATTAAAATTAAGTATTAAAACGTATTTTTCTTCATTAACTGGATTTCTCTTTAAAATATTAAGGATTGTGGAATATTCTCAAAATATTGATAAGATTACTAAACACAGTACATTTCTAAAAAAGCTTCGCTTTTATTCGATTTATAACTACAGATTTAACTGTTAGCGCAACATTTACTGACTTTTCTGCGTGAATTTTTAGTTTATTTTTATCGTATAGTTTAAACGATTTTAGTATCTTTCATAATGTGTCTAGTTTATCTTAAAAATTACGTACATTGAAAATCATCTTTTTTAGCGTATTTCAAAAAGTTTCCTCCAGATGGAAGCAGTATCAACTTATTTGTTATGCAGACGTTTGTTTAGTTAGGGTATATGGTGTAAGTACGCAAAGTTTTACGATGATTTTGAAATTTTTTCCTTCGAAAGAAAAGATATCTGGTTATTTTTAATATAACTAGTAATATAAGTGTTATTTCGTTAAGATTCTTTTATACTGTTAAAATTATGTTGTAAAATGTTTACACTTGAGACTAATTACGATCTTGGAGTTAACCTATAAGTATTTTATTTCCGTAAATCTTTTTTTTATAACTTGCATTTTTACTATGTTGTAATTCAGTTCTTTACGTTCTTAATTTTTCTGAAATAAAATTTTATTGTAGGATTGCTGACTATCTATTGTAATAGTTCTATGTTATTATGTATCTTAATTTGTTAATAATTTAGGATTATTTTGTAGTACTCTTTTTTGGACGTTTTCTGTTTTGATTTTTTTAACTACATTAATTGAACTTAAAATTTTTAACTGGACCAGATTTAATAAAATTCATCATTTTTAGCACTTTTTATAACATTTTCAGTTGCACTTGTCTCGGTCTTTTAGTAACTGTCACTGAAGATCCTCACAACTTATAGAAAGATAAATTTATTTAATTTTTGGTTCAGTTTATCGTTTTTAAAGTTTATAGTTCAAACTTTCGTCTGTGACCATCACATATGTAAACACAACTATATTAATTTTAACTTTAAAAGTTTTACCATGGTTTTGATAGCTCTTAATTGTTACAGCTCGACTTGTTTTTTTATGGGCTAGTATAAGTTTTTCCTTATTTAAATATTGTATTTGGTAAGTTATGTCTGAGTGGGTGCCGAGGTGGAACATGAGTTACATGCCTTTCCTTTGATAGGACAACAGATTAAAGTCTAGCTTTACTTGTTAAGTTTTTTTTAATTAAAATATATAATAGATTATTGTAAAATATTAACTGAGAAAAAATAACCAATACTTAAATTATCTAAGTTGTTAAATAGATTAATTATCAGTTATATAAAAACTATATACAAGTCTATTTTTACTGTATAAGTCTATGTACTATATTTAATCTTATTTAGTCTTTATACCATATTTTAACTGTACAAGTCTATTTTTAGACTTCAAAGTCTTATAAGTAGACTTGAAAATGAGTTTACTTGTGGATGATATCTTTGCAACTGCTACACTTGTGTATAAACGTAATATGAGACATGGAAATGCCAAGACTTGAACCTGTGGACTTCATTAGTATTTTCTGTTGTAATTATGATTAATTAGTTGCCGTGCATCCAATATAATTACATGAACTGTTTATTGAAGTAATTTTCCCTATAGCAAGTACCTTAATTGTACTTTTAATTTTTCGATAGGAATTTTAAGATTTGATAATTTAATAGCTATGCTATAATTACTTTTGTTACACATACTTTTATTTATTTTTGGCATTAATTTACTAGAAAAACTATGACATTGTTTATTTTTTTTTAGATATTTTAAATGTACTCCATAAAATTGATACTCTATCAGTAGTCGCAGACAGTAATATACAAATCATTTTACCCTTAACAACCCCCAGAAAGTGTCTGGTTGAACATATTATACTTCAGATGATGCTTCCAAAAGTCTGGGAGAGACAAGGGTTCTTCTTAAGGGAGTTTGAGGCTTCTTAGGAGGCTCTTTTATTTTTTTTAGGATAAAATTGTTCTAGTGGATATTTTCTATTAACTGGCAACATTTCTAAAATTACATTAAAATGTTGCTAAGTTGTTTTTTGAGTCCCCATTGTGAACAGAGATTTCTCTGTGGGGCTAAACATCTTCAGTATTTCCACAACAAAGGAAGCAGCATGTTTGATTCAGTTAGTAAAGAACACAATTTTTTTTTTTCACTTCTTACTTTCCCTAACAATCCTAATGTGGAATGCCAGTTATTAATTCTTGATAATAATGCTATTTTTGGATCAAAGCACATTTCAATGTAATTTAAGTATATTTTCTAGTTGAATCTGAGTTCTAAGTAGCTAGAAGTTGTAACATGTTATGGTAATGGAAGATTGTATTGGCAGTGCTATTCTATTTTTATTGTGGTTTCTGACACAAATAATCAAGCCAAAAGATCTACTTAATAGCATTATCATATGGTATTACTCATCCATCAGCTTAGTAATCTTTTTTTCACAGATATATTTTTACTATATATCATCCATTCAACCTTTAACTAATCAGATTTTAAGTTTAAGTAGACATTAATATATAAAGATTAAAAAGTAATCTAATGTTAATTGAATTTGAATCCTTATGTTATATAAGTACATAGTTTATTAAGTTTCAGGTTAGTTATTTATCAGGATAATTCACTGTAACTTAGTTTAAAGTACATTTTGCTGCAATAAAATGCTAGTAGTAAAAATGGACTAATTTTTCCCTGGGAAAATTTATCACTTGAAAATTCTATATACTTGGAGTTATAAATATCTTTTCAGCCCCTGATAGTAGCAGAATATCATAACAACTAATCACTGATAACATTAAATAACCCAACTGGAGAATTTTCATCTTTAATAATTATTTTGTTGATTTGGAAAGTTATTTATCTAAGATCTCAGATCTGATATTTTTAGGTACACAAACAAAAATCAGAGAAGATGAATTGTTTTATGATGGAATGTTTAAGGATTACTGTTATTATTAAATTATACATAATATAGGTCTTATATTTATGAAAATTTCTTGCATGTGAAATTGTTAATTAGTAAAATTCATTGATGAAAATTAGCATTTGTTAGATGATAAAAAAGAAAGAATTAAAGTTCAAACGACAGTGAAAAAATGATATTACTTAATAGCAATAAATATAAATTCCTTTCATTAACTTCATAAAGATCAGTTATTACAGTACTGAAAGTAGGCTTAGAAATTTGAAGATTTTTTGTTTAACTTTTAACTCTTTTTGTATTTAAGTTATAAGTTTGTTGAACTGCTGATTATTCATAGTTTGGAATGTGAAATGGCACTCTTCAAATTATGGAATTAGCTTACAGAAGCTGATGAAAATTTCATAGCTTTTCTTAAGACCTTGTTGGAAATTATTGAAATACTCAGGTTTGATGATTTATTTCTTCGTATCACTTTTTTGTAGTACTGAGTCCTTTAAAAATGAATTTATGAATTTTTCTGTAAATGTCTTTATCAGATTCATTCAATTTTTTATATAGTTACAAAAAAAATTTGATTTTTTTTTCAAAATAAATTTTATATTCCTCTACATTTCGAATGTAGGACAGCCATGTACAGTTTTCTTGAATGACTAAAAACTTTTCCCAATATTAATGTTTTATCACGTTTGATAAATTATAAATTCCTTACAAAAACTACTAATGTTATTTTTTTTAAATACTAATATTTATACATTAAGAAATACTAAAAAATTACACTCAACAATTGCTGAGTAGTATTTATTATTAGGCCTGTTGTATGTGAATTTCATATCCATGAAGATGGGTAGGTGAAATCCTTTATCCTGTAAATCAGTTCTATTATGGATGATTTTTGTCAAAATGATTGCAATATTTTTTAATATCATTTTTAATTTTTTGTTCAATTTGCTTTCTACATGCATAGTAACATCCTTCCTTTCACTATAAAATTTTTAAAGATTATTTTTAGATATTTTATTAGGATATTCAATTTAATAAAGTAGGTATTTTTATTAAAATTCATTTTATTTTTATTTATAGCATTAGTACAATACAATTAAATATATTATACTAATACATTAGTATTATTGAAGCAAAATAATATATATATATATATATATATTTATAAATAATAAATAAATTATAATTAAAAATAAATTCAATGTACATATACAACACAACTGTATGTATATATATATATATATACACACGTTCAAGATATTGTGTTAATATTAAGTTATCGTTATTCATGGCTTTTACACCCCCTAATTTATTTATAATGTAATCATATCATAAACTTTTTTTATAATTTAAAGATATAAATACAAAATTTTTATGTACAATGATTTATAATTATATAAAAATAACACATAGTAATAAATAATAAAAACCCATAACATTTCTTATATTATCGTCTATAAATATGTAGTTTTTTTTCTTTTAATTATAACAAGCATAAAGAACTCTTAACGAAAACTAATTATTTATAAAAATGTTTTTCTTCAGATGACATTAGTTTTTAACTATTCAAATAAAAGATTTTTCTTTACATTACAATAATTGTTTAAATGTAAAGAAAAATTTTTAATAGCAGCAGCAGTGGTTCCACCTTAAAAATAAATGATTTTCTGTGAACAATATTAATCATTTATGTTTATTAATGATTTATTTAGATGAAGAGGATATTCGTAATGTAACAAAGAACTTTGAAAAAATTATCTGAGAAACTAATGAATGACATTGTAGATATAAACAAGTCTTACCAGGAATTGTACCTGGTAAGTTAACAATTAAGTTAATTTATTTAAATATTGTAAAATGTATGAGAAATAAAAATACACTGATTCAGTTATTAGTTAGCAACAGCTTTTAAGACATCTGTTGCTCGATGTGGGATTATAAGTAATTTTATTTAAAGTGGATTTAAATTTTTATGAATGTGTATTTAGTCATTGAGGTTTAGCATATATCTGGAGAAGACTCTGAGCCAACCTGTGATTGTGGTTATTAATTGTTATATAATTTTCGTTTTTAAAAGTTTTATGAAAGATTCTTGTTAAAGCTGCAAGTTTCATTTATTTTTAAATCACATCATCTACTAAGTTCATTAGCAAGTATGCTGGTATTGATTTGATAATAATTTTCTAAATCCTTGCCAGGAATTGAACTCGGAACTTAAAAGTTGAACAGAAAATCATGCTACTACCTATTTATCTAAGGTTCACTAAAAATTTAAGAAAATATTTAATGCTATTTTTTCTTCTTGATTTTCTATACTCTTTAATTCTAGATTGAAATAATGTCATTTATATTTTTTATTTACAGCAGTTTGTGGATTAAGTTCTTATTCACAAAGAAACATTTTATGGAAACGTGATTTTGTATGTTAAACGTAATTAACTTGTTTTCATCTATTGTTTTATTCATTTCATTAGAATATGTGTAAAAGCATGTCTAAGCAATCATAAAAAAAATAATAACTTCTGATCATTTATTTACATATTTTTTCTTAATGTAATTTTTAAACAGAGCTTACTGTTCTAAGTAAGAATTTTACTTTTTATGAAATATATACTTTTTTTTTAATTCGATTTGTTTTGTATAATTTATAGTATTTTTAAATGTATATATTCTTTATTTAATAAATTATTTCCCTTGTACTAACATTTTATCAAAAACTATTAATATTTTAAACATGTCCATCTTATTATTTTAAAAAGTTATAAACTAAATTTTTTTTCTGGCTACTTACACAGAAACATCATAAGGGTATGTTTGTTCCAGAACTGTTAAATTTAAAATGAAAAAGAAAATTGCTGTTTCTAAACTTCATTTTTTTTATTAGAAGAAAATAATTTAATACACACCTGTCATATATTATGTTATTGTCCCAAATTTTTAGCTTTTGCTTGATTTTATCTGTCTTCTGAAGAATTATTATAAGTTAAAATTTCTTGGTTTTTAAAATAGACGAACATCAATTATTTTTGATAACATTTATTTAATGAATTGGTTATCAATTTGGCTAACTTAGAGTTTAGTTTTATTAATTATTTTTCTTTCCCATAAACATAAATTTTTTTTTGCAAATTTTGATAATGAATTTGTTTACCATGGGAGTGAAAATTATAAATGCTGAATCTATGATTTAATGTCAGATTATATAATATAAAGGTTTTAATTGCTAACAGAAGAAAAATTCTAAGTTTTCGTCATGATAGAAAATTTTTTTTTTTTACTTTTATTATTAGACAAAATATACTTTTAGTATTATAAAAAGTGATATTCTTTATTTTTTGACCAATATTTTCACTCTTAGGTTGTAAATAACATTTTGTTATGAATCAATTTATAGTTTTAAAACTTTCCATAATCTATATAAATAAAAATTTAATGTTTATTTGTTCAAAATCTTAAATCTTTGAACGTTCTTCACAGATTGCTTTGAAATTTTGACACAACGTACGCACATGTTTTTATATACCTACTATTTTATATACATAAGAAATGGGGGAAGGAAAGGAAAGGGGACTATGATAAAAATGAAAATTGAAAAATGAAGGGGGAAAGGGAAAAGGTAAAGGTTAAATTTTTTGAAGTTCTGTAATGTTCGTTTTGTTAATGTTTTATCAGACTTACAATTGTGTTCATTTGATCTATATATGTACTCAAGTCTAGCAATAGCGAAGCATTGCCAGGTCTACTAGTTTTAAAATAAATTTTATAAGGAAAAATCCATTGTTTGTCAGTTATGTAGTTATATAATAAACAAAAACCTTAAATAAATGCTAAATGGGATTAAATTTAAATGTTTAAATATTTTTATTAGATAAATTCTTGTAGTTATTTAAATTCTTTTTGCCTTTCCTATAGTGAATAATTGTTGCCAAGTCAATAAAAGTATATAAAAAATTAAAAACTGTCCAAATTACACACCTGTATTACATTATATTGCAAGCGGCAAAACCTATTCTTAAAATATATACTAGTCATAATTTTCAATTTCAAATGGCTCTTATTTATATTTAATAATAAAGAGATGGTATCATGTCATTACTAATGCTAAAATTTACAACCTCCATGATGAAATTGTAGCATCTCAACCTTATACACAGACTGTACTTTGTTCAAATGCAGTCGGGGATGGCATTTTCTTATATGGTACAAAAATTTATTTTCATATTCTCATGCACAAGTATTTTGCTTATGAGATGAATTAATCATTTATGTAAAGCAAAATATATATTATAGTTTTCTATTTTGAAAAGCAACTTGCCTAATATGATTTCTTGTGTTTAGCAAATAATTAAAGAATTATGTATAAATAATTGTACAAATAAGATTTCACCCAACAACTTATACTATGAATTATTAGATAGATATTAAATTTAACTGTTTAAAGAAGTTCTGCACACAATTAAAGGCTTCATGTTTTTTAAACAGTAATAAAAGTATTACCAAGTATAATAAAAATACCAAGACAGGATGCAAATGGATCAGAGAAATAAGAGGATGTGAAAGAAAATTAGCCTTAACCAGAAGAAAACCACAGATAAGATAAAATTAAGCAAGAAAATCAAGAAAACACTTGCAAGAACTCATAACAAGAACATTTTCAACATAAGAAAGGGCACAACGATTGGAACATATGAAAAAGTACTGACAGGACCAGTATTAATAATCCCATTGTCTTTTTGGCTGTTTAAGATAACTCCAACTATGAAACTAAACAAAGTAATGTAAGAGGAATTATATTTTGGCACCACTAAGAAATTGCCATAAACGTTAGTAAGCAATAATACCAATGATATTCTACAGCTATATTGTTTTACTCATAAAATGGTGAATGATTAAAAATGTAAGAATATTGGTGAAAATTATTTGAAAAAATAATTTTAAATTGGAAGTTGATAATTCAGTATGAAAATAGATGTGTCTGTTGTTACTTCCTCATTGAAATTATCTAAGATGAATAGCCACCATTTTACTGGGAAAAACTTGATTCCTATTTTATTATAGTAATACATGGTTTCATGAGATTAAACCGACGTCTAGTTAAGCTGTGCAAAATTAATTTGGTTTTTAGATTTCTATTACTTAAAATGTGGCACGGATCTGGATATTTAGGAGAATTTCCCTCATTGTTTTCTTATTAAAACTTAATGGTAAAAATAATTTTCATACTAAATTCTGGCGCCACACAGTCTACCCTTGGTAAATCAATGGAAGTTCATTCCTCAGATCAAGTAAGAAATCTATAAGAAGATTATTTATAATGTACTGTAAATATACTCATTTGCAGTTAAAAATTGCATACTGTTATCTAAAATATTAACACAAATTTAGAATTTCATTTATAGGTAGAAATTATCACACAAAGCAAAAATCCAACATCAAACATGTATGTATTTACTAGCAGTCTGACAATACATTTTAAAAATACAAATTATGTTCTGAAATTTAAAAAAATATTGTAGAAACCCAACTCTTTTTGGCTAAAATCTATACTATTAAAAAAATTGAGTGTGTGTGCGCGCACGCGCATGTAATGCTAATATGAAATCAAACAAAACAAATGTTATATTCAAATAGATGACTAAACGTAACCTGATGACACCAACTGGCAATTTGCACCAAACTTGATAGTTTTTAAAATAATAAATTAATTTCAAATTTTTAGGATACATTCATGTTATCTTAGGGAAGGTTTTAAGCCATAGATTGAGACCCTAATCCCTTGGGGAGGTATGAGGGGGATATCTGAGCATCATGCTAGAACCAACCAACCGATTGCTTTCAAATCTTTAGGATACATTCGTTTTTTCCAGGGAAGGTTTTAAGACATAGATAGAGATCCTAGCCTCCTTAGACGGTTATCAGAGCTTCTATGTCAAGAACAAGGTTAACGTTGGAGGAAAGAGAGCTTTTCACGCTTTAATTGTTTCTTGTCTCTATTATTCTCATAACCACGAGAATGAGGAAACAGCAGGATTCCAAGGGACCCTGGCTCTGATCTAGTGGTTTAACTAAAAATTTTTGAATGGAATTTTTTCTATAAACCGTAACAGACATTTTCAAGGCAAACTTTAACCACACAATAAACCAAAAACCAAATATATGTTAGAAGAAATACTGTATGACATGGATATACTGCAAGGAGAATCCAACCCATTTGATAGGCATATATATATATATATATATATATATCATAGAATAGCAATAATATAATATACTCAACATTATTGAGTATGAATGTTTAGTAAAAGAAGAACATCAATGTCTAATCAGAGGTGTATTAGCTGACCAACAGCACTTTCTACACTGAACAGCTACTTGTACTTTAACCATCTGAAAATATAGCAACCCTAATTAACAGTATTTTACTACACAGCTCAAACGTAACCAGTTAAACTAATGGCATTTAATACAAATAAAAACCAACCAGACTAAAAATAATCTATATAGCATCTTAAAAATGTACAATAATTTGAAGTAAAATTTAAATATTTCATTTTTTTCTAATAATTTTATCTGTTAATTTAATTGGTTGCAAATCATTATTATTTTCTTGAATTTTTCTTTTTATAAAATATGTAATTAGAATATTATTATATAAATTGGATAACTAATCTGCTTTAATTATCATAGATTTAATGATAAATATGAAAATTATGATTCATACATAAATTTAAACTTAATTGTAGTGCTGTACATCATTTCACAAGTTTACACTCTAAATGTTGGTGGTCTAACTCAACAATTTCTTGGAAAACTAATAATTTTCTTTCTGAATGTTTCTGATTATATATTCATGTTGAATTTTATTTGTATTCTCTTTCGCAAACTCCATGAGAAAAATGCCTAACTAGTATTTAAATTTTTGTAAAGTTTGAAATGAAAGGTAGAGATAGTGAGCGATTCTAACAGTAGAAGAGGTAGAGTCTTGTTCCAACAGTAGTTCTGTCAAGAAATTCAAATGTGAAAACCAGTTTTTATTGTGAGTAGATGTAGTCAAGGGATAAAAGTAAATTCAATCTGTTAGCCTTTGAATTTCTATGATTCAATAAACATTATTTTCATTATATTCTGAAACCATGTACCTGTTACAGATGGAATTTAATCTTAGACTTTAAAAAATTATTATCGTAGACTAGTAATAACTATTGCAGATTTTTGTATGTGTGGTTTCATTAGGTATATTGTTTTGATAATGTAATATATTTCATGCAAATGTCCTAAATAAGCAAATATTTTATTTAAAAAGAATAAATGATAAAAAATAATATGGAATGCATATAAATAGCCATTTATTGTCATTTGTTTCACACCAATAGTGCCCAAGTGGTAAGATAAACTATACTAGTGTGTGATTTTTTCTTTGGTTCAATAAAGGAGATCTAAAACCTATTTTGTAATTTCATGTATCAAATGAAAATGCATAATTAAAAAAATTCGTCTGTTGAAAATCTTGATTTACATTTCAATAATGTATGTTCCTTGAAAAAATGGAAAATGTATAACAAGACAATCTTTTGTTAAAATTCATAAAAAATGGATTAAAATTGTAATTGTGATCATTCCAACTGTAAGTTATTTTCACTCATTTACATGAAGTGTAGATAAACATTAAAATTTAGTTTAGTAAATAAAATAAAAAATACAAACTTTTTTTTTTTTTAATTCTTTCACCGAACACAAATTTGTACCATAATTAACAATTGAATGTTAGAGAATCTAATAGCAAAAAGGTATAATAATGCAATTAAAAAAGGAAAAATACAATAAAGAAAAAAATTTAATACTGTGTCTTTTAACTAGCCTTAAATGTAACTTGTTTCAATTCTATGCTGTATGTTTTTTTCCAATATGTTTATAAACAAGTTCCTGACAACACTATAACCAACATACGATGCAGTTTCCTTTCAAGCCACACTTATCCATATTAATATTGACTAATAACCAAACAGTTGATATTAAAAAATAATATCTGTTGCTAGTGTTATATTTAAATAGCCCCAGGTAATACAGTAAACCATTAATAGCTATCTCAACAACTGGTTTATTTTAGAAAATAACATTTTGAAAATTAAAGTATATTTAATAAGGCAAGATGCTGAAAGCCATAAATAACTATGATTAACATCCCAGCACAAATGACTCATTAACACACAAATGTCTGTGATAATATATTTTGCTGTTATTTTGGTTCAGCCATGCCATTACACAAATTTTTTTCAATGCTGTATTTTAAAAGCAGTCCATGGATATCTCACCCTGGCAATTTTTTTTTCAAATTGCTTATTTTGTCCTCACGTTTCTTGTGATTATTATTTAAAGTTTATCTTTTTGTTTTTTTATAAAAAACATATTATGAAGTAATATTTTGACTTTTATCACACTGTATAGTCATAGACAGAGTGAAGTCAAATATTAACAATTTTTTTCTCAATAGAAATTTTGCTTCAAATATATATCACATAAATATGATAAAGAGGTAAATATGAAAAAAAAAAGGTAATTCACAAGACAAGTGATGCATTAAAAACAAGTTTTACCATTTTTTATGTACATATGATTCAAGGATAACAAAACAAATATACTTGTTTTTTTTGCACTGCACTGAATGTGCTAATTTTAACAGATTTATACTACCAGAATAACATGATGCAATTTCACTATGTGAGATTGGCATTTTATTAATGGGCAATGACCGGGTTAATGCTATTTAAAATTTCAAAAAGAGTTGAATAAAAGTAGATAGTTAACAATACAGCATGTTTTACACAATTTGCAATATTATAAAATGATTGGGCTATATTATTTCAGATAAATAGGGCATGACTGCAACACGTGTAATCAATAAATGTGAAAATAAAAATATATAAACAAAATCGTATCATGTTTATTATATTATTGTACACATCAGTATTTTAAGCTATAATTGTAATTATCTAGAAACCCCAAAAAAAGTAAATTTATTATTACCGATACAATAATTTTACAAATTAATAATAAAATAAACTAACTTGATGTTTTTAACTTAAAAAAAAATCGATAATTTTTTAACTTACATTAAATAACATAAATAATAATTAACGTACAATTATAATTAAATTCAGACTGTTATAATAGTTATAACCTAACATAAAAATAAAATAAATTAATACAATTCAAAGAAATTAAAATAATACGTTAGTTAAAATCATTTTATTAAATAAATTGTCTTTTAATAACAACAATAATTCAATTTATATATATATATAGAAATAAAAATAATAATATTTACATTTTCAAGGTAAAAACCACAACAAATTATATAACCATAATTGAACTGTATTGCATGCACGCGCATTAATTACGGTTACATAAAATAATAAATTAACTTATAAAAAAAATTATGTGTTATAAAATATATATTTTTTTAAAAATATTTATTTAGTGATGTCATTTTTATTCATAAAATGAGTATTTTTTCCTAATATAACAAGCAAGAGAAATAAATTTAAATTTCTACTAAAACAAAATTCATATACAGTCATCAGTTCTCTCCAATATGTGTACAGATATGAAAAAAGAGGAACATATTTCTGATACATATTAAGATTGTTAACATAATAAATATTTAATTATGTTTTAAAATGAAGTTATTTCTTTTTGAATAAAACAAAACAATGTATTTTATTACATTTAATTAGTTGAATTTTTATAATTTTATTAAAGGAACTTTTTACTTTGACCATTTATTTCAGTAAAACTGTTTTGATATTAAAATTGATTCTGTTTGGTAGATGCTGTACTGAGTATACCTACTCTTCTAATCTTTTCAATTTTTTGAGTGTTAAGCCAGTTTGAGTAATAACCTAATGCAACGATATCCCTAAGAAAGCAGAGATTTATTGCATATGTAAATAAATGCAAAACAAATATGATTCAATTGTGATGTCAATCATTTAAATTAATTTAATTAATTATGCAGTTTAATTAATATTTGTTTAATATTAACAACACATGTCTTTACATACAATGATTAAAAACAATATTAAGTCTCCAATGCAAATTGGAACATACATTGTTATATAAACCTGGATAAAAATAGCCTGGTATAAAATGCTTTTTTTTTAACAAAATGCATTTATATTTTTTACTTGTGAATAATTTATTGAATGTCTTTCTATAAAAAAATTACACCTATTTAATATAGTTCACCTGAATTGTTTCATATAAGGTTTTACTATA
The DNA here is from genome assembly GCF_047948215.1 of Lycorma delicatula. Taxonomy (NCBI): domain Eukaryota; kingdom Metazoa; phylum Arthropoda; class Insecta; order Hemiptera; family Fulgoridae; genus Lycorma; species Lycorma delicatula. The sequence continues at coordinate 79,398,332 of NC_134463.1, forward strand.
TACCATTTCAATAAATCATTTTTACATTTGTCTACTATACATCTCCACTCACTTAACAAATGTAATGTATTAGATGGTTGAGCAACATCCATGGTGTATGTTTAATTTTGTACTTACTTTTTGTATTTTTTTTGTCTGTTCTGTAGTGTAAGATTGAAAACTGCATTGTTATCATTATGTGCTTAATTTAAACATTCATTCTGGCATTTTTCCTGAGCTATGTATTAAAAGCTGTCGAAGAATATCTTTCTGCACTTTAAATTACTAACTTTTATAATATACTAGTTGTATTGTAGAAATACTGAGCAATATAATAATATCTTTATTTATTTATATAAATATATGTTAGCAATTCAAATCTCTATCAATACAACAAAATAGAAACTAATAAATTAAACAATATAAAAATGTAAGTTAATAAAATAAAAGCAAAAGGAGCAGAAATGAAAATTAATTGTACAAAATACAAGACTAAAGAAAACTCACCCTAACTGAATATTTAAATATTAGTATGATTGTTGAGCAGACTATTATATACACTAGTTTAACAAACCAGAAGAGCAAAATGAAAAATTACAATAAAAGGTGGAATAAACAGTAGCAAACAAAGCACAACCATAACCATTATGTTACCATGTATATAAAATTAAAATGTGAACTGAGAAATTCATGTATACTTAAAAAGAGGGGTTAACATTTTTAATAATAAGGTGACAACTACAAGATAAAATAATTCTTGAACCTTGCCAAAGATAAATGTAAATCAAATGAAGAACATAAAAAGCTATCAAAATTCTTTTGATAAAATTACTTAACCAGGGAATATTTTGTTCCAAATCCTACTGAAATGATATATAAAAAAAAAATATATATATATATGCAACATATATATACACACAGTGTAAATGTTGCTTTGTTTTCAGTTTACGTACATCCCTGTAATACAGAATAAGACCCACAGTGTCTTAAAACACAGTAATAACTACTATTATTTAAGCAGAAAGTATATTAATGAGTACAAAATGCAACAAAGTAATTTTTTTCATGTCTGCTAATTAAATGAAATATAAAATGAAGTACTTTTATAATTATGCAAATGGTATGTGAAAAAATTTTTTTAAAGAAAAAGGCTATAAAAAACTACCTTTTTTATAACTGACTACCTTAAATCTGAAAATCATTTTCCGTGTAGACCAGAAATATGTTTATAATTTGTTGACTTGTGCAACACGACAAAAGCTTGGGTGGTTTTTTTTGTAACTTTGAGTAGGCATGTCATATTAATTTTTATCAAATTCATCATTAGTAACCAAATATCATCTCTCTTTCTGGCTTAATTTTTACTGTAAATTAGGGAATGTAAAAATTTTCTAAAAAGTATTAAAATAATTTGAATAGTCAAACTATTTATTGTTAATCTTTTTTTCTTTATGGTAAAAAATAGTCCTTTTAAAAATTTCAGTCACCTGGAATAAAGAACTTTGTTCTTAATAATTTACCAATGTGAAAGCAATTGTTTACTAGGAGAATTTTTCAATATTTTCAGACCATGATGAACCAGACAACCGATATAGTACATAGATTCTATTGTATACAGGCACTAAAAAATTCATTAAAAAAAATTAATTGTTCGTAAACAATAAAACTTCTGAATTTAATTACAATAAGTTGCTACTGTACTATTCTTTATTATAAATTTTAATCTTCAGCTGTTACCTGTTCACATGCATAAATTGCTGATAGGTCATCGTGCAACATTATTAGAATCATTTTATCTATAATTAATGTCTATAAAAAAATGAGATTCCTGACTCCCAAGGTTAAAAAATGTTTGTTAGAACATTTGTGTGATATGTTAATGTATGGATGTGAGAAGTGGACCCTTGAGAAAACAGAAAGGAAAAGGCTTCAGGCAGTGCAAATGTGGATCTGGAGGAAATTAATGAGAACGTGCTGGGTGAATAGAAGCTTTTTTTATGAACAAGTGCTTTTAAAATGGATTAGACACAAAATTGATCAGGCATATGACAATCAATTCTTAATAAATGCATTTAAAGAAAGAGTACTGGGGAAGAAACCAGGGAGGGGTGTCTGGAGCAATGGAGAAAGACTAGGATATTTCAGTAAGACATCGCTTTTAAAAAATGATAACAAAAAATTCATGAAAAGTGATTTTGCACTATTAGTTTCCATGGTTTGAACTGCTGAAAACAAATACGTGTTATCTCTTAGAGATTCTGAATAAGTTAAAATGTAAACTATTTGTTTATACCCTTGCAAACTGTTAACAATCCTAAATGAGCTGATTTTTATCTGGTTTTGAGATTCTGTTGAAATAGAGCTGTTAATTTTATTACTAGAAACCTATGAAATTTTTACCAACGAGGTTTGTATAAAACTATAAAATATCAACATTTAATTTGCTTATTTTGGGCTTAATGTTGTGCAGCAATGGTTTTTAGACATTGTTAGATTTCCTCACTGATTTTCTTAATTAGCTTACATATAGCAAATTTTAACTTTATCCTAGCATAACCTACACTTTCCTTTTTTATATAATTTTAAAATCTTTATCCGATACATACTGTTCTTGTATGTTAAATGTATCTTACTTGATAATTTCCCCTTTCTTGATAATATTAGAAGTACAATTTTTTGTTTTTAACAAAGTTACATTTCCTGTACAAATGTAAATAATATTATTTCAGTATCAAACCACAATGAGTGTAGAGTTGCTCAATACTCTACTGTAAATAGTTTTTTGAACAGAATGAAATAAGTACACATTTATAATCTCTTGGAAAAAGTTACTTACTAATATTTATAATAATAATTTTAAAAATTGAAATTTACGTAATAAAAACATTAAAAGTATAAATCTAATTTGGCTTTTTCTCACTTAAAATTTTTCAGTTTTTTGTAAATAATTTTTTTAAGGAATTTCGTTTTAACAAACTAGAAGCATTTCAGTAAGTGTAGATAATTCCTCCATAAAATGCAATCAAAGAGGAATGCTCAGTACACCAGACCAGGACAAAACTTAATCTATTAGTTCTATAAGAAAAAGCGACTTTTGTTAATGCAAAATGAATGCATCCTTTAAAATGTCAATAAATTTGAATCATTTAAATTTGAACACTTAATAAGGAATTAATAAGCTGAATATAGTAAATACAAAATTATGAAATCAAGAAGAAAAATGTTGCAACAATTTGTGAAAACATTAATAAAAATGTACTAAGTTCATGATATTCTATATATCAAGCTGACTTTATAGCTTTGAATTCATGTTTGTCTTGAGGTATATATATACTCGATAAAATAACACAACATCCAATAAAAAATTGCATGCAATTTTACCAAAATGTTCTCCAAAAATTAGAAAACCAAACAGACTTTACACATAACTGATTTTAAATTTATTTTATTTTTCCTTAATAATAATTTTAAAAAAAATTAAGAGTACCGTTTCATATAGTTTCAATTTATTATTTCAATAAATAATAAAAACAAATGTTTACCTTATTATTTAATATATATTTATCAGTAATAATAATAATAATAAATAATGAACAACCATGAAATGAGTAGATAAGCAAAAAACGTAACATCTTACTCATCCACACTCTTTTTAATCAATCAAAATAACGTATATACATGCACATATAATTAAATGTGTGTAGCATGCATGCATTTATAAACTTTTATATTTTCGAATGTTTGCTCTTTTTAATACATTTGCTGTAAATAAGTAACCAACATTATTATATAAATATACAATTATCTTCAATATTACAATTATAGTATTTCATTTAAAAACAAAAAATTTAAAAAAAAAGATAAAAAACACTGCATTTTCTTTACTATAATGAAAGTTCTCTTGATTCATGGGCTCTTTTTAAAACCTTCACTTGTTTTGGACACGCTGCTGCACACTACACCACATAAGTTATTTTAATATTTAATATACATTTTTAATCACATAATATTTTCTTTTCATTTTATCTGCATTCATTTATTTTTTTTTATTTTATTTGTATACTAATTCATAAGTCATACTTTAAATCATTTTGACGCCCGTTCTCTGCTCTTTTCCATATTTTAATTTTCATTTTTATTTTATCGCACATACTTTTTTCTTTTTACACTCATTCGTTAATTAATTAATTTACTTCTGTACTGGTGGAGGTATTTTAGTTTCTAAAACTTTCAATACTTTACCTATAGCAATAGTTTTACCTGTAACAGTTAAAATCAAATATAATAATATTAATAGAATAATAATAGCAGAAAAATATTAATAATGTAAGGTAAGTTTATACAGTATTTATCAACAAAAAAAATTGTTTTTGATTTTGTAGTTTAACCTAATGAACAAGTATATACTGAATTATATATTGTTTTTTTAGGCGTTATTGCTGTAAGTTTGACATTATATTAATCGTTAAGTTTCGACAGCCTGTAGGATTAAGGGCTATAAAAAAATAATTACTCATTTCTAAATTTTTAATTATGTTCAATGTTTACAAGTATTTTTTTTATGTACAAGAAAGGCTTACTCTTGAGAACATTACAATACATACTGCACTGTAGGTTATTTTAAAAAACACTAACGTTATTAATGTGGAATGTCTATTCATAATACATGAAGACATGCAGTTCTCAAACGAGCATTGTACAATTACTGAAGTTTAAGGTTTTTAAAAATGTCTTCACCGTTTTTTTTTTCTTTCAGTCATTTAACTGGTTTGATGCAGCTCTCCAAGATTTCCTATCTAATGCCAGTCAATTCATTTTGGTATACTCCTACATCCCTAACAATTTATTTTGCATATTGCAAACATTGCCTCCCTGCACAATTTTTCCCATCTACCTGCCCCTCCAATATCAAAACGACTATTCCAGGATGCCTTAAGATGTGGCCTTTAAGTCTGTCTCTTCCTTTTACCTATATTTTTCTAAATGTTTCTTTCTTCATCAATTTGCCTCAACACCTCTTCATTTGTCACTTTATCCACCAATTTGATTTTTTTACATTCTCCTACAGCACCACATTTCAAAAGCTTCTGTTTTCTTCTCAGATACTCTGATCGTCCAAGTTTCTTTCACTTCCATTTAAAGCTATGCTCCAAAGATATATTTTCAAAAATGCTTTTTGTGTAAGCAAATTGTATTTCTGACTGAAAGTTCGTTATACATGTGCTACTCAGCATTTTATATATCCCTCCATCTTCAGTAATTCGTCCATCTTTAGTAATTCTACTTCCTAAATAACGAAATTCTTCTACCTCCATAGTCTTTCTCGACCTATTTTTATATTCAGTGGTCAATCTACTTAATTTCTACTACATTTTGTTTATTTTCATGTGGTAGTTCTTACATAGGACTTAATCCATGCCATTCATTGTTTCTTCTACATCTTTTTTATTCTCAGCTAGAATTACATCATCAGCAAATCATAGTATCTTTATGCTACGATTCACTTTTCACTGTTATTACGGATCTAAACTGTTCTTTAACATCATTAACTGCTAGTTCTGTGTAAAGATTAAAAAGTAACGGGGTAAGGAACATTCTTGTCAGGCTCCCTTTATTACTGCTTCTTTCTTATGCTCTTTGATTATTAGTTGCAGTTTGGTTACTGTAATGTTAGTAATTGTTCTTCTATCTCTACTTGAACCCTAAATTTTTTTAAATGCTAACATTTTATTCCAGTCTACATTATCAAATGCCTTTTTTTTTTTTAATCTTTCCTTCTACTATTAATCTGAACTTTCCTTGTCCCTCTATACTTTTCCTGAAACACCAAATTGGTCTTCTAACACTTCTTCCAGTCTCCTCTCAATTATTCTGTACAAAATTGTAGTTAAAATTTTTGTTGTATCAGTAGTTATGCTAATTGTTCTGTATTCTTCACATTTATCTGCTCCTGCCTTATTTGGTACCATGACAATAACATTTTTTGATGTCTGATGTAATTTCCCCTTTTTTGTAAATATTACACACCAGTATGTATAATCTAATTTATATAATTTTAACATTTACAGCTACTGATATAAGATTCCAATCAGTAGGTTACACAAAATAGATTCTTGTAAATTAAAGATTCCTTTAGGAACATGCCAGTTGCATACCTGCATTCACAGTATGTATGTGTAATCTTTACAACCCATGTGATTGTATTTGATTTAATTATAGAAAAGTTTAATTTACCTACAGTAACTCAATTTTTGGTAAAAAAAAAAAAAATCAAACAAGTTGAAAGAAAACTTTGAAACTTACAATTGAGGTTAACTTAGATAAAAAAGTAAAACTTTTAAGTAGAAAAAAAAATGCTGAAACCAGATTCAATTATCCAGCGAGATAATTGTTACAGATAAAGACACAAAATTTATGTAACAATTTACTTATTGAAAATTAAACCAAAACCAGAAAACCTTACCTTCATCCCTGAGTGTAAATCGGCCCATTTGTGGGAAAAGTTTAAAGGGTTCAAGGCATATAATACCAGCGCACTCTATCCTCATGATGGCTACTTGATCTTGTTTAACAAATCTAGGCCTCGTCTTTGATTTTTGACCAGTTTTCTTATCCATCAAGCAAATTAAGGCCTGCAACAGTAATGCATACAGTAAATAAAAAATTTATCTAAAACAAAAAATGCACTGCTCCCCCATACCAGTAATTTGACTTATAATAAAATTGAATTACACACAATTTTGGTTTTATTACATTATAAATAGGACAGCATAATTATAGATAAGGATATTTTGACATAACTTTTATTTCAATTTTTGAAGTAGAAGATTAAGTTAACTTACTAAGTTTACAAATTGCAGCTTTCTACACATTAATGGATTATTTGTGTTTACGCCGTTGCGTAAAGTTGTTTTATTCTAATGAATTCAAGGTTATGGTCGAGTCTTGTAGTTTACATGCTTGGTAAATATATTTTGCATTTTTGTAAGGCTTATCATACGTGTATTTTAAAATAGGTTGTTTGGGTTTGTTTTCGATATCAATTTCTCTCAGTCTCCAGTTTGACTTGCTGATTGCATCATTGTATTGGTGTCAACGTATTTCATATCTCGCATTATTTATTGCTGTTTAGTCTTAATATATATATTATTCTTAAGTATTTTTTATTCTCAACCAATTTCAATATTGTCATAGTTCCTAGAAGTCTATTTCTCTTTGTCTGCCCTGATGTCATTTCTTCACTTAAGTATTCAAAATTTATTTTATCAATCTTACGTAATTCTTTAGTGGTCTGCTTGCTTGTAAATTATTTTTGTTATGTCTTCGTTCCCTAATTCCACACGTTTTCTCTAATCGTTCTCATACTAACACTTAGACACTACTCTTGTTGTCAACACACACACACACACACACACACACACTCTTCTGTCCATTGCTTTGTTCGCTTCCCCTACTTCTCACCACGCCAGCTTTGGTCATTCTAGTCCTGACTTTCACGCTGTGCGGATCCTGGTCCTCCAAGTCTGGAGGACCAGGCTTCGATGTTCTATCTCTCTCGTATAATGTTAATACTTTCGTCGTCTTCATACTCTTATAAATGTTGCGGTATTTCTCTGTCGAAATTTTCTCTAGTTCTACTCGCCAGTGTTTCGTGATTTCACCGATCTCTATGTTTTTGTTTTGCCTCGTTTCTTTGTTAAGTTATTCTTCAAATTCACTATATTACGTCTCTGTGGAAAGTGTTTCAATCACTACATACTGCCAATTCTATCGACTCCGAATCTTCTCGAGCTGCTGATTACATTTTCATCTATGCAGAATCTCTCCAAACTCGTTGCTACATTTTTGAGACGCCACGTCCTGCTCAACCTCTAAACCACATCTCACCCCTGCATTCCTGATACACCATTGCAGACTACGCCCAGGATTACTGTATGTATTCATTTACCTTCATTCACGAGTTCGTCTCTTGCTAATATTTGTGTGCTACAGGCAAGTTCAATTTTCATTATTTATTACGTTAAACAGTTATTTTATCATTAATATTTGTGGAACATTCAGTTTATCGTACCTTATGCCTTTCAATTTCAAGTTTAATTTAAAAAACCATTTATTCACTTAAGTGCAGTCACGATAGGTGGCTTACCTATTTTACGTGCTTAATTATTACAATCTGTTGTTATTGTAATTAACTCTATAATTTAATCTTGTACTTGTTAATCGCCGAGATTAATCCTTTTCTACTCATGAACTGTATTCATAATACTTCTCGTAAATTAACCTAAAGCAAATTACTCCTGATGTGCAGTTATGTGTTAGGACTTTGTAATTTATATATTGAAGAATGCTTATTTACCAAAATGAACTCTATTTATATATTATTACTTATTTTAATGTGATTATATTGTAATTAACTCTTTTTTGTACTGAAATTATTGTAATTTATTTTTCTAAGTTAAGGACATCTGTTCTTTGTTAATTTTCATATTACAGTATATATCAGTAACGCAACAGCTTTCCAGTTACACTATTTTTATTGATGTTACGTTTATAAGTATCTAATTATAAATAAGGTTTTTTATGTTCTCTTGTTTTCAGGCTTTGTTAATTTGTAGATTTTCAAAATGATATTTGAAAAATGTATATTCATGTATTCTCTCATTTTAATATCATTGTTCATATGTTGATTCAGCTGATATTTATTAAGTATCATTAAGTTATGTTAATTTCATTTAATTTAAGGTTATGATTTAACTTATGCTCATTTGTTTTCTTTCTAATTAAAGTCCAATTTCTTTTGGCAAATACGAGCTGTTTTTTTTTTTTTTTTTTGTTAACTTTACCCAACAATTTGTTTATTTTTGTTTTATTTTAGAAAAATGTGGTCACTAAATTTATACAAAAAAAAAAAATAAAAGACAGTAACTTCTCTATTCATGAGGATTTTAGTTCCAAACTATTCTGTGTGGATATTGAAATAATATAGAAAGATAAGTAAAAAAGATAAATGCACATTAAATAGAAAAAAAATCATAACCAATTTATAAATCTCTTCCACAAACAAGCTTAATAAAAATTTGCAACACTAAACTTAACATAATAAATTGATTTGACTTGTTTGTCAGGAAGCATGTGATGTGACAATACGTACATAGAGGAAAAGCATTTAAAATACATAAAGCATTTGGTTGTATACTGTTAGAATTACTGTAAATTAAATATATAAATGTTATGTAATACTTGAGGAATTCATTATTACTTAAATAAGTTTGATCCTAGTCATGTATATTTTGAGTCTGAAGTTACAAACACAAGTTGGAAAAGGTGAAACTTTAAAATTTACGGTTTACACACTTTCACAAATGATAATAGTTTCTTCAAAACATAATTATTATTTTAAAAAAGCATATATACTATAACCTTATATAATTATTATTTTAAAATTTCACTCGCTTACTTTTGTAAAATATGTTTAAGGCTTTCTGTTCAAAAAATTGGAGATATATTGATGATTCTCTTGTAAGAGAAGTTCATCAGTTGTTCCTTTTGAAGCCTTTTCCAGACAATTTAAGGGGAAGATTTTATAGGAAAATAATTACATTTTACCTATATAGCTGATTTGAAGAATTTATTCCTGGTATAAGATATTTATGGTGTAATGATACAAAGGCTAACATCATGATATTTCAAGTATTTTCACTGAAATTCAAGAATATTTACCGGAAATATTAACATAAAAAATTAATTAATAGTTAAATGGTAATGCAGTAGAACCCTGTTTATCTATCACTCAGGGGACCAAGCAATGGTCTGAATAAAAGAGTTTGTATTGTGACAAGAAAAAAAATCATTATTAAAATGCAAAAAAATTTAACAACAGGATCTATTATGCCATTTCAATTTCGTAACTACAGGAAGAAATATTTAATTTCATTAGAGATGAAGTTAGATTTGAACCAAGTGTATTCCCCTTGTAAGATCCAAATATTTCATTAATTAAAATTTCATTTCATTTGGCTGGAACTCTGGAACCATTGAAAATAAGTACCAATTCTGATATATCGCTGAAAAGCTCTCAATGAGGGCTTACTGCAGTTAAGAAGAAGTCCAAAATCCAAATTTTTTGGATCTTGGGCTATTTTTAGACACTTTTGGTTCAGTCGATTGCAATCAAAAGGGGAGGTGCATAACTAGATGTTACAAAAGTCATAAATCCAAAATTTCTACATCCTACAGCTAACCGTTTTTCAGTTATGCAAGATACACGCATATAGATGTCATGCCGAAACTAGTCAAAATGAATTCAGGATGATCAAAATGGATATTTTCATTGAAATCTGAAAACCAAAATTTTTTGCAATCACAATACTTCCTTTACTTCATACAAGGAAGTAAAAATTATAATAAAAGCGAACTACAGTTTATATATTACTGTATGATGATTTTTAAAAAAACACTACCTATTAATTCTTTATCTCAGTTATGGCCAATTAGTGTAATAAAAAAGTAACTGTACATCAAAACAGATTTATTGTAAATGGAAAGTCTTTAATTTTTATGTTTTTAAAATTGACATCCTGTACTTGGCTGGTACATCTCCTCTTCTTTGCCCATAAAATATCCATAGGCATTGAATTTTGAGTGCTATTCTAAACACTGTATTGAGAATGCAATGCTTGGCGTCTGTGTGAGAAACCTTGGTAATCGGGGTGTTTTCACTGTTGTCATCATTCAGATAGTGTTGTACAATTATCTAATCATTGTTCAATTCTTCATTAGTGTTAGCCTCATCGTAATGTCCAGCAACCCATCACATTATGTCCCTGTGCTCAATATCAGGATGTATACCTTGTACGTCTAGGACCACTGTCTTTATGTCATCACTGGCTTTATTTTCTGTGGAAATATTGTTTTTTAGCCTTAGTATCCCCATGATTTTTTTTTCATGTTTTTTCAGTCATTTCCATTCAGGCTTCTGCAACCCTGTAAATTGCATCTTTAATTTTATTACTTTCATTGCTTGAAAAAAGTCAGCTCTCCTGTTTTTTCAAGGATGGATTCAATATACTTTCAACAGTACATATGATGTTAAAGAACAGTTTAGATCCACAGTAACAGTGCAAGATGAAAGTATAAACGATGCTGTGATTTGCTGATGATATGTTAATTCTAGTAAGTGTAAAAAAAATTTGGAAGAAACAACAAATGGCATGAAGTCCTATGCAAGAACTACCACATGAAAATGAACAAGAACAAAATGAAATATAGTAGAAATAAAGTAGATGGACCACTGAATATAAAAATAGCATGAAATTGGGAAGTAGAATTACTAAAAAATAGATGTAGGAGCAATATAAAATGCCTAATAGCAAAGGCGAAACGAGCTTTCAGTCAGAAATATAATTTGCTTAGATCAAAAATTAATTTAAACATCAGGAAAGCATTTTTGAAAGTATATGTTTGGAGCATAGCTTTATATGGAAGTGAAACTTGAAAGATCAGAATACCTGAGAAGAAAAGATTAGAAGCTTTTGAAATGTGATGCTATAGGAGAATGTTAAAAATCAGATTGGTAGACATAGTAGCAAAGAGGTGTTGTGACAAAGTGATGAAGAAAGAAGCATTTAGAAAAATATAGCTAAAAGAAGAGAAGACTTATAGGCCACATCTTAAGGCACCCTGGAATAGACGCTTTGATAATGGAGGGACAGGTAGATGGGAAAAATTGTGCAGGTAGGCAAAGTTTAGAATATGTAAAACAAATTGTTAGGGACATAGGATGTAGGGAGTACACCGAAATAAAACGACTGGCACTAGATAGGGAATCTTGGAGGGTTGCATCAAACCAAACCAGTCAAATGACTGAAGAGAAAAAAAGACTTTACTGTACCATTTTTTCAACCATGCAATATTGCCCTGATTCATAAGTTGGATGAGAAGTGCGACATGAACTGGTAGAAATATTGGTTTTAATTTCACCTTTTTGTAATTCATTTTCATTTGGTGACTTGGTGCATTATCCAAAAGAAGAAAAATGCTTTTGGTAGCAGAGTTTTTGATTTTAAATTCTTTTCAACTAACAGTACAAATTCAATGTAAAACCAGTTCTCAAAAAGATTGCAGCATGCACCAGAATCGATCATAAACAAGCAGTGAAGACATGCTAATATTCTTTAGGCTTTTGGACTCCCCAATAACAAATAATGGCAATTTATGATTTTCATCAGCATTGTTGCTTAAAACAATTGAAATTTTATTCTTTGCCAACTTGGTACCAGAAACATTTTAAAATTTTGACACAAAAGTTCTCAAGGCATTTTGTAATTTCACCCTTCCCATCAATTGTACAATTGGTTGGATTTCATTGTTTTCTTCAACTAGCTTTTTAAATTTGACCAGAAATTCATTTGCAGTGGCAGCAACTGACAATTTTTCCTTCAACAATGGCAACTTGTTTAATTCCATGATGCTTCTTCCACCTATTAAGCCATCCCTCAATTGCTGAGCATTTTTCATCTTTCCCTTCAGTCTCTTTACAAACCATTTTTTTTTTTTCTTTTATAATGGGTTCAGATAAAGAAGCATCCAGCAGAACCAAAGTCATAATGTACTCTCTAAAAGTTCCAACTTAGGCTTTCTCAGCATTTTTCGGTTTTTTAGCACATCTCCTTCAAGAGTCAGTGTATGTACTTCCAGGATTTTCTGTTTTTCCTCCTATCTTTAACTGTGGTAATGCCGACTCCCGGATCTAAAGAAAATGTTTGCATAGACTCACTCTTATCAATTCGTTTAAGCACTTGAAGCTTCTGTTGCAATACACACACTATACATTTTCGTTTTTGAGTAGCCATTAGTGAACAAACACAATAAAAAGTAATAATAAAGATTCAATAGCCTACATGCAAAATTCGTGGTAACAGCAACATTTATCAATATGATTATATGGTTAAGGATAAACATGCACTACTGAACTGTGCTGGTTAAATTAAAACCAATTTTTATCCCGTGTATAGCAGAGCTGTTCTAGCAAGGCACTTTTTCCTCTATTTTACAGTCTTACATCTACTCCCCCACACAAGCACCTTGCTATAACTGCTCGACTATACATATGTAAGACTCAGTACTATATGTACTTCTCCTGATATGACAATCAATTTTGGTGATTCAATGCACAGATAAGTTTAAGCATGCAAGTACATATTGAGCTACAGTACTGTACTGTATTGGTTGGATATACAGAGGTCAGATATGTGGGATGCTACTGTAAAATAAAATTATCAGTTTTCAGAACCCATAGTAGTTTTTCCCAAATAAATAATGTACAAATATAACATCGCATTAAAATACATCCACCTCATTTATAGATTATAGTTGAATAAAGGAGATTAAAAAAAAAAGAATTGGGTTTACAAATTACAGTGGTCAGGAAAAAAAAGAAAATGAATAGTCAGAAACATTTTGTAACTTTTGTTAATGCGACTTTGAACTTGACAAAATATAAAAATCCTGTTTTGCTGGTATAAATTTATTATAGTGTTACCAGGTAAGGATGCCCAACTCTCAGAGTATCTCATGGGTTACCATAAGTGATATTATTAACAGTCTGTTACTAATAGACACATGACAGTATTTCTAACAGAAACTCAAAGAACAGTTTTTTACTAGCATAAAATGTTTAATTACATTAAGAATAAATATATTTTAATAACAAATTTACAAGCAGTTTATTTTCTATATTATCATCACAACATGATTACCTACATAACTGTAATCATTACTATCCTTCCTAGGTTAAGGCTACACAAAGAACTAGGTACTAGGCTAATGACGGAACTAAAAAAGTACAGGATATCAAAAGAAAAACCATAAAAAATGTTTAAATGAATTTAAATAATTTCACTTTATAAATAAAGATGTAAACATGACTGTACCTCATTATTTCAGATAATAAATTCTAGCAGTATTCTAAACAATAAGTTTTTCTGCAATTACTTCACAATAAATACTAATTTTCTTCTTTTTTTTAAAGAACCATTGAAATTTTAATTTAACATCTTATAATAAAAAATTACAATACAATTTAATTTTTTCTTTCAAAGTGAAAGAAATACAAGGCTCATCAATACCCCTTTCATTGGCTTCCTTTAAAAAAAGGTGAGATTTTTCAAAAGTTAAAGATTTTCAGTAACAATTTATTTTCTCATTAGGTTATTCTATACTAGAACAAATTTTTTTCCATTTAGTTTTACTATAAAAAATGTTTAAATGTAAAACAAGAGCAAAGAACTAAGAAATTATAAATTTATTGATTTATATAACTTTAATATATTTTTATATATGATTTATACAAGTGATTCAAAGAAACAGGAAATTTTGAAAGTTGTGTTGGTAGCCGTGGGCGATTGGTACCACTTAATAAGTGGCGCCAGCCTCTCTAACCTGACCTGCCATTTAGTTGTCATGGATCCTTGGAGTGGTGCGCAACATGCATTTGCTATCAAAGCATTTTACAAAAACAATGACAGTGTGAAGGGAGTGCGTAGAGAATTTCACCGTCATTTTAATCTGGGACGGCACGACCGTGTTCCATCAGCACATGCAATTAAAACATGGATATCTAATTTTGAGGAAACTGGTTCGGCAATGAAAAAGAAACCTCTAGGCCGTGAGCGAACCATCCGTACACCACAGAATGTTCAAGATTTACAAGATGCTGTCACACGAAGTCCACATCAGTCAATCCGTCGTCTCTCAGCATCTTTACAATTGCATAGTTTAAGTGTTCGAAGAATGTTAGTGAAGGACTTGCAATTCCATCCATACAAGTTGCAGATCGTCCAGGAACTGAAACCGAACGATGCAGTTGTGCGAGCACAATTCTTTAATATAATGCTTCAGAAGATAAATGATAACGAAGAGTTTGTTCACGAACTGTGGATGTCAGACGAAGCGCATTTCCACCTCAGTGGATTAGTTAACAAGCAAAATTTCAGATACTGGGCATAAGAAAATCCTACGCAACTACACCAGCGTCCGTTGCACAGCCAGAAAGTGACCGTGTGGTGTGCTATGTCATCTTACGGTGTTATAGGCCCTTATTTTTTTGAGGATGACAACGGTCTTGCGATTACAGTGACGTCGGCTCGTTATGTAGCCATGCTTGAAACCTTTTTTGTGGAACAACAAAAGAGATTTCCACCAATTCTTAACACAGCCTGGTTTCAACAAGATGGAGACATCATATAACGAATATTGATGGCAGCTGTACGCCGATTGTTTGGACAACGCGTCATTTCACGAAATGGTGACATTAGATGGCCTCCCAGATCGCCTGATCTCTCAGCTTGCGATTACTTTTTATGGGCTCACCTTAAAAGCAAAGTGTTCTACAGTAGACCTGCTACAACGGAAGAACTAAAGGCAAAGATCCGAGAAGCAATTGCAGAAATTCCAGTTGAGATGTTACGTCAAACCATGAACAATTTAACGAAGAGACTTCGTGAGTGTTTACGTAGAAGAGGAGGTCACCTGCAAGATGTCATCTTTAAAAAATAAACTAAAATGTAAATGTTGCTTAAAATGGCAACATTTGTACAATTACATGAAATAAAATTCAATATCTAAAAAAAATTTTTCATTAACGTTATTTAATTTTAAAAATTTCCCGTTTCTTTAAATCATCGTGTATAACTGAAACTGCATAACATTAATTATAGATATTTAAAAAGTCTATGAATGAAAATTAACTGGCAACAGTAAAATTAAATTTTTATACATAAATGCGTGGTAATGAGGATTGTTAGATAAAAAAAAAAATCCTATAACATATGTGCCCTTGTTATGTTATAAAGAAAATCAATGAAATAAAATTTAATTTATTAATTAGAAAAATTTACAAGCCCAATTAAAATAACTGCAACTGAATTTATAATAAAGTAATTATTTTTAAATAAAATGAACTTACTTTAACGGTGACTTCCTCGGCTACACAATGAATGTGCATTACGGCTGAATATCCAGCACATATTATACTCTTATGTTCTAAAATTACAACCTGTAACAGAAGTAAAATCAATAACAAATTGCAGAGAAAAAGAGAAATTAAGTTAAAGTCTGACTAATAACAAATGATATTTTTCTCTTGGAGGGGGGAAGAGCTAATGAAAGATATGAACACAGAGAAGTATGGACAAAAAATAAGTCTGCTGTTACCACCACAGGGAAGATAGCATAAATAGGAAAATTAGATAAATAAAGAAAAAAAGAGTAAATGGAAAAAAATGGTATAAAGACTTCCATTGTTAGATAAATATAATAAACACTGGAAAAATAAATACAAGAGAGGAAAGAGACTGAATTAGTATTAGTGAGAAGGTTGCAGAAGTGATAATAATAATATTTTTACAGATAATAAAAATGGAACTTTTTTCTGAAGGCCTTTGAGAGCTGATTATCGGATCTTTTTTCAGTGGAGTTACTAGTAGAATTGTTATTAAGTGGAGTAACTGGTAGAATTCTTATTAATTACAACAGTCTTAAAAAGAAGAATATGAAAAGCCCTGTATGTTAATCACTGAAATTCGTAAGTTGTTTTTGTTAAATTATGGGTTTATAAATTTCAAAATAGTTCTAGTGTGTTGAGATCTTTGTTTTTACATGCTGTGTGTAAAATTTGAACTGCCTATAACTTCTTTGTATTCATGGGTTAATGTATCTAATCACTTCAGTGCAATATTTTGTGCAATCATAGTTTCATTTTTTATTCTTGGGTTGTGCATCTGTCAGTATATTTTGTAAGTTTTCTATACGATCTTGCATATTAGAACAAAGAAACAAGTAGTTTGAACTCATATTTACTTTGAAATGAAAACAGCATTGATGGGGAAAGTAGAAGACATTATTAAAATGACAAAAATTGAGATGGCTGTATCACAATCATGTATCAAGATCTTAAGAACACTAGAACAGACAAAATAATAATGCAACATTAAATATAGTGTCAAAGGACTGTTGGCAACACTAAAAGCTGAGGTTTGAGTAACTACAAAAGAAGCACATGCTGTCATGCTGATCAAGAAGCTTAACATTTAATTTACAAAATATTATTTTAAGTTCAATTTTTAACATTTAAAAAACTATTAGCTTTTTATACAACAAATGTGTAAGACAGTATTATTAAATAAACTCACTATTTATACATTATTAAACTCTTAGATATTATAGCCACAAACTTATAACAAAAGGTTTTTATCATGTATGAAAAACAAAAAGAAAACAAATTTACATTTTCTGACCCATGATTGGAATCATATTTTTCATAAAATTACTAATCACCGTAATTAACTTTTACTGCACCATTCCTTCCAATAAACAATAACTCATAAATAACAAACCTACATAAAAATAACTAAACTAGAAACAAACCTGTGCATCAAACACTTTGCCTGTTCTGGCAGGTGCAATGGGGTCACACAATACAAATCCAGGTGAAACATCTTCCTCTTCAATACCTTTCAGTTTAACTTTAATATTTTCACCAGGCGATACAGATGTTACTTCTTCATCATCAGACCATAACTGATCTACTACAACAGGTGTCTAAAAATAAATAGATAAATTGCAAATATATACTGAAAAATTAAATTGTACCTACAAAAAAATACATAATTTTATGAAAATTCAAATAATTCACCAATATATATATATATATACATAAACATAAAAATGGGAAATCGTAACTTTTAAAAAAATACTATTTTTATGGAGTTCTTATTACATGACAACAGAAGGAAATAATTTGTATGGATCTAAACAAAAATATGTTTAGTTAAGTAGGTAGGCACTAACATCGATATTTGATTCAATTTTGACAGACTTAATAAAAAAAACTACACACAACCAAACATCACAGTTCAGCTTTGTAGTCTTAAACCACATGTTCTTCAGTGAAGAAAAAAAAGATTTATTCACTTTAAATACACTGTATATCTGGAAAACTATCACGCTTTAATATTATTTTAAAATTTTCTTATGTGTTTATTTCTTTTGTTAAATTGTTTCTAGTGTTCAATTTCTTTTATTATATATTTGTTCTTGCTTGTTTAATCGATTAAATTTAAAGAATATCATAAACAATAGTGAAATAGTATCAATACATTTTTAATTGATATTATTACCTTCATTTCACAAAATATATATGTATAATTTTTATTACTATAAACATCTTTCATGTATAACACTATAACTATAATAAATATCTTTTTAAAATAATTTTTCAAGACTTTTATTAATACCACACTTCACAAATTTCAGGCATCCTCAATTTTACAGCTTAGATGCAATTTTATGTTGGCTACCAGACCAAAATTTTCATGTCACCAAGAGAGTTTCCAAGGCTCAGTCAAATTAATGTAGTAGTTACTCTCAATGACCCTGCAAGTCTTATGTAGTGAAATGACTAGAATTGGATATCCACATTTTTCTGGGGGTTCATGGTCATGTTGACACTACCAAACCAGATACACTTCTTAGACAAATCTGATGTTCTCACCAAATGTAAAGAAATGATCTGCACATCCCTAAGTAAACAAGATGCACACACAATACAGCATGCATATACTCTGTAAAAAGACCAGCATGGTCTTGCTGGTAGTAGAAGAATCTGTGGCATATCAAGGTAACATCTAACAACGCATAAACAAATTTGATGTGTGCCAACCAGATGGTACAGTGCTTCCACTGTAACGTACAGTATTCTTAGCAACCAGCACATTATTGGGTAAAATCCCACCAAATATAAAAATGTACTGTTTTTTATTTTAGCATATGTCACACTACTGACTTGAAACAAAAACCGAAAAGGGAATGGATTCAAATTATGAATATGTATTTACAGCTGGAATACCAGTAGTAAACCTTACTTAAATGTTCTTCTGTAACCCAGTGATAAGTGGGTTATAACCAGTGCATATACCTGATTTGTAATTACTGTGAAATGTTCACAACCAGTAATAGACAGGTGACTGCACAACTGAATTTAACCATTATATGACCTGGTATATCCTCATTAGGCAGTTAAGGGTTACCAGAAGCATCATCAACAGTGCATTCATCCTAATGTGGACACGATTAGAATAATTCTAATAGTTTATTAGAATAAACTAAAACTCTTAGTTCTCTAAATCTTTAGAGTTCATTAACTGCAATTCTAAATAAATAGCTTCAATCATAATAAAATATTTCAATGATCATGATAAAGGTCAATAATAAAATAAAAATTGTCCCCAAATTATCCATATAATAAATTTAAAATTAATTTAATCTTGTTCTAAATAAAATAAATTTCCTTGGACTTGGGGGGGTATCTGTACCCCTACTAAGCGCATACCCAGGTGGCAGATAGGGGAACGCTCTATAGACATACAGGGAAAGCGAGAAATAAAATATCACCCGCGGGCCGACATAAAAATAAAAAATCCAGCTGCATCTATTCCTGGATTGGGTGGCAGGGTTAGTCAGTGTCTGTTTCCCATATTAGGGACAGCTGGCTTGAGTCTCCAAGGCTTAAAACCTTGGTTGTATATCTGTAATTTCTCTGGAAATTACCAAAAAATATTATCATTTATGGATATGTATTATGTTAATAGCAGTATTACCCTAGGTGGTACCCAATCCACCAAACAAATGTGTACAAGCAGATATTCAGATTCTGGTGAATCTGTAACCTCACACTAAGTTGAATTGGAGTGACTAGGAAACCTTTTAAAAAATAGAATTTAGTATAAAAGTCTAACTTTATTGCAAACTTCAATGTAAATTCTCTTTTAAAAGCAGGAAAATTATAACTCCTAACAGACACTCTTAAAAACTCAAAACATTATGATCACAGCTCTACAAGAAACAGTTTACAGACGAAAATGTTTCTGACTCTGAAGGTTTCAGAATTTATAAAGGTAAAAGAGGTGCAAGGATAATGAAGAATATGTGTCATCTAGGTACTCATTTCATCATAAACAAGAATATTCTAAATTCTATTTTAAATTTCAAATCACGTAACAACTTTCCTACTTACATTTAAAAGCACAAATAAAATTTATATGATAGTTAATGCACACGCACCTATTAATAAAGAAAAAGTGGATAAATTAAATGGCTTTTGCAGGTCATTTCAGATACATAACATAATAATCTTAGATTTTAATGCACAGATTGAAAAGGAGAGGAAATTAAAGAAAGTAGCTAGAGAATAACCCGTGCACAAAAGAACCAATTAAAAGTGGGGGAAGATTAATAAAAATTTGCCAATCACTTTATTTGATTTTAAAATTCACAGCTTTTAAGAAACTGCTTCATAAACAGAAAACGGGATCTCACCATATTCCCACTTAGTAGATTTTCAAAAAAGAGAGTTATGTGCTAATTTAGATTCAGATCACTACATCTCTAAAATAGAATCTAAAGTAATTCCCAAAATAAAAATAAATTTAATATACTGTTACATATATTTTAGGCTTCAAAGACAAAAAAGACTGATCCTGAGAAATTAATACAAAATGCAATCAATTTTTAAAATTAACAAAAGTTAAAGGCACAGAAGGTGAAAAAACATTAAAACCAAAATGATACAAAAAGCAGAGTGTTGCATCACGTAAAAAATTTAAAAAAACATGTGGTGGACGTCAGAATGTGATCTTATAAGACAAAAAGCCTGGCAAAAGTGGAACTTCACCAAAAACGAGGAAAATAGGGAAAATTTCCTAGATCAGAAAATAAATTGGTAAAAAAGATAAGACAATCCAAGAAAAATAATGAGAAAGAACTTTTAAACCAAATAAATGAAAACTTAATAAAAATAATTCTCGCAACTTCTACCAAACATTTAAACTAAAATTAACTTAATACAATCAATGTCTTCAGCTGGAAGATGTAAACAATAACAAGGATGAGATAAATCTTAGCTAAATATTTCCGAAATTTATTAAATTGTGAGAAATCAAAAGAAACTTTTAATTTCAAAATTAAAAACCATAATGCAGATTACTGAGGAGTAATCCTAACCTCTGGATTTGGATGAAATTCAAAACTTAACTGAAGGACTTAAGAATAATAAAGCTTCTGGAGAAAGTTGGAAGAAGGCCAAAATAAATGTAAAAGATTCCCTAGTAAAAATTTGAAGTGAAATATGGAATACTGAAAAAATTCTTGAAGATTGGAGGACTGCACCTCATTCAGCCACTTCATAAAAAAGGATCCAAATAACTACAGGGGAATTTCGCTTTTGGAAGTTATATACAAGATTCTATCTAAAGTTCTTCTTAATCATGCAGAACCTCAACTGGATGAATATCAAGGTACATTTAGAAAAATACATCTTGCACAGAGCAAATATTTAATCTCAAAAAATTTATGGAATATTGTAAATGTTAAAATAGAACATGTGTTACAAATTTTATTGATTTTCAAAAAGCACATGATTTGGTAGATAGAACATCACTTTTTTTCAAAATGTTAACAGAATTAGGTTTAGATAACAAAACAGCAAACTTAAAGCAACATTAACTAACACATACTCTAAAATAAAGTTTCTGGGAGAATTATCAGATCCTTTTCCCATACAAATTGGTGTAAGACAAGGAGATGGTCTTTTTCAATGTACTCTTGAAAGATAATTAGAGAATAGAACAAAAATTTAGACAAAAATAGTGGAATAAGACTGGGAACTAAAGATTAACTGTTTACCTTTCACTAATGATATGGCATTCGCTAAAAACTAGAATGAAACTGAACAATGAAAAACAAGTTGCTATTGGGACTAAAAATCATGTTGGGGAAAATGAAAATTTTGACTAATGATAAAAACTGCCTGAATTTCCTTAGTATAAATAATAATAAAAAAAAAAAAATAGAGAAAGTGGAGAATTTCAAATACCTTGGAGAATGGATCAGATGAAATTCTTTAGACAAAAAAGCGTTAACAGTTAGCTTATAAAATGGAATCAGCTTTCCAGCTAACAAAAAACTCATACAATTTTTATCATGGAACTCATAATTTTGATACTAAAAACTGTGATAAAGCCGGAAGCACTCTATACAGCAGAAATCCTATGCCTGTGCAACAAAGTTCTACTAGAAAAGCTAATTAAAAAAAAGAAAGGAAAATTTTAAGAAAAATTTTAGGTCCTAAATTTCAAAATAATCATCAGGTAAAATTAATTCAAATATCAAAATTTATAGTAAAATTGAACAACTGTCAGATACAACGAGGAAAAGATGAACTGCATTTATTTAGAATGAATAACAGTACCATGACTAAACAAATTTTTGATTTCTTCCAGTGTAAAAAAATTAAAGGCAAATGGTTCACACAAGTCCAAAAAGACCTAAAAAACTGAAAATAACTGAAGAAATTATAAAAGAAAGAGAAATTTTAAAAGATGAAAATAAAAGGTTCCAAGAAGCGCCAAAACACAAAAACAGAGTTGAACTTTCTGAAGAACGAAGGAAACAGATATCTGGGATAAAAAATAGAAAAAAAAACAAAAAACCACAAATAAATAAATGATCTAACGTGTTCCAAGGTGAACTATTCAGGGGAAAAATAAAATAAAAAATACATTTCAACACTGTTTCCTAGGACTTGTTTACGGCTAGTTGTCAAATTAATATTACGGTTCCAACCAGCGTTTAAGCCAGTACACTATACATATGCATAAATAAATAAAAAAAGTAAAGCAGCTACTACATTACTTACCCTATTTGGCATTAATAATAAAGACTGTCCCTTTTTCATTTCTCCAGATTCTACTTTGCCCATAACAACCGTACCCATATCCTTATATTTTTCTAAAACAGGCATCAAAAATGGCCCATCCATTTTTCTATTTAGTGAAGGAAGATTATCTATAAACGTAATAAACGGGTCGCCTCTGAAACAACCAAACATTGACATATTAATAAATTTTCTCTGAACCTATTCATATAACTAATTGCAAGAATTTTTATCAATTCTAGTTCAATATTTGACTAATAGTTTTCTTTAGGAAATAATAAAAATATGCTTAGAATATTAAACTGAGGTTATGTGCCTTGGTTTTGCTTTCTAGGGTAGTTTAGTTTTAAAATCATAAATTATTGAAATAAAAATATTTTTTCAGAAAAACTGATTTCTTTACAATGCAGAATGAATGATTTTGTTTAAATGTTGAGTAAGTAAAACAAGATAATACAACTTCAATGTTTCAAATTACTAACACAAAGAATTTAGCATTTTTTTTATTTTAGTTACATTTTCAGGATGACAAATTTTACTGTTAGATAACTATACTATTTTAATTTAAACAAATAACCATTTAGTAAGCCTTAGAAATCTTTATAAAGTATTACAGTCATGACATTGTGATTTTTTTTAATAAGGTAAGATATATCTATATTTTCAGTCTCTACATAACAGATTAAAAATTAATATTAATTAATAATAAATATTTATTCAACATTTAGTTATGCTCTATAGTTGTATAATTTCAAATAACCTTACATGTAATCAAAATTTAATATTTGGTTAATTTAAAATAAATTAATTTCAAAGTAGCCATCCTAAAGTAATACAAAGTATTCAATTGTTTTTCACAGTTTTAAACAGTTGTTTCAAATATAGATCTAAACAAATTAAATTAAAAAAAACTTTTAATCAATTCCAACTTACCTGTACCAAGGACATATTTTCTCATCTAATTTATCTTTAAGGCCTAATCCTGTTAAACCAGAAACTGGCATAAATGAGAGATCTTTAGCTGGATTAAAACCGAGCTTTTTAAGGTAAGGAAGAATTTTATCTCGACATTCATTATACCTGGAAAAAATATAAATCCATCAATATGATATATTATAAAAAAGCACCAATTTATAATGTTGCTCTATAAATAAGATTTTACTCGCTTACTAATTTTACAAATAAAAATAATTTACAAAAACCTTTTTCTTTTATCAAATTAAAAATAAAATTTATTTCAAAAAATAATTAAATTTTAAAAACAAAATTAACCAATTTATAATTTACAATAATTAATTTCATATCAGAAAGATTGTTTCCAGCTAACTTCAAATATTTTTTTTTAGATAAAATGTATGCCATCAATTTCTTGATGGCATCACATGATTCCAATCTTCATTAGTTGATTATAAGAGTTTCAAGTTGCTGCATCACTAAGTATAGTACTTACAGTCTGTCGAAGAGGAGAATTGGGCGTTCTTTTTTTTTTTTAAATGGAACTACTGGAAATTTATCAGTGATTAAATAATTTTTCTGAAAAGCTTAAGTACAAAGGAAATTAAAGAAGAGCTCGATATAACATTGGGAGACTCTTCTCCATCAACTACAACGATTACACACTGGGTTGCAGAGTTTAAAATGGGTTAAACACACACCAACAATGAACCATCCAGTGGATGCAAGTGACTATGCCAGAAATGATACAAAATGTGCATAAAATCGTTTTGGCAGATTGACGAGTGACAGTGAATGAATTAGCAGTCTGTAGGCATATCAACTCAATGCGTACACTATATTTTGCACTAAAATTTGGGCAGGAACAAGCTGTTTGCTAGCTGGGTGCTGTGTTTGCTCATGCCCAACCAAAAATGGTGCCAAAAAACCATTTCAAGCGATTGTCTCAAGCTCTTTCGATGCTATTCAGAGGAATTTTTAAGTCAATTTGTAACTGTTGATGAGACTTGGATTCATCACTACACTGCCAAGACAAAACAATGGGTTGAAAAAGATCAGCCTGGTCCAACAAAAAGCAAAAACAACTTTTCACGTGAAAAAGTTATTGCAACCGTTTTTTGAGATGCACGTGGAATATTTTCACTGATTATCTTAAAACAAGTGCAATAATAAATGGTGAATATTAAACAAACCTATTGCAGCATCTCAGTGATGAAATTAAAGAAAACGACTAAATTTGGCAAAAAAAAAGTGGTTTTCCATCAATACTCCAGCTCACAGTTCAGTCTTTGCAATGGCAAAAATCAATGAATTACGGTTCGAATTGCTCAAACACTACTCCATATTCATCTAATCTGGCTCCTAGTGACTATCATTATTATGTTTTGTAAGCTAAAAAAAATGGCTTCAAGGGAAGAGATTTTCCAACAATAATGAAGTTATTGTTGCTGTAGGTGATTATTTTATTGAGTAGAATAAATCAACCCACCCAACTGGCATAAGCACTCTTGTGGAGGAACGCTAAACTAAGGATATAGACCTTAATGGTAGCCTAATATTGAAAAATAAATTACAATGTGCCCAGAAAAATATTATTTCTTATTCCGGCCCGGAACTTTTCACTCTATCACATAAATTTTACTTTTTATCTAACAAGCAGTGTAGAACTATCTTAAACTGTAGAAATCCAAAATTTCTAGTTAATTCAGCAAAGCAGTTATGCACATTACAAAGTAATCAAGACACATACAAACAGCAGAGGGTCATAATGAATTTACAGCAAGCCACATTCATCAAACTAAACAACTAGATGAATAAAATTATTTGGATATCTCAATTCCTGAATTTAAGAGCTTATTAATCTTGTTAAATTCTATCATTACCACACACTATAAAATTTAATGCTAAATGTTAAAACAAATGTGAAAATAGTTATTAAATAAATAGCAGTAAATAGTTGTTAATTGTTTTACACCTTATTGAAACCCAAGATTAAAAGCAACAAAAGAAACTGTAATACATCAAATTATATGCAAACAAACCTTTCCTCAGACCATTCAACAGTTGGATCATCCATTTTATTAATCAGAACTACCAAATGCTTTACTCCAGCTGTTTTTGCTAACATAGCATGCTCTCTTGTCTGACCACCACGATCAAAACCAGTTTCGAATTCACCTTTTCTCGCTGATATAACCTACAACAATAAAATTATGATCACAATAAAACTGATAAAACCACTGCTACACTGCTAAGTCTCATATTGCATACATAAGCAGTACAAATTAAAGTACACTACAGGTCAGGAGACCTGACATTAGATATAAGTCACTCTTGGAAACTGCTATAGTCATTCTCAACTTGATTGTTCTACAATATCTGGAAGGCCTAAGAAAGAAGCATCATGAAGACAAGTAAAGCAAGGAAAACACCACCAGCGAAAGCTGCATGCAATGAAACAGTTAAATTATTATTAAAATTAAAACAGAGAGGAGATCATTAGATCCCATCAGTATTTTTAGAAGATAATGGGCAAAGCAACTGATGCCACTCAAAAAAAAAAAAAATAGAGCTAATTGACTCCCTGTATTACTTTTGATGATTTATCAAAATTTATTAACTATTCGCTTAAATATTTAAAAAATAAAAAATGTATTTTTTAGAAGTTTACTGAATAAAATGAAATGCTAAATTGTTCTGTACCTAATATTAATAACTTTATATTTTGATATTAAAAAAGGACAGTAATAAAATTTAATAGAAAAAAGCTTATAAATATTCAAAAATAAAATTACCTTTTTCGTTTAAAAGAATGTTTAAAAAATATTCAACTATCATAATTTAACTTCCATGAATATACAAAAAATTATCAATTGTAAAAATTTCCCTGCCTTTAAATACTTTCAGCTAGTGTACATTTTAACTTTGTCGTGAATTTTTCTGCTATAAGGATAGCAGAATAACTATAACTATAAGGATATTCATACAAAAAATTCTGAGTTACTGCAAAATTAATTAGTTTAATAGGTGTACACAAATAACTTATGTGTATACAAATAGGTGGTTGATTATGTGTAAATAATTACTGACTAACTAATAACTGTCAACTGAGAATAACAAATTAAAGCCAAAGGATTTTTCTGGAATTTTTACTCAATATTATCAAAACACTTCAAAAGCTAGTTGTTCTACTGGATATTATGAATGAAAGAGAAAATTAACTAACAGGTATTTTCAAATAAAAACTGTATAATTAGCTGCATCATTTACCATAAAAAACATCCAGTAATCATACCAACAAAATAAGTCTTTGATACATTCAGCCTATGCTGTACAATTGACAGCAGCACATGTAATCTTTTAACAACAAAAACTGTGGTTTTCTGGTTTGTGGGTTTTAGCATTCTTACTTATAACCTCCAACTTTTGCATAGTATACATGTACTTACTAAAACAGCTAAATCAGCTTGTGCGGCACCTCCTATCATGTTTGGAACAAAACTTTTGTGTCCAGGTGCATCTAATATTGTAAAATGTTTTTTGTCAGTTTCAAAATACGCTCTACCAACTTCCACAGTTTTACCTTTTTCTCTTTCTGTAACAAATAAAAAACACAATGTGAAAAGCAAGACAAGCTTAATACAGATGACATTTTTAAAGTAAGGTCTGTTTTGAATTTGCCGTTCTATACACAGTGTAAACAAGCGATGTTTGTGTTGCTCATCTATTTCAAACAATAGCCCAACTACAAGCAACAATGATTTACTCATTTTGTTGTTCTTTATATTTATATAATTCTTATATTTCTTTATATTTATCCATTTATAATGAGTGCTACAATTTACGATCCTGCCGAATGTGAAGTAAGAGGTGTAATCAGATTTTTGATAGTAAAAAGCAATTCTTCAGCTGAAAGAAATTCACAGGAAAATTTGTGATGTTTATGGGATGAATATTATGAGCGACACCAAAATAGACTGTGGTGCCATTCATTTCACAAAGCATGAATGTACATTTATGAAGAATTAGCAGCCAGCCATCAGTATTAATAGATCATTTGATTGAAAAAGATGATAAAAATCTGAGAAAACCGGTACTTCACCATGTCACAATTATCTTTGACGTTTTACAATCTTTGACTGATGAAGTTTTGACTGAAAAACTGGGATGTAGAATATTGTGTGCAAGATGGGTACTGAAGATATTAAAATACACTCAACGAAAAACATCTTTCTACAGCTCATGCATTTTTTTGCATTACGAAACAAAGTGCTGAGTAATTTGATTGATTTTTATAAGAGATTAAATATGGATTTTTTATTTGAATGTCAAGACAAAGCAGCATTCAATCTTATGGTGGCATTCATCATCTCCTAATCAAAGAAGTTCAAACAAAAACATTCAGTAAAGAAGCTTATGGCTATTGTTTTATGTGACAAAAAGGGTGTCCTGGTTGTCAAATTTAGGATCGCAGAAATACCGTGAAAGTCAATACATGTTGTGAAAGATCTTGAACCACATGGGATGTGCTATATCATAGGATTTTGTTTTTCAATGAAAATGCCTAGCCACACACAGCAAATCAGACATTAAGACAATTGGAAATATTTTGTTGGAAAAATATTCTATCATTCAACCTACAAGCCCTGATTTAGCTACCAGCGATTATTTTCTTTCTTTTTTTACCTTAAATAGTAGCTTGCATCTTAAACATGTGACAATGGCAACAAACTGTAAAATGGTGTTAGTGAATGGTTTATTTAAATCACTAGTGGTGGAATTTCTTGAATAGTGTATGAAGAAACTATAAAATGTAATGTACTATGAAAAATGTGTTGAAGTGAAGGCAGCTATGTAGAAAAATAGTAAATAAATTTATTTTTTATGTAAAAGTAATAAAGTTTGTTAACATTTTTCAATTTTGTTTTTATTTCTTAACAGGCCTTACTTTATAAACACAATACATAAAATAAGAAATTATAAACTTACAAATAACAATTATAAAAATCCTATATATATTCAGTTCAATAAAAATTAAAAATATCTTACTTAAATCATATGTACTTTTAGGATTACTGAAGTTAATCCTTCATTAAACTCTACATTAAAACTAATTAAATTTGTTCTTATAATGATACTAAAATCTTCTAATAGAAACATTTTATTTTATTTAGTTGGAACTTTATAATTAAGGTATCATGTGACTTAGTAAAATTTGTTTTAATTTATTTTTATCTTTCATGTCTCAAAAGAAGATTAATATATACTCTTGAAAAAGAAAATAATTGCTGTTATGACTGAACCCTTAACTGATTGCCACTTCAACCATTAGTATTACGTGTATTCCTTACCAGAATGGACAGGAATCAGAAGACCACCACCACCAGATCACATTAAGAATGTAATATCTCGATAGACCTGTTGGGAGTCTACTCTACACTCCATACAAAGAAATTGGATACACAAAAGAAACAATTATAGATATTCAAGAGAACAGATTAGGAGGTGGTTACACAAGGAAACATGCACGATAAACAACCCTGCGCACAGGAAATAACATTACCGTATTTATTTTGAAGGCCTAATGGCATTAATGCCCAAAGGCACAATCTTTTTCCAATCAGGAAATTTCAGTCATTATTTTTATCCAACATACTACAAGCAGCATATTTTCTGATCTAAGATTTTTGTTAAAACAGTTTACATAAATGTTATAAACATTTTTCATCCAAAAAGTAACACATCATCAAAGAACAGGCTCACACTATCTAAAGGAATACCATTGCTCATATTTAGCATTGGATGACAGGTTACTTAAAAATGAAGTACTAAAAAAAAAATTAATAAGATTAAGTTAGACACCACCAAAGCAATGAAAAATTACTTGTGTTCATTCTAATAAAGCTTTCAAATTATTTCAGTGCATAATCAGCTAGGTATGCTAGTGATATAATGAAATCTATACCTCGAACAAAATTGTGATCTTTTTCTCTCCAATTTGATGGTTATTTAGATTACTTTATAATAACACATCTGTGGTTAATTTTTTTCTATTTTTCATATCGGTTTATTTTAAGTTTTTTCTTAGTTTCAATAAATAAACAGATAACTGTGAAACTGGCTGTTTTCGATTTCATGACAAATTAACTACAAATTTTATCGCCTATAAATAAAACTCCTCTTGACTTAAACAAATTAGTATACAATACGTACATTATTACAACAAAATAACAAAAAAGTAATCATCACAATAAAATCAATCTACTTTATAAACATCACTTTTAATTATTAACATGGGTATTTTTCATTATGAAAAACTTTACTTACCTTCTTGATTAGTATCAAGTGCCCACGAAAGATACCATGATTCTCTACTTCTTTCCTTAGCTTCTTTTTCATATTTTTCAAGCGTTCTTTTATCTACCATACCAGTTAATGCCATTATTTGACCACCAATTGTTGATTTACCAGCATCTATTATAAAAAAAGGAATAATTAATATAATGTAACAACAATAACAATACCAAAGAGAACTAATGAAATACATTTACTTTAAAATGTCACTTTTTCATGTATAATTATAAAATTGATTTCAAATAAATAAATAACTTGTTATACTGCTTCAACTTCTATCTTTCTCTCTCCGAATAATTGCAATAATAAAAAAAAAAGGTGTCTCTTTATGCCCATATATGACATTAAAAATTCATCAATACTAAGGGATGAGTCATGGGAACAAAAGATTTTTAAAATTAAAAAAAAAATAAATAAAAAATAGCTTACTTATTTCTAATTATGTAATTATACCAAATATTATGCTATTTGAGCGCATAATTTATTTTTTAAATAGCATGTGTAAATTGACCTCAATCGTTCGTTAAATACTGCACTGTTGCAGCAGCCTGTCCTGCAGAATTCACATCACTGCTTGCACAATGTTGTCTGACATAGCGCTATGATCTGTTCTCATATGAAGGTACCAAGTTCATTTATGTATTCCTAGGTTTGATGATGAAACCCACTTGGATAGTCTAGTGGTGAATAAGTCTTCCCAAATCAGCTGATTTGGAAGACGAGAGTTCCAGCATTCTAGTAAAGTCTAATAGTCAGTTATTTTTACATGGATTTGAATACTAGATTGTGGATACCAGTGTTCTTTGGTGGTTGGGTTTCAATTAACTACATATCTCAGGAATGGTCAAACTGAGACTGTACAAGACTACACTTCATTTACACTCATACATATCATCCTCATTCATCATCTAAAGTATTATCTGAAAGATAATTACCGGAGACTAAACAGGAAAAAGAGAAGAAAGAAGGTTTGATGAGGAACACTCTAGACTTAAGGTAACCCCAAGAAAATAATTACATACCAACAGGTCTGGAAAATGTGCTGGAACATCTCTTCTGGAAATTAAATAGCCTGGATACATCTCTTGAACTACTGTCATAAATGCTCTGGCAATGTGGGTCATTACCCTATCGTACTGGAACCACACCACATTCAAGTCAAGCCCACAATAATGCAGTTCAAGAGTGAAGAATTCCTGTAACATCATTGTATCCAGCAGAAGAGATTGTTACCAATTCCCTTCCTCTTCAAAAAAAAAATAAGGGTCTACGATTGCAAAACTTGCCACAGCTACAATGGGCTATGAAAAGAAATCATATGAAGTTTCTGAGGATTTGAATCAGATTAGTAATGAAATTTTCTTTGTTCACTGTATCAGATTAATAAAAATGTACTTTGTCACTCATTACCAAGACTATTTCCCATCAGTAAAGAAGAAAATTCTCACAGATATCACAAGATTTGCTCACCTAGTGATGATGAATAATTGAATAAGAGCACTTAAGTCACTTAGTTCTTGCACCACTATCATTTTATTCAAACAAAAATTTTAAACTTTTGCTAAGAGATATACAAAGGCTGCAGCATACTTTCTGGTTGAGTATGAGAGTTCCTTTATTGCTGCCCTGCTCGAGTGTCAGAAAGGCTATGTTTTTAGGGATTCTCACAGTGTCCCATTAGTTTGTTTTCCATTACAGAAGCATTATGACAGAACTTGTTTGTCCACAATTTTATTGTGTTGCTACTAGGAATGACATCATGACCTGGGTTATTGAAATGTCAAAATCACAACCAAATTATAATTTTTTAAATGTTTTCACTACCAATGTGTGGTATACAGCAGACCACTGCTCCATTGTTACTGATTTAACATCAACACACAAGATCATATCACAGTCTGTCATATTCCTGCCTCTATATTCCTGTCTTAACCTATTTTGCTTTAAAAATATCAAGTTTCCAAGGCTCATTCTATACAAAATATATAAATAAACAAACACTTTAAAAAAAATAGTTATGAGTAGAAAAAATAAGTCCACAATTTAAACTGAAAAACAATGGTGGTACAAAAGAAATTCTTGTCAAATTATTATTAAAAAAAATTGTGAAGTCAAACCTGATCTGTAACCATACATTCCTGACTCATTAAATAACATGTGTTACATTTTTTGTTCTTTTTTTAAATATTTCTGAATAATAATGAATTGAATTAAAAACTGATTTACTCAACAATTACTGCAATTCTTTTGTTGAAATCTATACAAATATTAAAGACATATTCATCTATAATAACACTTGGCTGGTTAATTCAATTTATATCATAATTTATTTAATAAATCTTGTCAGCACTATGTTCCACAATCGTGTGTGAATATATATATATAATCTGTATCACTAAAGTAATAAGGCTAGTTTTTGTGCTACAATTCATTTTCCCAAGTCTTCTTTTTAGCATGACCCATATATTTTAAATGGGACTCAGGTCAAGGCAGTTCCCTGGCCACGAGCACTTAAAATGTTTGGTTTTTGAAGAACTATTTTGCTTTCTTTAACGTGTGATAAGGTGTTTCTTCTGCATAAGAAACTATTTTTCTTTGGTATATATTAATGTATTGATCCGATTTCATCATTCCATTCACAGACACATGTGCTCCTGGCCCTTCATGTGTAAAACATCCCCAAAAGATCTTTTTGGCTGGGTGTTTGGAAGCTTTTTGCAGGTAGGCTGACATAGCAGTCTTTTCATCTGCTGACTTACGTATGTAGGCTGTCTACTTTCTCCCCTTGGACAAAGAAGTCTCATCTGAAAAAAATAACTTTTTTCCACTACTCAGTAGTCCATTCTTTATGTTCCTTTGCCCATTGAAGTCTTTTTGTCTTTATAACCTGTCAGTAACTGCTTCTTTTTTGGTTTCAGAGCAATCCTTCCCACTGCCAACAATCTTCTACGAATTGTCATTTCAGAAATATTAATCCCACGGCTCTCTATTAAGTCCCTATTAAGGTCAACAGCTGACAATCGTGCATTAATTTTGCTTTTTCTTATTAGTAATCGATCCTGTGTGGGCAGGGTTTTCTTTTTCCTTCCACATTTTCCTTTTCTCTTTGGAGAGACAGAACCTGTTTCCTTAAACCTTTTCACGATTTCAATTGCAGTACCTAATCCCACACTACATTCATTGGCAATCAATCTTTGAGTCATTTGTATGTGTTGGGACAGAGCAACAATTTTTTACCACTTTCGTGGGGTTATACCCATTGTATTAATTAGAAACGAATAACAAACTTATAACAGAAACTCACACAGTCACTAAAAACTAACTAACAATGAGTTATAAAAGCACAAAAGCCACCAATTCTGTTCCCATATGAACTAACAACATAACCTGAAACACCAAACAAGCAGTCTGCTACAGAATGAAAATTCCCTTTGTTTGCTACTGTAAGCGCGCACACACACAATTACAGCCCAGTACATGGTGTCATGATACTTTGTTTAAACTATCAAATAGTTTAAACTGAGAAAGAATACTGTATAACTTACTGCATTTTATTAAAACAAAATAAATCTTATATTAAAGTATAATTTTGCAATGAAAATGATAAAAAACATTAAGCAAGGATACAACAATATCAATTTATTAAAAGCCAGTTTTTGTTATTGTAGATAAGTTATTAGGTCAATTTCCACCATTTAGCTCCCATTATGCTGAATATAAAGACTTTTCACTTTCACGACTTTCACAATAGCAATTTGTTTTAACAAATAGCTTCACAGGTCATATACAGTGAAACTTTCCTTTAGCGGACTCCTCTTAATACCATACACCTTTAGATTCCTCGGCAGTTTTATACTGGTATTAATGAATAAAATACTTTCTCAAAACAGACCTTCTTAATAAAAGATGTACACAATAACTTTACTAAAAACTGTTTAATTAGTTCTAAAAAACAGACTTCAGGAATAAAAATTGTATTTTCCTTATTTTATTTTATTCTCAGTGTGACTAATCTGTTTACCTGCTGTGAACTGCATCACTTTCCACTTAGATGTTGATGTTATGATTTCAATCAATTCAACATCCAGCGTGATTCATCATCAGTTGCTGTCCAAGTGTATACTGTACACATTGAACACAGAAAATATTTTTTGTTACAGTATAGTACTGTATTTTTCTTGTAGTACATATTCTATATATACATTCAATTATGTATTTTATAAAAATTGTTATAACCACCATTATCATAACTTAAAATATCTCAAAATCGTAAACACTATACATTAAAAGAAAAAGTAACAGTTATAAATGTCTACAAAAAAGAAAAACTCAATGTGTATGTGAGATATGGCAAAACGTTTTTATGTCGGGAAAATTCAAATAAGTGATATCTTAAAAAGAAAATTTGACATCCTAAAGTCAGGGACTGAAAATGACAATCAGTTAAGTAAACTTGCATTTCTAAAATGCCAGGTCTAGGTGGTTGACAATTTAACTTATGAGTGGTTTTGCAGGGTTCATGCTAACATTCCGGTCTCTGGAACTTTGATTGTGAGAAAGCCCTAGAAATTGCTAAAGAACTTTTTTCACAATGAATTTAAAGCATCAGGGGATAGGTTAGATAAACTCCGAATTAGACATAACATTTCATACAAAAATGTTTGTGGTGATGCTGGTGCTGTGGATGAGAATTTAGTGTCTGACTGGAAGTAAAAGATAAATGACATATGCACGAGGTTATCATTAAATATTTTTAATTGTTACCTGAATAAACAAACATTTGGTTCAACTGGATAAAATTCAAATGATTCAGTTCAACTAAATAATTATAATGGAAAACATTCAATTATTAATTGTTAACTGAAAGAAACATTTTTAATTGTGATGAAACTCATCTTTTTTCTGGGCTTTTCCCAGTGAAACATGTATTTGAAAGAGGAAAATGTACAGGGGGAAAGGATATCAAAAGAAAGACTGACTGTTATGTTGGCTGTGAATATGTCAAGTAAATTTGAAAAACCACTAAAAAGCTGCAAAGCCAAGATGTTTTAACAGCATGAACATGAATTCATCAGAAATTGAATGGTATTCAAATAAAAAATGTTGGATGACCAGGGACATAATGATGGACTGACTGTTAAGCTCTGATCATAGAATAGGAGGCAAAATAGGAAAGTCATACTATTCTTGAACAATGCAAATCCTGCCTTAATGTTAGCTTACAAAATTTAAAATTGGTATTTGTGTTCCCAAATAATATTGCAGTATGTCAACCACCTGATCAGGGGATCATTCAGAACTTAAAAATTCAGTATAGAAAAAAGTTATTACGATTACTTATTGTCAATAATGTAGGTTACGAATGCTGATAAGCTTTCTAAAAGTATTAGTGTGCCGGATGCAGTTTAATGGATTCGTATAGCTATAGAGCAGGTTACTACTACAACAGTGAGAAATTGTTTTGTAAAAGCTGGTAAACCTCCACAAACTAACTTCAATTCTGACACTGAAAATCTTACTAAACCAAACGAAAATTCTGTGAAACATAGTGAATTACAAGAACTTGCTAAACCAATTGGAAACTACATATAGTATCCAAACATTGACAACGCGCTTAACACAGAGTACGTATTGACTGACATCCATGATCTTGCTGCTGTCTCAGACTTGACTACTTCCAAAACAAATGACAATGACTCTGAAGATGATATGACAATGAACTCTGATTTACCGTCATGAGAAAGGAAGCAAGAGAAGAGGTTAGAAAATTAAAGCAATATTTCTTATTAAAAAGGATTACCAGAAGGCATTACTTTGGAGAACAGAAGTGCAGTTGCTTATTGAAAAGAATACGTACCAGTACTTAGTTCAAACTAAGAAGCTATTTTAAACTATCTACATATAAATTGTACATATCTGTTTTTGGTTTATTATCTGATTTTTACATTATTTTTTGTACATGTGTTGTTTACGCCATTGCGTAAAGTTGTTTTATTCCAATAAATTCAAGGTTATAGTTGAGTCTTGTAGTTTACAGGCTTGGTAAATCTATTTAGCATTTTTGTAAGGCTTATCTTACGTGTATTTTTAAAATAGGTTGTTTGGGTTTGTTTTCGATATCATTTTCTCTCGGCGCCAGCTTGAGTGACTGTTGCGTCATTTTTAATAGTGTCAGCGTATTTCTCTCATGCATTATTTATTGCTGTTTAGTCTTAATATATATTAGTCTTAAGTGTTTTTTATTCTCAATATTGTCATAGTTCCTAGAAGACATTTCTCTTTGTCTGCCCTGATGTCATTTCTTCAACTTGTGCCTATTCAGAAATTATTTTATCAGTCTTACATAATCCTTTAATGGTCTGCTTGCTTGTAGATTATTTTTGTTTTGTCTTCGTTCCCGAATTCCACTAGTTTTCTCTAATCTCACTTAAACACTACCTCTTGTTGCCAACACACACTCTCTTCGGTCTATTGCCTTAGTTTGTTTCCCCCTCTTCTCATCACGCCACTATTTCTTCAGTCCAGGAAAGACTCTCATGGTGTTTGGACCTGTGACTCGGTCACGTGTCTCTCTCTCTCTCTTATAGCTTGGCTATTCTCGTCGCCTTTGTGCACTCTTAACTGTGGCAATACTCCGTCTCCATATCGTCTTGTACTCTGTTGAAAGTGGTTCTGTTACTACAAAACCAGCCAAGTTTATCGATGCAGTATTCTCTCCAAACTCATTACTACAAATCTGAGACGCCACGTCTTGTTCAACTTCTAAACAACGTTTTACCTCTGTTTTTCTTGATACGCCATTGTAGACTACGCCAAGGATAAACTGTATGTATTTATGTGTACTTCAATTTCACAAGACCATTTTTTACAAATATTTATGTGTGATTAAGGCAAGTTCAAATTATTCATTATTTATTATATTAAACAGTTATGTTATTAGTAAAATCAGTGAAATACTCAATTTATTGTATATTATGAATTTGAAATTCAAGACTTATACAACCATTTCTTCATTCAAGTATAGTCACGCAAGGTGGCTTAGTTAAAGGTTATGTTTCATTTTTCATGTGTAGTACATTTTATGTGTTATTAATGCCAACTATCGATATTATCAAATCTACTTGTAATTAAACACTATTTCAGAATTATAAAACATATGTGTGATATCTTTCATATATTTTATTGATAACTATTATTAATAATATTCTGCTTGTTCATCAAATGTCTATGTTCAAAAGTCAGTTACTGAGGGTAAATTACCTTTACTTGAAATGTTTATTGTAATTACCTCTATCATTTAATCTAATGTAATTTGTTAATCGCAGAGATTAATTCTTATCTATTCATGAACTGAATTCTCATTACTCTTCTTATATTAATCTAAAAATTATAACTCCTGAAGTGAAGTCGTATTGTGGACTTCTCTGTAATTAATATGGTAATTTGTTCTAATAATGTATTTAGTTATTTAAACTGATTTTTAGATTCTTACTCAATACAAAAGATTTTCAATCTTTTATATTTATATATATTTATTTATTTAATATTTATTTGAAATATGTATATTTATGTATTTGTCACTTATTATTATAATTGATATGTTGATTTCAGCTGATATTTCTTGTATAATTTCTGTATAGAATTAAGTTATGTTTATTTCAAAATTTCATTTAATTTTTTAAGGTTATTTTAAAAATAAGGTTAAGTTGTTTTTTCTGTAATTAAAGTCCAATTTCTTTTGGCAAATACGAGCTGTGTGTCATTTTATTTTGTTAACTTTACCCAACATGTGTTTTGATTAATATTCTTGTATACTGTAGCTTCTTTGATTAAAATTTTAATATTTTTTTTGCTTACATTGTTTTTACTCAATTTTAGTGTAATAAAGTAATTTTATTGGTAGATTACGGTAATAGAGTATTATTTTTTTTATTCACATATGAACAGAGAGTAGTTTTTATTTTCAGAGAAACAATAAAAAAAGGCTTGAATTTTACAAAGTCGTCTTAATTAGAAACTAATTTTTTTTTAATTTACATAAAATAAATATAAAATACTGTTGTCCTAATTCAAAGTATTTTTTTTTTTTTTTGTACAATAACCAAATATAATACTGAATTAACATTTTTCTAAATAGCAGATGCCTCTATATAACACACAGATTGTTGTACAGAAGCCATGTCCAATATTGGGAAGTTTATTGTAATTAGTTAATCCTTTTCTGCTCTATAATTTTTTTCTTATGGATTTAATTTTCATACATATATTTTTTAAATTACTATTTATAAAAAAAAAAACACATGGCATCACAGATTGTAACATTAGATGATCGCTTAGAAAATATTATTTAAGCTGCAGCAAGCTTTGCTAGACCAACTGCTGATTTCTTTTTAAATTTCTTATTGATAACTATATTTCTCTAATTGATTAGTATGCCATTGTCCAAAATTTGATAAACAATGCAGATTATTAGATAAGAGTGTAAATAGAATATAAAATGTATTCAGTAACAGTCACATAGTAGGAGTAAATCCATGCAGAAAATATAACATTTAACATGTGGAGTTAAAATATCCATCAGGAAAATTCAATAGCGAATTCACAGTTCACCCTTTCACATTCTATTTCAAAGAAAATTATGTATTACAATAAAAAAACTCTGTATTTTAAGTGATACAGCCACATTTTATTCCTTTCAAAAACTTTTAACAGACCATATCAAGGGAGTACATCAGAACATTAAAAAATCTCATCTATTTTACTGATGCTGCTTCAAGTCAATATAAAAATAAAAAGAATTTTGCTAATTTGTGCAGTCAAAAAAGACATCAACCTTGAAGCCAAATGGCACTTCTTTGGATCATCCCATGGGAAAAACGCCTGTTATTGTGTAGGAGGAACAACAAAACGAGAGATGGCAAAGGCCATTAAACAGTTAGATACTAAACGTTGATGAAATGTATTAATTTTGTTATCACAAGCTGAAAAACCTCAAGTATTTTTTTATTAAATCAGATGAGGTAACTAATTTTTCAGGAACTCAAAAAAAACTGTTTTGACTACTGTGAAAGAGTTGTTAGTACTAGAAGCTACCACAAGTATGTTCCTGTGTCAGAAGGCATTGTAAGATGTTAGCTTACTTCAGGCTCCAAGGACTCTGAAGACCATCCTGTGTCAAGTATTCTACCACTTTCACTTAAAGAAAAAGACTCTATTGCCTGTGTGTATGACGATCAGTGGTGGATAGGAGAAGTGGTAGATATTAGCCTCAGAAATAATGATGTGCAGGTTCATTTTATCCACCCACATACATCATTTCAGAAGTCTCAACAAGACAAAGTATGGATACTGATCTGCAAAGTTCTGAGAAAGTTGACATTACTTTAACTAACTACAGTGATAGGTCGTTCTCACATAATTTCAAGAGAATTATCAAAAGATATATCACAGCTGTTAGTTAACCACACTAAATAATAAACTTTTATTGCTACAAAAACAGGCTATTTCATTGAAGAATAAAATTTTGCCACAATTTATTTTTTCTTTGACGGTGTTCACTAAAACAAACAAATATAAAAATGAATTTTTGAAAAAAAATGTAGGCTACTCATTGAAATCTCAGTTTTGGTAAGTTTTACAACCATCTTGAATCAAAATTGTATTAAGTTACTGGATTGGTTAAGTTAAATTATGACCTGTCACTAATAATTAAAAAAAAATTTATAAATATTAAAATGTCAACTTCATCAACATAGGGGCTAAATATAACAAATATATTAAAAAATTTAAAGTGTACAGAAAACAAGAAACTCCCTCCCTAGGAGCACTTATTTAGTTAGTCAAAATGGTATTGCTTTAACAGGTTTTTCATGATTTTTGAGAAGTTATAACTTTTTTATTAGTAAAATAAACAACAAACCTTTTTATTTGCCATAAACATCTACAAAAACACTAAGTTGGGAAAATTTGAGATTTTTATCACCCGCCCCATCAGAGTTTGAATTTGAAGCCAAAATTTGAATGAAAAAATATTTGTATTCAAAAATTCATAAAAATTTAAGGATAAATATATCACCATTAATATTATTTATGGTAAAATACTACTTACATATAACAATAATTCAAACTGTGTATTGAAAAAAATTACCAAAAGT
The DNA here is from genome assembly GCF_047948215.1 of Lycorma delicatula. Lineage (NCBI taxonomy): Eukaryota > Metazoa > Arthropoda > Insecta > Hemiptera > Fulgoridae > Lycorma > Lycorma delicatula. The sequence continues at coordinate 79,438,541 of NC_134463.1, forward strand.
GAAATTACACTGTTTTTCATGTTCCAAATTTATTGATAATTTTCTCACAGAAAGAAGAGAGGTAGGTAAATAAACCACTGGATCAATCATTTGCCCTGAGAAAATATGACTAAAATGCTTTTTGTTTCATCCTTCCAGCCAATAGTTTTTTAGTTACGATACTTTCCGTAAACCCTTACAATCACAAAAATAAATGTGCACACCATACAAAAATGGCCACCACCGGTGGCAGAAGGCTTAAATAAAAGATTTCAAAAAATAGTTTTAAGGTCCTAAAACATGTAGGAAACAAGTGGGCAAGTTCAATTTTTCTGGAATTGGTCAAACAACCAGCTCATGTATTTTTGGGACACTTCAAATGGATTGATCCAAAGATGAATACTTGTAACTGATTGAAACTCCAATGAACAAAGCACACACTGAAACTTCTGTTGTGGGGTTTACTTTTTGACTGACTACAGTTGCATTGTGAGTCAGCTTGCCTGTGCCATGTGTATTCACTCACCTTGAGAATATAAGAACAATGCTGTCGATTGAACCTACATTTAAGAGATTATGATAACTGATTTTTTAAATACAGGCAATTACTTTCGATATTTTTAGCCCAGATATCCTACTTATAAAATCCATCTCCAGAATATCTAAGATATTAGATATTCTCATATCATACTTACTGGCTCCAGATGTTCTGGAAATAGTTCAAAATTTTATTATATTCCTTTTACTATTAAATTGTTAATATAAAGGGATTAAATTAAAAGAGACTTAACAGCTGTAGCTGCATTCAAATATTATATATTCTCCATAGTCTTTATTTGTATAGTTTATCTCAAAAGAATCTAACTGATTCTTTCACACCTGCTTCTGAGAATAACTACAATTCACATTAAAAAAAATTAATTTTGTTTTTTTAGTTTCAGAGTTGAAATTCCAACTTAGTTTACATATAAATATGTTCCAAAGAAATAAAATTCATGATATTATGAGATTAAAATTTCATTATCATAAAAAAGAAGATTTTAAATGTTCAAAAATAGCATCTAACTGAAAATTAGGCAGACGTAAACCAGAATGAGAATATTTTCTATTTTATTTGGATATAAAAAAAAAAGATCTCTTTCAAAACATTTGCTGACAATATCCACAATAATCTAATGTTAACACTACTAATTCCTGCAGCTAGAGAAAATTAACTTCCCTGCCAGCAATCTAGCCCAGATACAGATTTTAAAAATATTTAATCTTATGATCTTGAAAAAATACTTTTTCAAAATTTTGGGCAATTCAACATTTTTTGTTAAGAACCAAACCAAAATACAGTCCGAATATATTTCAAGCACCAATGCAGCTATCGGCAAACTTGAAAAGAATATAGATATGTGTACTATATAATATATTAAAATCCCCCCCTATTTGTATCCCCCTTGGTTTTTAAGTAACTAATGAGTACTGACTAAACTTTTCCTTAAAAGAAATATTACACATAAAGATCCAAAATGATACTAAGTACAAAATGCTAAGAAAAAAGTACTACTAATGACATCAACTACAAATAATCGCATGCACATCCATGTCATTACATTTATCACTTATATTAAGCCAATATAATTAGGCTAATATAAAGCCTATTATATTTAGCCACTATATTAAGTTACTATTTCACTTCTTTTTTTTTTTAGAAATTACTGTTATTCATTCTATAAGAAAAATCTTTCTGAATAAATCAATTCACTCAACTTAAGCAGTATTATTGTAACACTTTTAGTATTTCAGGAATTCATATTAAAATTTAGTACTTACCTACGTGTCCAATTATAACAACATTAATGTGTTCTTTTTTGCTGCGCGTTTCTTCTGAACTTCTACCAGGTTTCTTTTTAGGTTTTACAATAACTTCCTCACTGTCACCTTCTCCTTCACACTCATCTTCATCTTCAGGTGTTAGTAGAGATGATGGAGGGTCTCCATCATCGGCTGCAGCTTCCCAACTGTCGGCTGGAGCGGATGATAGGGAGTCTTCTGTTGGAGGAGGTCCCCCTCCTAGAAGAGGACTTGGTGCTTCAGGCGGCTCTTCAACATCTCCGACTGGTACTCCTATACCAAAATCAGAAATACATTTTTTTTTAAATTAAATCATATCAGCTCAACCATTAAGAAACAAAAAAATTATATTATAAAGAACTTTTGTATAAAAAAAAACTTGTTCACTTAAAAACACAATTCATGTAATCCTTGGATTTTATATAACAGAAATGATATTTCTAAACTTTTTTCCACTACTAAATTATGAGAGGTTTATCATAATTTTCTCAAGCAGGTTCCTGGTATCAATAAATGATCTCAAACAAAGAGCGATTCATTCATTAACTTAGTTTCTCTGGTCAGATGAATTCTCATTTCAATTCTGAACTATTATAGAGCATCTCATAAACCACATAAAAATCCCAAAGAATTTTTCGCAAATTAAGTTGCAACCAACACTCCCCAAGTCCAAAATTTCAACATTCATATACATGTTGGTATATCATCCATACAATGAGGGACTTTCATTTCACTCCTCTATACAATTAAGCATTCCTAAACCAACTGTTCACAATGTGATAAAAAGACTTTACATTTCACTGCATATAAAATTCAGGTGTTACAACTTTATCCACAGGACAAAGTGAAACAATTTAATTTTGCTGTAGACATTCTGGATATGTAGGAACAGGATGGTGATTTTTTTTTAACAAGTTCATTTTCAGTGATCAAGCAATGTTTCATGTTTTTGAATGAGAACATTGACGTAATGTTCATCCGTATTCGAGTTGTTGAACATCAGCATGTTAGTGAAAAAGTGAATGTGTGTTGCACTATTGGATGAAACAAGAGTTATCTGCTCCTTCTTTTTACTGAAAAACAATAACGGGCAACATTTTCCTCAATATGTTAGAAGTGCATGCAGCACCCCAAATAACAGAAAATTTCATTTTCCAGTTAGACAGGGCTCCTGCACATTTTGCTGCTACCATAGAGGATTTTCTTAATGCAACATTTCCTTAGCAATGGATAGGACAAGAAGGGTGGATTGCCAGGCCCACGGTCTCAAGACCTATCCCCCCCCATGGATTTCTATCTTTGGGGTTATATAAAAACCCAAGTCCAATCTGTCCAGTTTAAAAGAAAGGATCACTGAAACTTGTTTCTCTCTCACGGCGGATGTTCTCTGCCACGTACAGGAAGAGAATGAATATCACCTGAGACTTGATAGTACCAAATCTATATCTGGATAGGGTGTCAATGAAATAATGTCCTTTGCTTTGAAAAATTTCACATGCTACAAACAGAGCATAAAGCATTTAATCATTCCTAAAACAATTGCTCACAATGTGGTAAAAAGAATTTACGTTTCAATGCGTACAAAATTCAATGTCCACCTGAATGGAATGGGCCATGTTTTATGAATTTGATTTCGTGCAAAATTGCAGGTAATCTTTCTTAATTATATTTTTCATTGTGTACTGAACAATTAACTGAATAAATAAATCAGATTATTGCCAACAGAAAGAAATGATTTTTAGGCAATTAAATTGTTTGAAAACTGCTGTTTTCAAAAATACATTTATTTTCATTAAGTATATTCAGAAACTTTTTATCGGTGCAATATAATTATAATTTAATCAATATCATAAATTTTTTTTAATAAATTTTTAACATCATCAATGAACCAGTTTATCTATTCACTAAATTTTCTAGAAAGACAAATGTTATTGACCTGGAAGTCAATCACCTTCAAGTATGGTATTTAAATTCCAAACTTGGCAAAATTTATACAAACTTTGGCATAAAATAACCTACAAAATAGACCAAAATAATTCGTTTTTGATTATTTTTAACCATCTGTACCACCTATTGAATTTCAATATAAATCTTCAAATTTTCATTAACTTCAATTTTTTATTTATTTTGATAAGCATAAGTTATGTAGACCATCACACTGTAACTATTTAAAAAAAATTAAAATTAAAAGGTTCGCTGCCATGTTTATTCAGTTTTTTTTAAGTATATACATAAGAAAGATTAAAAATACAAAAATTATATAAAAAATACATAATATAATTTTTTTTGTATCAAAAAAAAGTATCAGATGACTGTCCAAGGACAATGTACTATACAACATGATAATGTTCAAATGATAAGAAAAAATATTATTAAGAGATATAACTATAATTAATCAAATATATTAAAATAATAGTTCACAAGCATGTAACTAACTGATGTGAGGGAAATAAACACAATATTGCTGTAACAATAACTTTTTAGATTTTAATACAGAATATAAATCTGCAACACAAAAAACTCCTACTTAAATTAGTTGATATCAAAAATCCAGAAGCTAATAATGCTGTTCTGACCTGGCCTTGAAGGAAAAAAGGTTTAATATGAACAATACAGACCAAAACTTGGAATGTGAAATGAAAAAATATTTAACAAAAATTATTATTTCTTTTTCTAAACCCAAGAAATTAATACAGTATGTTTTAAAAGACAACGTTGCGCAAATTTAAGATTTTAAAAACAACCAAAATTTAAAATTGCAAACTAAAATAACAATTGGGTCAGATTAAAACAGTTCTATTTTTAAACCTAAATAGGATGAAACTCAATCATTTACTTTAACTGTATATTCTTAACATATGTACTAACTGCTAGCATGAGAAAGTTTGAAAAAGGAAAATACAGCAGTTTTAATGTTAAATAAATTTTGAATCCCAAACGTAATGCAAATGTAAATTATTAGCATTGTTGTGTTAGCTTAAAACTATTCATGAACAGTAGAAAACAGATTTTACGGCAAAAAATAACTTTCACTACAGCAACTTTTAATTTTTAATTTAAAAAAGTAATCACAATAATTCAACTCAACAATATCATTTTACACAAAACGTTTTCTTTTTTTTTTTGAATAATTTAAAAATAATATTATAAGTATTACAAAGGACAACTCATTGTAGATAAAAAAAAAAAAAATATGGACCTGTTAATCATATCACAATTATTTTAACGTTAACATATTGTAACTTCCAAGCCAAGTCATTTGCACATACTCAAAACTATCTGCAATAACTAAATATCTGAATTATCTCACCACACATATTAAACACATACAAACAGAGAGAGCAACATTATAAGAGTTTCTTCCTCTTCTTTCAACAGTTTAGTTTATTTATATCCAATTTTATCCAGATCGAGCTTGTACATAACCAGATCATGCAGATAACCCTTTGACTGGTTAATGAATTTTGATTTTTATTTCCACTATTAGTAAAGATTTATTTTAATATAAAAAATCACCATGCACACACTAACATACAATTATATACATGCCTAATAGAAAAGATTTTATCTGTGTGAAATAATGTTAATGTTAAAAATAAATAATAAAAAAAAATTTCTAACCAGTCTCTCATTTAAAAAAATAATATACAATTAAAAAAACCTGCATATTTACCATTCAACCAATAAGTAAATAACTTATTGGTATTTAGGATGATAAGAAAGAACATACTTGATGGTAAAACATAATAATCAGATAATACTACTAATTTTTAAATAACTAAATTATGATTAACAGATACTCATGTACTGTATACTCTGTAAACACATATAATCATATACTGTACAATCATATATAATGTATACTCAGATAATCATATGATTTTGACACTAAAAATAGATAATTTTAAAAAGGAAAATAATTCACATTCTAAGTTACTAACAGTATTAGATATCAAATTTACAAATTTTAATTAATTTGAAAAAATCTAAATCTACATACTAAGTTTGTCACAACTTAAAAAATAAGAAAAACAAACAAAAATTTAAACAATAATTGAAAAAGTAATTTAATTTTATGCAACCTTAAAGATTTAATTTAATTTTACACACATTTACACAGAAAGTATCTTAAAATCTGAAAAACTTTCTCCTCAACAACGTGAGTTGTCAGTAATTTCCCAGCTACATCAGCAATTTATTACTGTATTAAATACAGACATTTAAAGACACAAAATTCTAATCCATATAATCCCATGCTGGTTGATAATTTGTTTGGCATTGCAGTGAAATAATTATTTGCAATAAAATATGCATTGCTGTAAAACCACTAATGCAATAATTATAGATTTTTTTATAAATGAGATTTGTAAAAAAACATAAATTTGTGAATTAGGCAAACTATTTAGCTTCTTAGGTTTACAATTAAAAAGCAAAACTAACAATCAAATAAACTTAACTTCTTTACTTTATTCACTTCATTCTTCAGGTCTACAGAACGATCAACAGAACATGACTACAACAATCTCAGAAGCTAAAGGTTATACAAATAACTTTAAACAAAGAACCTTCCCTTTATTTATAGATTTATAAACATGCCAAGTAAATTTTGAAAAAACATTATTTTTTCCATTGTGATGGCCAACTTTTTTAAATGCAATTGCCCATTTTTAATACATTTCAGATATTACAATTTCAAAATTGTTTATCCTAAAATATCTTTTCATAAATGTAACTGCTTTCCATTTACAGCTGATTAAATTTCAGAAATTTCAGTAGGAAGGAAAAAGTTCATTGGGCATAAAATGGCAGTGCCAAAATTAGTTTCTTGTTGAAGAAATCAAAAATGATGTTTTCAAGGTTATTAACGTGCTCTAACAGGAAAATAGAATATTTATTGTGTTTGTGTATGTGTGCCTCATACACACACACACACACACACACACACACACACACACACACACACACACACACAGAGAGAGAGAGGGGGGGGGGGGTAGAGAGGGAGAGAGAGTGCTGGATAGAGAAGAAGGCTTAATTCACATATAGGACAATGAGCTTATAGATTCCTCATAGTTTTCATATTTGAACTAAGGAATACATTTTTCCAATAACTATGTAATTACAACCAATTATCAATTGTGAATCCTCAGACTGTTAAGGCTAACAACGAGACAGATTTACCATCACCTGCTGCTAGTGTGCCATCCTGAACAACTGCATTTTAGCAATGTACTTTTACTACAGAAATTTTACTACTGACCCCCTCCAAATAATCCTGGAAAGAATATTTTAATAACAATTTATTGATAGTTCACTCTTAAAAAGATGAATATAACTGATGTTACAAAAAGGCTGATCTTCCAGGAGACTCCTAAAATTCTCATTTCCCAGACAGGTAAACTGCTACCCAGAGACCTACCAGCAAGATCTCCACTGAATTTCTTTCTTCACTGTTATTAAAGGGCAAGTTATACATATCTCAGTATGCTTCAATTTCTGGAAAACATTCACAACAACAGGTTCCCCAAAGCTACTCAAATGTTTGCAGGAAAGCAAATCTTGTACTTATACTAATGGAGAAAAATTAAAAAATTTACTTACAATTAAAATGTTCTTCCTATTTTAATATTAATTAGTAATTAATAATAATTAATTAAAATCTAGTTTTTCTCTCTTGTTTCTTTTTTATTTCTAAACATTTCATGATTAAAACTATGGTTTTTTCTAATTTCTATTTTTTAGAAACATATCTTTAGTCAAAATAAAAAATAAATTAAAAACATAATCCAATCATCGGTTCTTTTTCGGAATCCAACAGCCATGTTTATCAATTTTTTTTAAGTACGCTTACGTAATTTTCATTCTTTAGATTTTAAAAAGTTTTACCATTTTAACCAACACTTATTTAAATTAAATACACCACTTTTTTGTTTGTTGATTTAGGACTAATTTCATAATTATCTATTTATGTTATGTGTATGCAGGATGTGTTTTGCTCACACCACTTGAAATAAAAGAAATAAATCTGAACCTTTTTCAGTAAGCAGGTACCACTTTTTTTCTTCAAAATCATTGCGTATTTGCAAAGAAATTATAAATATAATCTAAACAAACTTAACTACATTCACTTCGCTTGCCGTTCAAGGTTAGTGAGCGAAGCAAGTGTAGGTTAAGTTTGGAGGTATGTGGATGGGTACCAAATAATGAAATAAAAAGGAAAATCCAGAGAATTAATGGATTCCTATATATGTGAATTTTTATGGTGACATAGTTACAGAAAGATCTTTTTGAAGTAATGCTTCAACATATTAGTGAATTTATTTCTGTTTAATGACTGAAAAAAAAAAGTTGTATTATGCTTTATCTTTTATAGTATGGTACTAGTGTTTTGTATGGTTATGTCACCAAAAATTTGTATTTTGTATTGTCTAAATATAGTTTTGTTTTTGCAACAAAAATATTTTCTGTGAATTTATCATTTTACCTCTATTTCTCTAAAATCTGATTCTGAATCTGATTTGATTTCCAAAAATCAGATAAATGATAAATTTTACAGGTCCAAAAGGGTTGTTTATTTAAAAAAAAGATAAAACCTAATGATAAAAAGTTCTAAAAAGCAAGGATTACCACCACTGAAAAAATCCAAGTTGGTTGCTACATTTGAAAACAATATTTTTTTCAAAATACTCATCGAGCATATTAAATCGATTTCTTATGCAAATCTCATACAGACAAAAATGAAAGCGATAACACAAGTGTAGTTGGTGCATGTTAGTACTCAGTGATTAAATGTATATAGTCTGTGATGGAGCTTCCTACTAATATTTTCAAAGTTTGTGAATTGAACAAATTTACGAAAGTATTTAAATTACTTCAAAGTGTTAATTTTTTGTCAAAAGAAAAAATGTGAAACCCACGACAAGGTTTTAAAGTGCTACTAACATTTGAGAAAGGTGTTAAAGGTAAGGTGGTTCTAAATAAGTGTAGAAAGGATGTTCAGTTGTATTTTAATATACGACTGACCAATTCAAAATTAATCACTGTAATCTAGTTGATTGGAACAATTATTTACAAGTGGAACAATTATTTATAAGAATTTTGTGCAATAATATTATCAGTTTCTCTTCAAGTTTTAGGAGGACCAGGGCTCAATATGGAAATTAACAATCAATGTTCACTAAATAAAAAATATAATGTTGGTCATTTACTCAAACAGTAATGGGCGTTTGAGTGGCATTTGTCACAAAACCTAACAGAGAATAACTTTTTTCATTATCGAAGATCAGTTGTTACACTGTTGACAATTTCTGGTCAATGGAGTGCATATATAAAATGACATACAGATTGCCAATCAATTGATATGGCTACAACAACACCATTAATCACATGATTGATCTAATCATGGATGCTCAGACTAATATAGTGGCTATGAAGGTGAAAAAATTATCTTTCAGGTAACATTTTGGTGCTAAAGTAATGTTAAACAACTACCTTTGTGAATTTATGTTTCAAAAATGTCTTCAACATGGTGACAATCTTTCTAAGAAAATACTTTGACATTGCTAGCTTTTGGCTTTCTCAGTAATGCGAGTAGTAATTTTGTATGTTTTTACGCTGTATTCATTAATTAATTTATTAATAAAATTAATAAAAGTTTTGTGGACAGATAAAAATTCTAACCATTTAAAAATACTTTAAAAATTCTAACTCATCATATATATATATATATATATATATATATATATATATATTTACAGACTTAACTTTAAACAAAAAATGAGAAAAATTAAATAGCTCTGTTTATCAGTAAAATAAAATATGTAGCACTAACTTCACAACATATTGTGGAATTTATATTTATAAACAAAACAATAAAATATAATGATTGGAACACAAAAGATTTTGATAAGGTAGACCAAGGCAGAGATGGACCTTCATAAATAAAAGGTTAGCAAGTTGTGGTGAACAAATTAGTCCAAAATTTAACTCATAAGATAGTATATTTTAACGTTACTATTAAAAATTGACAAGAATAAAAAATGTTAAAACAAAAATAAATATTTCAAATAATTATTCGTTATGTTACCATAATTCATAATATTTTATATATATTTTTAATAAAAAATTTAAAGTTAAATATTTTTTAAGTTAAGTTATGCTAGAATATGAATGAAATGTGTTAAAACCCCTTTAAGTACACTGATAGTAAAAACCTAAGAAAAAAAATTACTAAAGACATATGGTATGACATCAGCAAGAAGGTAGGAAAAGAATACATTTATAAATATAATAAAAAATTAAATAATTTTAACTAAAGTAAGTCAAATTTAGAAATGAAAAATAAATAAAAAATTATTATAAAGGAAAATTAAAAATTATATTTTAGACTACATAATAAAAAGGCCAAGTAAAGATATAGGTTAAATTAAGAATACAGTGAAATAAAATTAATATAATTTAAAACATTAAAAATAAATTTATTGAATTGAAGATAAAAAGAAACAAGTAAAATTTTACATATAAGTATAAAAAAATAAAATTAAAAAAATAAAAACAAAACAAAAATATCTTAAGTATATACCTGGTAAAACAGCCTTCATTGTATGACCAAGAAAACTAAACATAACGTGTTACCTGTTCTGGTCTATGTATCTACTAAAAGATCCTGAATAATCTGGATTAAACTGGTTATAACATATGCCAAGCAACTATCATTTTTTAATAATTATTTTGTTTAAAAAAAAAATTCACACTTTTTATAGATAAAATTTGTTAAGTCTTTATAAACTTTTTCAGCCTACTACACTATGCATTACACAAAGATTATATGTAGGATGACTTATATAAACACCAGTGAAAGTAATTTTATATATATATATATATATACTATGTACTATATACATGTACAAATAATTTTATTTATCTACAGTTTAACAATATTTTTCAATAATAATTTTTTTTTTAAGAGCCTTTATAAAAATAAAAGCACCTAATTTTTTTTTTCTTTAAATATAACTATGCAATTATATGTTTGTTTTTTTTCTTTAATTAAACCATTTATATTTTTTACACTTATCTGTCTGATCCTAACTATCCACAAAATAAAGAAATAAAATTATAACTGCAAATTTAATTTTAATACAATAAACTCCTTTTATAAAATAAAACTAGGAAATTTCATTTGTACAAATACACAAACCCCTACTTATTTTTTCTGAACTCTTTAAGTGATTTGAAAAATAAAAAATAATATACATATCTTATCCACATTTAGGATAAGATATGTATCATACATATATGTATTTAGGATCAATAATAAAATTCTTTATTACTGATCAAATAAAATATTCAGAACAAATTAGAGCTACCATGCAAAAATATTCTACCTAGCATACAATACTCCCTACAGTATTAAATTTTACTAGCTGTTGAACAATATGACAAAAGTGATTTGGTCATTTTTTCTCTTAAAACATAGGAATACAGCTTTTTCTACTCCTGTACTTAAATTGCAATTAAATGTTTATATTATAAAGGAGATAGTGCAACACAGAATATGTAAATCAATTTTCCTAATGAATTCACCGTTCAACTTCTGAAAAACAATCCAAATCTAATTTATTTCTCACAAAACCACTAATAACAATTTCACATCCTTTTACAAAACGAATTATCCAAACTGTACATTTAAAAAAAAAATTTCTATAAGTATCATGCTAAAAACTGACTGATTATACTAAATTAATAACCATACACAAGTACTTTTCACCCTTAATATTCATTAATATTTCAAAAGAAAACACTGAAATTTTACAACTTTTTACAAACATTTTGGAACTTATTTAGTAATATTTACATAGAATATACAAAAATTTTGATTATCTACATGTGTGTAATATACAAATGCTAACAGAAACCAATATTTTTTTTCATTTACAAGACATTGTTAAACCGTTCTAAATCTGCATTTCATTAACGTTAAACAAAATTAACACAACATAATGGAACATAACACATACACTAGCAATAAATGTACACACTCAATTAAACAGAACTTTTACAATCAAACCCATAAAGTCAAATAAAACTACGTTACAAATATAATGTAAACAATAAATTCTCAAAAATTATTCGGAGTATTGTGCGTTAAAAAATATAAATACTATCGAATGACACTTATTCAATTACATATATACGAACTTACGACGTTAACAGGCAGCTGCAAAATAAATAATTGCATTATAATATATTTCCGATATTTAATATTATATTCTTAATCGTAAATACTATTAATATGCAACATCGGGCTAGTGTCAAAACGAAAGGTACGGTACATTTCTATCACTAGGAATCCTAACCTACATTTTCCAGTATACATTGCCAATTTGAGGAATAAACAATTATTACCGATAGTGTAATGTATTTAATTACATACCATTGGTAACTGGAGATATCTGGCTTACAACGGTTTCTACTTGAGGGGTTGTAGTTTCTGGCTGTGAAGAAGTGTACGAAAACGAAGGCACAAATTCGGCTGCATTAACATTCAACGTGGAAAATTTAGCCGACATATCGTTCTGGTCTACGGAATCCCCTGCAGCATTATCTGCCTGCTGTTCCCAGGAATCGGGAGCTCCGTTGTTGGCCATTATATTAATATAAATAATATTGTCAAACGAATTAGCACTAAAATTAATTCACTAAATATTTCACTCAGCAAAATAGCTCTCTCGCGTTCTACTCTAGGACTCGTTTCCTCAACCGGAAGATAATGGCACTAGGTACAGATGTAAATTTCGATAGGCTATGAACTTTAAATAATATAATGTAAAACACCCACGTGAAAATAAAGATATATTCCCTTTTTTTACATTTCAAAGAATAATTATAAATAACAATTCGAATGAACTGATCAGCATAGTAATAAATTGTTATATTTCAAAATTCGCCGGAGAATTATATTTAAAAATTCACAGCAGAGGACTGCTTAAAAACAAAAAGAATATTGTTTAAAAACAATAGATTTCAGATTACGATTACAAAAAATAACGAAACGAATTAACAATAGTATGTTTTAGAATAATTCCATTTTTCCTGAACGTATATTTTCCCTTTAAAAGTAAAATTCTAGAACTTTTGTAGAACAAATATTTTGAGAATTCACTTTCTACTTACCGTTTCCTAAAACAACGCTCATTTAAGCTACTAACTATTTCACCAAATTAAATTTAAAATACCAAAGGTCGCTTTGTAGCGTAACTACGCGTCGACCATGTTTAATCTGAGGCGGTATATTTTGTACCATTAACAATTCATTGAAAACTTATTTGTTCACATGTATTCCGCTATAATTAATGTACGCTGTAATCGCAATAACAGTATAAATTAACGAGTTATCCAAGAAAACAGAATTATTTTAACTAATTTTAAATTTATGAATTTGTATTTTACTAGAACATTCTGCATAACTTAAAATTAGGAAATCTTATTTAATAAGCAATTATATGAAATACATTCTAAACACATATGACTTTTTATGAAAGTCATATAATTGATTACAGGATTAGATTAAGAAGATCTAAGCAGGCCTTACCCCTGGGATCCATTGTGCTGAAAACAATTTTAAGGCTACATATTATTAAGAAGGCCACATTCTCATTATTACATGTGATACAGGCTATTTCATACTCTTTTTGTGATTCATGAAACAGTTAATTTCTGCCACTTCTGTTGAAAATTACATCAATTCTTTAGTCTAATAAATCATTCTTAAAAATGTCATGGTCACCAAAAAAGTAAAAATAAAAGATACATACTTAATATGGTGAAATATTTACTATACTGTAACGGTTACTAGAGAGAGTTCCCCACTGCTTTCGTCATTAAATCAAATATACTGTTGCATACAGTTTATACTAAAAAAGGATTTATAATTTCAAGTTCCATTAATTTTGTTACAAATTACCTTGAGGTCCCGCCATAATGCAGCAGACACCTTTTGGTTTTATAGTTCTGTCTGAACTCTTCATACTTTTGTTTCCTAATTATTTTATAATCACCATTTGAAAGTTTGTTTTCTTATTTCTTTGTATTAAGATCAATAAATAATGTTTATATTTATAAATATAAGTAACTATTATAAAAATGGTAATATCATTTTATTTCTCCAACCTAGTTATTATTATTATTATTAGTATTTCCTGGAGTCAAAAAATTAGTGGGGGAGTAACAGAAAAGAACTGAATTCTTTTGATATAGATTCACTCTTTCTTGGTCTCAACATTAATCATTCTGACCTTTAATCTTGCATTTATTGCAATACTCAAGGAAAGTCAATGACTTAGCCATTTTCTGAACATCAATTAGTTTGCCTTTTACCTATTCAAATAGAATTGAAGGACAACCATCTTGTAGTCATTATTGAAATCTGTACTGTTATGAGGTAACTCATACTAACAAATATTATAATGAAATGCCATTTCTCCACTCACTACGCTTTGCCTTGTTAATGTTCGTTAGTAAGAACATTACATAAATGTTGAAGCCTCTCAATAGTGCTATGATCTGCTTTACAAACAATAAAATATATGGCACATAGGACTGAGCAAGATTGCACATTGCAGATGGGTATTGGCAGTCATCATACAGATGGATCAATCAGAAGTCAACTTTGGAATATTCCTTAAGCAAGATGAGTTATGAAGTTAGCTAGTTTTTTACAAGCAGAATCTGTTTCATCAAAATTAACTTATTACATTTTTCATACATTAAATTCCAAATATAATTAATTTTAAAACTGAGCACCAACAAAGTTAATCTCATAGACACTCATCCTTCCCGGGTTGTTATAACAGGAAAAGCAGTATTAATAAAATAACTTAAATGATTAAATCTAAAATTGGCATGACAGCCTGTCTTTAGGGATACAATGTACAATATTTCTATCATTGATAAGAATAATTTGCATCTAAACAACACCATCGTTTGCATTTTAAGCATATTTTAGAACACTTTAGGATACCCAAGCTACAATTTTTCTTCTTAATACTACAAAATATTTTTTTTCTTCGTTTCAGAAAAAAAAATTTTTATCTCTTTGCAAATACAGACTATGAATATTGTTGCCATTAAAAGGTTATAACAAATTTTTGATTAAAATGATTTGTCAGATTAAAAACATCAATATTAAATAAATAAACTATTATTTATTTAATATCCTTGTAGCGTAACTACGCATTCACCATGTTTATTCTGAGGTAGTACATTTTGTACCACTAAAAATTCATTGAAAACTCTTTTGTTCATATGTATTCCGCCTAACTTGTACTTTTTCAGATTATATTTTTTTTTCACAACTGTTACTATCATCCTTAAAAATACACAATCAAATCTATCACAGGTGTTTACAATTATTTGGGATGAACTCAATATTTTTTATTTGATAAACTTAAATCCCTAACCATAATACCATTATTCTACATAACTTGTCATAGTCATAGTGCTTCCAGATTTACCCTGGTGCTAAACAAGGGCAAGCAGTCAGCTGACTAAGCTCAGAGGGCACCAATTATTATCAGAATTATTGGTCTTTTGGAGGGCCTACTTTATATAAAAACTAGCCAGAACCAGGACTTTGGGGTTCAGGTCAGTTCAGGCAAATCCCAGATCCAACTCAGGAGCTCTTCAGGCTCTACACCATGGTCGCAGAGCTCACCATTCCCAATTTACCAGGAGGACTGGCACCCTAGACCCCCACAGAGCTTACTATGGTCACCATTCCCATGTACACTGCAGGAGTTCACTATAGAGTGGGAGATGTGGACTCCCGCAATGTATGTTATCCTTATGGTTGTGGGAATAATGCTGACAAATAATAACTATAATATTCAGACTTTATAGAAACCTGAAAAAGTAATTAAATTACAAAAAATAAGATATAGTAACTATTGCAACTAAAGTACACCCACCTTTGACAATGAAAGATTCATAACTTATTTCTTTGCCATGGTGGCAGAAATAAAATAATAAAGTAAAATTATTGATCTATTTTTTCCTTAATGCAAAGATTCACATTTCACCCTCCTTGGAGATGAAGAAAAAATTAATATTTTCTTATAATGAATAATATCTTAACTTAGGGAGCTAGGACCTTCGTTGATGGCTTAAAACCACCTTCCCTGGGATAACATAAATGTATCCTGCAAATCTGAAACTAATTGGTATATAACCTATAAGCGTACATTATGTACAGAACTATATTTTAGCATTATGTATACAGTTATATTAAATGTAGTCAGCTATACATTTTCGAATAACAGTGATGTTAGATTGAGTATTTCCTGATGCATGATGTAACAAATACCCTGTTTGAATTTTGAACATCAGACAATTGTTTGCAGAGATATTATAAGAGTATCCCACTGCACCTCCTAAAACAGCAGCCTTGGAGCAGCTCATTAGTTACCAGTTGATGGTGATTTGTCTAGCCACCCACGAGGTGCTCACATAACTTACCACTCTAGCCTCACATGCATACTCTATAGCAGGGGTGGCCAACGTTTCTGAATATTAGATCGACTTTTTATGTTAAAAGTGTGTCGCGATCGACTTGTCATAGGCGTCGTCTAATGGAGAAGAAGGGGTGTGTAATGCATAATATGTTTATACACTGTGTTTCAGTATAAGGTGCATTCCAGCGAGGTATGGGTAGATAAGTAAAATATATTATTTTTTAAAATCACTTATTTTTTCGAGATATAGGCTCATGAAGAAAATAAATTTCCTGACCCAACTCTTGATAGCAGCAGCATTCCGTACATGCGGTACCTAAAAAATTCGATTTTACGACACTTTTTCAAGGTAGATTTTTACTAACTTTAAAATGTTGTATTTTAACTATAAAAACAATACTGACTTCTTAATTTAAATAGTATTATTTTTATTCCTAATATATTTGTAATACTGTCCCTTATTTTTCTCTCAGTGTAAAGACCGCAACTTAGAGATCTTTTGCTGTGAATGCTCACTTATCAAATAAATAGATAGGTAAGAAAAGCAATTTAATTTAAAACAAAGAAAAGGTACTTACATTTTAATCAGAAAAAAATAGAAACTCAACGTGGTCACCGAGGATAAATAATATTGATTAATAATACTACTGTTAATACAAAAGAAAAGAAGCTACCGTATGACACTACCAAATATTCAAGCTACCTGACTGTGTTCTTCGATGAGTCGAGTCGTAACTGTTGCGTCCGGTGACAAGTGTAACACACAAGTCAAAATGTATTGTGCTGGGTGGGCGGAAATCACAGTGTCAGAATTCTAGGAATTTATGACCTTGGCAAATTCCCAGAATGCATTAAACTATTGCTAGGAAGTTTTTTTGTCTTCTACAGTCACTTCAAAGTACATGGTACACGGAATTCCACCCCCGACATTGCAAGCGATCAACGATCAACCAAAATTAGCCTCAACGATCGACCAGTCGATCGCGATCTACTTGTTGGCCACCCCTGCTCTATAGGAAGTCCATTAAGAAAAGAATTTTTTTATATTTATTTAACATAAATTTAATTATTTTTGTACTATTCATTCTACTGATTCAAATCATTCAGTTCAAACCCAGTTCACACAATGATAGACACTCACAGTTACCAGTTCATTAAAGTTTGTGCTTCAGCCAGCAAAACTCCACTACTAATACATAATAAATAATATTTTTTTTTGAGATAAAATATATCTAAAAACCTTCAACCACGCCAAGAAACATGGATAAAAATTTGGTTGCAATTTACATAATATATTAGTAGCAGATCTCAAAGTGGTTAAAATAGTTTTGTATATTTACAATAGCAGTTTAGAGTATTAGAGAGGTCTTGGGATTTAAATCTTCATAATCTTTTTTTAAAATTTTTACTTTTTTCTACATAAACTACATTTTTTTAATTATGAAGTTATAATAATATTTATATGAATCTGAGAAAAACTAAATGAATTTCACGTTTGCTGATTATTTTTTATCTGAATATTTTAATAATCATTTAATTAAAAATTTTTATGAACGTATGGGAATAGTGGTCACATGGGGAATGAAGGATTAACAAATAAACAACAAATTTTATTTCAAAGTTTTCAATATGCTTCTTACTATCTGTAGGATGACAATTATTAAAAAAAACAAAATATAAATATTTTTGAACAGCAACAGGCATGCTAAAAATTAATTAAATTTATTTTAATTAAGTTTTAATTAACAAAATTTTTTGTTAAAGCAAACATGAAAAATTCTTGTATATATTATTAATACTAAATCATTATTATTATTAATAAAAAATCATCTGCAATAGTGTGGATTAAGTAAAAAATAAGTTAAAAAAACAACATATGCTGAAACTCTACACCTCTCAAGCTACTTGAACTAGCCAAAAATCTTTTAAGTAGAGTTTACTCAAAAATGGAAGCCATCATTTTGTTTTTAAAGTAGTAGGGATCTCCTGCAATAGTGCATCAATAGACTTCATTTTTTTAAGTTGATGCCTGGCTTTGTAAGAACACAAACATTACTAGAAATGCTTTAATGTAATAATATTCTCAGTAAATATATTTTTTGGTTCGTCAAAAAAAATTAATATTTAAAACAAGACAACTAACTCTGTCCAACTATTGTTATAATTACAACAAAGCTCAAGAATTTTTTATGTAAAGTGTAAAGGCAATGTATTTCTAGTGCGTGTAACAACCTTAAGTATATAATGAAGATTTTGCGTAATTATTCTACAAATCAAAGAAAAAAGGATTATATTGTCAAATAATGTAGCAGTATTTATTTATTTTTTTGCTAATTATCTGCACTACGAATATGTATTTCAACTAGTTCTTAATTCTTGAATGTTTATTTTGAGTAAATTAGTCATATTTACAAATACAAAAATTTTAAATACATTATCCTGAACTTAGAAAATGTTTATACAATATCTAACCTTTGAATATCTTTATTCAAAGTAAAAAAAAATTGGAAAATCCTTAAATTTTCAACTTTTCATTTAGATAAGATATTGAATTCAAAATTTAACAAATACATTCTATATAAGACTTTTATATACAGAATACAAAAATTTTACAATTTTTATGTAAAGCCATTTAAAATTTCATCTTTAAAAAATTTTCATCTCTTTTATAGACAAAAGGAATTAATTTTAAAGCTTTGTAGAATATGTTGATAATCAAAATAATTTATCTATATTGGTCAAATAATTGAGATTTAATTTCTTACCAAATAAACACATGTGCAATCTTACGTAAATGAAAACCAACAACAAAAAATTAACTACTTGGCTATTTTTTTATTTTTATAAAGTAACTAGAATTAAGATTGGAATTAAATATTTAAATGACTGCCATTTACATAAAAAATATCTTTTGGGTATGCTTTTCATACGCAAAATGTTTATACTAAATATGGCTTCAATACTAAGATTAGTTTTCATTTAGAATTCGAGATTAATAAATCATACTTAGATCTACATTTTGCATATTGTTTCTTCAGTTTGCATGATGTTTTGTTAACTACACTGGCCTGGTAAGTAAAAAGTTAATTATAAAGAAATGAATTGCATGGTGGAGTAAGCAAAAAATGTTTGAAGGTTTCAGATTACAAAAAAAAAAATATATATATATATATTACTTCAATACTCCAATAATTAAACATGTTAAGGTATTCACATTACATCAAATAAAAATACATTGAACTATTAGTACAAAACTTTAATGCTCAATAAATGAACTCTTGTTTTACTAAGATCTGATCTTACATTGTTCCTTCTTTCAAATTCAAGAAAAGAATATACAGAGTGGCCGGGAAGTCATTGTACCCATGAAAAGTTAATGAAAAATATGAGTTAGGACATGTGTTTAGAGCATATGGTATTTTTGTAGAGGTCCAATGGCAACATGTTTTTATGTCACACACTGAGTAAAGGAGAGTTGTGCTAAAATGGCTGACATGAGCAGTTACAGCATAGAGGAGCGGTTAGTGACAAGTGTATTTGTTCATGAACAACATACAAATAAAACAATGAAATTAATTAGTGATAAGTTTCGGCAACGCTTTAATAAGCCGCCGCCACCACAAAAAGCAACATGTTGGCTTGGAAAAAACATGTTTGAATTAGGCAGTATTAAAGATAGGCCGTGGAGTGGATGAAAGTTAATGTGGTTAAAAACATGTGCTGCTGTTGCAGTTTCCATTGAACAATCCCCGATGAAATCAACTCGTAAACTGTTAGCTGAACTATATACACTGCAGACAACGCAAGACTATGAAAAGACTTGAAAGTTAGGCTGCTTCGTCCAATGTTTATCAATGAACTGTCAGATGGAATGTCACACTGCATCCTATTGGGCTTTATTAGAAAAATTCCCTATGGAATGGTGATTTTTACTGACAATGGTACAATCTATCACAGTTCGTGTGCCAGAAATGTTATTTTGAGTGAAGGAAAATCCTTATTATGCGACAGAGTTGGAAAGAAATCCACCGCACATTATGATGCAGGCTGGAATGACAGCTCATCACTTGTTTGGTCCTATTTTTTTGACGGGCCAGTTAATGCACAAACTTATTTAGAGATGATGGAGGTATGGTTAATACCCCAGCTTCAGGAGAAGGATCTCATTAAACTAGTACGGTTGCAGCGGGGTATAGCACCTGTACATTTTGTTCTACCAGTCCATGCACTTCTGAATGAAAAATTTCCAGGATGTTGGTTTGACCGCTGTATTCCAGCATCACCAGCTCTGTTATCATGGCTACGACGAAGTCCTGATCTCACCACACCAGACAATTCATTATGGGTAATTATCAAGGCACACCTAACTACACATGCTACACCACAAATTAAGAATTGCATGACACTGTGATGAACGCCTTCCATAAAATAACACCAGAAATACTTTGTCGCAAGTCACAGAGAACAGGGCGACATATAGAATTGTGTGTGCAACATGAGGGTGAACACATAACTCACTAGATCATTAAATTAATACGATGTAACAAGTGAATAAATAAATAAATAATTCATTATTATATCGTATTTTTTCATTTACAACTCATTACAAATGAGTTGTAAATTTCTTAAGAAAAGAGAAGAGTAAAGTAGTTTCCTGTTGCATTCAATGATACAAATCACTGCAGTCACCTCACATAGGTATACTTCAGGTTCTGTAAATTTTTTATTTTTATTATTAGAATCTCAGAGATATATCTGGATGGATTTTAACATCAGCAATTACTTTACATCAAATGTATGAAGCAACTAGTACAAAAATGTCAATCTTGTAGGAAATCAGACCAGATACCATCAACATGTTTTCTAGTACAATTTAACAACTGAAACCGTATGATTTAAAAGCCAGCATATACTATAACTGTAAGAAAGATTGGGATAGTCAGTTAAAAAAGTGATAAATTTATATATACATTAAAGATTACTTCCTATGAAAAAAATTTACAATTTCTTTATTATTAAATTTTTTTCTTTCAGATTATAATGAAATAAAAACAAGATTCATTATGTAAAAATACAAACTTCAAGAAAAAATAAAGACACATTTTACTTGGAAAGTCAGACATATTTCTGAAACAATTAAAATTCTGAAAAGTTTTACAAAACTAGAAAATCACTGTCTAGTGCAGCCATTTGCATAATGGTTATGAAATTTGAACAAACTAGATCAGTGGGAGATACTAGCAGATCAGGAAGACACTATTCTGAAATGAAAATATTGATTCTCTATCAGAGGATGCTACTTTATCAACATGAAAACGTCCCACTCAGTTTGGCATTAATCAAACATCAATGCATCGGGTATTTTCTTGAAGAAAATGGTGCTTCAGTGACAGTGAATAGTGATAGAAATCACCACACGCTTGAGAAATTTTTCATTCCAGATCTTTTGAGATGATTTTAAAGAGGCTTGATTCCAGCAAGATGGAGTCATGGCTTACACCAGCAGAGCCACAATCGGAGTTGTGGCTCTGCTGGCACATCCGGAGCGGAGTTCCTTGGATGAAAATCATATAATTTTGAGAAATTTAAATTGGCTTTAAAGGTCACCAGATTTAACTTCTGATTTTTTTTTGTGGCTATTTGAAAGAAAAGGTAAGCCATAAAATAAGCCAAAAAATTTAGAAGGGCTAAACACAGCATTCAAGAAGAAATACCAGACGAAACATTAGTTTTAACCATGCAAAATATGTTAAAAAGAGCCTAGACTTGTGTACACTTCAAGAGTGTCAGCATTTAAAAGATAAAATTTTCAAAACATAATTCAGTACATGTTTTGATTCAATGTAATTTAAAGATAAAAAATTAATTTTGAGTTTTTGCAATGTTTTATTAAAAAAAAAAAAATAGTTGATAACTTACTTTTGGCCTATCCTGCATCTACCTTTTTCTTAAAAAAAAAACTTTTAACTACAACTTGCAAAAAAAAAACAAATGTACTACAATGTAATCTTTTTTTGATTTGTAATTTCATTTAATTTAAACGTTTACTAAGTGCTTCAAAAACAATATTTCTTAACAAATCTGTGACAATTAAAACTAATTAACACAAAAAGTTATCAAATAAGGTTAACCACTTTTATTGTAAAAGTTGAAAAATAAAAGAAGACAAAATCAAACCTTTCAATACTGGGTGGGTATTGTTATATCGGATGGAAATTTTTTTGATTTTACAAACAACATTTTACATCCACTTTAAAGTCTATGTGAGAGTTGTCACCATTAGGACATGTAGTTCAAAGACTAAGCATATTCAGAATTAAATTTCTCAATTCAAAATTCCACTGACTGTGAATTTCTCAAAATCAATTTTCCTTTAATTAACAAATCGGCTGAAGTTTAATTTTGTGTTAACAAAAGCTATGAGATGCATAACTGCTAGGCTTACATTAACCACTGCTGAATAACTCGCAGCTTTCTTGAATATAGCAGACATCTTAAAGTCAAAATTGCAAGATGTAAACTGATTTAAATTTTTTAATTTTATGCCTCTGAGAAAAGCTTGTTTAGTTCTCTGCAATTCACTAAAATTAAAAAAATGACTGAAAACCATTTATTCACTAACAACATAGTAGTATTTTTGAGGTTTTCCTTATTAGACTCGACCAGCAATCTCAGCACTGTTATCTTTAACTTCACACAAAGTAGTCAATTAACTGGATTCAAACGTAATGTCTTCTAGTGTTATCTTAATGCTATACGATACTCCCTCAGTTCCATCTAATTCTCTGTATTTGCATCAAATTTAAAATTAAGTCTGTTATCTTTAGCTTGTAAACTACATTCAAAAGACGCATGACAAATTTGTCACATTCAAAAGTTCTGCATAATTTCAGAAAAAACCATACTACGAGTGAAAACCATTACTCACATACTTGCTCAATTGTAATATAAAAGAATAATTTTGTTTATTTATCATTGGTTTCACTATATCGTTGATATTTAATACGTATAATATCGATCACTATAAAACAGCTTATTGGAAACATGCACGAAGAGAAGTATTTAAGTAAGAAATTATTAATAAGACTGTCATAGTTGGAAAAAACAAATACACTTAGGTGAAGGAAATATAATAGGTGCCAACTGTTACCCAATCAATAGATTTTAAAGGGAATTTACAGGGAAAAATTTTCTTGTACCTGTTCCACTTTGTTGTCTATAATTATTGAAAATGTCATTGCTGGCATAACCATTATATAACAGATTAATAGTGTTCACATAGATAATTACCAGAAAATTATGAGCAAGCACATGAATGAGAGTCATTCAGTAAATTTAAACATTAGTCTATACTAATACCATTGAAAACACTTTGTGTCAAGTCCAACTGTGTAATAAAAAGCAATGCATTACAAACCACTTAAGGCTGAAAAGTTATTTTGTGGAATATATGCATCAAAAATGTTATGAAAGTGAAGGCCTTTTTGAACAAATGTTGCAGCACATCTCTCAAGTTAATGTCTTCTCGTCAACTTTGTGTAGAAAAGTATATCCATGAATTGTCTATGAGTCCATTTGTGTTTTATAGAAGTAAATCTTTCTGTATTCACCAAATTTAATTTAATTCACCTTCTTGCAGTAGTTAGACTAGATAATGCATTTAAATAAATACATAACTTTTAATAAATAAAGTTATGAATAAATACAAATCATTGCATAAATACAATATAAAAAATATATGAGAAATATATATTGTAATAAAATTTTTAGGTGGTAGTAAATTAATGGAAAAGAACTGCTCATTCTACTGTACACTGTGTAGATTATAAATTGTTTTACTACAAAAGAATAAAAATACAATTTCACAACAATAACATCTTGTTATCTCCAGATAACAATATATTGTCACATGTGTGGGCGAAACACTACCTCTGTCAATAGATGTTTGGCTCTATTTTCAATGAAAGCACAAATTTATAATTTGCTTCAATGCTTTCAAAGTACATATATCAATGAAAGCATATTTTAATTCTAAGAAGTATTAAAAACACAGTAAAATCTGAAGAATCCTTATAGCACACCGAAAGTAACTAAAGATTGTACGCACTTCTTCCTTAAGGCTCACATTTTCTCTTTACTCACTCACAGAACAGAATGCTTACAAACAGTTTTTCCAACATATGTATGTTCAAATCAAGATATAATAAATTCCTAAAATGTAAATATTATGCTACAGCAAAGCTATTTTCAACAGCTTAATTATTAAAGATTATCTACAGCACGCCATGGACAATCTTTGACTAAATTTCAGGAAAATTATTTTATTTTACATCAAACAGTTAAATGAATTACTGTCTTGCATATAACCTCATAAGGTCACTCTAACATTAAATAAATTTAACAAATTACACTTTGTTGCTACATGTACCACTGCAGCTACAAGTTTCCATTGCTGCTGGACATTGTAATTTCAATTTTTTGTTATATTCACTAGCAACTACTGAAATGTATATTGTTTATGTACAATTAATATTTATATATATTTAATTTGAAGAAAACCAAATTGGATTTTACACTGGTATTCTTCTTTTAAAAATACTAATATTTCTCTTAATTATACAAAAATAACCTTAAATAATGAAAAACGTAAACAACTTACAGAATTGTTTGATACATCACTGAATACGGTATATCTTCAAGCATCATTTCTGCCTAACACTGTTGGTTCCTGATGTTCTCATCAGGTGGCATGCACAAATGCGTAATTCCTTCAGTCATCATGAAGTTGTATACTGTGCAGAGCATGCTCAGTGTTGTTTATGGTTTATAAACCCAAATCGGCTACTACCATTCAGAGACAATTCAAATATTGCAAGCAACAACCTCAAAGAGTCTGTTATTGCATGGTAAAATTGTTTCATCGAAATAGGTTGCTATCACATAGGACACCAGATTGGGTAGACCTTCAGTTTCTGAAGTGGCAATTGAACAAGTGCGGTAGACATTCATTTGTAGTCCAGGTAAATCAATGGTACACACCAGCTTAGAATATCAATATTCCTAGTGTTACAATAAGGAGTACACAAAACTGAGTTTTGTGTAAACATGTTAAAAAAAATAGAGATTGAAGATTATATTATCTTAATAAAAATTGTGTTCTGTGATAAAGCAACCAGCAGTAAAGTGACTTGACATAATGTTCAGATATATCCACGTCATAAAATCGAACATGTATAGGACTTGCCTGGTAAATGTTTTTTTGTGCTGTAAACAAACACAAAATATATGATTCTTTCTTTTTAATGTAACTGGCATATCATACCTGGCCATGCTTGAACATTATCTAATGCCACAATTACAACAGGATAAGGGCACAGAATTCATTTTCCAGCAAGATGTTGTCACCACATTATCTTCATGTAGTTGCCGATCTTCACATATCTCAATAGCAAAGTGCCGACTTAGATTGGACATGGTGGAACAATTTCCTGGCCACCTTGATCACCTGATTCAACTCCAATGGACTTCTCTACATATGGGGTTAAGTTAAAGAGTTGGTTCCTCTGCATCTGAAAATGCACTGGGTAACACAAAACAGTAGCCACCATAGATCAAGACATGTTTCTTAGGATTTGGCAGGAAACTGATTACATATGTGACATCTTACTATGTTACAAAAGATAGCTATTTGAAAATTAAACTTTGAAGATATTCTGTATTCACTGTTGTATCAAACATTTTTGTAAGTTATTTCCTTTTTTCATTACTAAAGGTTATTTTTGTTAAGCTCCCTCTATGAATCATGAGATCTTGCCAATGGTGAAGGGGTTTGAGTGCTCAGTGATACAGAGTGGATGAACTGAAGGTGCAACCATACTGGAGAGGTATCCATTGAGCCACACTAAGGGATGATTCCTGAAAGGAAGCAGCAACTCTTTCAGTAGTTGTAAAGGTGTAGGTCAGGAGGACTTAAACGGCCATATCATCAGTCAATCTCGAGTACTTCACAGCTGAAAGCAATGGTAAACTACAGCTGTTTTTTGTTTCTAAGAAAATGTAGGTCTCTGCATTTTCATGTAACAAAAACAAAGATGGAGGCACCTTTCTTGGTAAAATATTCTGAAGGTAAACTAGTTCCCTGTTCGGATCTCCAGGTGGGGACTACTAAAGTACTGAGGAAGGGGTTACCAGAAAATTAAAAAATAACATTCTATGAGTTGGAGCATGGAATGTTAGAAGTCTAAAAAAAGGTTGGCAAGTTAGATAATTTAAAGAGGGTAATGGTTAAGTTAAAAAATGTAGATTGGTAGGAATTAGTGAGTATTGGTGGGAAGAGGAAAACTACTTTTGGTCAGGTGATTTTAGAATATTTAACTCAGTGTCAAATAAAGGGTAGGCAGGTGTAGGTTTCGTAATGCAAAAGAAGATAGGGAGAATTTCAAAAAGCTTAGCGATAGAATCATTCTAATCAGCATAAAATCAAAACCTAAGCCGACAACAATTGTTAATGTCTGTATGCCTACAAGTGCCCACGATGATCATGAGGTAGTGTGTATACGAACAAATTGACGGATCATTACACATATAAAAGGGGATGAAAATTTAGAAATAGTTGGAGACTGGAATGCAAGCATTGGAAAAGGCAAGGAAGAAAATATTGTGGGTGAATACAGGCTGGGCAAAAGGAAAGAAACTTATTGAGTTTTGTATGAAGTATAATTTATTATTTGCTAACACCTAGTTTAAAAATCATAACAGAAGAATATACACATGGAAAAAGCTGGGCAATACTTCAAGATATCAGAGAGATCATGGTTAAACCAAGATTTAGAAATCAACTCGTCGACTGGATTGCAAAGCAATCCAGGAGCAGACATTGATAGCAACCATAATTTAGTGATAATGTAATGTAAATTGGGGTTTAGAAACCTAAAGAAAGGGTGTCAGATGAATCTGTGGAATTTAGAGAAGCTTGAGGAAGAGGAGGTAAAGAAGATTTTTGAGGAGAACATTGCAAGAGGTCTGAGTAAAAAAAGATAAGGTAGAAAATATAGAAGAATGGGAGAATGTTAAAAAAATTCTTAAATCAGCAGAAGCCAACTTAGATGGAACAAAGAGAACTGGTAGAAAACCTTGGATATTAGAAGATATATTGCAGCTGATGGATGAATGTAGAAAGTATAATAATGCTAGTGATAAAGAAGGTAAAAGTAACTATTGACAATTAAGAAATACTGTGAACTTACAGATTTTCTATTCAAATATTTTAATTAACATACCTTTTGTTTGAAGCACAAGTTATATTCAATTTTTCAATGTGAGTTTTGTTTAAAATTACTCTCGCTTTTTAAAACTGGTTGAGGTTACATTGTTAGTAGCAGTGCCAAAAACATTGTGTTCTTGTGATTATAATTATAAACTCATCAACAAAACAATTTTGTAAAGAACTACAATAACCCATCTTGATCATTTTATTAAGATAAGTAGAGTTAAGTCAAAAAATTATCAGTAAAAATATAAACTTTTAATGTTATTAAATTTTGTAATTACAATAAACATTTTTATTTTATTTACATAAATAACAAATATTCAGAATTTAATCTTCTGACAAACTTAAAAAAAAACAAAAAACATTGCATTATTTATATCACCATACATAACAAAACTAAAAAAAGGATTGATTATGAAAGTAATCAATAATGTTTTTGTTCATAAATATTGCCAACAAATTATTTACTGGATAGTAATTCTTTAAAATGAAAATAAACCTTTATTTAACATAATGATCAATTGTTCCATGTTGTTTTAAATATAGAAAGAAGTTCTAATTTGTATCACAGATACATATTCTTGGGAATCAAAAAACAATTTTTTTAAACAGTTTTGAAAGCATCATAAAATTATTTCATTCAAACACAACAGTGTACTGCTGTGAATAAAATAACATTTACAAAAATTTTAACACTATATACTATAAAATAGCAAATTCTCAAATTAAATGTTAATTAACAAGATTCAAAACTTCAATGAGATACAAAAGCAGAATTAAAGAAATTATATACTGAAAAATGTTATATGTTTTTAACTAAATATTTATCAGAAAATAATTAAAAATCATGGTGTATATATATATATATATATATATATATATATATAGTGGTCCATAAAATAGTGGGGTTTTAAATGCTTATAGCTTCAAAACAAACATTATAGAGAGATGAGCTCTATACGTTAAATGAAAGAAAAATACTCCAACTTTCTTACCTGTTCAGTAGGTTTCAATGTATACTTCCTTAGTTGCTCTGCAAATGTCAAGATGATATTCAGTCTCTTGCCATATATGGCAAAGAATATCCCATGGCAGCTTCATCCTCACTTTCTTTTAAATGATCCAGACTTTGAACTTGAATGGTATACACTTGTGTTTTTACAAAATCCCAAAAATAGAAATCCATGTGGGTAAGGTTTGGAGACCGTGAAGGACAAGCAATCCACCCTTCTTGTTCGACCCATCGCTAAGGAAATGTTTTGTCAAGAAAATCCTGCACGATTGCAGCAAAATGTGGAGGAACTCTTAATTGAAAAATGGAATTCTCCAGTATTTGGGGGATACCTTTACCTTTGCATACCTTTCTAACACATCAGGGAAGATGTTCCTGTTACTACTTTTTCAGTAAAAAGGGGCCAATAACTCATCTCATCTAATAGCACAGCACATATATTCACTTTTTCACTAACAAACTGATGTTCAACAACGGCCCATATATGGATGTTCATTACCTTATATATGAACATTATGCTAATGTATTCATCCAAAAACATGAAACTTTGCTTCATCACTGAAAATGAATTTATTTAAGAAAAATCATCCTGCTCTAACATAACCAGAATGTGTACAGTAAAATTAAACCATTTCACTCTGTCCTGCAGATAAAGTTGCAACACCTGAATTTTATACGCAGTGAAACATAACAGTTTTTTTAACATACTGTCAACAGTTGTTTTAGGAATGCCCAACTGTCTAGAACACTTCTGCACAGATCTCTTTGGGCTATATAAGAAACTTGGTTGTACTGCTTCAATTGTTTCATCAGACAGTGATGGCTGTCCTGGAAGTGTTTGCTTCAGTAAGCTGCCTGTTTCTTGTTGTTACTCCCATTGCCAAATGCTATTTTCATGTAGGGGGTCTTCATTGTACACATGACAGTATTCATGCCGAACATTTGTAACTGACTCAAATACAGCAAGCCACAACACACATTGAACCTTCCTCTGCAATGTAAACTTGATGACTTAACGCATGCTTGCGTGTACTGAAAACACAATGCGCATGCACTAACTTTCACACACAAACTTGAAGTGTTTTTCCTTCATTTAATATACAGTTTATCTCTACAATGCTTTGTTCTGAAGTTATAATTATTTAAAACAGTGTAATTTACAGATACAATTGTGTGCGTGTGTGTGTGTGCATTGTAAATTTAACCATCTCTCTTCCTAGAGGCATCACCTATACGAGTCATCAAACATTTAAATTTTTCAGCTAATTTTAAGCATTAATAATCATACTACACCACATTTTGAAAAGCTACTCTTAATCAATGTAATATACAGATACATTGTTAATTTCAGGGCAAAACTTGGCACTTTTGAAGTCTTCAGAATAATGAAATAAATTATCTTGATCACTTGAGGAGTTATCATCAGTTTCTCTGTGGATAATCTTCCTTTTCTAATCTTCAATTTCTTAGACAACCATGGTAATTACCACATTAGCTCAATTTGTGGAAAATATTTATTTAAAGTGATGTACGAAATTGTATCACTATACATTAAAAAAAAATTCTTATTATCAAAGAAAAAATATGGCAATCAATCGTCATGCACTTTTACAACTCTAAGTTTTTTGCTAAGTTTATTTATCTATAAAATTAAATATCAATATTATTGGTTATGATCTCTTACATAATTTACAGAAATGTTAATAAAATCCTTAGCTTAGATAAATGAAATGGTAGCGGCATCAACCTTGTGCCTCAAAGGTTTAAATGAAGGTTTAACTTCAGACACCCTTGGTCTCCCACACTCCTCCCTTTACACAAAGTTGTTTCAAACTGAATATAATATCAGCGAATGTTACTGATGCTTAGAGGATCACAATTAAACTTTCTATGGAATGCTCATTGGAGTGTATCTTCAGATTCACATTTAGCAAACAGCAAAATACAGAGACTTTCTGCTCAGGAGTCGCAATCTTTGCTATTGGAGCTGACATATGGAAGGGTAGGAAATCAATTTATGACTATGCATGAAACTGAAACTGTACTTTTTGTTCTTTGATTCTAGCCTTAAATCAACACTGTATACCTCATCCAAGTGATATGCCTAATTAAAACCTTGATATTTTTTCTTGTATATCCAATAATAGTTTTTATGTTTTTTTAAAAAAAACATAAAATGAAGGTGTAAGAAAGTATGACTAATCTAATTAAAAATTAAACATTAAAACATAATGATGTATGTGTACTATCTGCTGATGATTAAAAAATAAAAATCACTTTTTAACCAGGAATGATCAATCACACACAGAGGCAACTTGCAATAGCTTTCTCAATTCAAAATGTTACAACACAGTATATGACAAGTTTTTCAAGTAATTTGATAAAACTGTTTCATACATCTTTAAATGAAGTGCTATAAAAAGTTTTCTCAGGTTATAACCTTTACTTGAGATAGGAAGACTCATCTTATGTACCTTTAAAAATGATTCGGATGTAGGGCAATGAAAGTATGGTTAATGTGAAAGTCAGTATACCCAAATTAAGGAGGAGACTTATATTACTATTTATATCCTTTCTAATAATTTTAATGCAAAAATAGCTGATCTGGTCATTTGACACGAAGGCATCTATCCAATAGTACTCCCAAAAACCAAACATTCACTGCTTAACAAATAAAGGAAATGTCTTTTCATTCTAACCAAAATTTTATTTTTCATCTTTGAAGACTATTTTTTTTTTATTTATTTCTATTAAATATGGATTATAAGAGAAAAATACTGAATCATAATTTTAAATTTAAGTCTCACCAAAATTGAACTTGGAAAGCCAAATACAGAATCTAAAATCTGTCTGGATTTTCTTCCAAATTTCAGGTAATATCTTTAATTATCAACATTTTTGTTGGTTCTCAACATCAAATATATTACTAAAGCAGGATAAGTGGTTATCATAATAGTCTAAAATCATTCATACTGTTTTTCATGTTCGATAGAGCAATTTTAAAGTTTTAACAATTTGGATAGCATGTTTATAAAATTTAAATGGACTAATTTCAAGTTGAAGTATAACACTTTGAGCCCTGTGCCCATATATATCCAAGGTAAGGAAGACCATAATGCTCCTTTGGCCAAATTTCCTGAATACTACTTAGGCTGACAAATTGAATTTTTTTACATAATTTTTGGAGACGGTTATTTGAATATGTTCCTTAGTTTATTTTGAATGATTCAATACATTTTAACCATATTCTGATAGTTTTTGTGAAAATGATGGAACCAATTAATAGTGCACTGAAGTTGAAATAACCACATTTGTTTATATTTATTGTTTTCAAGCTTTCCATTACGTCATTTCAGCTTTGTTATTCAAATCAGAGTATTTTTATTGTGTTTGTGGAATTAATGTTTTATTATATTATTAATAACATTTTTTCTTTCTTCTAAAACTAGTGACTCTTTTCATGGATAATTTAGGTTTCTTACAATTAAATCAGTATCTCTAAAGTTGTTATTTTGATTTAAGAAATTAGTTAATTATATTATTTATAGGGAAAAGTAAACTATAAATAAAAAAACCATTGCAATTTTTTTTTAAATCATACATTAAATCTCTTTATCTTTCAACAAAGTGAAATATCTTCAATTAAGCTTAAGATAAAGGTATAGCGATGATTTTTTTTTTGTTTTTGGACTATACATCTAAAAAGTCCAGGATTCTGTACAACATGCAACTGTTGACCAGGACTCAAAGTGTTAATCTTACTAAAAAAAAATTATAACAAACATAATAAAAATATATTGATTTACTAATAAAGTCATTAAAAAGAATATAATTTTACACATAAAGTCAAAATAATATACAATAGTAATAATTTATTATTACAATTCCATGATATTCAATAATTTACAAGAAAACATAGACATTAATTAAAAAAAAAAAAAACAAAAAAACAACACAAATGGCTATTCTCTTTTTATACAACAATGATAAACAGTGTTTTTATTTATTTTTTTCATTATTAATCAATTTCATACTAATAACTTAAACTATTCATTTTATGCTAAAAAGTTTGTTATTTTAAGCCGGTCTAATTCTCAACTGTAATACACATTCATAATCATAATTACTTAAGGCATTGAGAAAAAAATCAAGAGAATTTCTACACATAAGAAAAAGTGGCAGAGAAGAAAATAATAAAGGGGTGAAATATTTAAAAGAAAAAAAAAACAAACCATATTTTAGCAAATAAAATAAAAGATGAATCTTTGCTACATCAAATTCATACTTGATGTTTAAAAACTGTTAAGCCATAATTGTGATTGTATACAAAAAAAATTTACAATGATCACATTTTAAATATATTATAAAAATTAATAAATAAACAAATAGTTTGTTTTTTTACAAATATATTAATCAAGTAAAATGAAAGGAGTATGAAAATATCATAAATAAGAGACTTCAAGTTGCACCCACCTCACATTTGAATCGCAAACAAAAAATATCTTGAATAATGCCAATGATGAAACGATATGCTGTTGATGATTGCAATGGTGTCTTGAAAAAAAAACCTTCATATTGTTGCAGATAAAAACAGACTGTTCACCATACTAATACAATAATATTATACACAAATCTAAATAATGTAGTAAAATACAAAATATATCATGTACGTGAACATGAGTGTAGTATAACATGTATTTAAGACTATGTGTGTTACCTAACATAAACATGAGCAGATTAATAGCATCAAACTGAGAACCTTGCATCACATAGTAAAGGTTGAACATCAAGTGCGACGTAAAAGAAAATTCTACAATGATGACAACGGTGTGTAAATCATGTGACACATCTTACAATGACAGCAATCTATGATGATGACGACAATACATGACTGTGGGTAAACCTAAAAACAGTTAACAAAAATAATGAGAAAATATGTCACCTAATGATTTAAAAACATATTTCAATTTCAACACATCAATACAATTCATGAAAACAAAAAACACTGACCGATCATCAATCAACCAAAAAAAAGTTAAAAAAAGAACATTCTGACAAGCTGCATTATGTTATTCTTATAACTAATATATACTTATTAACAACATAATATTCAAAAAAATAATAGTAGTAGTACTAGTAGTAGGAGTCTATATATAGAGTAATAAGAATACCTGCAACAGCAGTTCAGTTACTATTTTGATAATGACACACTGATACGACATGTACGACGGTGGAAGTTGGTGAACATCATTGGATATAATTTTTCCCTATTGAAGCTAAACAATTTCTTCTCTATTATAAAACATTCTGATTAGTGATGAAAATTTCTGCAAGGGAATTTTTTTAAAATGTGACTGCTTTTACAAACGGTTTTATAACACCCAACATTAAATAGTTAATTAATATAAAGTTAATAACATTCACAAGCTGTTTTTCTTTTACCCTTTTTCTTTATTCTTTCCACAGCTAAAACTAATAAATGACTGAGAAATTTGCCATATTTACAGAGCTCAGTAATGGTGCTGTTCCTGGATGTTATAGTGTCATAACTGTTGTTAACAATGATTTTGTAAAATATCTGATTTACAATAGCATTTAATATAGAAAACAAATTATGATTTAAGAAACACCAAATACAATTATAAAACTATGATTAATAAATGATTTAATTAAATGATACAATTAACAAAATAAATTATTTTATTTTAAAATTTTACAATTAAAAAGCTGGAGAAGCGTACCACAATATCAAACAGATTCTTGAGAAAAAATAAAAATCATTATAAAAATTTGTTAATAAAGTTCATCACTACTAATCAGTTGATGAATTAATTAAACACTGTCTGAAATGTGATCTGTTATTTTTCCCCAAATAATTTTTTCAAAGATTCAAATACAGATATTCTGAACATCAGGGCTATAAATAAGGATTAAAATTGTGTACGAGAATTGATTACAGTGTTTCAACCTATGTAAAAGCAATCACATTATACATATTTATCCACAATAAAAAAACCCAGTAATTAAAATGTTATATCAATTCTGATTTCATCTGAATATGCAATTAAAACTCTTTTAACTTAACACAATTTTCTTATGCTCTATGTAGCACCTAAACTAAAATCAACAATTCTTTAATTAAGAGGACAGACTATACAAATTAATTCAAAGCTTAATGATGGCAGAACTACTTTCAAGCAACATTACCATAATTTCAATAAAAGAGTTAAATTTTCTCTATCTTTATCCCACTGATATTGTGCAATACATACTCACAATTATGCAGATGGCAATTAAATACAAATTAAAGAGAAAAAAAAAATTAAAAATTTTTTACAGGTGTTAGGAAAGTTAAAAATGAATAAAATAACAAAATCAATTCAATAAATATACATATTCTTTTAAATTAAGCAAAATTACATATGTTCAAACTATAACAGAGGATTAAACAAAACTAATTTCCTTAGCTACGTGAAAACTGAGTTAGTATAAGAATCTCAGCTACCTAAATCCAAGTAGCCTCAGTTCCTAATATAAACACACTTGATTATGATTTTACAGTTCATAATTCTAGTGTTCACAACACTTCTGGATTTTAAATACTGTTCATCTGATTTTTTAAGATAAAAAAAATTTAAACAATTATACACCATAAAATAAATTTTAACTTATCTTCTCTAGAGAGCTTTGCTTCTAATTGCTGTTCACAGAGAAATATATTTATATTTATATTATATATATATAGACACAATACAACAAAACATAATACAGTGAACAGTATAAGATCAATGATAATAAGAAAAAATTGTAACTAGTTAACTTTATTTATTGTAAAGCTCTACTTTGTGGAAAAAAAACTATCAGATACCAGCCCAAGTAATGCCAAACCAAATACATACATGTATTTCTTGCCCAGATTTCATTCATAACTTTCAACTAAAATAAACATGGTAAATTTTATAAGGATCAATGTAGAAAAAATATTATAATTTTGTATGCATATCTTATATAAATTTTTTTTTCATTATAGAGGGTGGCCGATTTTTTACAATAAGCCACCCACTAGATTTATTTATTTAGATCTCTGAGCTTGGTAATGAAGAATTGGAAAAACCTGACAATTAAAAAAAAAAAAAAAATTGAATTTAAAAAACTGCTATTTATCTTATCATATCCAGAACTTAATAAAAATTCTCAATGTATTCTAACTTTAAAATTAGCACAAGGAAGGCATCGTAACACTGAAACAAAAAGTATCTCTTTCATTAACAGAAAATATTTATCAAGCGAGTGAAAGATTTGTCTTTTATTGTTTAATTTAATGACAATAAAAATTTTCTATAGCCTAGAGTAAAAATATAATATTCATTTTGTTGTCTTGATTGTCATGCCAAACATTTTATTTGACTTCCCCTTACATTTTTAATTGACATCTAATAATACGTTGAATTTATTAATGTAATTTTAAATGTGAAAGACATTAACCAAAACAATCTGATGAATTTTAATTCAGAAGCAATAAATAATGTGGTTAATTGTAGTTCATGACACATGAAGAGACGTCACATGTGATCAACTACTACTTATATTAAAAGGTGGGTCTTTAAAGTACAGATACAGTGCAACTATGCTACTAGGGGAATTATTTTAGGTGAAGTTGGTAACATTTGTTTTTATTAGTCTATGCTGAAGCCTATGCCTTATTCAGCAAAGAATACTTTGACCAAATAGTTCACTGCAATACATTTTAAAAATGACAATTAAGATCTGAAATCCCCAATTGTAAGATTTGTTCTGTAATACATTTTCTAAATAATGACTGATAAAGTTAATATTACGAATTCAACAAAATGTGATGCAAATTTTTGAACAAAAGGAAATGACAAAAAACAGTGGTAAGTCGGGTTGATCTCAGACATCCACCACAAAACTGAAGTAAGAGAAATGAATGAAATTATTCTAGAAGTGCACAAGACTAAGACTCATTAAGTTGTGAAGAAAAATTAGACTAAAAAATTGTGAATGGATTGGGTGCTCAAAATGTTTTTTGAATAATGCATGAGTTCGAGTTCCTGTGACTGGGGATGAAACTGCATTTATTACCATGTTCCTGAACAACAATCACTGCAATGACACAGAAAAAAATCAAAACACAGACTTCAATGAAAATCATTACTATGATTTCAGTGGTTACTTTAGATTTGTAAATTAATGTTTTTCTACCTTTACTGTCCAGTTTCTAGATGCACATCATACTTTACTATTAGTCTCTAAGCAAAGTATTATTAGGATGAGAATAGTTTTCAAACTTAATCACAGAGTTAGAAAGTTTATTTTTAACAGAGTTAGGAAGTTTATTTTTAATTAACAGATATTTCCTTCTTTAAATAAGAAAAAATACTGTCATATGAGTTGTTTTAATTAAATTTTCTGATGTTCCAATAAAGAAACTTATCATAGGGTTTTATAATATTCTGCTATTATAAGACATTTAAAACACTTATTTTTCTTCATAAAAAAAAAATTATATTAAAGGATCAAGATAAAGTTGTATATATAACAGGGGTGAGAAATTAAATTTTAAGCTCTTTGAGCTAAAGACATTAACAAAAAAATAATAATAATAAATAAATAAATTTTAAAATCTCTATACAATTTCTTAAAAAAAAGATGAAATCAAAACTGATATAAAATAAACTTAAAAAAAAAAAAAGTTAAAAGAGATTAAAAAAACAATGAAATATTAAAAATTTGGCAACCAAAAAACTTCTTATGATGTGGTATAAATAAACATTTGCATATAACACAGGCATATATCATAAAATTACTTGTACAGCTAATGAATAAAGAAAAAAATAATACTATTATTATTGTTACATCACTTTGTATTACTAATATGATCTGCATTTCATTATTAACTTATATTTTATATAAAATACCTGGACAATCTATCGTGAGTGTATATATACAACAGAGAGAAGGGAGATTGCGACTAGGCACATTTTTTTGAGTATAAAACAACGCATTTGAATATTTTGGTTGTGACTCATTCATTGTAGCAGATTCATGGTCAATTGTATCATCCGAGAGACTTGATTATATTCCGCTTGCTGCCAAACTAATTATAAAAATTATCAGTGCACATAATAGATTACAGTATTAATCTGGCAGTGATAATGGTTACACAAAAGAAAAATATATAATTAATAAATAATATCTATTATAAAACCAGAGCACACCATACAAAATAAATCCACAAAGCCATAAAACAAATAAAAACCATTATTAAAGATACATCAATCACTTTAGAAAAAAAAAATTATATTTGTATATGATGCAATCCACAATAAAATTAACCCCTAAGTAAAATAATGCCTAATTTCTTCCCTAATCATATGCTTATAAAATTCTGTGTAAAGTAATAGAAAATTCTTTATTAGATTATAAAATCTAAATGTAATTTAGTTATTTTCACTTTATTTTACATACTTAACTTTAAATTTAAATAATTTAATTTTTTTAAATATTGCAAAAATTCTCGTAATAGGAAGTAAAACCTTTCTGTAATTATATTAATGACGGCATAAAAAAATTACACCACAAAATAATCAACCTTTCATGAAATAACTATAAAATGGATACTTTCCTCAAAATTACTGTTTTGTAACACTACAAATATGTAGCCCCCCTCTAAATATACATCATACAAATTTATTATGTTAGAAAACACCTTGAAAAGATTTTATCCTATGAACTATAAGACTATCAGACAAAAGTGAATTCTTCTCTAAATGATTCAATCACTGTGAAAGATTCAAATCCTCAAAAGCTAACAATTTACCAAACCAAGAATAAAACAGGAATTAAAATCTAGATTAATCTGCTTCTGTATTATGGGGTTTATGAAGTTCAGCTACAATTTTCAGAATTGTCAAGGCTAAAACAAATAAATTCATCACCAAGCAAAACCAGTTACCTGATAATCATTTTAGCTGAAATGTGCATATAAAACAACGTTGATGCCTTTATACCAAATATAAATAAGCTTGTTATAAAAAATAAACTTAGTCATTGTAACCTTCCATATAAAAATATTAAATTTCTGATTTTATGAAAATGTTTTTTTCTGATTTCTACCAAACTTCAAAAAGTATACCCAAATTTTCTCACTGATTTATAATATAGAGAAATGAGAACAGGAAACAGAAACTGACATGATTAAGTCAAGACTTTGTGACACTATTTACAAAATAAGTCTTCTATTATCTTCTTCTTTTGATTTTCAATATGATTAGAATAT
This sequence comes from Lycorma delicatula, assembly GCF_047948215.1. Lineage (NCBI taxonomy): Eukaryota > Metazoa > Arthropoda > Insecta > Hemiptera > Fulgoridae > Lycorma > Lycorma delicatula. The sequence goes on from NC_134463.1 coordinate 79,477,453, forward strand.
TACTGAATTTTGTTCTTTTAAACAACTTTTTTTATTTTTTTTTACTGCAATAACATACTAAATATTCTGAGTTTATTCCAGTGAGGCGAGCTTGAAACTTGCAACAATTGTGTGAATATATTTTACGAGAGGTTATTTCTCAAGTAAAGACCTTTTCATTGTAAAAAAATCTATTCTGAAAACTTTACAAATATTTTTTATTTCTCTTAAACTACATACCTTATACTACTTCTCTATAAAATTGCCACATGAATTAAGACATTTATTGTAGCAATACACTAACTTCAATATACCCTCATCGTACTCTTCTGCAGCCAGTCCATTTAGCCACTGATTAACAGTATTTTTAAGTTCATCGTCACCTGCGAATTGCTACCACTCAGAAATTCTCTATAGTCCGGACTATATGGTGGGTGATCATAAATTTCCCATCCTAATGTTCTTGGTAAATCACGTATCGGCCCCGCAACATGTGGACGTGCATTATCATGCAGCAGGACAATGCCGTCAGTCAGCTACCCACGCTGCCAATTTTGTATAGTGTACTGTAACTTATGCAGTTTCACAGTAGGCTTTTGCATTTACAGTCATTCCATGTGGTGATTTGGGAGTCGAGAGTTACAGCGTTCAAGTCCTAGTAAAGCCAGTTATTTTTACACGGATTTGAATACTAGATCGTGGATACCGGTGTTCTTTGGTGGTTGGGTTTCAATTAACCATACATCTCAGGAATGGTCGAACTGAGAATGTACAAGACTACACTTCATTTACACTCATACATATCATCCTCAGAAGAATTATCTAAACGGTAGTTACCGGAGGCTAAACAGGAAAAAGAAAGTCATTCCATGTGGAATGAAATCAATTAGCATACTGATCACAAAAGACTGTGGCTATCAATTTGTGTACAAATGGCTGTAGCTTGATCTTTGTTGGTCTGGTTGGTGATTGAGGATGACGTCCTTCACTTGACTGCCGTTTCCTGTTGGCGTGTAATACAAAATCCATGTTTCATCACCGGTAACAACTGAATTAAGGAACTCATCACTTTTTCTGTATAGCACATAAAAAATTCCAAAGCAGATCCCATTCAAATTTTTTGTGACGCTCTGTTAAGACATGCAGTGCCCAACATGCACAATCCTTTCTGAAGCCTAAATGGTCATGAACAATGTGACAAATAACAGTTCTTGAAACATCAGGAAAAAGAAGGGCCAGATCAGAAATTGTTGAGCGACAATATTTTCTGACTTCATCATTGATGTGTTTCAGAAAGTCCTTAATGATTATCGAGGGCCTGCCTGAACATTCTTCATCGTGCACAATAAGTCTGTTATTTCTAAACCTTTCACACAATTTTCAAACTTTTCTTTCATTCATTACATTATCATCATACACAGCAACCAACTAACTATGAATTTCAGCCGGCTTAACATTTTGATGGTTTAAAAAATGTTCACGTATTTCAGATTTGGAGGCAACATCAATTTTCCTATTAATTTTATAATGTAATAAACTCACACATAATCAAAGATACTACAATATGACAACTTACAGGCAAAAATGCAGTGTGTACATTACTAGCATGGCCATGAAAGACAAAGGTTCACTAACTTTAAGGAGAGAAATTTCCCAACAGTCTTTACTTTAGACATCCCTCATGTTCTATCCACACACCTTGCAAAATTTTAGTTTCAGTGATATTTTTTTAAAGCATTATATTAGTGAAAATTATGCAAAATCAATGTTACAGTAATTATAAGAATCTCTTCCCACAAGACATGCTCCCTCGGCTAATTTATTGGGATATAATTTTTTAATGAGAAAGTTTAGTACTTGATGTTGATTTTGATAAAGTATAATTCAAACGATTGCATGAGCCCTCATGAAGACAAAAACACTTTTCATCACGCATTCAACAGACATAAATTCATAAAAAAAAAAGACTTCATAAAAAAGGAAAAACCAGCATTTCCTTTTAAGGAAATGCTGGCTTCAATCTGCCGTAAAAAAAGGTTGTGTACTTTCAGTTCTGCCAATAAGGTAATGCAATCACAGTAAAATTCTTTAAAAAGTGATACAATAATGAAACAATATTATATCAAATTCATATACACAGTTATCTGAAGCCATCAAAAGGAAGAGTTACCTTAATTGACTGAAGATATTTTGTTTCTCCAGCAACCTATTGCTATTGGGCTTTCCAACTTTTGATCAGCTCTTTACTGAAAAGATCTAGTTCTTAGTGGCATCATTATGTTCCCAAAACCAAAAGCGGAGATTATGGAAAAAAGTATCAGTCCAATTTTTAAGGGTAACTGAACAACCTAGATAATGAGCTCTATCCAAAGGGAATTTGCTTCTTCTGTTTTCTTAAACAGAAGCAAAATATATTGAGGGGTACAAGGTTCTCTATTAAGATTTCTAAGCCTTCTATAAATTAGTAAAAATTGAATCTTTTGACAGAGTCCTTGTACTTAATAAAAAAATAAATTAGTCATTAAGCAACAATATAATCTGATATATTCTAAACGTTATTACTGTTGAAACATTCTAATCATAAATTAGAGAAAAAAATGAAGAAAAAATAAGCTCTATAGAATATAAAGGAAACTTCAATAAATCTTTTTCATAACAGGCAAATAATTTTTCAAAAATTGTAAACGATATAAATAACTAACTTATTTCATCTCCTCTAGATGAAGAGCTATATATACCCCAATTTAAATTGGCCAAAAAAAAAAAAACGATTTAAATTTGAAATGCACAAGGAAAATCATTGAAATACACCATCTTGTAAGCAGTATTATCAGAGGTGTGTGAGAAAGCCAGCACTAACTTTTAACACATGAAGTGGTTTGTGAACAGTCAAGTGAGAGAAATGATTTATAGTTTGTAAAAAATGTCAGTTTAAGTGATACTACAATGTACTGTACATATGTTGCACAGCTGATTCTCACTGGAGGCTGTCGTTTGGTATTTGCATCAACACATCTGGAGAACTATTAGAACTGCATAATCTTGAAATGGATAATTTAGCAGCAATTTCTGTAAACACATATGCTGTTAAGCATAAAGGAAAATTTCTATATTTATCTTTATTAAGTTACAGATTTTGAAAAATATACAAAGAGAATAAGATGAAAATTAATAAACAATATGGAAATTAAGAATAATTTGAGACAACCTTATAAGCTACCAATGTAAACATACATCTATTCCATTTTTATATAGATATGAGTGTAACACCCAAATATCCTATTCATTTATCATCAACTGTAATTCATACAAAGATTTTAGTCATATAAATGTAATGACCATAAATCTGAGAATGATGAAAACAATTTCTTAATAAAACAATATCCTTTTTTGTTTTAAGACTTATGTCTTTAATATTAAAATAAGATATAATATTAATAATATATATGTGGGCTATTCAGAAAGTAACTTACGTTTTAGTGTAGGAAAGTTAACATAGTGCATGAGGGGGAATGCCATATTAGACCAGTAGCATTCTTAGACTCTCATCACAACTATCAGATAGAAAAAAATGTATTGTCACTCAATAAAAAGTAATAAAAATATGCGCTGCAAATGAGAATTCTACCAGCTCTGAAGTATGATCATCAGCTTTGCAAAGTTTAGAGAAAATATGTGAGGTGGTATAAGAAAACAGTGTGGTATGTTTAGAAATGCATGGATCAATGACGACAATGAAGAGAAAAGTGGTGCCAACTATTTTCTTCTTCTTTAGTGGAACTGTCTACTGACAGGTATAAAGAAATAGCATTCTCCATGATGATCTGTCCTGAAATTTTCTTTTAAATTATAATATCCTTGTCTTTATTTCAAATCATCCAAAATTCCTAACCTCCTTCTTCCACTTCCCCTCACACCCTCTTTCCTTCAATTACTTTTTGAATAAAATTATATAATAGGATGAAGCCTATCCAATTAGCTATTCTTCATTGAATTGTCTTAAACTCCTACGCTGATTTATATCTGTCAAGACCTCATCATTAGTTACTCACTCTTGCCAGTTGATACCTAGCATTTTCCTCCATCGCCACATTTCAAAACTTTCCAGATATTGAGTTTTTCTTTTCTTCATTGTCTATGTTTCTGCACCATATAATACCACACTCCAAACAAAAAATCTCTTTCTCAGATCAATAAGTATACTTTTTGTATTAAACGGATTTCTAACCTCACACTGAATTCAATTTTGCCATTTCACCATTCGCAGTTCCACTTCTAATTTCTTCAGTGCAACTCCCATCAAACTTTACTGTGCTTCCAAGGTATTTAAAACTGCCAAGCTGTTCTAATTGTTTCTCCTCTATAGTAACCTTTGTTGCATCATATCCCCTCAATATTCTCATTGCTTTGAATTGAACAGCGTTTATTCTCATTCTATATTTTTCTCCTATCTTGCTTATTCTATCCATTATTTGGTCTCCATAAATGTTAAAAAAGCCAAATTGCTAACATGCAGGAGCCACACCTAACTCCTCTTCCAAGCTTTACTGTAACTGTCATTGGTTAGCATTAATATATAATTCAAGATAACCAGAATTTACCATTTCAGAGCAAATTCATTTTATCAGTTTTTCTCTAAGTAATTGCGCAGTAATGTTAGGCTTATAATACAAATTGGAGAAGCGATTCCTTTACTTGGATGGATGGATGGATGGATTGATAAAAGGTATTTTTATATATGTATAACTGTTATAGATGATAAAACTACAGTTTCAAGTCTAAATTCAGTCAAAAAAATCAATCTACAGACTGGTTCAGTGCTCACTCGCTAACAAAATTATCAATATACTTTATCTGGTAGGAAAATTGTAACAACTATATTTTAGAACAGAGTAGTCTTGATTGATTGATCGTTTTCATGGGATATGGCACCAGCCAGTTAGGAAGAGTATTATAAAATGTTAAAGTTGATACCATAAAAAAAAATCTGGCATGAGCAGTAATATAATTTCCTTGCATGACATCCATGTCTGCATATTGACATCGTTATGAAAATTTAAGCTGCTAGTGTTGGATCATTCTCCTTACACCAGATTTGACACTAGTGATTTCATACTGTTATCACTATAATTTATGACTACTTCGTGCTCATGAAGGTAGCTTGCATCCCATTGCTTTGACGAATTGCAATCTGGTCTAGGATAGATCAAATCAGACCGAAAAATCTAATGGGAAGAATTTGATAACTTAAGGAATACTGTAATGGTGCCAATTTTGCTGAAGAAAAATAGATAAAGTCTTTACATAATAAAAATGTTGTAACTGTATTTGTATTTTTTTAAATAAATAGATCTAAGTTACTTTCTGGGTAGCTCATACATATAATTAATAAAATCATTAATTACATATAAAGTAAAAGTTAAAAAAATATATAATTTTACGGCCATATAGTACAGAGTATCCAATGTCTATCTACTCAACATTTAGATTAACACAATAAAGATATATTCAAATTATACTACAACCCCTTCTGAAAATTTTAATTGCTAAAAGAATACTAACACCACAAACATGCTCATCCATTAAAAGTTATTAAAAAAAGGAAATATAATTTAAACATTTAATGTAGAAAACTAGTAAGCCCTTCTCACAGTAATAAGAAAGTCATCAATAATTACAAATTATAACATCAACAGCTACAAGACAAATGTACATAGCTCAATTCTAGAGGACGAAAACCAATTAAAACAGCTGATTTACTTCCTTTCAGTAGAAATATTGTGTCATTAAATCACAGTAGATAATGAAATTTAAGTGTCTTGGGAGTGCGACTAGATGTCTTGGAAGTTTGATAGGTTAAAATCAGAAATAACTGTATGAAATTAATTATTCTATTAAATATCCCTCAATAATTTTAGAATCCTTTGCTACTGATTAATTGAGGCATTAAAGTAAACATATTTTATCAATGAAAAAGACAAAAAAAACATTCAGTTTAAAAAAAAAATTAAATACGTCTTAACCATTAACAAGCAATATTACTAAAACAAAGATTCAATATTTACAAATTTGTAAACAAATACCTAATGTACACTCTCTTTTTTGGGATTAAAATTTGGTTTGTCATCTTATAACTAAATTTGTTCAAAATTAATATATCATGACAAAACCAATGAGAATAAATTGTACTCATATAATTGCATAGTTACAGTTGATAAATATAACCGAAATTAAACATATGTATTTATGTTAATAAGATGCCATCAATTTATAAATACAGATATATTAATAATTCACAGTGTGCATAGTAGAACGCTACAAAAATAATAATTATTATGTTAGTTACAATATTTTATGTATCTTTATTTATTAATTATTCTATAATTACAATCATAGGTCACCTGTATTGAAAGGGCTCCCCTTCTGTTATCGTACGACATTCATGATATTCACACTAACAGAATCTTCGATACGTTGTTGTTTGTATTAGCAGCAACCGGGTCTCCGCTTCAATAACAGATGGACCAAATTGACGACAAACAAGGAATGTTTATGCATCTGAATGAGTGACTGTTGTTTTATTAAGTGTAAAAAAAAAATACCGTGTATATGAAAATTATTTTTGAGTATATGTGTACGTATAGGTAAATGAGGTGCAATGTAATTTATTTTTAAAAGTTAGTCTTCTAAGAAGAACTTGATGAAATTAAATATTAATGAGCAGTTTTAAATGGATAAATCCTTTGTTTTAAAAAATACTCGTGAGGTAAATTAAAAAAAAAAAAAAAAATCTGTTACAGATAAACAGGTTACTTTTGTTTATGAATAATACTTTTTATTCACTACAAATTAATCATAAAAAATATTTGTGTAGATTAACAAAGTCAAGTAATGCTACATGAAGTTGAATCCATTCATTAACTGGATATAGAAAAAATATGAGTAAAAACACTGCGTCATGGGTAGGTAACACATGGGTTTAAGAAAAGAGATTAAGAACAAGATGTCAAGAAAATTACCTGACAAGAAAATTCAATGATTTTGATCGGCTTAAATTGATGCTGGAATTAATCTTCAAAAAAATAAAAATTACTATAATACATAACATATTAACTCACACTTCGCGCATAAAAATAAATAATACCATGCCACTTACAAAAAATAAATAATCAGATTTTTAGCAAGAATTTAAGTAAAAATATATATATATACAAAATTATTTTACAATGTTTTTAGACAAATTTTGCATATAATATTAATGCACCTTCTATTCTCATTAAGTGAGTGTCTGTTAACATGAATTTGTTTGTGTGTTTGTGTTAGTAAATGATATATGCATTAAGTGTGGGCGTACACCAACAGATTATTATATCTTATAAAAACATTTAATTAATTTAATAACGGATGGATCTAAAAAGATGCTTACTACTAACAGTAATACATAATTTACATTTTAATATAAAAACAAAAACAAATTAAGGCTTAATATTTTCAACTAGTTATTTAATTAAAAAAAGTAAACAAAATAAAACAGAATAAATGAAAAATCGTTAATAATAATTAAAATTATACCAAACAGAAATCTTTAATTATTTGATCAGTTTTAAGTTTACGAAATTAAAAAAAAAATTAAAAAATTGTATTCTTCAATACAGTCTGAATTCTCTTTATTAAATTGATAAAAATGTTGCCTCATCACTAACAAAATAAATAAAAATGTGCTAAGATAGAGATTTAACTTTATAAAATTATTTGCAGAAGCCTAACTTCTTTAAAATGAAATTTAAGCTAAAATCACTCAAGCCGCGTGAATTATAAAATAAAGATAAAAACCTATACATAATAAAAAGGAAACATCCTTATAAAAACTACATTTGAATAAATAATAAACAGAAATATGAAGTTATATAAAATAAATAAATAAATGTTAATGTTACTGAAATAGTTATGGATTACATATACAATAAAGAAAAAAATATATATAAATAAATTTTAAGTTTGGTTTAAGTATTTGGTTTTCAGACGTTATCATATCGTAATAAATACAAATTATAATAGTAATCGTTACCTGAAATAATCCACCTGTGAAGTGAAGATAAATAATCGTTGTTAGTATAATATAAAAAATATAATCAGAGCCAAGAACACAATACACTATTATCAACGTTATTACTATTACAATTTAATACAATTTTTATTTATTCAGATATGACGTAAGGCACAATTTTTTTGTAATTTTTAAAATCTCCATGTCTAAGAAAAAAGATTGAATAAAAAAGCAATCTTTTTTAATTAATAAAAATATTGATTAAGAATGAAGTTATATTTATGCAGCTGCTTGATTTTCAATAATAAAAGTTGTCAAATCAAAGGTTAGGCACAGGCAAAACAGTTCATATTTTAAACACTGTCACTACTTTCTAAATATCTTGGGCACAATTTTTTTTTAACCACACCAATAGTTTAACACACCAAAGTTTTATGATAGATATTCACATAGTATGTACAGCCATAAAATATTAATAATAGAGAAAGGTGGTTAAACTTACCTATATAATTCAGGTGCACTAAACCTGAAGATAGTGAATAATAAAATAATGAACTCAAGACGCATAAAAACAAAAATGTGCATTAAAAAAAAATTTCTTATAAAGTAGCTTTTCATAAGTTAATTCATTAACTCTCTTTTCAACACTCTGTAAACCTACATATTTTATAAAAATGAAATTTGCCCTACCGAGTGAAAAGAGTACATAAAATTACTGAGCATATTGAAAACATTTAACTAGTAACCAATTATTTGTTTATTTGTACAACCTGCCTGTCTCTTTTATGGCTGTTATGTACATATAACAAAGTGAGGTGTAAGTGGTGTTGGTAAGAGTTGCAATCTATGAATGCAACGCATATTCATTGCATAAATGGTCAACTGCCTGTTAAAACTATATATCCTCTACATTTCCAAGGGTTTGACAAGCTGACATAAAATATTACATTTAAATTCTGTGAAGAAAATAACAAAAAACCATTTTAATCTTTATTTTCCCCTAGTAAGCATAACTAGATGCTTGTTATTCTTGGGCACGGTGCGCAAATTTCAAGACTAACTTTGTGGTGACTTGTGGTAAAGCATAAAAAAAATTTATAACAGTACATCAGTATGCAGACTGAATTGCATGGGTTTTTGCATGGTTGGACTGTTTTTTTTTGTCATAAAAAAGGCATTAAACTAGTCTTTTTCTTTTCACCACACACTTCTTCAGAATACATTATGTGTACTCTAAATAAAAGAAAATTATTAATTAAAATAAATTAAGAATTTCAGTAGAAAATAAATACTAATATTTTACTGAAATTAAAAAAAAAATTGTGCACTACTGCCGTTAAATAAAGATCATATGTGCCATTAAAAGACATTTGACCAGATGAGACATAAAGAAAAGACAGTCTAGAAGTAAAAATTATCTACATATACACTTTACTTGCAGGCAAAAACATTTTACAATACAGCAGAATATTTTTTTTAACAAATGTGACCCATCTTTTCTCAAAATTAATAACATAAAGCTCTATAGAAAAATTCAGAAAAGAATACTATCGAGGTCTATGCACTCAGCCAAATAGGCAGGCATTATATAATTCTGTAGCACATTCATCATAAAAATCTAATAAAATATACAGCAGAGATAGGATAAAATATAATAGAACTTATCCAGAGCAATATAGATGAGAATCAATAAACAAGATGAAGTTTATAATATTAAACAGTTAAGACAAAAGAAGAAATAAAATACAAGGTGGGTTCAAAATGTTCCCAGAGTTACCATACAGTTAAAAATAGCAATCACATTAAACAAGCATTGTGCTTAACACATTAAAAAAAAAAGTCTGCCAATCTGAAAGAAACTCGCATGAACTAGCAAGAAATCTTATCACTTTGGCTGATTAAAATCAAAATTTTCAAAGCAAGATCGTACCACAAGGTAGATGGTGTTTTTTTTAATAAATCATAGAAAAATTTGCTGTCAAAGTGAAAATCAACATCATAGACATTTTATTTGGATAGTAACAAAGGCACATTGATCCATGCTTGTTAGAGTTCCTTCCACTACACACATTAATAACTCAAGAATATCCATCATACTTTGTGACAGCGGAGTTTTACTTCATCTCTTCTATTGAAAAATGCTCTGAAAGGACAAAGATAGAAGGATGACAATGATATGCTTGCGAAAGCAATAAGATGCTGATAATGGTTTCCAGGTATGTTTCTAACAACTTTATAGACATCGGCATAAGTATGTAATTCCCAAGAGGAACTAGTTTGAAAGTAAAGCACTCTAAAATTTTCTTAACAAACATTTTTTCGAAAAATAAACTAATTCTGGGAACTTTTTGATCTGCCTCAAATTACTTCAGCCTATATCTAACTTATAATCCAATGTAACAGATGGGTTAGCCGTTATGAACTTTTGGTGCTCTAGAACAATTTATTTACACATAACATATCAACAAAGAAATACACAAACAGAAAAGTGATATACTATACTTTAAACAAAATCAATGCTCATTGAAATGAAAAAAAAAAAATTATAAATAAGAAACTGAAAATAAGTTAATACAAAAAAAAGCTATTTATGTATAATTAATTCAGAATTCATATTTCATCAATCAAATTACTGAAATGTTAGGGATGGTTTAGACATAATTTTTTTCATTATCAGGTGAACAGTAAACCTTAAATAGAAAGCAGGTTATATTTTACAGTACCCTTCATGTATTTCATGGAATAAAAATTCTATAAATCCCTGAAGTGGAATTTAGAAAAAGGTGATTTTCTTTTTTATGTAATTTCATTTAGTAAACTTAACCACTGCATGTTTTCAATTCATGAACTATTTAATAATAATCTATTGTTCAAGATATATTTAATCATTTTCATGTTATCCTTCCATTCTATATCAAACTAAAGTAAGGGCTTTGCAACAATGGATTAGATTATTTCAATTTGTGTCCCTTTCTTAATTTGCATCTGCTTTATTGTTGTAAAGGATTTTGTACGAGCAATATAACCTAATGTTATACATTTTTTAAAATATTTTAACTACCAACAGCTATTTACATTATTGAAACTTATTAATATTTCAAATTAACAAATAAAAGATATTTATTATTTTCTCTTGATTAAAAATAGATTTTTGGTATATCATTCAAGATGAACTGTGAAAAAAGTTAATAGGGCAAAAATTAAAAACCATTCTCTTTTTTGTATTTTACATTTTAGTTAAAATTTTAGGATTTTTTTTAAATTTCTATATTCAGAATGCATTTAGCAAATAACATTTCTCACATGATGATAATAATATGAGCAGAATTTTGTGTAACTTTATCAGGAATCTTTTTATCAAGAATTCTCTTGTGAAAAGAGAAACTTTTATAAGACTTTTTTTTTTTTTAATTTTAACTGAGGGTTTCCTTCAAGATAATATTTAGCTTACTCAAGAGGAACACCAGGAGGTTTAGCTTATTAAAAAAAGTTTAAACAAACATTTGGGTAACTGGTTACTCACACTGTACAGTAAGAATGTAATATTATTAAAACAAATGGGTATTTTTTAATAACAATAATACATTATTTTGATTACACTATATATTGTGCCTTACAAACATATCATAAAAGCAATTAACCATAATAACGGTAAATTTGGGTGCAATGTGTTCCCAGTTATATTATCTGGCTAATACTACACTTACCTGGTCTCCGTGACTGAACTAACCGGTCTTATAGTTTATATTTATATTTGCATATTTTTTAAATCATATACTGAATAATATGAATAAATAGTCTGTGTTTAAGCTATATAATAATGAAATTATCTGGTAAATAAATGAATCATGTTATTCTCGCCGATGACTGCAACTTCTTCTATCATCTCCATTAACACCTATAAACAAAACAAATAATACTCTAAGAAAAATCTACAAAAATATTCATCTGATATTAATTCTTTGGTATTTTCACTTACAAGAAAATATGCATATTTTAAAAAACTTATTATTATCTTTTTATAAAATATGAATTAATCCTTTATGTATTACACAATGTTGTTTTTTTTATATTCTGAACTAATTGTTACTCTAATTACTTACTAGCAATGTAGCATGTCTTTTTTTACAGGTTTGTTACCCCTGTGATAATCCATCAGTCTGCACTTAGCAAACTGGAAATTTGCGATATTGTCATTAATAGCCAATTCACCTACATACTCAACTGGTTTTGATTTTAAATGTTATCACTCATTAATAATATTTACTTACATGTTGTTTTCTTTTAATTAATAGTAAGTATATATTTTGGTCATTTCTACTTTAGCAATTGCTGCTTTTTCTATTTGCCATGTATATTTTTCTTTTAATGAAATTCATTGTTAAAGTAAAATACGCTGGTAGCCTCAACATTTTTTTTTTAATGCAGGGGATACCTAGGTAACATATCCAACTATTATAGTTAAGGGACATTCTACTTTTTTGAATTTGTTTCAGTGTTTGATATAAGAGTATTTCATATTTTTTTTTGTTTTACAATTTTAATTTCCTTTAAAATTGTGAATGCACTATTGTTTGTGGAAATAGTTAAATAAAAATTTCTATGGTCAGCATCAACGGTTTTTCCTTATTTGCATGATTTTACTTTGCAATATCCTGTTGTTTTATTTAATGAATAATTTGGGTAAGAATAATCAATTTTCTACCAAAAGGTCCCCAGTGAGAAGTAAATTTACTGAGAAAAGGGTGAAGATGTATTTTTTTGAACATGCAGGAATTGAAGTGCCAGAGTAGAAACATAACATTCAAATTCATTCAAACTTAAAGATGAAATGGTTTTCTCACATTTGTGAACTGGTCCTCGTTACACTCTTAACTGTTACAAAATAAATACTAAACAGACAAAGGGACAATAAAATAGCAAAAGAACCTATACACTCAATTTAACGATTGCTGAAAATTCCTTAAATAAACAATCCAAAATTAAATATTAATATCCACACGGAACACAAAAAGTAATAATAAAAAAATAATTCTTCATAGCAATACATGAACAACGTGTAATAGATGGTTGTAACCTGTTTGTACTTGTAACTCAACTGCTCAGTTAACTGGTAGTTCTGAAGTCATTAATTAACTTTTTTTTTCAACACAATGTTAACTTGGACACACTGTATGTATGAATAATTTTTGAACCCAAATTAACATTAAAACTAATTATCATCATATCTAAAAAAAAATTCTTTTCAATTTTATTTTACAAAAAAACTATTTGAATCACTGACAAGAGAAACAAAAAATGAATAGGCACTGCATCTTAATAACACATTTGTACTGTTACACAAATGTAACGATGCAACAATTTGTTATGTTGTGACAAATTGAAGGTAGGAATTAATTTCTCAAACTATTCTTTCTTCTATTTTACATCATTAGAGTAAACTTAAACCCTAATTTCAACCACTAATAAATCTGAAAATACCTTCTTAGCTGATGTCAATATGTGATAGAATTTTATGTAAAGTTCATAATGGAAACCTACACTTCTTAAGGCTTAGATATAGGGGGTTTAGAGAATATAACCCTTAGTTATTCAGCAATGTTCTGATAAATGTGAATCTGATTTACTAACCTCTCCTCCAATCATCATCATATCTACTGCTTCTGTTGTCCTTTCTATCATGTGATCGACTTCTATGCCTGTAAAAAACAATTTAATAATTACTAGAAAATACTGGAAAATTTTCATTTACATTATTGAATCTGATTTACAGAACTGGTGATATAATTTATTCAAATGTATAAATTATGTGTAAAGATATTCAAAATATCTCTCTAAGTTTACTATTCTGTAATTAAAGAATATGAAGTAATGATGAAATGTCAATGTCAATGTCAGTATTTATAGTTACAAACTGTATTATAGTTGGTATCTAAATAAATATATAATAGATTGTAGTTCAGAGTTACTGAGTGAAGTTTCACTTCATGCTGTTAGCAGCATAATAACACCAGAGTAAAGAATATCACATTTTTCATTTTTATTTCAGTGACATTTTTAATAATTATTTTAGAAACAATCAGTAACAGGTAGTATTATACACAATTATTTCAATTAAAATTTGGGCAATAAATAAATATATTGACCACCACATGGAATTGTATCTTTTTTTTATTTTTTTTTGTTAACATTGGTTTTTTGATTATGCAGTTGTATCTTCTTTTGTAAATAAGTGTCCTTGGTACTTATGTATTAACGCCACCGCAGCTAAACCTTTATTTAAAAACAAAGTAGTCAATCGGATTTCGGTGGAAAATGGGCCGATACAGATTTAAAACAGAATATAAATGGTTATTTATATTTATTTATTTTATAAACATAATTTAACCAAACTTAACCTACGCTCGCTTGACTAATTAACACCGTAATTTTATGAGTATTTATTTAATAAATTCAGTAATTATGCAATTTGATTATTTAAATAATAAATTATTAAATAAATACTCAAAAAATTACGGTGTTAATTAGTCAAGGTTAGTGAGCAAAGCGAGCGTAGGTTAAGTTTGGTTAAATTATATTTATAAAATAAATATTTATTTATTTATGTTAAACTCTATATCGGCCCATTTTCCACCGAAATCAGATTGATTACTTTGTTTTTAAATAAAGCTGTAGCTGCAGTGGTGTTAATACGTAACTACCGTCCTTTCATGACACTGGTGATAATATTGTCACAGTAAGTAATTTTGTACTGAAGGACAAAATGACTACTAAGGCAATGCATTTTTATACCATAAAAAAAAGATCAATTTAATTTAAAAAATATATATAATATCATTAAAAAATGTATATAATATATGAGTATTAATATTTAGTTCAAGCTTTTATTAAAGCTCTAAGTATCCCACAAATTTAAAGCCAGCTGATATAAGACTTTCAAAAACAAAGTTTTCATTTTCTAAAAAAGACAGAAGGGTAAAATTGAGTTTCACAAGAATTAACAGACATTAGTGAAAATCACAGGGCACCAAATCTATTAAATTTAAACTTCAAAAGAGCCTTGGTGGTAAACGTGTGATGTGCATGGCCAAGCATTATAATTTTGAACCTGTTATTCAGCAGTTTAATATCTCTATTTATAGCCCAAAATTCATGTACATCCTGGCTAGATTTCAGTACTTCATTGGACACACAAGTTTGACATCCAAAACAATGTCTACGGACAGTTACGTACTGAATTTCTTGGACTAGAGTAAACGTACAGATTTTTGATGCTCTGCTTTTTTTCTTCTGGATCATAAAGATGCACTCAGCAGAAGTTTAAAAATCTTTGACAGCTAACTTTTTGGCAAATAAAAACTCTAATCACTGCACACTATTACTTAACTGATTTCTCTTACACTTCAATATTTTCTAAGTAACATAATTCAATTAAATTGCATTTACTGTTTAATTTAGTTGGATTTTTTCAAAATTAAGTTTAATTTAACACAAAATCAATAACTGTTTTGCTTATTTTTAAAGAATAAAGTTATTAAAAATTTAAACTGCTGTAAATCTACCAACCTTTTATCATCCTTATGAGATCGGCTGCGATGACTTCGATCACGATCTCTATCCCAATCACGATCTCTGTCTCTATCTCTTCTGTCCCTATCACGATCCCTATCTCTATCTCTTCCACCACGATGTCTGTCACGATAGCCCCTAAAAACAGAAAATAACTGAAATAATATTTCAATTACTAACATAGAACAAATCAAACTACAAGAAAAATAATTTCTTAGTAATTAAATCTAATATAACATTAGGAACAAACATATACAAAACTAGCAAATTCAATTAATTTTTTACAAGATTCTACATAAACTAGTAAAATTTTTCAGAAAGTTTGTAACTAAAAAAAAATATATCTGTATAAAAAGTTAATATCAATTAAATGTTAACTGAATTTAAAACAATTTCAAAATCAGAAGTGTAAGATTACCCTCTATATGAATCATCATCATCCCTCCTTCTACGCCTTTCTTCCCTTTCTCGTTCTCTTTTCTTTTCTTCTTCTTCTCTTAATCTGTGGCGTTCTCTTCTTTCTTCATCTCGTTGTCTTTCTTTTTCATCTCTCTGTTTAGCTCTTATACTCTAAATTTAAAAATTTTAAAATGAAAACAGATCAAAATACTGATTAAAATAGAGCATGTATGATAGAATAAAATATATTACTTTTATACATTTTATCATTCTTCTAATAAAATGTCTAATTTTTTCATATTTAACAATATTTTTACAAATTAAAGTTAATTATTAAGCCTAATTTGTAATTTTTTGTTTCAGATATGTATTTTCATGGCCATAAAATATTACGTAACACACATAAAAATATTTTACTTCACTTCTGCAAATTATGAATTTACTTTTTTAACAAATAAATGAAGGAACAATACTCATCAGGTACAATCAATTTTTGGTTTTCTTGGATTTAATTATCAATGTAACTTATGGAAAAAAAAATGAACCTTAGAATTTTTTCTGTATTAGGTAAATTTTAATTGTATGAACAGTAATGGTATAGTAACAAAATTAAAGCAAACTTAGAAAGGTATCAGCTTTATTATAAGCAATTTTTACATGATTTTTTTTTTTAATGTAAAAAGTTAGTAGGATGACAATTTCAAAACTGATATCAGCATTTATAAAATGAACTCAAAATTTCTATCTCTTCCTTTGTTATACACCAAAACCTATTCAAAACAGATCCTGAATAAGACAGAAACATTTCCGTTTTGGAAAAATAACACTGCTCCTGTAAAAAAATCAATGTAAATCATCCTATATAATATGGAACCTCCACAGCATGGAAACGATAAGTTGGGCTCCCTCAATAATAAGGAAAATATACTGTATGAGCTCTGGATATTAAGGAAGGAAAATTGATTATTTTTTTAGAAGGTAAATAAAAATAACAGTAGCCTACAACGAAGCTATGACAGATGTATATGAATTGGCGATTGAACACGCAAACAGAGAACACCTATAGTGGTGCCATACACATTCCACAAAAATGATGTCATTGTTTACTGTGTGACAATTTGTCTATTCTTCTTTTCTATCAATACTGCAGTCAGGTTTACTTGCTTGTGAACTAGTAGTGTATGTTGAGTTACCTGAAGTTCGTGTTAGTTTTTTACTGTTAACAATTACGGTGTTTGAGCTTTAACATATTCTTGTGTATTATGTCTATCTTATTACTGTACTGTACCGTACAGTATATATAGTAAGGTACGGTATATATATATTATATGTATTGGTTTATCGTAATTTTATAAATTTGTTTTAAAATTTACTAATAGTCTCATAAAAATACTGCTTAAAGAATAAATGAAAAAAATTGACGTTATTAAAAAAGTAATTAAAAGTTGAACTAAATAAAAAAAATAAATTGATTATGTCAGTTAAAGAGCAAATTTAAGTACGGAAAAACTCAGATCTACAACACTTTCAAAAATAAGAAAAAATTAAGGAGCAGTGGTTAAAAGGAAATGGGAACATGAAAATGGAAAGTTAGTTTCCATCTAACACTACTATCATCACAAAACCATTGAATCAGGGAGTGATTTACACCATGAAAATCCTCTGCAGAAGAATGGCGTTGCAATCGATTATGAAAATGAATGGTGCTAATGAAATGAAAATGAGAATGCTAGTGAGTTCGCAAAATCAATTTCAATACTTGATGCTGTCTACTAGATTCATATGGCAGTAAAGAATGTAATAGAGGAAACATAACAAAATGTTTAAAGCTAAATTCTTATCACTTCCCGATGCAACAACTGTCATTGCTGTCTTAGATGAAGCAAAGGAAAATATAAGAATTTTAAAAGAACTGTGCAGTACTATAGAATTTGAAATAGACGCTAATACATACGTAAACTCTGAAACTGATTTGGCTTACAAGTATTACGGCTAACAATGCAATGAGGTAGTTTGTGTCAGTTCCATGGGAAGTGATGACACTGAACGTCTGAAAATTGTACAGTAGACAAAAAAATATATAAGATATTTGACAGCTTTCATTTCATGCTTTGATTCAACCAACGTGAAAAAAAAATTAATCAAGGAAGCCATTAGACATTCCCAAACCAAATAAATTTAAAAAAAAGTAATTTTATTAAATATTAAAATTAACTTACCATAATTTCTTCAAGTGCAGATCTTAATCTAGCATAACCTACATGTTGTTTGCCCATTAAATGGTCATCAATACGTGACTGTGCATCACCAACAATTAGAAAAGCACCACACACTTCACATACTTCCATTTGTTTCTCTTGAGCAGCAGCCAACTCAGCAGTCTAGAAGGAAAAAACCACAAAGTTTTAAAGTTAATTCTTTTTTTCCATTGACATTCATCACAGATAAAAATTTTTAGGTAAAATGAACTTTAGCAGTAATACAGATTAACATAAATAATCTACAGAATCATTAATTGAATTACTTACCACAAATTTCAGAGAAAAAGCATTATCCCCAAACTACTAGCGATTATTCAGTTATGGACATAGTTAACCATTTTTATTAATATATTATATGAAGTCTGTTCAAAAAATAACTAAAGATTTTTAATTATGCACCAATGGAGATTTTAGTTGTGTGGTTGGCAGCAGTGTGTACTGCATTAACTCCTCTGTAACCACATGTTCTTGGATTGTTGATATCTCGTTTAGTTTCTTTATTGTTGTTATTTTAGGCAACATGTTTAAATGATAATTGTGATTTTTGTAATATGTGATACTGGGAAAACCTTTCACAGAAACATTTCAACTTTTTAAAGAAGCTTACGGAGATGATGTTATGGCTCATATGCAATGTTATGAATGGTTTTCATGATTTAAAAGTGGTAGTTAGTCAATTAAAGATGACCCTTGACCAGGAAGGCTTTCAACTTCCAACTGATGACACTCACATTCAGAAAATCAGTGCTCTGGGGCATGCAAATTGCTAATTGAATGTCACAGAACTTGCAGATGAGGTTAGGATCTCAGTTAGATCATGTCAACATTCTGACTGAAAAAATTGAAATTAAAAAATGGAAATCATGCATCAAGTTGCAGCAAACTTTGTTCCTCTTTTGATGACCGAACAGCAGAAAGAACATAGAGTGGACATTTGTCTGCTACTTCTTGAACAAGCCGATGATGATGAAACATTCATGCAAAGGATCATAACAGGAGATGAAAGCTGGGTTTACGGCTATCACATTGAAACAAATGTTTCAAATCATCACAATGGATTGGCAAAGGATCTCCACGTCCCTAGAAAGCACTTCAGTCTCGATCCAATGTTAAAGTAAGTGATGCTCTGTTTTTTCAGATTTTAATGGAATTGTGCACTTTGAATTCTTGCCTCAAAGTGAAATTGTGAACCGTGCACACTATAAGGCATTTTATAACAGTTACATGAAAAAAATTTGCAAAACGAGACTAGAGTTGTGGCGAGAAACTCATGGTTCCTTCATTGCGACAATGCACCTGTACACTCAGCTTTGTCAATTTGTCAGTTTTGTGCCGAAAATCAGATGACACTCTTCATTTAGCCTCTCTACTTACCAGACCTGGCTCCTTTCGATTTTTTCTTATTTCCAAAATTAAAATCAGTGATGAAAGAATGCTGTTTTTAGACATTAAAGCAAATTTGTCACAGACCTTAAAGGTCATTTCAAATAAAGCTATCCAGGACTACTTTATGTAGTGGAAAAACCACTGGGAAAAGTGTGCGAGTAGGAAAGGGAAGTACTTTGAAGAGACAGGACAAGGACCAATAATCTGTAAAATTAATAATAGATTAAAACAATAAAGTTAGGTTTACTATTTTCTGAACAGACCTCATAGCTTTTTTTTGTATATCTCTTTCTAGCTTACACATCATCAATCCGCAAATAAAACAAGGAAATGACCTGACTGACTTTGACAACTGGTCTCTCTTAATCTTGGATATTACTTCCGTTATTCCAAGACCAACAGCAGTTGCCGTCATTATAAAGATGAAACCAGAATTTTTTTTGATGAAGATTTAAATTTATTTTTAAAAAAAGTAAAATCTAAAGAAACAAATGCTAATTTATATTACTAATGAACAAAATTTAATTACCTGTGACCAATGGCTATTGTCATTTTGTTTACGTAATGATTCACGTTCTTCTTTTAATTGATCACATAATTTCATTAAACCCTGAGCCTGTTCAACATTTCCTTGAATTCCCATCTGTTCTGCTTCACATACCAAACTATTAATTTTTTCTGACAACAAAGCTATCTGTTCCATATTACGCTGTGTCTGTGCTGGAGTTAATGCACTTTGCTAAAAAAAAATTTAAAAAAAAAACATGTAATATAAATTAATAAATATTTTTAAAAATAAAGAGGATCCACATTATTAGACATTCTTATATTATAAGCAACAAAATCTTTTAATTAAACATCTAAATACATAAGATCTAATGACAATTAGGCAGTCAGTTTTTTAAACTTAATCTCCCAATTTAAATGTGGTTTATGAATTACAAATAGAAAATTAAAAAAAAAAAAATTATATTCTATTATATATAATTCAAGGAATTAACTTTTTACAATAGGTTATGGTGAGAGAAGATATAACAAGGAAATAAAACAATTTTATGGTAACAATAATACAACTATTTTCAGCTGAAAACCACAGTAAGTTCTGTGTGCAAATGCTTATTAATTGAAACTACAATGATAAAACCCAACTTTGATAAAACAAATTTAATTTGTAAAAATAAGCTATCATATACAAACAATTAAGAATAAATTAAAAATGCTGTTTAATATATAAATAAATATAGATAGAACTATTCTTTTGAAACTAATTCAGTTCAGGAATTCAACAGACATTGAATTTTTTTTCAGTATTAGCAGAAATCAACAGCTAGTATAACTTCAAGAATAGTTGTGGCAAACTAAGAGCATCTCTCCCACATGTAACTGGATTAAATTGCTAGTTTCCTTAATCAGCAGCAATGCTCAGTATTATCCATCAAAAAATTATAATACAATCAAGATTTAAATAAAAAGCTGTAGAAAGCTATATTTTGATTTCTTTAAATCCTAATAATCTTTAAAACTTAATTTCACAAAATGTCAACTTTCTAATAATTTTACCTCTAAACAGCAGAAATATTACTAGTTAAAAATTATTATTAATGACAGTTAATTAACAAAGTATTATTAACGACAAAAAACAAACTTTACCCTACATCATGCATGAATAAAAAATAAATATCTAATAGACATGAATTTACTAAAATAAAGATTATGTATGAAAAGAATTCGAACTATGCACTTAGTGCTACTAAGTAAGTTCTATATATCTTTATTACTATAAATTGAATAAGCTACTTCAATTTTTAATCATTTTACCTACTGCTACACGTAGTAGAAACATAATTTAAAAAATCTCATATTGGTATCTATTGTGGGAATATATTTTTCATAAAGTGCAACTGATTAAGTTTATTTTAATATCTTTTATATTTTATAAGGTCATTTTATAGTGTTAAAATATTTTTTGCTTTAACAATTGTAGGACAAAATATGAGGTAATACTACAAGATAATAAGACAAAAAATCTTGTAATGAAGATGTATGGTCAACCAAGTACATTGAACTTTGACAGCAAATTGAGCAAATTCTTCAACAGTAAAAAATATATTAACTTTATACAACAGTTTACATTTTAATCACAATTATTTCTCTTTTTAAAACAACTACACAATTTACATCAAATAAAGTGAGATTTTTATTAATTTTTAAATGGAATCACTGCTTTCACATACAAACACATACAATACTTAATGCTAAGAAATATGTAAATGAATTTAGAGAAAAAGAACAGTTTAATAAAAGACTGATAACCAATATATCTACAACCACCTTTCAAGAGGAACAATAAACCAACAGGGTATTTCTAATTTAAATCAACAAGTGATCAATGCAATACAATTTTTGATTTTGATGATATTTGGTATATAACTATCCACCTTGTAGTAGCCAAAACATTTTTTATATTTAAAAAAAAAATGTTTTCTTCAGTATAAACTATCTTCTAACTCGCCAACAGGTAAAAACAGCCATTTTCATCACTTTTCCAAGGTGGCAAAAATCTGAAATGTTTACAGCAGTTAAGTACTTTTTATGTACTTTAAGACCAAATAAAATTTATATATGTACTGATACTAATGTAAATGTTTTAAATCAGAGATTGCCCGGACATTCAGAATACATTTCTGACTTGTTGGAACATAAAAGGTTCTTGTTTCTGGGACTCTAGTGATTACCTGATAACGAGAACCGAGCTATTATTCAGTCTCTTGAAAATCTTTATTAGAGCAGAAAATAAATTTTATATTTTTAATATTGTCTTTGCAATAATTGTAAATTTCAGTAGATGTAACAATTTGATTGTTGACTGTCCTTTTAAGGCTTGTTTTAGTCACAGTCCTTTTTACAGTTCCACCAATACGATCACATGGTATGAGGCAAAAACATGCTATTCAGATGCGATTTAAAAATTTTCTTGATGGTAGCACAAATTTATAAAACTTTTTGTTTGTTTTTATTCTGGGCTGAGGAGCAATCAGAAAAGTAAAAAAAATGTTTAAGTTGTGGTAAGTGTTTTTACTTCATTTATAATTTGCTCTTGGAAACTGAAGAACAAGGTAATATTATTGTGCTTCAAGTACTCACTAATCACAAGTAGCTTTGGCGTTGTAATTTTCCTTTTTTAAAATATATGAGAAATGGATATGCATAAGTTTTTGACAAGTGACATGACTAGACTTCATCCTGTATCAAAAAAGAAAATTACAATTACAATAAATTCACTCTTCAATAAGTTTTCCTTTTTAATGTTGAGGAAATTAGCTTGTTTCTTTGCAACAAAATGATACCTTTTTTGATTATTAAAATTTTCAGTAAGTTTATTTAAGTACTCTTGAAATGAAAGAATCTGAGTAGTTAGTTCACGATGGTTAACAGAAACCCGTTTGAAAATAATTTCAGAATAAAAATCATTCCAGCTCTCTTGCAGTAATCTATGCGCTTCATTAGTGCCTGGACATTTTGCATGCCAAGTGCTGAAAACAAGCTTTATTCGCCAAACTCAACTATAACATATTGAAGCTCAAACACATCTTGACATTCTGATTCACTTTCTGTATCATCTTGTGGTTTTTGTATTTTGTACCCAATGATCTGCCTGGAATTAATTTTAAATTTGGATTGCTTGTTGAGTGACAAATAATTTATAAGAGATTTCTTAACCGGTTTAGTGTGACAGTTAAAAAGACCAGAACAACTTTCCCCATTAATATGAAAATATTTATCTAAATATTTGTTTTTATGATAAGTGCAGATATTTCTTGTTTCCGTACATCCACTTCTTAAAGATATCAATGTTATTTGCTGTTCAGTAAACTCTTAAAATATCGTGCAATACTGAAGATCTATTGTAAGTTAATTTGTGACATACTGTTTCAGTATGAATGCCAATTAAACACTCTACAATTTGTTTTTATAAAATGCAAGGATTCTTACAATAACAATACAATTAGTATACATTATAAAACTACCAATTGCACCTCACTTTGTCTTATTCCAGTTTCTCTATAGCTACAGAAAATTTTTCTAATTAATAAAATTAAAAACAAAAGATATCGCAAAATCAATTAATATCATCAAAATCAAAAAATAAAACTTTTGAAAATCTGTTGAATTAAAATGGAAACCAGCAAGACATTACAGTATAACTGTTTATCAAGAATAAAAGTTTTTCAACATCCTAATTTAAGGAATGCCATCTATCTTACCGGTTCAGATTTACCAATAAGAGCAAGTCTTTGTTTTCCTTTAGCGATTTTTCGTTCAACTTCATTAAGCATACTTTGTGAGAATCGTATAAAATCATCTTCATAACTTTGTTTTTTATAACTGTTTGATTTTTCAAACAATGCTTTTGCTTCATCATCATGTACTTTAGAACATGCTCCCAAATCAGCACGTGTGTTGACAAACAAATCATGAGGGCAAAATTTCACCATGTAGAATTTACAATACTGAAAAAAAGAAAATCAGCGTTTAAATGAAAATATAAAATAGTTGTTACATAGAGTAAAATATGGACAAAACAATGTGGCAGCACTTAATGTCAATTACAAGCATAAACACATTATGTGCCGTCTCAAAATTAACTAAAAAAAAACTCAGTTGAGACTAGTTAGCAAAGGTTAAAAGGTTAGTGGTCATCCATATATATAATATGTGTGATAGGAAAATTCATAAAGTATCTAATCAGACACATATGAGAAAAATGAATATCTTCTTCATACTGCTAACACAACAAAGTTACAAGGCTGGAGATATGACTTAAATTAAAAGCTGATTTATCTCAGGCAATACAGATTTACAATTTACACAAAAGATGAACCCATACTTTACAGTTTTTCTACATTTAATATTTTCTAGCCATTATAAAATAGTACAATTACGCAATTTTATATATATATATATATTCATCTCGGATTTTGAAAAAGAATTGGAATATACCTTATTTAGGACCTAAGTTTATTCATTACAAGTGAAACTATTTGTCAGAAATGTCTAACCTGAGTTATGTCATTGTAAATAATGCAGTACCACCACCAAAAATTTCACAATCAACAGTGTACAAAATATAATATACATTATTTTTGGGATTAAATAATTGGTTATTGTAAACCATTATGGACTCGGCCTAACAATCGACCAATTTAATATCGCTCATTCCACAAAAGTGTTAGTAACCTAACCTAATCTTAACCTTAACTCATATTTTACTTAAGTTATTTACTCTGTAAATAATGTATATTGCACATTTACCAAAACCCACAACTTAAGCTTAATGTAAGTAAATTTAATCTTATGTGAATTGAATCTCATGCTTAATTTCACTGAAACCAAATCATTTTGTCTGAGTAATGAGTATTGAGATTAGAGCATATACATTATCTTTTTACATTAGAGAATTATTAATCATTTTAAGAATAATTCAATTAAATTACATTAGTAAGAATAAAGTACATAAAGCAATGGCAGCTCTTAAAATGGCATAACCAAGTAGTATATAAAAAAAATTCACTGACATTTCAGACCAAAGCATTTCTCTTATTTGTAATAATAAAGGTTATGTTTATTTAATGGGGATTATGTAAATTAAGTCGCCTACCATATTTATCATATATATTTGTGGTGATAATTTGTTGGGTTCAGCATATATATATTACCTTTCTGTGGATATCTTATTATATCTTATTTATTTAAATAAGATTACTAATAAAACACGTATATTTCTGATAAAAGAAATTCACCACCAGAAAAATATTGCTGAATCTAGAAAATCAACGGCTTCATCAGTTCGTATGCTAATTAATTGGCGAGTTTGTAATTTCATTAAGTTTAAATTTTAAGAATGTTAAGTGAAAACTACATTTCAAAAATCTATTATCTGGAAAAAATCAGACAGTGTTATGAACTTAATTAGAGCTTAAAAAGGAATAGATATGTTTAAAATTCACACATTTTCATATCTCAATAAAATTTGTTTTAACCGGGAAATGAAGTTCGTAGCCTATTCAGAACTGCTTCCCACGAGACAGCATACTGGTCAAGTCTAGCACAAAAATATTATTAATTGCTCCGCTATACTACAACGAGGTGAATTATGCTACTTCAATTCTGACCTAAATTTTACTAGATATAACGCAAAAATTCATAGCAATTACACCATTTGTTTACGACAGGATAACAATGCTTCCTATCAACAGAACATCTACTTATAATGACAAATATGTAAAAATAAAAACAAAAAATGAGTTACCTCAGGATCCTCCCAATTAACTTCTTTAGTTTTTTCAGTTGGCGCAACATTTCGATTTCTTCCCATTAACTCATCAAGAAGAGCCGCAGCAGCTAAGACCGCCATCTTTAACTGAACTCGGTGTGGAATTCTACTATGCAACAAAGACATCAAATATATTCTAAAGTTTTGTTTACACATTTGGCCAACGAGTATATTATGGAAATAATGTACAATAGGTTATTCTCTCTTAATCAGTAAATACAAATAATGTAGGCTGTTGACAAGATTACTTTAAATATTTAAAAGCTATTTACTAATATATACCTTTAAGCTATTATATATCTTTAATAACGTGTACCTTATTTATTATTTATTTAAAAAAAAAAATGTAATTTGCCTCTTATAAATCTCATTGTAGGTAGGCAGTTTTGTAATTTTTAATTTCACGTTCTCGGTATACAGTTTATTATGATTTGAGTTTCTCAAATCGTTTATGATGGAAGTATACGAGCAGAAAGGGTGTAAAGTAGGAAAAGGCGGGATATTTAACATTTCTGTTATCAATGACTTATCAAACTCTGTGCGACTTTGCAGTAGTAACTCGTAAGATGATAGTGGGAAATTTTAATCTATGTTGTTTAAATAAATTAACAATTAATATAATCCACTTTACCACCATGTTGATATGTTTCTTTAGATCTCTTGGCTTACTTGGAAGCCATCATCAGGAGTTAAAATTAATGCATTAAAGTCAAAAGTTTAAAAAATCATAGTTAAAATTTTAAAACGTTTATGACAGTCGGTCCTACTGGTATACTGAAGGAATATACATAAACTCTGATGGATTAAAATGAAATCAAACAGAACCATGTTATCAAAGAGATAATTATAATATTAAATTATTACTTGTTTATAGTTATATTTAGTAAGTTTTTAAATAATATATTGTCTTTAAAAACTTTTTTTTCATTAATTAAATTTTTATTACTACAGTATATATGATATTTTTCCATTTAGAAGTATTATAATATTTATAAGAAATATCTAAGATTTTCATGAAGTTATTATGATTGTATGTATGATCGTATTCTTTTTATGTTAGGCAAAGTTAGAGTTTTCTGTTTTATTATTTTTAGTGCTATTTATATGCTCTTTAGCACATGTGGAAAATTTGCGATTGGTCATACCCATGTATATCAATCAAGTCACAAACATCACAAATAAGATTGTATATTCCCTGTTTATCAAATTTGGAATCATTATCATATGATTTTTTTATTAATATATTTAATTAATTTGTTATTAGTAGCATCTGCAGGTGTTAAGCCATTTTTTTAATATATTTTTTCAATTTTTATTTATATTTTTTCCTAATATTTTTGTATTGTTATTTATATTATCTAATTTGCACTTATCAATACCTTAACATCTTCAATCCAGCTATGAACACCTCGAACATTCCATTGGATAATGTTCATAGATGGAGGTATCTGTAGATATATATATATATATATATATATATATATAGATGCACAATTATAGTTATATAAAATTTATTTATAGGTGATTCTGATTTTCTGTTGTAAATAATGCCGTGTGAAAATTATTTGTCAAATATTATTTGAGTTTTCTTTTTATATTATAACTTTAATGAATTGCTTGGCTTCTTCGAACACTTCATCCACTACCATATCCTTGAGGAGACTTCAGGATTGTGGTGGAGATCTGGAAGCCTGGGAAGCTGGAAATACTATACCACGAGTTGATTTTCTGATAGATCTCTTTAAAGGGATCTTTTTAGTTTGCTGTAGTGGAGATTTTATTTGGTGGTGAAGGATTAAAGTTGTTTTTGGTAAACCACTGTCAGTTGTTTCACTAATAATACCTTTTTTCTTGCCTGTAGTCTTACCTTGCTGTGAGCAAGGCAACTTGATCAGATAAAATCTGAAAGTGCTGCTTTAATTCACTGCAGGTTCTACATTATTTATTACCTGCATTTGCAGGGGCTTGGCTTGATGTAGCGGTAGCAAAAGAGACGTTTGATTTAATTAGATTCTGGGAGTTCAGTATGTTTTTGTATTCTTTTCATGCAGCCGGAAATGGTAGTTTCAGCTGGTAAAGATTTTGAGAATTGCTCTTTCTCCTATAAAATTGGGCAATATCTCGAGTGAGCTGAACGTGATCCAGCACAGTTAATACATTTTCCTTCCTCCTGACAGTCAGTATCTTTTTGTGCCCTTCTTTGGCAGATCTAGCATACATTGCAATGTTTGGACAAGAAGTTGTGGTGTGACCATACCTTTGACACTGAAAACATCGCCATGAATTAGGGATGAATGGTCATACTCTAACCGGCAGGTATCCTACTTAATTTTCTCCAGTGGTGTGGCAAGGTTGCAGATTAAAATAAGGTAGGGAGTAGGTTCCTCCATTCCACTCTGACATTTCATAATTCTCTTCACCTCTGTAATATCTTGAGGACAAAGCTCTTTGGCAATTTGCTAGCGTCCATCTGAAGAAGTTTGTGGCAAAAAATTACTCTCTGTAATATTCAAGGTTTTATGAAATACCGCACTAGTTCTTTTACCACCCATATTGATTAGAAAGAGCAATCGACTCTGCTCATCACCAAAAGTCTCTATCAGCATTACCTCTCAGTATCTGTCTGTCAGATTTCTTACATTCTTGGGGGAGCCGCTTGATGCAGTTACTACCGTATTGATCAAAAATGGTGAAACCTTATGAAGGGAGCCACTTTCCTGATTATTGCGTAGAACCAAAATCTGACATTTGCATATTGCAGGTGTGGTTTGTCACCATTTAAATTATTATTTACTTCGGGACAATTTTCGTGATCAGATAAAGCTGATCGAGGTCTTTATCATTAATACCATTAGGTATTAATGATTTTTACAAATACAATCTACAAAGGACTGGAATGAAATTTCAAAATTCTGTCCATCTTAAATTAACCATCATTAAAAATTAAATACCTGCCAGACAAATAGAAAGACTGAGTTCTTTGTTGTCCTGACTTTGCAGTAAAGAGGAAGATAAAACATCTCCTGACATCCCCTTACATTCTGTTCCAATGCTACAAAGAAAGATCAGACAATTCTTTATAAAGGAAAGAAGAATGATATTACTTGTTACTGGAAGAAAATAATTTTGACAGACTAAGAAAAAGAGATAATAATTTTAAATTAAATAAAAATAAATTTTTACAAACTGATGAATTATAAACTGGATTTTTAGAACTAAGTATCAGCACCTTCTTTAGTGATGCAAGATTATATTTAAAACTTGTATGCCATTATTGTTTCAGTTGCCTGTCTCATTTCATTTGCGACTTATGAGTAACTGTGCATTACATGTCAGCCACCCTTTGTATTAATTGAACAAATACAACATAAATTGAATATATTATTTAGCTACTATAGTTATTAAGGGGTCTTCTAATCTTTTATGATATACAATTTTCACACCAACCAGAGTACGATCAGCAACAGGAGCACAATCAGCATTACCAGTAATTTCAATGAAGAAGGTGCTGTTGAGAAAAGTCACTCCTGTTTCAAACTTGTTCAGATATAGAAGTCATAAAATATGTACCTATAATCAACTAATCTCATCCGTACATAGAGCCAATGATCTTCCAGTCAATGATGTGCTTATATCTCAAACCACATCCCTTATATCTCCATATATATGTGGTTTGATCCCTTATATCTCCAGAACTACGGGACCGATTTTGACCAAACTAGGTCAGATTAGTTCTATTTATGAAGCAATGATGCTATTAAATTTTCAACTTAAAAAGTCAAGGGGGTGAGGCTGTAGAGCAAGGTCACTTTCAGTATCTCCAAATTTCGCCTAATTAAGTTCATATATTTATTCATATAAAATAAATAAATTTTATTCAGTACTACAAGTTTTTCAGTACTACAATATCTTTCTTTCTTAATTCTAAACCCGAATTCTTATGTTCTCAGCCCTCGTTCATAATACATTTGTAAACAATTAAAAAATAACAATATTTAAAAAAAATTTGTTGCAAAATCGCACCTTCACCTCAAAAAATGTACTAAAGTAGTGGCTAAGTGGCCATACTGCATCAATAGTACCCCCTATCACTACAAACAGCGCTAGTATAGCAATCCGCCAGCTTGGAATTTCCCTTTTTCCTTGTGGTAAATTCCCTTTTCCCACTTCCTCTTGAACCGGGAAATCTGAAATTCCACAGGGTTGCCATTCGAATTATTTTTTACACTTTAAACATTGATTATTTATTTTATTTTATTTAGTTAACATCTCAAAGATTGGTAGCACTGACATACAGCTGTTGTAGTCACCCGCTTTGTTGTGACGTCACAGGTGAGCGGTATAATTAAGCAAATTAGTAATATTTTAAAATGCAAAAAAGTAACTCGGCTGGGTCACGAACTCGATGGCCCCATCGACTCGGTATCTAGTGCGTTAAGGCTCGTGGCTACACCAGTCTGCCGAAGGTACAAGCGAAATTTGTTCTATGTAGGTTGTGAAATTACATTAAAATAAATATTTATCTGTATCATGAGAAGAAGACACGTACAAAGATTGTATGATGACATCATACCGACATCTATTGTTGCCTACTACAGAACTTAAAATCTTATTCAGTCTAGCTTCACTTGTCGATATTGTGTGTTGTGTTTCACAGAGAAATAAGTGTTTTGCTATATTTTCATCTGTTCTTTATAATATAAAAGTGATTTTTCTCGTTTTTATTTGCTACAACATGGCTTCTGCAAAAGTTCATGAATGTTCAAATCAACCAGACAATTTTATTATGTCTGTGCTAAATTTACGCCTAAATCTCAAAGAAAGATTATCTGTGAATTGATCAAAACAGCTTATAAATTTTATTTTGATTGTACGCTCGGGGATCAAGATAAAATCTGGACATCTCATGTTATTTGCATATTGTGCTCAGTAACTCTAACTGAATAATTGAAGTGGAAACGACGAACCAATGTATCAATGATTTGGTGTGAACCTAAGGTCCACTTCACCGACTGCTATTTTTATATGACAAATATATTTAGATTTTCATTCAAAAATAGAAAATTCATAAAATATGCAGATTTGTTCTCAGCTCTAAAGCCGGTACTACACGTAGAGAAGTTACCTGTACGTGTACCATCATCTAATCCGACATTGCTAGAAGAAAAATCTGAAAATGAAGCAGATGATGTAGAGAATGTTGAAGAATTCTCCTGTATCTAACGAGAAATCTCCTCATTTAATTCAACAACATGAACTTAATGATTTAGTTCGCGATTTAAAGTTAGGAAACCAGCAAGCTGAACTTCTGGGTCTAGACTTCAACAGTAGAATATTTTAGCGGAAAAAAATCTACTACGTTTAGAACACAAAATAAAACTCTTTCAAACTTATTTTACGATGAAAAATTATTGTGCGTTTGTACTGTTGAAGATGGCCTGATGAAAGAGCTTGGAATTCAGTATATTCTTGAAGAATGACGTCTTTTTATTGACTCTTCTAAAGTTAGCTTGAAAGCAGGTTTATTGCATAATGATAAAAAGCAGCCATCCATTCCATTAGCTCATGCAGTCGACGTGAAAGAAACGTATGAAATATGGCATCAATACTAGAAGTAATAAAATACATAGAGTATAAGTGGCAAATTTGCAATGATCTGAAAGTTTTTGCGTTACTTCTTGGTTTACGAAATATTGTTTTTTTTTTTTTTTTTAGATAGCTGCGATAAAAATTCATTACAAGTAACTGGCCATTACAGCAGGACTTTCTTGCTGGTGAAAAAATGTAAAGCATTTATTATTAAGAGTGGTAAAATAATACTGCCGCGACTCCACATAAAATTCGGACTCATGAAAGATTTTGTAAAGTTACTAGAAAAAGATGGACTAGGAGGTAATCATTTAAAAATAAGTTTTTCTAAATTAAGTGACGTTAAGCTCAAGAAGGGTATATTTATCGCTCCGCAAATCAAGAAACTGCTTAAGGATTTAACTTTGACGATAAACTTAGCGAATGTGAATTAGTTGCACGGAAGCCCTTCAAAATTGGTATTTTAGACAACAGAAAAGGTAAAAACTACGTTATTTTTGGTCAATAAGCTGTTACAAAACTACAAAGTTTAGAATGTAGGATGTAATTAAAAATTCATTTCCTCCAACCTAGACTTTTTTCCTGAAAATTTGGCCTCTGTCAGCGATGCGCAAGAAGAGCGTTTTTATCAGGATATTCTTACCATGAGTATCAGTACCAAGGAAGACGGGATCCTGGAATCCCATTTATGGGATTATGGGAATTATGGGTGACTATTGCTGGTTTTTGTTTAGAGAAACTGATCAAATATAATAACAAGCGAAAAAAATTGTCAACATATTAAAAAAATTAAAGGTAAGACAATTCCTGTGATTTAAACTTTTAAAATTTGTTATTTTAAAGACGTTTCCAATGATTAACACTTTTAGAAACTGTTATTTTAAAATGTATTAATGTATATTAATTTATCTGTGTTTAAATAAAAAAATATTTAGTTGATTTATATAAATTTTAAATGCATATACACAAATAATAATTTTATTTAAATATTGATTCCACAGTGATTATGCATTTATTGGTAAATAAATCGTATGTATTTAAAAAACGTGACGTATTACATAAATTCTGAAAACAGTTTCGAATTCAGTCCCCCAAAAATAGTTAAAATCAGCATTTACGATTCCAGAAACATGAATTTTTTTTTGACTGCGAGTCTTTATCAATAGCAGATAATAGAATGAGTTTTGACTGAATAAGTCTAAACTGATAACTATAATCACAATAATCATTATTACTGATTAATTCGGAGTAACAGTACCAGGTGAAAAGTTAAAAATGTTACGATTTGCTGATGATATAGTAATTCTAGCCGAGAGTAAAAAGAATTTAGAAGAAACAATGAAAGGCATGAATGAAGCCCTACACAAGAACTACCCCATGAAAATAAAGAACAAAACTAAAGTAATGAAATGCAGTAGAAATAACAAAGATTGAATGTGAAAATAGGAGGAGAAAAGATTATGGAGGTAGAAGAATTTTTTATTTGGGAAGTAGAATTACTAAAAATAGACGAATCAGGAGCGATATAAAATGCCGAATAGCACAGGCGAAACGAGCCTTCAGTCAGAAATATAATTTGTTTACATCAAAAACTAATTTCAATGTCAGGAAAAGATTTTTGAAAGTATATGTTTGGAGCGTAGCTTTATATGGAAGTGAAACTTGGACGATCGGGAATACCTGAGAAGAAAAGATTAGAAGCTTTTGAAATGTGATGCTATAGGAGAATGTTAAAAATCAAATGGGTGGATAAAGTGACAAATGAAGAGGTGTTGCGGCAAATAGATGAAAAAAGAAGCATTTGGAAAAATATAGCTAAAAGAAGTGATAGACTTATAGACCACACATTAAGGCATCCTGGAATAGTTGCTTTAATATTGGAGGGACAGGTAGAAGGAAAAAATTGTGTAGGCAGGCAACGTTTAGAATATGTAAAAAAAATTGTTAGGTATGTAGGATGTAGAGGGTATACCGAAATGAAACGACTAACACTAGATAGGGAATCTTGGAGAGATGCATCAAACCAGTCAAATGACTGAAGACAAAAAAAAAGAAGATAATTATAATTTTTTATTTACAATGTTACATATTAATTACAATAATAGTTAAATGTTACATCTTATATCAATATAAAAAAAAAATTAGAAGATAAATAATTAAAGCACTAGGAAATGTCGAACCCAGAATTGAGGATGACCACTGGTCATCTGCCAGTTTTATTGTATTTTAAGTTAATGTAATTGTTTATGATTTAATTTTACCATAAGTACCAAGTTATTTCCTTTTGAAAATTTAAATGAGCCGTATAAATACTAATATTATTTTTTTTTTTAATCTAACTTCAAATAATTAAAAAAAAGCACATAATGATAATAACGTTGTACAAAATTCAACGTATAATATTTATTTTATTGTGTTAAGAATAAAGTTGATACATATAATTAACTATTACACATAATTTTGTATGATAATTACTCTATTAGTATAATCTTATCGTAGTTGTATATAAATTTTTATCCTTTATAAATTTTTTTTTTCGCGCGCAGTTTCGTGCATGTATATGTACTTGTATGTATATGTTTAGTTACCGGTAGGCGGAAGACAAGTAAGTGGTAGGTAGGTTGTGGAAGCTAACAACAATATAAGCTTATCCAACGAAAACAAGAGAGCAGGACCTTCTACAACACTGATTATAATATCCCACTTGACTTCCACTTCATTTCGCTTTTAACCGGCACAGAAGTAGTACACTCATATCTTATAAAATAAAATAAAAACAAAACTAAACGTGTTTATATTTTATTATTAATTTAAAAAAATTATATATTTTTTTAATATAAAATTTGTAATACAGTGTTATTAAGATTAATGGTGTCGTTAATTAAATATTTAAATTAAATTTGATCGTTAAATTTATTATTATTAATACAAATTGTGTTTGTGCGGTTACGTGTTTTTATTTTGACTTATAAAATGTGAAATAAATTTTTGTATATATATTTTTTAAATTATTATTATTATTATTACTATTGTTATTATTGAATAGATATATTTTCCAATTACAATTATATTATGAAAATTAAATTTTCTTATTTTTAATTATGAAATTTTATAATAAAAAATGTTATTTTTATTATTACAATAATAATTATAATCATATTAATATGTTATTAATATATTTTAATTTATTTATAATATTATTTTTATCAGTTACAGTTAATTGTAATGTAATTGATTCCTTTTTAAGTTCATTTTATTCAAATGATTATTATTCACCTCGTTCATTGACTATAACAGATTTTATTTGGCCAAGAAGTTATAACTTTAATTTAAGTACGATACATGGTAACAGTAGTGGTAATAATAATTTGAAAAATAATTATAATTTTAAAATAAATAATAATAATAATAACAATAGCAGAACTAATAAGAATAATAATAATAAAATAAAACGTAATAAAAATAGTAATAATAATAATAATAATTCTAAAATTAAAAATAAAAATTTAACGTTAAGACAAACTGCTACTTATTTTAACAACGGAGAAAAAGTATTGGAGGATGGTAAATTAACAACTGTAAGTAAAATATTTCTATATATATATATATATATATATATATATATATATATATATATATATATACATACAAATATATATTTTTTCTATAAATTAATACATGTACGCTATATATTATATATGTTTCAAATTGATTGTTTATTTTCTGTTCAAGTATCACTTTTAAAACAGGTTAACGGCCATACTAAAAAATGCAACATTTCCAAGGCTGCTATACGTATTTTGCTAAAAATGTTATCCACCGGGCTAGTCTAGTGGTTAACTCGTCATCACAAATCAGCTGATTTCGAAGTCTTGAGTTCTAAGATTCAAATCCTAGTAAAGGCAGTTATTTTTATACGGATTTGAGTACTAGATCGTGGATACCGGTGTTCTTTGATGGTTGGGTTTCAATTAACCACACATCTCAGGAATGGTCGATCTGAGTCATTTAAATTCATACATATCATCCTCTGAAGTAATACCTTACGGTGGTTATGGAGGTTAAACAGAAAAAAAGAGGGAGATAAGGCGAACGAATGTTCATGATGAATAATAGAAGCCGGCCGTCGGTGATACCGAATGATTTGATTGAAAAAGTTGAAAATATTTGAGAAAGCCGGCGCTTCACCGTATTCCAATTGTATTTGATGTTTCCTGATCTTTTACAATATTTGATTTATGAAGTTTTGAGTGAAAATTGAGCTATAAAAAATTGACATAAATTCTGATCGTAGATCGAACTTCAAAGCGATTATACAAGTTATATATTGAATTTCAGGTAGAAAAGGATTTCTGAATTTTAAAATGACAAATATATAAAAAGATGTTGCTTAGAAATTCAGTATTTGGTCATGTGAAGTACGGCTGCTTTTATTAGTATTACAGCAATAGAGGGAATGCACTTTAAAATCAGTATATTTTATAGTAGTATGTATTTATTATTTTATTATTAACTACAGTAATAAAAAACAATTATAAACCGTTCTTGTTGTTCCTGGGTTACTTCTGTGAATGTAGTTGACCGTGCGTGACTGGAACAAGAACGGAATGAATCCTCTAGTTCGAATGCTCTTATTAAAAAAGAACTGACATCACAGTTGTTGACTTTCCCATCACGCGACTAAACTCGCGTTCACCTGTGTTCGCTTACAACTGTGGATTGTTCTGATGCACGACTTATACACACAACTTAATTTAAAATATTTATCATTTTATTTAAAATATAATATTTTTTTCATTTATTTAATTCAATGATTCTAACTAAAACGCGCACGCAAACCGTATTTAATTCGTGCGGGTGTGGCGGTACTATCAGCGACGGTCGGCACTAACTAAATTAGTGTAATTTCACAACTTATATAGAACAACTTTCGCTTGTACGGTCGGCAGCTGGTGTAGCCGCGAGGCTTAGCGCACTAGATACCGAGTCAACCGGGCGATCGAGTTCGAGACCCACCCAGACCGAGTTACTTGTCTACACTTTAAATATTATTTATTTATTTAATTATACCGTTCACCTGTGACGTCACAACATAGCAGTCGACTACAACACCATCTTTTTCGGGTGGGTACAACACCATCATTTTGCAAACAATTTTTTGGAAATTTTATTATTAACAAATGTGCCTAAGAAAAATAAGACCTTAATTAAGCGAAACCTCGTGATACTGAGGGTGACCTTGCTTTACAGCCTAACCCCTTCACCTTTTAAGTTGAAAAATTGAATGGTATTAATGCCTCATATATAGACGTAATCTGACCAAGTTTAATCAAAATTGGTTCAGTAGTTCTGGAGATATAACGTAATTTAGAGGCCAACACCGAACACACACGTACATATCCGGAACATTTCTATTACGTTTTTGGTTCTTTGTGTTCCTTAGGTGTCAAAACGTCAAGATCCGGTGAAAACTGCACATGCCCAAATTGGACCGATACAATACTTTCCCTTCTAGAGCTATAGCGCTATCTAAACGGGAAAGTAAAATATATATATGGGTCTTAATCCTTTTACAGACTAAATCTATATTTAGTAGAGACAAAATGAAAAAATTAACTCATTATTTTGATGATATCTCAATATCCAATCGTTTAGGTATCATGGAACACCAATTAAACTAGTTCTTTCTTTTTCTGTTTAGCTTCCGGAGCCACTGTAAGATATTACTTCAGTGGGTGAATGAGGATGATATGTATGAATAATGTAAGTGAAGTATTGTCTCAGGTCGACCATTCCTGAGTTGTTAAGCTTCGTTTCGGGATAAGTTTATCTTAAAATTTATTGAAAATAAAATTGTGTTTTAACTTAACTATATTCACCGGAATGAAATATCGTGAAGATTTTTTTCTTATATATATATATATATATATATATATATATATAAGAAAAAACCTAAAAACGTATAAAGTTTATTGAAGACGATAAAATTTGAACAATCTCCTTTACGCCAATAAAAAAAAAATACTCGCTAAGAAAATATTTTAGTAAAATACTTAAATAAAAAATTTGAAAAAATTTCAAGAAAACCTTTTGTTTAAAAAATTAACAAAATATAAGAATCGCTTTCTAACAGTTCTTCAACAGAAAAATCTTGAAAATCTTTGCAAATTCTCGATATCAGTTATAATTTTATTTAAGTTTAATTTATTCTTAAATTCCTTTTTATTTTTAGGACAGTTCTTTAAAATTTCTCCTTAAATTAGTTGTCATTCATGTAATGTAAGATTTAGTTGTTTATTATTATTTTTTAAATATTATTTCTTACGACTTCGCTACATAGTTTCTTTACTGAAAGATGGATTTCATGTCCATAACTTTCAAAATATTTTTTGGTTATTAGGATCTCTCTCTCACACTCTCTCTCTCTCTCTCTCTCTCTCTACATATATATATATATATATATATATATATATATATATATATATATATATATATATATATGTATATATATATATGTATATATATATATACATGTTTGAATTACAGTATATGAGGTTACTTGAATGTATCTAGTTCATTATTATTTATTTGCGAAAATTTCGTATTTATTTACCATATTTTGAAAACTGTAGCTTTTCATCCAAATTTTATTACAGGAAAAGAGCTTGAAATAAATTTCAATGAATTTAGAAACCGAGCCTCTTTTACAAATTATTTAATGTCATATGCTGGTTAACAAATTTACTTTTTTTGGGGGGTCATCGAAACCCTTTTTACACGACTGCCAAAAAGGAATGTACTGTATTTAGGGTGTACGTATACTTGTTCCACCGTAGCACGTCAACGACGGAACCGATTTAGATTGTTGACCCCGGGTTGGAATCCTTACATTACTGGAAGTGTCAAACGCTATATATATATATATATATATATATATATATATATTTATGTAGGCTGTGATACTAGCCATATTTTTTTTTTGGTCTTCAGTCATTTGACTGGTTTGGTGCGGCTCTCCAAGATTCCCTATCTAGTGCTAGTCGTTTAAACTTCTAACATTCCACGCTCCGACTCGTAGAATGTTATTTTTTAATTCTCTGGTGACCCCTTCCTTAGTAGTCCCCACCCGGAGATCCGAACAAGGGACTAGTTTACCTCCGGAATATTTTACCAAGGAAGGCGCCTCCATCATTGCTATATGAAAATGCAGAGAGCTACACTTTCTTAGAAAAAAAACAGCTGTAGTTTTTCATTGTTTTCAGCTGCGCAGTGCTCAGAGGACTGAGTGATGATATGGCCGTTTAAGTCGTTCTGACTTACGTCCTTAACAACTACTGAAAGAGCTGCTGCCCCCTTTTAGGAATCATTCCTTAGTCTGGCTCTCAACAGATACCTCTCCGATATGGCTGCACCTTCGGTCCAGCTGTTCTGTATCACTAAGCATCAAGCCCCCTCACCAACGGCATGGTCTCATGATTCATAGAGGGAGACTAGCCATATATTTAAATAAATTTAAAAAAATAGAAAAAAAAAAATTATACTATATAAAAAATCTGTTTTGTATATAATATACAAAACTAGCATTTGGCGTTATTACTTCTCGGAGAAGTAATAACGGAAAACGCTCTAGGAAAGGAAGCGTTAAAAGAACGAATGCAGAAAATGGAGTTAGCGTTCAACTAAACACGAAATTTATATAATAAAAAATCACTTTCGTATAATGCTAAACTCCGACATTACAAAACAGTTATGATTCTGGAGGCGTTAATAACGCTGAGTGTTTGCAAAATCATTCGGATAAAGAAGACCTTTTTTAAAATACAAAAAATAATTTCAAGAGACATATATGGACCAGATTACCAGGACGGAACTAATAAACTAAAAAGTGAAACAGAGATTTATAAAAATACAGAAAAAATAAAAGACACCATCCTGAAAAGAAGATTATACAATTTTATGGGCATTTATACAGAATGAGCGAAAACAGATTAACAAAACAAATATTTAATTTTTAAAACTGTAGAATTATTAAAACTAGCTGGTTTAAAGAAGTAGAAAACGATCTTAAAACTTTAGAAATTTCTAAAGAAATCTGTTTAAACTGCGATCAGTTTAGAAAATTAATCAAAGAATGTAATTTTCCAGAGAAGAAGGATAAGAGGAGTATAGGAAGAAAGGGGACTGAGGAAGGAACACAACAAAGTGAAAAAATGAAAACATTTTGAGAAAAAAAAGAAGTTTCAAGCTATTATGTAAACGTGATCGTTAGTGATTCGGATGAACAAAAAAAATCTGTTGTACAGCCTCTCAACTGTATAGTTACATAAATCTCAGCAATATTTTTCCTGTTTGTGGTCGCTTACGCCAAGATGGAATTGAGACTAATAATGTGTTTCAAAACGTTCGCCTGTGATGCGTAATATTCGAGGGACTCGGTTAAAGTGGCATAAAACCTTCACGGATCTAATGACAATGGTCCAAAATTTAGGAACTGTGCAGGCCTGTAATGGCCGGATCTGCATCTTATTTTTTTTTGGAGGTCGTGTTTTTAATTTTTAACAGATTCAAAACTTGTTATGTTAATAATGAATTACATTAAAAAATCTCGAAAGGAGTTCATCGTGTCATCAATTGTTTGACTGTTTTGATGCACTTTCATTCCGTTCTATTCTGTACAAATTTCTTATCATCACGTATTTATGCCCTCAATTATCTGTTACATTTTCTTCCTTTACAGTTGTTACCTTCTAACATTTGGTCTTGCAAAATCTGGTTAGATTCAAATTTACTAACCCTGATTGTCTTAATATATGTCCATCATTTTTGTTTTCATTCTGCTGGATTATGCCATTAATTTTCGTTTTTACTATTTTGTTTTAAAATCTCTTCATTTCCTATGTCATTTTTAAACTTCTGCAACACTAAACTCACGTTTTTGTTTTTTCCTTCACTTTTATTCATCTTTCACTGCCGTAAAGCATACACCATACAAATGTTTTTAAGAATTTCTTATAAATCAACAATGTACGTTTTACAAGATAATAAAATCTTCTACATAAAAGCTTTTCTTATTTTCAAAGCATTTATTACTTGATTAATTATATTTTCAAGGGATCAAAAGTAAAAAAAAATCCCTTTCGGTACGCCGGAAGGCGGAGGTAGATTTTCTACCTCCACCTTCCGGCGTAGGAGGTACACCTTTTCGGAAGTAGGGGATAACAAAGATTTCCACCTTAAAGTTAAGAAAAACTTTAAATTTACATAATACAACAATGGTTGCTTGTGAAAAAAGTTTCACATGTTTGGCATACGACAACCTTACAATTTCAGCAATATTTTGGTCATCTCTTGCCGTAAGGGTTGGTCACATCAAAAATTGTTTTAGACAAACGTTTTAGGTAATGTTTAGAGGACTAACGATCACTTTAAACCGATTCGATACTGTACCTTTTTAAGGGAGGTATGATTTTTTTGTCTTCGAAACCCCATTTTTTCCACCCCAATGGTTGATGATATCAAAAAACTTTACATACATAAGTTTTAGGTCCTTATCCAAAGAATAGTAGGAACTTTAAATGAATTTGATATTTTATTTAATAAGAAAGTTATAGCGATATTTTGTTTTTTCGAAAAAGTCCTTCCATTTCCACCCCCATGATCCGATTTTTCCCATTAATAAAGTCGACCGAGATTTTGGATCTTTATATTTTATGTATCAATTTGAAAGTTATTGGCGCAAAATGACAGCAGTTATTGTGCCCACAAAAAAGTGAAATATATATATAAATGTATACATAAACGTTTGAACTGATGGTGGTTTTTGGGGTCTGGGGAATGTGAAACGCGAAGATATATCGAAATTTTCCGGAAGTTGAACCATGGTACTCATTGCAATAGGTAGCTTTCATATGAATCTACCTAAAACCTTTTAACGATTTTACAGGGGAAAAACTTTCTGTAATTTAACGAGCTAGTCCACGTTTGGCAGAATTAAAAAAAAGTATATTATTTCTATTTAAAATTTTAGAAAAAATATAAAAAAAATGAGAATTAAATCGTAATAAGATTTTAGACAGCCTCTATAGGAAAAATTTTCCATTTTTGATCGACAATTCCCGTTTTACTCGTAGTAACATCAAATAGTAGATGCTGGAAATTTCCGATTACTTAATTTATTATTCCATAAATTATTAATACCTCAATATCATAAATATAACTATAATTTTACAGATAAATCTGTACGAAATAAACGCTGAAAAATATTTTAGATTTTTTAAAAAATGCGACTTAAAAAATCATGTAATTTATTCTAGATTGATAAAAAAACCTTAATTACATATTATTCTATAAGACAAACTAATAAAAATTCTGTTTGAAAAATAAAATAAACTTAAAAAAGATTTTAAAACGCTAAAAAATTTTAATTTCTACTTTTAGTACGTTTCTCTAAAATAAATTTTATATATTTATTTTTTTTAGGTGCTTATTATGTGAGTCATTTTTATTTTAATTAAAAAAATTATGTATTTTTATTTTTTTTAATTTTAATAAATTAAAATGTTTTGTTTAATTTTATTAAGATAAATAATTACGTTTAACATAAATCATTTGATTATGTTGCAGAATACTGATTAGTATTAAAATAAAAAAATAAAAAATTAATTTATCAAATTATTGTAGGAAATATTTAGTTCATTGCGTTGTGAAGGTAGTTGTTTCAAATAAAATGTAATTAGGTGTTGGTAAATACTTTCCTGTTATGTAATTTCTGTTTTTTATTTATGTATATATATATATATATATATATATATATATATATATATAAATTATACATGTATCATTTATATACAGGTGTTTACAAAAACCGATTCAAGAATTCAGAAGATGGTCCCCTCACATCGAAATAAAGAAAAAAACTTTATATCAACATACTCGTATGTCTGAAAACGCTTAGTTTACAAACTTTATATTTTTAACATAAAAATTTATTTCTCAGGAATGATTAATCTTATTGAGCTGAAATTTCGTATGGTGCTAGGGTACCTACAGGTTTACTGGTATAAAAATAAAGAACCTCATTCCTCAATCCATTTCAAAATACCGGTCATATAAACCTTTAAAAGTTTTCGGTACAGTACTCGCAGAACAGTACAGTATTCACATTTTCCGACCGTACGTTTAACATTTGGAGGAGTAATATTTTATTAAAATTGGTAGTATTGTTTTTATTTCTTTATTAAACAAATTTATGAACAATATTGAACAGAATATTGTTCCATCGTTTAATAAATGATTAATCTGATGATTAGATATTTCTCACTTATTAGTTCAATAAAATAATTAAATTATTAATTCCACTGACCTTCGTGGCCGAACTGCACTTATGATTCAGCCTTTTATGTGGAAGGTCTCAAGTTCAAATCCCAGTCACCTTGACATTTTTAATACGTTAAAAAATTTCTACTCCGTTCTGTATTATTATACATAAGCTTCAAAATTATGTGGTGAATTATTAATTTGAAAAAAATTTATCGAAAAGTTAGGTTATGAGTTGGGTTTATATGCGTTTAGGATGCGATAAATAGTATGACGTGAATACAAAAATATATAGCGTGTACGTGTAATCAAAGTATAATGAAGCAGTGTTTTTTTATGACTTGTTGCAAATAAAACCCATAAAAATTCTTAATTATCTATGTATTTTTTAAGTATGTGTAAGCTCGTTGATATATTTTGTTTATGGTGATTGTTATAATTGCAGAAAATAAATTTAAAAAAGTAAATAAATAATGTAGATTAAAAAAATGCACTCAAAAGTAAAAATATAGATAGAAATATTTGAATTTTGATTTTGTGACGTCGATGAGACATTAAAAAAGAAATCACCAATTTTAATTTTAAATCATTAATTTTTAATTAAGAAATTCTTAAAAAAAAGTCGAAACTTAAAGAAAAAGTGAA
Organism: Lycorma delicatula; assembly: GCF_047948215.1. Lineage (NCBI taxonomy): Eukaryota > Metazoa > Arthropoda > Insecta > Hemiptera > Fulgoridae > Lycorma > Lycorma delicatula. Next base: position 79,520,978 of record NC_134463.1, read on the forward strand.
ATAATATTTCTTTGCAGGTTGTAGCTTCATTGCTGATGCAGTAACATAGGTATAAAGGGAAAGTATAGCGAACTGCCAAAATGTTGAGTTTCTGAATTTTTGCCTGCAAATATCGAGATTTTAACCCGTTAAAAAAAACGTTATAGAAGTTTTCGGAAAATGTACGAAGGTGTGATAACCTGTATTTTAATTAATATTTTCGAACTTTCTCAATATAAATGGTTTAAAAAATGTCTATATAAGAGACAATGATGGAATCAAATTTTGAAAAAAGCTAGAGGGATACTTTGGCCATTTGTAATATTTGACTTTTTGTATAATGAAAATACCACCATTTTCATTATAAAAAATTCATAGAAAACTGATCTTTACTGCAATGAAAGTACTTATTAAGTTATTTAAAATTCCAGAGTTTTAATTAGATCGTATTTAGGGATGAGGATACTCAAGATTATTTCTAAATAGTTTTTGCCCCGTATCTCGAAAATCCGTTGACTAAAGAGGTTGAAATAAATATTTAGCTTTATATATATGTTAGCCGGCCCGTCAGCCAGAACTGGACCCTCGGGGATCAGGTCAGCCCAGGCGAATCCCGGAGCCAACTCAGGGGCTTCCCGGGGCCAAGGGGTCTACTATATGGTCGGAGAGCTCACTTCGCTGGCCATTTCCGATTTGCCAGGGAGATCGGCGCCCTGGACACCTGCAGATCTTGCTTCGGTCGCCATTTTTATCTACCCAGATGGCTCCGCCCGCTGGATCGCCGCACTGTTCGTTATCCTTATGATTGTGAAAATAATATTGATAAATAATAATCATAGTATTCAATCTTTTTAGAAGAAACCTGAAAAAGGAACTAAATTACAAAAGATAGAATAATAGTAACTATGATAACGAAAGTACACATACCTTTGACGACGAAAAATTCATATTTTATTTCTTTGCCGTGATGGTAGAAATATGATATTGAAGTTAAAGGATTAATCTATTTTTCTTTAATGAATATTTTTAATTCACAACTACACCCGTCTTGGAGGCAAAGAAGTAATGAATATTTTTAATACCTTCTTAACCTACAAGGGAGCTAGCTAGGGCTTCGGTCGATGGCTAAAAAACCTTCCCTGGAATGACACAAATGTATCCTGAAAATTTGAAAGTATTCGGTCGGTTGGTTCTCTTGTGAAGCGATAACAAACAAACAAACTTTATATATATATATATATATATATAAATTTCCGAATAATCATGATTTGTTAGATCGAGACTGTACCTGATGAGTGCAAAAGTTAGCCTTCAACTTACTAACAAATATCCCGTTTGAATTATGAAAATCGGACAGTTGTTTGCAAAGATATTATAACAGCACTCATTTCACCTCCCGAAACAGCGCTTCAGGGGCACCCCATTTGTTATGTCAAATGGTAGATAAGTTGATGGTGATTGGTCTAGCCTCCCACGAGGTGCTCGCATACCTTACTACTCTAGCTCACACGCAGTCCCCAGAGAAAGCCTATTATTGTTTTTAACAGAAAGCCCATTTAACAGAAATTTTTGAAATTTATTTAATATTATTTTATTTAACGTACATTTAATTCTATTATTTTTGTAATATTTTTCATTCGTTTGATTCGATTCATTCATTTCAAACCCAGCTCACACAATTATAGAGACTCACAGTTCATTAATTCAATTCATTAAAGTTTGTGATTCAACCGGCAGATCTCCATTATTACATATATATACTTTTTTCGTGATGAAATATACCTAAAATACTATTCAGTTATGCCAAGAAACATTGGTTTCTTGGCAAACCAAAAATTTGATTGTGATTGATTGCAGTTTTTTGTTTATTCCGAACAAACAAAAACCCTCTTCCTCTTTATATAAAAAAAAATATATATATATATATACATATACATATATATATATATATATATATTTTACAAAAACAACACGGTTTGTACATGCATCAATGTATCAGTATCCAAAAGGGAATAAAAATATCCTCAACTACGTTTCATCAGTCTTACAAGAAGACTGCAAGCTTAATTGCTGTGTTATCCAGTCTAAGTCTTGGCTTCAACTGATTAAAATTTTATTAATCTTTATCTTTTATTAACAATGGAGAAAACATGTTATCACATTCAAAATTTGTTTGTTTATTCGTGAATTTTGAACCGAGCGATTTTTTATTTTTACATATTTGTAAACTTTTACACGCATTCATATTATAAGTAGCCTTCATTACAAACTTTTATTATTTTCATTGTTTTATAAATTACATTATATTCATGTCCCTTGTTCAAAATAAAACGTGCATATAATTTGATTGTACTGGCTGATTCAATCTTATAGCAGTTGTTTGTTGTACCTATTTTTAAAATCTATTGTTTGGCCATTACTATGACACAATTCGCAAGCCATTTTTTATACATCAGAACTGTTGTATTTATCTTTTTAATCAATATTTGTGTTAATTTTCATTTCTCAGGAATTACTAGTTTTATATGCTAATTGTACACCAATTTTTTTCTGAATATATTTGTGATTTAATAAGTTGCAGGCCCTATATGATCAAATAACATATTTTTAATATATACATTATCAATTCAATACACATATATTGATATATTTGTATGCAAGCTATATATATAATCAGGCCAAACCCGGGATATATATGATTTTTGACTTCAAAGGAACGGGTACCTCAAAGGTATCCTTTCTTTTTTTTTTTTTTTTTTTTAATAAACTATAATATTTTTATTGTCTTGATGAATAACGCACCAAATTTTTCCCAAATTTGCACTAACTTTTTATTTATTTACCTTTTCTTTAAGTAAATAATTACTCTAATAAAGAAACTTTTAAGCTCCAAAAAGGAAGGAGGCTGAATGGGGCAGTAATTAACATTTTCTTAAATTATAATTTTCAAGATAGAAAATCTAACTCTATCTAGCGCTAATATTGACGAATGGGAACCTTTGTTTTAAAAATCTGATGTGGGCACTACATAACTCCTTCTACGCCTATTAAATTACATACACATTTTTTGTTGCACTTCATTTAAACTTATTTCATTTGAAAGCAAGATACGATCGTCCAATTCTTTAATAAATTGGACAATTACACAATTGCTAAAATATTAGTTAATAAAATTAAATATTTATATAGTTATTAATTTAAAAATTGTTTTTTCTACGCAAATTATTTCTAATTGTCAAAGAAGATAATTATAGTGACCTTTTTCTATAAAAGGTTAAATCAGTATAAGGCACCTAAGATCCATATAATTGTAGCTAACAAGGGGAAAGCACGAACATCGGAACACCGATATGAACCATATTGAGTGTGTGTGAATAGTACACTGCTTACGTGTCTTCATCACAAAATACTACCACGCAATATTCAATTATACTCGAGAAAAATGGCCCTAAAAATATCCTAAGCATTTTATATTAGTTTATATATTAATTTTGCTGCACGTCACTCAAGTAAAAATGTGGTGTAAGTGAGAACGTGTCGGATCCGTAACCACGCACACATCGTCTTCTATTCGACTTCATAAAAACATTTTTTTTTAACTTTTTTTTTAATTTAAATATTTTTATTTATTAATAATTTGTAACCTCCTATTGTAAAAATTGTTGAATTAAAATGAAAAGTACATAAAATTATTTCACTAATAACATTTAAATTTTTTCATTATTTTTTTTATTGTTATTGAATTGTTTATCGTAAAAATCTTTTACAATCAGAGGTTAATAATTATTAATAAATCAATATATTTAAATTAAAAACAAAAAGTTAAAGAAAAAAGATATGGAAGTCTGATTCGAACCGATGTGCTTTCCTCTTGTAAGATCCAGTTATTCCATTAATTAAAATTTTATTTTGCTATAACTCTGGCTATAAAAATAAGTACCATATATCATATATCGCTGAAATCTCTCAATGAGGGCTTATTATTGTAGTTAAGAAAAAGTACAAAATCCAAATGTTTTGGGAAGTTGGGCTTTTATGGACACTTTTGGTTCAGTCGATTGCAATCAGAAGGAAAGGTATACAACTAGATGTTACAGCAGTCCTAAATCCAAAATTAATCGTTAATCGTTAAATTAATCGGCTAATCGTTTTTGAATTATACGAAACACAGACGTACAGACGTCACGACCAAACTGGTCAAAATGGATATTTCCGTTTATTTAGAAATAAAACTTTTTTTTACAAATTTCAATTTGTGGCAGTTATTAAACATTTTACATGATGTAGTTGTCTAGCAGGAAATCAAATAGGACCCAAATTGTTTTATTAACATTTTTTTTTAGTAATTTTACACTATTTCATGAGAAAAATATAATTCGGTGAAGGGAATCAATTGGGGGGAGGGGGGACCTAAAAGTTTACTAAAAATTTCAAATTTTCTTTCATTTAAAATTTTAATTACTTGATTAAAAAAATTAATAAAATAATTAAATAAAAAAAAATAAAATAATTAATTACTTGATTATGAGGATCAAATCGGAGCCAAATATTTTTTACAGAACATTTTGTTTTTTTCGTAATTGTACTCTAAATATTGCATAATTAAGTCATTAATATTTAAAATCCCTGTAAGGTATTTGAAATAAAAATTTATCAAGAAGAAAGCCGGGAAAGTTATACAAAACTATGCCTTTTTTTAACCTTCAGGAGATCACCGTTAGGTATTACTTCAGAGGATAAGATGAATGATTTGTAGCGTGTGAAAATGCCATGTCTGACCGGGATTCGAACGAGGTTTATGCCTGCTTTTTTTTACTTTTAAAAATTTAAAATAAAACTGTACTAGAATTTAAAAAATAATGTTTTATAATTACATTTTTAAATTTCTATTTTTGTAGTTGGTATCAATTTAATAAGTGCTAAGTTGTTGATAGTTGTTTTTTTCAATTTGACATCGACTTCACATAGTTGAAATAAAAAATAAATTTAAAAATCATTATTTCCTAGATTTTTTAATATTATTTTTATTTTAAGTGTTATTTTAAAGTTTTTTAAATAATTTGAAAGATTATTTCTCACTATTTCTCTAAGTATGAAAGACACAATAATAATAATAATAATTATTAAAAATTTCATTCAGAATTAATCTAATACTTAAATATATAGGCTAAGTCGATTTTTAAATAAGTTTAACTCGAAAATAATTACTTGCCCAACAATTTATAATCAAGTTACGGTGAAATGCAAGGATTCTTAGTATAATCATGGTTTATTCTTTAAGTTACCTTGGTATTTAAGTATTCTCACTAAGTATTTATTTCGAAAACCGCATTAACAAAGTGAGTAAAAGCAGTAAGTAGGTCTTTCAACCCTGAATCATCATCAAAACATTAAAATATGTCTATTATGATTCTACGAACAGTAGGCTTATATGTTTACGTTTAATATTACTTTTTAAAAATGAATTAATTATATATACATTTTTATTGATGAAAATCATGCAAGAATAATTTTTGTTATCACAGAGCTTTCCATAATCGCATAGTTATATATTATATACAAAAATAGATAGTATTATCGTCACATAAAATCCATTTCGAAATGAATTTGATTGCTCTTTAAATGTAAAAATACACAAAACGCTGTAGAGAGCAACCCGGTACTAAAAAACATATTGAGCGGGCGATGCGGTATGCCAGTATCACATTTTACTCGCCATGTCGTTATCTAAGTCTTTCTGTACAAAAATATTTATAAACAGTGTTCAAAAAGTGACGCAATACCGATTATGGAAAAATACCGCTTAAGCTACAATAGTTGTTGAAAGTGACCTCTATTATGCGATTCACATAATTGTGAATACGACGTTGCATGCTCTTAAACGCACGTTGTAACTTTTCTTGAGAAACTGCAGCGACACATGGTTCAATTTCGCTCTGTAATTCGGGAAGGGTGTGGGCATGAGTTTTGTAAGCAGCATCCTTAAAATATCCCCACAAGAAAAAGTCAGGAGTGGATAAATCAGCGGACCGTGGGGGCCACAACCCCGTCGATATCACTTGTTCATGAAAACACTGATCCAAAAAATCATAGTGTTAGTGGCTGAATGGGCAGTAGCATTATCCTGCTGAAACTACGTGTACTCCAGCCGGTCTTCAGGTAGAGGGTTTATAAATTGTTGCACCATCTGTATGTCGCGCTGGCTGTTCACTTTGCCATGAAAGAATGTCATGGAGATTCGCCTACGTGAAATTGCACACCACTTTTTGTCCGTCCAGAAGAGACTGGTACAGCTGATGTGGATTTTTCGCACACCAAATGCGTGAATTCTGTGCATTCACGTGTCCATCAAGGTGGAACCGTGCCTCATCAGACCGAAACCAATCGAGTTCTTCCCCATCTGGCAGAAAACCACTGACAGACATTATACATTTTCCAGTGTGTGCAGGTAACAACTCGTGAACAACACGATTTCTGTACGGATGCATCTTCAAACACTTGCGTGATGCCGTGTGGGCATTACGAAAGGAGAAACCAGACTGGCTTCATAGGCATCGCACAGACTTCTTGCGACTAACAGAATATACAGTTTACACGTCGATCAACCTTTCTGGTGTAAGCATTTTAGGTCGACCACTTTCTTCGTTTTATCTGTTACATTCCTGTCTCTTGGAACTTGTCGTACAGCCGCTTGATGGAGGACTTGATTAGTGCATAAACACCGAAATTTTGTGTGAAGGCATTCTGACTCTGGGCATAACTGGCACATATTGGAAGACATTGAATGTTTTCTGGTGTATTGTATAATCCATTTTTCTTCAGTTTCTTTAATTAAAACAGCAAAAAAGATGGAAACATTCTTCCATAACATTGCGTCTCTTTTCGAACACTCTGTATGAAAAACTGATTATTAAAAAAATACGAGAGATTAGCAGCATGGGGTATGTTACCAGAGAGAGATAAATATGAAGCACTATGATCTTCTTCATGTATTTAAACAAAGCCTTGTCAGGTTCTTTTAATATAAAAGGTTTCATTCAATTACGTACAAGAAAGCATTTACAATCAAGCATTAAATGGAAGAGTGTACCATATATGAGGACCTCAGGAAGAAGTTCGGTCTAAAAGAGAGTGTTGCTGCTGATTTGGGAAATGAAAATGAAGAAAAAATAGTTACGTATCTGCACGCCAGTGGACTATTAACAAGTTTATAAGGAAATTCAAGTTATGTAAGAAATCTCTAAGCGAATTAGTTTAATTCCATGTAAAAAAGAGGGGGAGTCTTGAAGTGTGGCACGTGTAGGGCAGGGAGGTAGCCCTCTTGCCTAGGGCGCCCGGACTCGCCTCTGCATGCAAGACTGGGGGAGTCGGGGCGTATCCGATGATGGCATGGGGATCCCTCGAGGGTGGACAGATGGCGCGAGGCAAAGGCTTTCCTAGAGCCAGGTAGGTCAGGACCGGGAAGGGCAGCCTCCCAGCCAAGAGGTTCTTTGGCCGTCCTGAACAGGTGGTCGAATTACTCCTATGACGCGGGAGGGACCCATCGGGTTACGTCTTACGGTACAATTTGTAGGGGGGAGTCAACTGCCACGGCATCCTAGGGCAACTGATGTGCTGCTTAACGCCGATTCAATTGTCCCGGGGGTGCTTAAAAAAAAAGGAAAAAAGTGGTATTGAAAAGACTTTCTTTTCCATTTTTATTTTGTTTTATTTATTTTTTCATTTTAATATCGGGGTCCTTTACATTCTGTAAGTGTTTACAGTGTCGTCAATATATGTGTCTAAATGTTTTTTTTTTCAAATAAATAAAATGTATGGGTCCTTTACACCCTTACATATGACGAACCTGATAGTGATTTAAACCCCTTTTAAAGAATGTGACGAGGGCTAATGACTTTATAATTGCCCGTAAAGGCGATGTCCGTATAATACAACAAAAAAAAATAATGGAAATTTATCTAAAGCAGCTGATATTTTCTGCTAGGGACAGCAAAGATCAGACAGTTTCGGTTGGTTCTATTAAATAGTTATCCCGTTTTTGCTATTTCTCCTTCAATTTATAGAAGAAACTTTGTATTATAAAATTTATTTTATTTTATATTTGACCATTAAAATGTTTTGATAAAACTAGTTTTTTAGTTTATAGCGGACACAGATATCGGAAACACTGAAATGGAATCGTAAAATATTTAGTATAGCGTGTGTTGCTTTTACGTCCAACAGATAGCGCTGTTTTTATCTCAAAAAAGCATGTTTTTATCTTTCACAGGTGTGACATCTTAGGTATATAAATAGTAGGTATACAAAAACACTCGCGTATTCGGATGCAACGTTATGTCAAAATTTCAAAGCAATCGGTGAAGAACTTTCGGAGATTTAAGATTTTGAACAAACGAACATTTACATTTTTATTTATGTAGATTATTATTAACCACTGATTGTAAAACGTTTTAAATTAAAATGAAAAGTACATAAAATTTTATTTTACTATTAACTTCTGATTAATTTCATATTTTTTTTTTATTGTTATTATTGAATTATTATCCATTCATTTAGCAAAGGTTAATAATTATTAATAAATCAATATATTTAAATTAAAAACAAAAAAAATTAAAGAAAAAGGAGATGAAGTCTGATTCGAACAGGTGGCCTCCCCTTCCAAGATCCAAATATTTAATTAATTAAAATTTCATTTGGCTGTAACTCTGGAACCAATGAAAATAAGTACCATTGTATAATATATCGTTGAAAAGTTCTCAATGAGGGCTCCAGTAAGAAAAAGTCCAAAATCCCCAAAAATTGTATTTTGGGTTTTTTTGGACACTTTTGGTCCAGTTATTTGCAAGCAAAAAGGAAGCTACTAAACTAGATGTTACAACAGTCCTACATCCAAACTTTCAACATACTACGGCTTATCGTTTTTGAGTTATGCGAGGTACATACTTACATTCATATGTAGTACGTACAGACGTCACGCCGAAACTAGTCAAAATGGATATTTCCGTTGAAAACTGAAAATCAAAATTTTTTCGATCACAATACTTCCTTCATTTCGTAAAAAGGAAGTAAAAAAGTCAGATTTTTTGGGAATCGAACACGGGACAGTTTAAATAAAAAGTTAAAGTATAGCTCATATACCATATTGAACGCTAATTTTGAAAATAATTTATTAATTTATGCGGTTTACAAACATGTTTCGTGATGTCTGTCTAATTTCTATTTAAAAAACACAAATTTTTTTCTAAAATAGAGTGGCGAGGTTAAAATGGAGTAATCAAGGAAATTAATAAAATGCGGGTCAATGAGATAATTTAGGTGCGATATACATACATATATATATATATATATATATATATATATATACATACATATATATATATATATATATATATATATATATATATATGTGTGTGTATAAATAAACGAGTATAATCTCTTTATATGTATATATATATATATATATATATATATATATATATATATATATATAAAAAAGAGATTTATTATATTAAATATGGTAAAGACAGGAAATAACAGAAAGAAGAATATATATAAAACATTACATAACAACACATAAAATACCTAAAAGAAACGCACATTAGATTAACGAGAGAATAATTTTACTGACTGCCTGAAGGAAAAAAAATATATATATATAGAAAAAATATCAAGAATTAGAACTGTTGACTACAGAAGGATCAGTTCAGCGAACCATCTAGTCAGGATAACATGTAGACAAGGAAGAAAGTAAACGAGGTACTTTCGCGAAGCGAAAGTTGTAGACACTAAATTGTTTAGTGTGTAATGTAAAAGTCTTGTAATAAAAAAAAAAATAAATAAATAAATCATTATAATTCAATTAGATAAAAAATTCAGTTGTATCAGATTTTTTCATATTACACTTTGTCCTTTACCCTTACGTTTTTTATGTGTATTCCTGTGCGTATTAAACTTCTTTTTATCTTGTTGAAAATTCCATTATGTAATTTATACAATAATATCTAACTTATATAATATAGTTATTACCTTAATTAAATAATTCGTTCTTTTATGCACTCGCTTTTCGATATTATTATTAAATACTATAGAAAGCTTAGATAGCATTAATTTATTTTTGTCTTCATTATATAACGGAGTTAATTAGATAACAAAATTAGAAATAGTGTGAATATTATTTCGAATAGTGATGATAATTTTATTACTTTTATTCATAATATAACAATTTTGATGGATAAATATGGATTTTCTTGAGGTTTATTTAGACTAAAAACAAAAATAAGAAATTAGAAAACTAGAACTTAACTATGACAAGCATAACACAGAAGTTATAAAAAAGAAAAAGAAATATTTTTACTAGAATGAAATGACCACATACGCAATGAATTTAAAAAAATATTACAGCATAAGCATTTAAAATTTAAACTAATGCGAAATTTAAATTTAAACTTTAAATAAATAAAATTTTATAGATAAAGAGATCAATTATAGGATACCAATTAGATTCTCATTTCATAAACAAATATCATCCATCCGACTGTTCGATTCTCTTCTGCTTTTTTTCTTATAATTTACAACACCATGCAAAGCCAATGCAGCATTTTATCTCGTTAAAAATTAAGGAATAGACGGCTAATTCATTTCTCTTCAGAATCTTATATTATCTAAAATGATGGTATTGCAACCGACAACATTTTATCATGAGTGTAAAAATATTGTGTACATTATTTGAGCAAAATATTAGATATTCAACGAAAAAAATCTGATGTGGACATCACATAAGTTCCTTCTACGCCTATTAAATTACATATACATATTTTTAAAAGTAGATAAAATTTTATTTCACTAATAACTTCAGATTTTTTTTCATATTTTTTTTTTGTTATCGAATTATTATTCATCGTAAAAATTTGTTTACAATGAGAGGTTAATAATAATTATTAATAAATCAATATATTTAAATTAAAAAAAAAGGAGATGAAGTCTGATTCGAACCGATGTGCTAAGACCCAAATATTTCATTAATTAAAGTTTTATTTGTCTATAAATCTGGGACGAATAAAAATAAGTACCATTTATCATATATCGTTGAAAAGTTCTCAATGAGGGCTTATTACTGCAGTTAAGAAAAAGTACAAAATCCAAATGTTTCGGGATGTTGGACATTTTTGGACACTTTTGGTCCAGTCGATTGCAATCAAAAGGGGAGGTGCACAACTAGATGTTACATCAGTCCTAAATCCAACATTTCAACACCCTACGGCTAATCGTTTTTGAGTTATACGAAATACATAGGTACAGATGTCACGCCGAAACTATTCAAAATGGATTCAGGGATGGTCAAAATGGATATTTCCGTTGAAATTTGTAAAACCGAAATTTTTCGCGATCACAATTCTTTCTTTACTTCGTACAAGGAAGTAAAAATAAAAATTTTTTTACTTCCGGGACCACCGTTAGATATTATTTTAGAAGATAAGGTGAATGTTTTGTAGCGTGTAAAAATGCCATCCTACCGGGATTCGAACTCGGGATCTCCGGATGAAAGGCGGAGACGCTACCACCCGCACCACGGAGGCCGGCTTATCCACTTTACCAACAAAAAAGATGTATTTTCTCAAGATCTTTCGGTTTTTTCAAACCATCATCAGGAAATTAAAAATATTATAATAAATTAAAAATTAAAATGTGAATACAGTAGTGACTGTTTGAATTTCAAAAGTATACTGAAGATAATATAATTTATTCTGGTGGAATAAAATATAATTGAAGGAACCCATGTTATAAGTATGATAATTTAGTTGTTTATGATTATTATCTCTTTATATTTTCATTTAGGACATATTTAAATAATTTATCACCTTTAAAAAGATTTTTTTCATCAATTCAATTTTTATGGATATTATATATGTGACACTTTTCAAAATCTTCTGTATTAAAATAATTACAAGAAATATCATTTTTATAAAAGTATTTTGATTATATGTGTGACCATTATCTAAGATATGTTTAGCAAAATTAGAATTTTCGGGTTTGTTACTTTTAATACTATTATGTGTTATTTTGCGCGTATGGAAAATGTACGATTGGTCACACATCTTTACAATTTAGATTATGTACACCTTGTTAATTAAAATTAGAATCATTATTATATAATGCTTTATTATAATTATTATTAATATATCTAATTAATTTATTATTTGTAGTATAAGCTGGTGTTATGTTAATTTATTTTTAAATTTTCACAGTTTTGACAATATGGTCTGTATTAATTTTTTATATATATTTTTTTCAGTTTTTATTAAAATATCAGTGGAAACAATGCTTAAGAAATTTATCAATATGCTTAATTAAAAAAATTAAAAAAAGGAACTGAAGTCGGATTTGAACCGATCTGCCTTCCCCTTGTAAGATTCAAATATTTTATTAATTAAAGTTTATTTGGCTATAACGCTAGAACCAAAGAAAATAAGTACCACTTATGATAAATCATTGAAAAGCTCTCAATGAGGGCTTATTACTGCAGTTAAGAAAAAATCCAAAATCCAAATTTTTTGGACATTTTTGGTCAAATCGATTGCAATCGAAAGGGAAGGGCACAACTAGATGTTACAATAGTCCTAAATCCATAATTTCAATGTTCTACCGCTAATCGCTTTTGAGTTATGCGAGATAAATACGTACATAGTCACCGGGTTGGTCTAGTGGTGATCGCGTCTTCTCAAATCAACTGATTTGGAAGCCGAGAGTTCCAGCGTTCAAGTCTTGGTAAAGTCAGTTACCTTTACACGAATTTGAACACTAGATCGTGGATACCGGTGTTCTTTGGTGGTTGGGTTAAATTAACCACACTTCTCAGGAATGGTCGAACTGAGACTGTACAAGATTACACTTTATTTAGACTCATACATATCATCCTCTGAATTATTATCTGAAAGGTAATTACCGGAGGCTAAACAGGAAAAAGGATAGGAAACTAGTCAAAATGGATTCAGGGATTGTCAAAATGGAAATTTCTGTTGAAATCTGAAAACCGAAATTTTTCGCGTACAGTACTTCCTTATATTTCGTACAAGAAAGTAAAAAACGGGTATATAGTATACGGAGACGTAATGTCTTCATTACTGTTATATTATTTATGTTAGGCGTCGTAACAGAAACGGTTATAGTCCTGAGTCACAAGTCATTAATAAAATAGAATACCAATCTTGAAGAATAGCAAAAATCTCATGCCAAACATACTAAGGAATGTAGAAATAAAATAGTTTCCTGGTTACTTCTGATCTATACGTAATACTGTCATTCTATTCATTATAGGGCTGCCCGTTTTGTTAACACCATTACCTTCGGAGAAAAGAACACTAACAAATATCTTTTGTACCAGAGGTGCCCTGAATGTGACGCATCCAAGTGAAAGTCTGAGCAGACAGTTCTAAAGCACTACATTAATGTAAATCTGCTAAATAATTCTGTTTAAATTAACGTAATTTCAATATATTTAAACGATAATTTAACAAGTCAAATTCAGTTAAGAATTCACTTTTTACGTCCATTGTTTCGATTTTTCTTCTTTGAGTTTGGAATGAAATGTGGAATTTTTTAACATATTTAAAAAATGTCCAATAATCTAACCTGGAAATCGAACTCGGAAGCTTTCGGACGAAAGAGAGAGAGATTACTGTTTGGTCACGAAGTTCCTTTTGTGATTAATTTTAAAAATAATATGAATTTTAAATACATATAATGTAACATAAGATAATTAAATAAAGATTCTGAAAGAAAAATAATATTATTATTTATGACGAAATCAGTTGATTTTCGAAGTCGAAGGTTTTGAGGTTCAAATGCTAGTAAACGTTAGTTGTTTTTATCTGGATTTAAATAGTACACGTCTCAGAAATAATTGACGTTTCTTTTTTTCTGTTTAGCCTCCACAACCACTGTAAGGTATTACTTCAGAGGATGAATGATGATGATATGTATAAATGTAAATGAAGTGTAGTCTTGTACAGTTTCAAGTCGACCGTTCCTGAGATGTGTGGTTAATTGAAACCCAACCACCAAAGAACACCGGTATCCACGATCTAGTATTGAAATCCGTATAAATGTAAGTGCCTTTACTAGGATTTGAACTTTCGATTTCGAAATCAGCTGATTTGCGATGACGAGTTAACCATTAGACCAGCCCGGTGGAAAGGAATGGTAGATCTGATTCTATATAAGATTACACCTCGTTTACATGTCATACATATAATCTTCATCGTATTGGGCCGTGGGAGGGGTTTCTTATTGTTCAGTAGTTGAACACATTGCAACGTACACATTAAGAAAATAAAAATATCATAATTTTCTGTAAGTTCTGGGAATATTTATTAATTTATTAAATAACAATTGTTGATGTTTACCGTCGATTAATTTCACAACGAATTAAGTGATAATGATACAAAAAAATTTGTAGCCAGTCTGTTTTCATGAACTTTCCGCTTTCAATTTCTAACCACAAATTACTCTTCTACTTTGTATTTACTTTTTTTTTTTACTTTTTTTATCCACAAATCTTTAAAGAAAGCTGTGGAAAAAATTAACATACAATCTTGGGAATAATTATATCATATTACTCAAATAATTACATTACATGAATAATATTACTGAAGTTATATTAAGGGAAAAATTCATTAGTTTCATAGAATGGATAATTAAATGTACTTTTTAACAAATCTTCATTTTTTACAATGTTTTATAAAAACATTGTATTTGGAAATTTATGAATAAATTTAACTCGCCTCCATATTATTTCTAACAGGTCTTTTGAATGATCTTTTTTTAACTCTAAAAAAAAATATATTTTTCAGTGTTTATTCAATTTTAAATGTAAGTGTGGGAACTCCATGATGTAGTTCTATACTCGTATATATACTATCAGTATTAACCCATGAAGACGTTTGATAAGCAAGTTAAATTAAGCATAGATGGCAGCACTATAAAAACATTCTTTATCAGTTGGTTTCTTTCATTGTTGAAATGATCAAATCGTAGATGTAATTTAATACCTATCAGTGATTTTGATAAAAACTGAGAAAAAGGAAGTTCATGTAGTAATAAAATTCTATTCTTTTAAAGTGCGCGCATACCGTATTTCATTCGTGCGAGTGTTGCGGTACAAGCGACCACTTTAAATACGTTTTTACACTTTAAATATTATTGATTTATTTAAATATTATTCAATTATATTTTTCTTATATTATTTCATTTTTTTAATTCTACCATTGTGACGTCGCAGCATAGCAGGCGACTATAGCTGCTGTACGTCAGTGCTACACTAGCACTCCTTATGATGAGAGGGGGGGACTTTTGACGTAGTATACCCACTTAGTCACTAGTTTATTTAGAGCATTTTTTGAGGGTGGGGTGCTATTTTGCAAAAGCATTTTTACTAATATTATTATATTTTAATATTATCAAATGATTCTAAGAAGAATAAGGACCTTAATTAGGCAAAATCTTGAGATACTGAGGGTGACCTTGCTCTAAAGCCTCATTACCTTGTTCCCGTCTAGATAGCGCTATAGCAGAGCTTTAGCTCTAGAAAGGAAAGTATTGTAATAGGTTCAATTTAAGCATATGTGGTTTTTTCCGGATCTTGACGTTTTGACATCCGGAAGACACTCTCTGTCATCCCCTCCGTCCCGAGGTAAAGCCCGACCGGAGGTCATCTTCAAAAACTCGGCTGTTGACATATTCCAGTCCGCCTCGGCCAGGATGTCACCGATGCAAATGCCACGAGAGACATTCACATCGGTGTACTACTATTTAATGAACTCAAAACAAAATATAGCTCACTGAGTCTTAAATAAGACTGAAAGGACCTAACTAACCAAAGGAATTGAACTACCTACCCGTATAACGTAAAAGTGAGTTCAACGCACAACACGAAACGTAGAAATAAAACATAAAACTATTACACGGAACAATAACAACACAGTAACATTGAAACAAAACAAAATATAGGACAAAAACATAATTTATAAAACAAAACATCAACAAACACAGAATATAAGAGAAATCCAAGCAGAGCTCTGGATCCCCTCAGCACCTGAGGAACCCAAAAAACCAAAAAAACAGAATGGACATTTTCCGGATGTTAATGTTCGTATGTATGTGTGTGTGTGTTCGGAATTGGCCTCTAAATTACGTTATATCTCCAGAACTACTGGTCCGATTTTTACCAAACTTGATCAGATTACTTCTATATATGGGGCATTAATGCAGTTAAATTTTCAACTTAAAAGGTCAAGGAGGGGTGAGGCTGTAGAGCAAGGTCATCTTCAGTATCTCGAGATTTTGCCTAATTAAGGTCATATTTTTCTTATTTGTTAACAATTAAAAAATAACAATATTTGCAAAAACATTTTGCCAAAATCGACCCCCACCTCAAAAAATCGATTGGTGTGTTGCGAGGTCACAGGTTTAATACTAAATATCGTGGATACTGGTGTTCTTTGGTGGTTGGATTTCAATTAACCACACATCTCAAGGAATGGTCGACCTGAGAATGTACATCATTTACATTCATACATATTATCTTCTGACGTAATACCTTACGGTGGTTTCGGAGGCTAAACAGAAAAAGCAAAAAAAGGTGAGCGGTAGAATTAAATAAATTAATAATATTTAAAGCGTAAAAAAGTAACTCTTGGTCTGGTTCCGTCTCGAACTCGAGCGCCTGGATGACTTGGTACCTTATGCTTAAGCCTCTCGGCTACACCACTCTGTCGACTGCACAAGCGAAATTTGTTGTATGTAAGTTGTGAAATTACATTAGTTAGTGCCGACCATCGCCGCTAGTACCGCCACAACCGTGCAAATTAAATATTATATGCGCGCGCGTTTTGGTTAGAATCATTGAATTAAATAAATTAAAAAATATTATATTTAAATAAAAAGATAAGTATTTTAAATTAAGTTGTATGTGTGTGTGTATGTGTATGTGTGTGTATGTGTATGTATGTGTATGTATGTATGTGTGTGTGTGTGTGTGTGTGTGTGTGTGTGTGTGTGTGTGTGTGTGTGTGTGCGCGCGCGCGCGCGCGCGCGCGCGTGTGTGTGTGTGTGTGTGTGTGTGTGTGTGTGTGTGTGTGTGTGTGTATGTAAGCCGTGGAGCAGAAACAACTGTGTTGTAAGATTTGTTTTAGGTTTTCATTACCTTATTTAAAAATTTAACTTCTACAGTATTTAAATACTGATTTAATTATATCAGTATTACTTAACTAAAAATAAATTTGATCATATTTAACTTTTTTGTACGGGTATCTACTATCCTCAAATTTTTGGATTTATTTTTATTTTTTGAAGTGCGTGTGCTTAAGTAGAGATGATTGGATGGAGGATATGAAGAGACTAAAAAATGACATTGAATGTTTATTATTGAATTAAATAAACCTGTACTGAACATATTCATGAGCGTAATTGGTGGGAAACTTTTGTACAATTCTAAAATTGCATACATAATACGATGATTAATAGAGGTATATTTACTGAAATTAAATTATATCATTTAATGTGTACTATTACTTCTCAAGGTGGATAAGGTGGATGGATAACTTTTGTTTCATGTCTATCAACTTTTTAACTTAAGTAGATAATTTAACCTTAACAATGAAATAAAACGGTTAATTTTATACGAGTTTAAATCTATTATTTTTCCTTTTAATTTATATTGTTATTAATTCTTTTTTTTTCTTTGCCGGTTACAGAATAAATATTATTTCAATGTAAACTACCATTATTGTTATTATTATTTCATTAATTATTCAAGGAAAAAATTATTTTAACAATCAATATATTAATAAAATACTATATTTTGTTTCTTTTTTCTTTTTATCGGACCTCACAAATATCAACAGCAAGAAAATGCTTATAACTTGTCTTAAAAATAAAATGTGGTATATTATTTAGCTTCCGTGGCGCGAGTGGTAGCGTTTCGGCTTTCATCCGGAGGTCCCCGGTTCGAATCCCGGTCAGGCGTGGCATTTTCACACACGCTACAAATCATTCATCTCATCCTCTCTGAATTATGCCTAACGGTGGACCCGGAGGTTAAACTAAAAAAAACAAAAAAAAAAAAAAAAAAACATAAAAATACATAATCTCTTATCGGGAATTAAATCTAAGATTTAAATCTGTTTAAAAATTAGGATATCCTGAGAAAAATAAAAAAATCTATACAAAGAAGATTATATAAATTGGAATTTTGTACAGTTAATACCCGAGCTTAAATCCAACGTTGAATTTTAAATCTTTATTTATTGTTATAATCTATAACAGGGCTTCTTTCCTCTACATAAAAACTTCATTTTAACTTTCCTGGCATCATCAGCACCAGAGCTATGCTGCAACAAGAAAAGTATGGTAACTAGTCAAAAAAAAAAAAAAAAATTGGGTATGGGTTTTTTGCATTTCTCATCATTTCAGGACCCACGGATTCCAAAAAACAAAAAACCTGGGGGGTAATGTTCGTACGTAGATACGTATGTATGTATATACTGCGTTGGTGTGTTTGAAGAGTAATATAAGAGAACACAGTTGCACTCCTTAAAAAGTTGAAATTAAAAAAACCCGTAAATAATTTTTATTTGTTTATCCGAGGAATGATCTGCAAGCCCCAATCTAATGAATATCTCGTTTAGTATAGTCGGTAATGGGTAACATTTACAGTCGCTATTCAAATTTTGTTTACCTTTTTTCATGCCATTCAAGGCCGAATTTCGAAAAATCAGTAAATTGATCTTTAGATATTTACATGAAAATTACACACACAAAAAACAAGTTGATATTTTTATTGGCTACCGTGAAATTAAAAAAATAGTAAATTTCATTGTTACTCCATTTTGATCCTTTAAACTAAGAATTTCAAAAAAATCCTTTCTAAGTGTGCACTATCCGGAGTAATAAAAATAATTACTATACGATTTATTACTATAATTAATACTGTGATAAACAAAATTAGTATTCGGTTTAATGCTACGACAATGTAGTTTGGAAATGCCTTCGTTAACAAAATAAAATTTGTTTGTATGATCTGATATGTTTAGCTTAATTAGTTCTTCAAAACGACTAATGAGTGCAGTAAACTGTATTTTAATCGCGGAAGGAAGCGCAGTCGAGGAAGCAGTTTGTAAATTGATGATGGAATATTTGTATTGAAGTTGTTTTCAGTGATTGTTACATTGTTCAGACTCATCTTAAAATCTGTTAGATTTCTCGAAACTAAAAGTAATTAGTGGTAGTAGTTCCTTTAAATAATGGTGTAATACTATTTTAATTCCGTCAAGAAAGGAGAATTTTCGGTTAGTTTAGTTTCTATGTTTATGATTATTGTTTATTTGTTTTAAAAGTTAACGTTTTGTTACACAACCGTGTTACTTCACGGTTCACAGAATTTTGCATGCTTGTTGATGATATATTTGTGATACTGATGTTTAATATTTTTTCATTAAACTATAAAACATTTTAAGTTTTGATGAAGAAGATCCCGGCAATTGTAGAAGTTAGGTTAATTCAGCCGCTACTACTATGTTATTTCTACCAAATAAGCAACCGTTCTTCATACTTTTAAGGGTTGGTGTTGTTGATTTTCTTCATTGATGAGGATCAACATAAAGCTTAGTTATGTTGATTGGAGGTGGACTTAATTAACTTATCTAACTTTATCTAAGTTATCTCGGTAACTGCTTCCTTTGTACCTCATAAGTGTACCCAATCTGATATTGATTTAATACTAATCTGGATTAAAATGTTTATAATTAACACATCCTTAAACGAACTAAGTAACTTGCTAAGCCATAAACGTGTATTTAGAAAACCCACACATTTCTTCTGTTTGTGTATTAGTGGACAATTTACATAATTATGTTTACTTAAAACAGTATAAGATCAATCAGGTTAAAAAACCCGTTCACTATTATATATTATAAAAAAAGATTACAGTAACATTATTTGTTAGTGTGCACTTGTTTACATCAATTGTTTCTAGGCTTTCTATAATTGATGACATAGCTCTGGTTTTACTGTCTGTTATGTATTTCTTTTTGGTGGTCTTCAAAAAGAATTTCATTCTTGCTTTTGTAAAAATTCATACTCTTGTGAGGAATTGATCTCAGGTTTTGGTTTAGTTTGCCAATTGGAGTCAATGGTTATTCAAAGCAGACTGGTAACAACCATTAAAAATTAATTTATATTCCTTTATTATGTTACCTATTCAACAATCTCCATTAATTTAATAATAAATAAATTTTGATAGATATAAAATAATACATTATATAGATCACATCAATAAATTATGTTGTAATCCAACTGTTAGGCTGAATTCTTAATTCATACATAAATATTAATTTTGTTCATAAACATTCTGCCCATTTAATATTGTACTCCAGACATAAAACTTGCTAAACATGTTATTAATATACCAAAATATGTTTCTAATGAAGCATAACATTGCTGTTTTAAATATTTAGCCTATACAAATTTCAAACTTTCACATTATAAAACATCTAGAAATATTTTATAATTACATTTCTTCTTTTCTATTAACATTTTTTAAGATGCATATAAATGATTATTATATAATAGTAATAATGTGTGATGTAGTTGAAAATTTTAGTAAATATTAACTATTACATATTAGGAAGATAGTTTAATTGTGATTTAATGCATCTGTAAGTTTATTGTATTTGCTCTTTCTATTAAACTTTGAAGTTAATAACAGTGAATAGAAATTTGTAAACACTTGTAATTATGCATATTATATAATTCTATTAAATTGCTTTTTAAGAAACTTACGAAAGGTTACCAATACTTTATTCAACATTTATGAAAAATAATTTTTAATCATGTCTATATTTTTTAAATAACTGTTATTTAAAATAACAGTTAGCCATATATTTGTTTAGTATTATTGATGGAAGATTGCTGTTGAAGTTCTATTTATTTTATACATACTGCATTTTATTTTACTTGAAAATTCATGCTTTTGCAGCTTTCATGCATATTTTTTAATTTCATAATTAATTGATAAAAGTAAGGGTCTTCAATAAACTTAGGCTTTTTTCAGTGAATTTGCCTTTCAGGAGAGTTTCAAGTGATAATCTTTCTTTTTTCTAAACTTTATCATCCTTCATTTCCCTATAGATTTTTCGCTTTTTAAGTCAGTAACATCAGTCATTTTTCTTCTTCCTTTCCTTTCTGTCATCTTCCCCACTTATGATTTATCATTAAAGACAAATTTCTGCATCAGTCGTGCTCCAACCAAGATGTTTTCTTTTGTATTATCACTTCCATTAAGTTCTAATTTTCATCCTGTTATTTTTAATATTAGCTTAATTCTTATTTTCCCCATCCAGTGCACTTTCCCCATTCTTCTCAATACCTACATTTCAAAATTATCCAAGCCGCTTCCTTCTTTCTTTCTTACTGATTGTCAGTTTTTATTTTGGTTCATTCAGTAACTATACACAAAATTTTTAGTAATTTCCTTCCTCAGTTAAATTGTTATTTCTTTTATCTTTCAAAAGCTGTTTTCCCTTTAGATATTTCTAGTTTTATAGAAATTTAATTTTATATTGTATTTACTGAATTAGGATTATATTTTGCTTGTTCGTATTCTATATCTCTCGTAATAGTAAAACCATAAAACGTTAAGATCTGTTTGTATAAACAATTTTTGATGATAATTTCTGCTTCTAAAATTCATCAATATCTTCTTTAAAAAAAATTATTTATTTACATAGTTGTTTAATCTATCCATTTACTTACTTTACTGTGGATATCATATACTTAAGGTCTGTATTTTAGTCCCTAGAGTAGATTATATTTACCAGTTATTTTACTCATTTCTCATATTGCTCAAGTTATAATTATTTAGAAAAATATTTCAGAATTTTGGGGAACTATTCCACTCCCCCAATAAATTTATACATCTACCTACAATCTGTATTTCCTGATTGTCACCCTATTCCATTCATAGTCTTTACTAAATTTAACAAAGAAGTGAATTTTTGTAGGCCTCATTGTATATTATAGGCATCAGCTGCCATAATCTCGTGGGTGGAATCATTCATTAAAAGTGTAGTTACCTCCTATGATACTCCATCGTAATAATCAGTGAAAAGTTGATTTATTAAACATAAGTCATTGTTTGTTAGTATTTCACAACTTTTTGTATTTTATGATTTTACTTTCAGTTATATTTGAAGCATTAGATTATTTTTAAGGAATCTATGAATTTACTTACGTAGAAAGCATTATTTATTCCTGGAAGATTACTACGTTCATGTCATTTATGAATTATTTTATGATTATGAGTTTCTATAATTTTTCTATAATATTGAAGTAACATAAGGATATATTAACATAAGTAATATATTATTCTTCAACAAAGGATTCCATATTAAAATAGGGCTGACTTAAGTTTTACTGCTAATTACTCTCTAGTCAACTGTATGGTCGGTACAGCTACTAGACAAATTTTTCTTCATTATTTCAATATCGATTACTCTTATAGCTCTGTCACGTTTCAGTTATTACCATTATCAGTTGTGTTAAACTGCCCACCACACTTTAACCTGCATCTCTGACAAAAATTATTTTCTGGTTTTATTCTGTCCAAATCCTAAATTAACAAGCAAGACTATCTTGACCTTGGTTTTTAAATTTTATATTGTATATTTAATGTTTTAATTGTACTGGTGATAGAAAACCTGATATAAGTCAAAAGTTATTCATGTGAAAATGATGTAGACATTTTCAAGATTTAAAAGCATACAATCACAGGCTGCAGATGATATTTATCTGTATGTGAGATCTTCACTTTGTTCAACTCAGAAGTTGTAATGAATGTAATTATTGCCAATGAAAGCAATTCTGACCAGTACCTCCAATAGAGTATTTTACATGTATCATAACTATACATAAGAAAGATTGGTACAGGAAGGCTTTGCAAAACTACAAATTAATGCATTTGTTTCGGTTGTATAACAATATATGCTGTATGCATTACTTCTCAACTTACTTAAGGTAGCGACATTTTGAATGTGTAAAATTAATTAAATTACTTATTATTATTAATTACTTATGAATTTTATTACTTATTAATTTATTAATTAATTATTTAATTACTTTTTTTTGTCTTCAGTCATTTGACTGGTTTGATGCAGCTCTCCAAGATTCCCTATCTAGTGCCAGTCGTTTCATTTCGGTATCTTGCATCCCTAACAATTTGTTTTACATATTCCAAATGTGGCCTACCTACACAATTTTTTCCTTCTACCTGTCCCTCCAATATTAAAGCGACTATTCCAGGATGCCTTAATATGTGGCCTATAAGTCTATCTCTTCTTTTAGCTATATTTTCCAAATGCTTCTTTCTTCATCTATTTGTCGCAACACCTCTTCATTTGTCACTTTATCCACCCATCTGATTTTTAACATTCTCCTATAGCACCACATTTCAAAAGCTTCTAATCTTTTCTTCTTAGATCGTCCAAGTTTCACTTCCATATAAAGCGACACTCCAAAGATATACTTTCAAAAATCTTTTCCTGACATTAAGATTAATATTTGATGTAAACAAATTATGTTTCTCACTGAAGGCTTTCGCCTGTGCTATTCGGCATTTTATATCGTTCCTGCGATATATAAATTACTTAATTTTCATAAATATTTATAATCAAAAAAGCCTTTTTATCTCTTTCTTTTTCCTGTTTAGCCTCTGGGAATTACCGTTCAGGTATTACTTCAGAGGATGAATGGGGATGATATGTATGAGTGTAAATGAAGTGTGGTCTTGTACAGTCTGAGTTCAGCCACATTCTTGAAATGTCTGGTTAATTGAAACACAATCACCAAAGAACACTAGTATCCATGATCTAGTATTCAAATCCATATAAAAGTAACTGCCTTTACTAGGAGTTGAATGCTGGAACTCTCGACTTCCAAATCAGCTGATATGGGAAGATGCGTTCACCACTAGACCAACCACCGGGTTGGTCCACCGGGTTAATCAAAAAAGCCTTCCTTTTTTTTTTCCTGTTTAGCCTCCGGTAACTACCTTTTAGATAATACATCAGAGAATGAATGAGGATGATATGTATGAGTGTAAATGAAGTGTAGTCTTGTACATTCTCAGTTCGACCATACCTGAAATGTGTGGTTAATTGAAACCCAACCACCAAAGAACACCGGTATCCACGATCTAGTATTCAAGTCCGTGTAAAAATATCTGGCTTTACTAGGACTTGAACACTGGAACTCTCGACTTCCAAATCAGCTGATTTGGGAAGACGCGTTCACCACTAGACCAACCCGGTGGTGTAATCAAAAAAGCCTGGAAGGCTTATTTTGAACTTCAATCATTCTTATAAGCTTAATATTATACCAGAGAGATATGATTGGCCTAGAGATCTGTGCCAATGGCGCCTTACCCCTCTGAAGCATACCTTGTTGTATAATTATTTATTATCAATCAGATTACAAGTGTGCATAAAAAATTATTTATGATTATGTTTGGCGGGAAAATATTTAAATTTTCGATGTTTACTACTTTTACTGTATTTAATTAATTAATTTTCATTTTATTTCCTTCGTGTTTCAGCCTCATCGTAGTTATTTTGTTTTAAATAATTTATTTATAAAATTATCTTATAAATTATTTACATTGCACTTTTCTATGAGTTCAACGTAACAAACAGTATTTCTTTTCCTTATGTTATGTGTAAAATTGTTTGTAAGAAATTTTATGTTGAAAATTACCTTTAATAAAATTATCATTTACTGATTATTTAAACAAAACATTATTTTCTTATTAATTAATTAATTTATGTAAATTAAGTTTGCTGTTTTTATTACATAGGAAATACAGTTTAATAGATTATATATGTAATATGAAGTGACTATCTCATTCAGTCAGTATTATTTTCTGTTTTGTGACAAGTATTATTCTGAAAATATTTTGTATATACATAAGATATAACAATTTAATTTAATTGTTCTTTAATGTTAAAATAATTTTAGAATAATTTTTCTTTACTGTTAAATTTTTGTTTTTCTTGTTCTAAGCTCTCTTGTTTTTTTTCAAATTCCAGTAATATACTAGTGCTTTTACTTTTATATAAACATCATTATTATTACTTTTCTAACTTATAATTTACACTCTAATTGTACGTGTACATAGTGTTTGTTTTTATTCAAACAGAGGTAGTACATACAAACTTCCTTGTATTTTTTTTTAATTAGTTTTGGTGTTATAATACTTCATTGAATATGAAATGAAATTATTGTTGCATTTAAGTGCATATTTGTGTTTTTTTTTTTTTTACTCTTTTTCTAACGTAATGATATATTAATGAACTGGTTATCCATTTATAAATTGAAAAATTTCAGTCTGTTCTAATTTTCTGGCAAATATAGGTAGAGTGATCATATAAAAAATGAGGTATCAGGTTTTTTGCAAATCGTTATGTTTTAAAGTCCAACTAGTTCATTTAGACCAAAACACATATGCGTGTATATATATATATCAGACTTCTTTTGGCGTTATGGCTCAGGATTGACCCAACCTATTTTCTTCAAATTTGGCTTAAATGTTTTTATATATGGTACATTGATCATATTACTTCTTTTTCAAAATTCATTTAGGGAATGGAGATATAACAGAAAAACCAATTTCGATCTATGAAATCTTACTTATTTGTCAAGCCAAAGTTACTTTGAAATAAAGTACTTTCTTAGAAAAAATTTGCTTTACTGTGGCAGATTTGTTACCTGTATTGTATATGTTACTGCAAAACCCCGTATACCGGTAAATCTGAAATTTTACCGGTAAATTCAAACATTTACCAAGTCACTTGGTAAAAGTCCGAAAAAATTTAAAAAACACATTTATTTCGTACTTTTACCAATTAGTTTTGGTCATTATTGACATTTACCATAGACTGTCGGTAAAAGTTGACAATTCTGTAATGAAATCACCCGAAAGTATGAATTAAAAAATGCTCTTCCCAATTTCGGAATTTCAGTGCACTGCGAGTGAAAAATGAAACAGGTTTTTTTCAAAAGATTTCAGAAAACTTTATTTTGCTATATCATACTAAGACATTTCAAAAACTTTACAAGTAATTAATTCATATACACTAATATTCAGGAATGAATAATTTTCAGTAACTTCTACAATGGTAAATAGCAATATGTTCGTTGTTATAATTAAATGAATCCTTTGGAGACTACAAATAACAAAAAAACTCTATAACTAAAAATAATGCCCATCTCAAGTCATAGATAATAACTCGTATGCAAGAAACTCGTTTACTCTTCATATTAATTACTTTTTGAATGAAAAATTTTGTTAAACTTAGTGTTCCAATTGTACGAAATTTTGTAATTCACACGTTATTATTTATTGCAGCAAGGTTGACTATTATGGCATTTAGAATTACTAAGTAATTTTGCAGATTTTCACAAACATCTGTTCGTCGTAAACTTTTTCACGCAGTAGCATTTTCTGAATCCCTGCCCACCAACTAAATACAGTTTTTTCACAACTTCTCGTATGCTCACTGTCTTAGTTCCAACTTCCTCAACACTCAAAAAATTTTCTTTGCACAACGTAATCTGGTTTCTCGTGTACATCGCTTATAGTTTACCCAACCTTGTACAAAGTTCATAAAGATCATTTTTAAATTCATACTTTTGAGTGATTTCATTACAGATTTGTCAACTTTTACCAACAGTCTACGGTAAATCTCAATAATGACCAAAACTATTTGGTAAAAGTTCGAAATAAATGTGTTTTTAAGATTTTTTCGGACTTTTACCAAGTGACTTGGCAAATGTTAAAATTTACCGGTAAAACTTAAGATTTACCGGTATTCGAGGTTTTACCGTAACATATATATAAATTATCCCAAAAACTTTTTTCAAGAAATCTTACGTAGATTTCATAAGAAAGCTACCTATTGTAATGGGTACCATGATTCGACTTCTGGAAAATTTCGACATATCTTCGCGTTTCACATCCCCCAGACCAAAACCACCGTTAGTCTAAAAGTTTATATATACATTTACATATATTTCACTTTCTTATGAACATGATAACTGCCATAATTTTCCGCCAATCACTTTCAAATTGATACATAAAATATAAAGACCAAAAATCTCGTTCGAGTTCGTTAATGGGCAAAATTGGACCTTGGGGGGGGGGGGGGTTGCGAAAAAACAAAATATCGCTATAACTTTCTTATTAAGTAAAATATCGAATTCGTTTAAAGTTCCTACTATTGTTTGGATAAAAGCCTAAAACTTACGTAAATAAAGTTATCATTGGCCCAGGGGGTGGAAAAAATGGGGTTTCGAAGACAAAAAAATATAT
The DNA here is from genome assembly GCF_047948215.1 of Lycorma delicatula. Taxonomy (NCBI): domain Eukaryota; kingdom Metazoa; phylum Arthropoda; class Insecta; order Hemiptera; family Fulgoridae; genus Lycorma; species Lycorma delicatula. The sequence goes on from NC_134463.1 coordinate 79,548,372, forward strand.
CCTGAATAGGCACAGTATCGAATCGGTTTAAAGTGATCGTTAGTCCTGTAAACATTACCTAAAACTTTTGTCTGAAACAATTTTTTGATATGACATCCCTTATGGCAAGGGATGACCAAAATGTTGGCCCATCTCCCAGCATACGTCTTTTTCTTGCTGGACTATTTAAATAATAATATATTCAGTTACCTCCTTCAAAACTTTAAAGAACTAAAAAAAAAATCGTGACGAGGTTACTACAATTACACGTACTTGGATACGTTAGTTACGTGATAGAAGAAGACTTGAAAACTCGACTTAAACGTATCAAAATGGTGGCCTACTTCATATTGTAACGTACAAAATTTAGAATGTTTTAAAGATCAATTAAATATATTAAATAGATTGCCTGATTACAGTAAATCTGTCTGACAGCACAGTTGTAAGACTTTTCCAGAACGCGGCTAAATTATTAATATGGACTGGCACGAAATACATACGACACAGCAATTTTCGAATGATAAAAACGCTTTATTCCAAATTTCCATGCATACTTCAAGGTTATTTAGTGAAGTAATAATCAAAAGTCTGACAACACAGTTGTTTCTGATTCATGGCTTACAAACACATATACACAACTTAATTAAAAATATTTATCGTTTTATTTAAATATAATATTTTTTCGGTTATTTACTTCAATGATTCTATCTAAAGCGCGTGCGCATACCGTGATTAATTCGTGCGGGTGTAGCGGTACTAGCGGCGACGGTCGGCACTAACTAATGTAATTTAACAACTTGCATAGAACAAATTTAACTTTTACGGTCGACATATCGGTGTAGCCGCGAGGCTTAATATACCAGACATCGAGTCAAATGTATAAATAAATAAATAAATAAAAAATAATAAGTTGTAAAAAAATCACGGTTTTATTGGCTGATCCAGTGCATATGTTTCTTAAATAAACTCTACCAGTAACCTACAACAACTTTATAGAAAAGATCGATCATTGATTAATGGGCTTTATTAAATATCAGTCTTATTAGGAGGGAAGTATTTTAAAAATATTTTTCGGTTATTGGATTGTAACAGGACTTGTATGTTATTGGTTTAATGTGTATTTTTTAATGAGATAATTTTTTTTTAGGCAGATTAAATATAAATTGAGCTGTATTACGGCTGTTATTAAGGTTTTATGTTAATATCGTAATAAAATACGCAATACATTGGCCTTCCTTCAAATGAGAAATGAGATTTTTACATACTTTTTTCTCTACTCATGTAATAATGTGTTAAATTTTATTTCATAAATAAGTTGAATATATTTCTTAAAATTTGTTTATATTTCTTTAATTTATATATATACTCTCTCCGGATAAACGGTAAACCGGTTAATCTGCTACCGGAAAACTGGGAGTTGATTCGCAATTTTCAGCCGGAATTGCTTCATTCACGATCATGAAAGTATTTCGCTTACATTTTAATTTTAATAAATTGTTTTTTTTTAATAAAAGTTACCGGAATTAAAATGTAAAATTCTTGTTTTTTTCTTTCGAAATAATATACATTGAACTTTTAAGAACCACAGAAAACTGTAGGTAATAAATAAATGAGTATATTATATTCATAATAAAATATTTTTTTGTAAATCAACCTGACTCATTTGTAATTTATTATTTTTTAAAATTATCCGTTGAATATTCGAGTTTTACTTTTAATTCTCAATAAATTAGTCGAAGTATTTTTAAGATCTTTAGATTATTTGTAAAAATATTAATAGAACAGAAGACTCTAAACTAATATTAGTATGTCAAAATATTTTATGATAAATGTTCAGTGTTACTTTTTAGGAACGAATACTTTTTTTTGAAAAAGCCAGCACAATCATAAATAAAAAGTGTGAAAATATTAGGATTTTAAATTTATTTATTAATTATCTACCGGGTTGGTCTAGTGGTGAACGCGTCTTCCCAAATTAGCTGATTTGGAAGTCGAGAGTTCCAGTGTTCAACTCCTAGAAGGGCAGTTACTTTTATGCGGATTTGAATACTAGATCATACCCACCGGGTTGGTCTAGTGGTGAACGCGTCTTCCCAAATCAGCTGATTTGGAAGTCGAGAGTTCCAGCGTTCAAGTCCTAATAAAGCCAGCTATTTTTACTCGGATTTGAATACTAGATCGTGGATACCGATGTTCTTTGGTGGTTGGGTTTCAATTAACCACACATCTCAGGAATGGTCGAACTGAGAATGTACAAGACTACACTTCATTTACACTCATACATATCATCCTCATTCATCCTCTGAAGTATTATCTGAAATGTAATTACCGGAGGCTAAACAGGAAAAAGAAGTTTATTAAATATTATGGAATGAGTTTAATTAAATGAATGTCCATAAATAAATGTCATATAGAATTAATTCTTAGAAATATAGTGTAATATATTGTGATTTTAATTTGATTAATAATCAGATTTAATTATATTTCTAAGAATTTTATTTAAAAAAATTATAAATATTAACATTACGTATGTTAGGACTTGAATCGGCTTTACTCTTCTATCGCGTCATGGAAATTCCAATATTCCGGTTGAAGTCGTCTGTGACGGTTACAACCGGTTCAGCAAACAACCGCATATAATGACTTGCATCGGCAAGAAGCTATTTAATTTTCCAAGAATTTTAATTTTAAAGGTATCATAGGAAAATATGCAAACAAGTTTTACAAAATTATATTTATTTCACAAATTAAAAAATTTCCATTAAGTACATTCTCATTGCAGCGTATTTTAATTCTGGTTATACCAAAAAGATTTGATTTTTTTTCATGACTGCTAATATAAAAAAAAAAGTAAATAATAAGAATAGTTTTTTAATTTTGCATATTAAGGGAGGTAAAAGTTAAAAATATTCTTCGTAAAATTTTGTGAGATTTCCCCTTTCCCGTAGTATTTAAATGTAAACCGCAGCAATCGGTGCGAGTCTAAATACTAGAATATTTATTTAGTAGGTAATTAATGGAATATTTAATAATGATTACGTAAATTTATAGTATCTTCAACTTATAACAAGTTCAACAACTTATAACAAGAGGCTGTAGAGCCTCGCGATGGAAACACGGCAGCTGGAATGGGACACCACGACTAAGGGAAGATCCCTGTACAAGTTTATACGGGATCTGGGAGGATGATATGCTTCGAATTCGTTTTTAAGGGAAACGGGTGCCCAGATGCTTTCCAACCATGTTAATTTGAACCAATATCTGTTTCCGTTCCGCCTGGCAGCTGATGAGGTGTGCGTCTGCGGGGAGGTCCAATCAATTGAACACATGATGTTTGACTACTCTGCTCTTGGTGGTGAGGGGGCAGAGACCGGGCCAACCTGGAACTTACAGGTCAAGGAGAAAATTGGTCACTCACAAGCGGCGAGTTAGTGTGTCGAGAGCCGCATTGTTGGACCGTGTGGGAGTTCCTTGATGCGGTTGGTATGTTCAACCGACATCAGTAGGTTACTTAAGGGAACACTCGTTAGGGACACCTAACGCACTGCTGTGGGAAGCTAGCCTTGAGATATATGGCTGACCACCAGCCAATTAGGGCTTCAAGCGCTTTAATATGGTGGACAGGTACTTGCTGGAATTCGGAGACCTAATCGTGGCAGTGAATTGCTGTCTAGACAAAGTAAATTTTAATTTACGGATGTCATATATATATTTCTAGTAATTGAAGGGGTGTGCCTACCCATTTTAGTAAATATATGACAAGTGACACGCATATAAGTAAATATATGAGCGGTTGGGACACGTAAGCCGGTGGTGTATGGCACCGTGCTTGGTCCGTTCACGCTGTTAGATAAGCTCTAGGAGCTATTTAGGACACTGGTCGCTAAACTGTTTCGAGGCTCAGTAGCCGTTTGTGGGACAGACATTCGGTCTTATACTTTACAGCGACCAAATGGGAAGGTGGCGGGAGAAATGCCAGGCAAACCAATCCCTTAAAACAAGTTAAAAGATCAGTCAAAAAGGTATGGCAGATTTCATAATAAAAAAATGGGCTGACAAAATTTTGGTTAATAAGAATAAGTATGAGTTTTGAGGAACGATATTTAGTAAATTATAATAAGTCCTTACATTTTCTTACGTTTTTATTTGTTATTGTCTTTTCCAACTTGATTTGCTGTGTTTTCAAAAAAAAAGTATCTCTGTAAAGTAATGTACTTTTATCAAAAAATACTTTTATATTATAGCATTTTAAGTCCTCTGTTCTGTTAATATTTTTAATAAATTACCTAAAGATCTAAAATCTTATTAACTTATTGAAAATTAAAAGTGCAAAAACGATATTACTCTACTGATGATTTTTTGAAATAATAAAATACAAATGAGTTAAAGTGTCAGGTTCCATGACTCTAACAAAATCTGTGGATGAATTTTCTTGATAATTCCAAGTTTTCCAGGACAAACTGTACGTTTTCCAGGTTAAAGGGATCTAGTTGATGTATAAAACTCCTTCTTAACTAATTGTAAGATCGATTAGTTTTTATCGGTGCTACAAGATTGAAAATCTTTCAACACTAAAAAAAATTAATCTATTAATTGAAAACATTTAACATTTTTTATACAAAACTTTAAATCCAATAAATTTTGTTAAAGATTTAAGGCCAAAATTTTGTATTAAAAAAATAAAGTTTTGAGAACTGGCATGTATAGAAAAATTATTACACATTTTCAATTGTGTATTCCTGTTTCGTATTCTCGCAGATTATAATACGTTGGTTTTAGCTTTTTTTTTGACACGTCTTCATGCTCTTACAGATTTTTCAGAATTCCTGATCCTTTTTATAACCAATCGCTGTTATCCCTTTCGTTGTGAAGTACGCAGTGTACAATGAATTGTTTACTGATCTAAATAAAATGTTTATTTATTTTAAACAAACTGGAAACAGAAAAATTGCCTTTCTTACGTTTTTTTATTTATTTGTTCATATCACAAGCAAGTATGACACTGGTTATATCAAAACTTGATGAGTGAATTTATTATAACCATTTTTAGGTAGATTTCATAAGAAAGCTACTTCTTCTTTCTTATGGAAAGAAATATTGGAATGGGTACCATGATTAGACTTAAAAGTTTATCTATACGAGGGTAAGTCAATTATTATCCGCAATGTAGTTATAAATTTTATTGCAATACAAATAGGAAACTTACGGGTACATCATTTTTCAACATAGTTCTCTTGCATTTCAATGCACTTGGTCCATCGTTGCACAAGCTTCCTGATGCACTCATAAAAGAAGGTTTTCGGTTGAGCTGCGAGCCAGGAATGCACCGCTTCTTTCACTGTTTCGTCCAAGGTAAATCGACGGCCCCTTAATGCCTCTTTGAGTGGATCAAACAAGTGGTAGTCAGAAGGAGCAAGATCAGGACTATACAGAGGATGAACCAGTACTTCAAAGTTGAGTTTATGGAGCGTTTCAGTAGTGTGGGCAGCAGTATGTGGACGGGCATTGTCGTGCAACAACACAACACCTTTCCACAGCAGTCCTCTGCGTTTGCTTCGAATTGCAGGCTTCAGCTTGGCAGTAAGCATCTCACTGTAACGCACACTGCTTATTGTCGTGCCCCTTTCCTCATAATGTTCCAATATTGGGCCTTATGAGACACAAAAAATCGTAAGCATCAGTTTTCCTGCGGATGGTTGGGTCTTGAACGTTTTTTTGCATGGCGAATTTGGATGTTTCCATTCCATACTCTGCCGTTTACTCTCCGGCTCGTAATGATGGATCCATGTTTCGTCACCGGTGATGATTCTGTCTAAGATGTCCCGTTCGTTACCACAGCGATCCAAATTTTTTTGGCAGATGTCCAAGCGCGTTTGTTTATACAACCGTGTGAGTTGTTTTGGGATCCATCTTGCACAGACTTTATGAAACCCAAGTCTGTTGTGGATGATTTCGTAGGCAGAACCGTGACTAATTTGCAGACGATATGCCACTTCATCGATAGTCACTCGTCTGTCTAAGAAAACCATGTCACGTGCACGCTCAATGTTTTCCTCATTTGTGGCGGTAAACGGTCGTCCGGCTCCGTCGTTCGTAACACTTGTGCGACTATTTTTGAATTTTTCAATCCATTCGTAGACATCCGTTGCGGCAACACACTGTTCCCGTACTGTACCGAAAGTCTTCGATGAATTTCGGCCCCTGATACACCTTCCGACCACAAAAAACGGTTGGCTGAACGTTGCTCTTCTTTGGTGCAAACAGGAAGCGGAACAGCCATGGTTAACGGCAGGGCAGCGATAATGGAACTAACCTAGCAGCATTAAACTTGCACAGACATAACAACAATTAGACCACGCTAATATTTTCAAAAATATTTTCAAAAAACAACCCTACCTTTTAAAATAAAAATATATGTTTTTTGTTCTTTAGTTTTATCTTCCATCGGCTTACTTTTTTTTTAATTTTGAAAATTTATGCTTCACATATAGAGCTATCAAGAAATATCAATAAATACAATTTTTTAAAATTATAATGCAGAACCTAAAATGCAGAAAAGTTTTTGAAAATTTTTTTCTTCTTATTTTAGCCTTTATTGAAGTGGATGTTATAGATTTACAGAAAACTTTACTTATGCAAAATTGTTAAGCTTAACCTTAAAAAAACTCTTTTTAGAAAAATCTTTCTTACAGTTTGTACCCGCCTTTAACAAATATATATTCTTTTTGCATTTCTTTTTTTTCGACTCTAACTCTTTTAATTTTTATTAGTTATATCCGAGGACGTCATGCAATCCTTTACCAGCTTTTTTTTGCCTTAAGAAAAATAATAATGGTTGTTATTAACGTTAGAAATCTAGATTTTTTAAAATGAGACTGAATTAATTTTTCAACCATACAAAAAAATTACATCCAGTTAGGGGTTTTTTTGATTTTAGTTTTTGAATTTGAACATAATCATAAAAATAATAATAGGCACTGTTTTACTAATATATATTTATAGTCATTTTTACTTCGTTGTACGAAGTAAAGAAAGTATTGTGATCGCGAGAAATTTCGGTTACCAGATTTCAACGGAAATATCTATTTTGACCGTCCCTGTATCCATTTTGATTAGTTTCGGCGTGACGTCGGTACGTACGTACGTCTGCGATATACGTACGTATAATCGCATAATTCAAAAACGGTTAGCCGTAGCATATTAAAATTTTGTATTAAGGACTCTCGTAAGATCAAGTTGTGCACCTCACCTTTTGATTGCAGTTGGCTTGGAAAAAAATGTCATACAGTCAGACCTCTAAATAAAGCGGGATTTCATTTTTGAAACATTGGATTTTGAACTTTTTCTTAATTGCAGTAATAAGCATCGTTGAGAGCTTCCAAAATCGCTGCTGTCAACATAATAAGCTCTCAACATCTTTGAGAGCTTTTCAACGATAAATCATAAGTGATACTTATTTTCATTGGTCCCAAAGTTACAGCCAAATAAAATTTTAATTAATGAAACATTTGGATCTTAAGATTTGGATGTAAGGGGAAGGCACATCGGTTCGGATCCTACTTCAACTCCTTTTTTTAAATTTAGCTATATTTATTATTATTATTATTATTAACCTCTGATTGTAAAAGATTTTTACGATACATAATAATTCAATAATAACAATGAAAAAATAAAAAAAATATTAGAAGTTATTAGTGGAATAAAATTTTATGTACTTTTCATTATAATTCAAACATTTTTACAATAAGAGGTTACAAATTATTAATAAATAAAAATATTTAATAAAAAAAAAAGTTAAAAAAATATGTTTATGAAGTCGAGTAGAAACCGATGTGTGCGTGGTTACGGATCCGACACGTTCTCATTTACACCACGTAACTACTTCAGCGACGTGCAGCAAAATTATTATATAAACTAATATAAAATGCTTAGGAGATTTTTAGAGCCATTTTTGTTGAGTATAATTGAATATTGCGTGGTAGTATCTTGTGATGAAGAGACGTAAACAGTGTACTATTCACACACGCAATATGGTTCATATCGGTGTCCCGAAGCCGTGCCTTCCACTTTGTAACCGCTAACAATTAAAAGGCTCCTAGGTGCCTTTTACTGATTGTAACATTTCATAGAAAGAGGTCACTATAATTATTTTCTTTCACAGTTAGAAATAGTTTGTTTACGAAAAACAGTAGTTGAATTAATTAATAATTGTATTAATATTTGATGTTAATAAAAACTAATATTTTAGCATCTGTCCAATCTATTAAAGAATTGGAGGATCGTATCTCACTTTCAAATGAAATAAGGTTAAATGAAGTATATCAAGTATGTGTATTTGTAATTTAATAGGCGTACAAGGAAGTCATTTGGTGTCCACATCAGATCTTTTTTGTGAACATTTTCGTTTTTATTCTTTTTCAATAAGATTTCCGTGATAACGTGTTTACCTATTATTATAGCGTGTCTGTTGTGAAATTACACTTGCAGGTATAGGTTATTTACCATATCTATTGAATCTGTTAGTGTAATGTGTAGTGTTCATTTACATGTAAAGTAAGGGGGTGGTACTGTTTGTATACGTTAAATTATTTTCTATAAAATTGTTTGCCTTGGTATATATGCGATATCTGTAGTAATAACATCTCTCCCCTTGAACCCGTTACATAAAAAATAATGTTGTTTTGTGTTCTATTGTTGTTATATTAACGCCGTTTGACAGCCGAAGCAACACGCTATAAATTACTGACATTCGGTAACGTAATAATGTTTTGTCTTAACGTTAACAAAAAAATAAAATAAAATAAATTATTTTTAATCCCGCATTTTGGCGCAATTATTCGTAATGTTACATTAATTTTAATAAAATGTTTCTTTCGTTTTCTTTTATTAATTAGTTTTATTATTTTCTTAACGTTTAGATTAGTGAAACGTGTAAATTGTTTTTTTCCTTATTAACATTTTTAATCTTACTTTATGTTAAATAATAAAGATTAACAAACATTTACACTATTGAAAATTTAATTAAATCAGATTATACCGCATAGCGCTACCGTCGACCGAGCTATGAATTATTGTGGTAGTATGTTCCGTTAAAAGTTAGTTCAATTTTTACTTTTTAGTCTAAATAGCGCTTTACGGAACCGAACGGAACGCAAGGATAGCGGGAGTTTTATTGTCTCCCTACTTATCCCAGAATCTGGACAAAGTCCTTTGCTGCTGTGTCTTTCTTTTACCGGGCGGGTTATTGGGTTTTTAGTGGCGGCTATAGATTTTCATGATATAATTATGGACGAATTTGGTGATTTGCTTTCCGATCCTAAAGACCAGTGTGAATTGATTTACCGGCGCTGATGGTAGGAGACTAAGCGTACTTGAGCCTCGTACTCCCGGCGTAATTCCCTTTCAGTCCGTCCGCTGAAGTCATTTCGGTGCTAGCGCCTTTCGGGATAGCTGGAATACGCCTACCAAGGGCGCTAGTTTTTGGAGGAAACAATGCGCTCCCTTCTCTGGAGGCAGTCGCATGTGCTGGCTGAAGTAAAATTGTAAGTTTTGAAAGGAAGGTGGGTAGTCGATAAGGAGAATTAATGAACTTCTTATCTGACTCCTATTCTTGCTGCTTCTCTGCTGGGCTCTTCTACGAGACTCCAATCCGTGGCGGTGAGTCGCGTTGTGGTTCTTCGCTCTTCTTTAGCGCTTTAGCAGAGTTACAGTTCTAGAAGGAAAAGTATTGTAATCGGTCCAACTTGGACATGTGCGGTTTTCACTGAATCATTACGTTTTGACACCTAAAGAACCCAAAAAACCAGATGGAAATTTTTCGGATGTTAATTTTGATGTGTGTGTGTGTGTGTGTGTGTTCTTTGTTGGCCTCTAAATCATCTCATTTCTCCAAAACTACTGAACCGATTTTGACCAAACTTGGTCAGATTACTTCTATATATGGAGCATTGATGCCATTAAAGTTTCAACTTAAAAGGTCAGGGAAGTGAGGCTGTAAGAGCAAGGTCACCCTCAGTATCTCAAGATTTCACTTAATTAAGGTCGTATTTTTTTAGGCTGATTGGTTAAAAATTTAAAAATAACAATATTTGCCAAAAAAAGTTTTATAAAATCGCACCTAAACTCAAAAAAATGCTGTTGTAGTCATCTGCTATGTTATTACGTCACAGCTGAACGGTAGAATTAAATAAATGAATATTAAAATATTAAATAAATTTAAAGTGTAAAAAAGTAATTCGGTCTGGCTGGGTCTCGAAATCGATCGCCCGGTGGGCTTGGTGCCTGGTGCGATAAGCTTCGCGGCTACACCATTCTACCGACCGTACAAGCGAAATTTGTTCTTTGTAAGTTGTGAAGTTACATTAGTTCAGTTAGTGCCGACCGTCGCCGCTAGTACTGCCATACCCGCGCGAATTAAATACGGCATTCACGCGCTTTAGTTAGAATCGTTGAATTAAATAAACGAAAAAATATATTTAAATAAAATGATGAGTATTTTAAATTACGTTGTGTGTATAAGCCGTGCATCAGAAAAAACCGCGTGACGGAAAAGTCCTACAACTGTGTTTTCAGCTCTGCACGAAGTAAAGGAAGTATTGTGATCGCGAAAATTTCGGTTTTTCAGATTTCAACGGAAATATCCATTTTGACCATCCCTGAATCTATTTTGACTAGTTTCGGCGTGAAGTCTGTACGTACGTACGTATATATCTTGCATAACTCAAACACGATTAGCCGTAGGATGTTAACATTTTGGATTTAGGACTGCTGTAACATCTAGTTGTGCACTTCCCTCTTTGTTTGCAATTAACTGAACCAAAAGTTCAAAAAAATTTGGATTTTGAACTTTTTCTTAACTGCAGTAATAAGCCCTCATTGAGAGCTTTTCAACGATTTATCATAAGTGGTACTTATTTCCATTGGTTCTAAAGTTATAGCCAAATAAACTTTAATTAATGAAATATTTGGACCTTACAGGGGAAAGGCGTATCGGTTCGAATCAGACTTCCTCCTTTTTTATCTTGTTTTTTTTTTAAATTTAAATATATTGAATTATTTAAAAAAAAAAAGATTGTAAGAAACGTTTTTACAATAAATAATAATGCAATACTAACAATAAAAAAAGATAATATCGGAAGTTATTAATAAAATAAAATTTTATATACTTTTCATTTTAAAAAAATGCGTGTAGGTAATACGATAGGTGTACAAGGACGTCATGTGGTGACCACATCAGATTTTTTAGAATAATTTTTCTTAATAAAATTACTTAAGAAATAGTTTGATGTATACAATTCACAATTCACTTATTCCTATTTGCTTGACATTTTTTCTGTCTCTAGATGATGATTCCACCAAATAAATGTTTTTGAAATTTAACTATTTTCGTCTAATAATTTTTTAAATTAAAATAATTAAATTATTGTTTTGCGGCATATTTAAGTACTTTTTGTGATTTAATCTCCTTCTCGTTATAAGCAAATACCAAACCTTTCCCTCCTCATTTTTTATGTAATATTTTTACATTTACTCAATATTCTCAAATAAATTTTATTAATAACAACCAATAACTTTTCACATGAAAAAAGAAGTAAATTTATAATTTATTTGTTTATTAATAAAAAGGCCTTATGAACTTTTGTCACAAATTATGTAATTTGATTTACTCGTATATACATTTTCTTTTTTGTATAAACATTGAAATTTAATAAAAGCACAGTAGAATTTTACAAAGAAATAATATTATTTCAATAACAATAATCTAATTAAATATTTAATTATTAAAATAATAAAATATTAAAATAATATTATTTCAATAAGTCACATGAAAGTAGGGTTTGAAATATTCTACAAAAAAGCACAGCCTTATGATGAGTTAAGATAATCGATAATTTTACAATAAATGTATTACTTTTTATTAATATTTATCATGTACTAATAAAACTGTTATTTAACATTGAAAATGATGTATTAAAAATTCCAGCTAAAATAAGTATATGATAAATATTTACTTATATAAGAAAAATTAATAAATTGTTCTCATATCAATCAGTATTTACAATTTTAATTGAATGAATATAGTTTCAGTAATATAATCTATATTATAAAAAATTATAAATAAAGGGTTCTATGTAAAAAAGATGTGTAAAAGTTTACGGTAGTTTTTAAAAAAAACTTTAGGTAACATTTTTCGTAAATGTATACAATTTAACATAAAAATAATCTAATACGAGTATATAATTGCGAAACTATGTGCCAGTTCTGTCCGTCTGCAACAGCATCACGCGAAAACCAACCGACCAATTGCTTTTAAATTTTAAAGATATATGTTATCCCAGGGAGGTTTGAAGTCATAGATCGGGGTCCTGGTCCCCTTGGGAGTGACATTGTGGATTTTTTCTCGTAGACGATGACCTAATAACGTTTTTGATTTCGTTTTTCGACATAAAAATAATAGATTATGGGTTTTATAACATCCGATTTTCATTTCTCTATCTTGAGCCCTTCTTGAGATAAGGTAATGGAAAGGGGGACCAAAAGAAATATGTTCGTTTACAGCAGGAGCGTATCAGAGCTACATCAAGAACGAGGGAAACGTTGGAGGAAAGAGAGCTATTCAGACTTTAATTGTTATTTATCCGTACTATTGTTACAACTATGAGAATAATGAACTAATCGGGGGTCCAGGGACGAAGCCCCCTGGATAGACGGGAAGGGCAAGCGAAGCGAGCCCTGACTTAATGGTAATTTTATAATTGTATTAGAACTTCCTAATCTTCCAATAATTTTTTTTTTGTAATGTTTTGCATATTTGTCTAAATACCTTTAATAATATTCAATAGTCGAGAGGTCTAAGGTTCAAATCCTAGTAAAGGCAGTTACTTTTACACAGATTTGAATATTAGATCGTGAAGGATACCGGTGTTCTTTGGTGGTTGGTTTTCAATTAACCACACACCTCAGGAATGGTCAACCTAATACTGTACAGGACAACACTTTATTTACATTCATACATATCATCCTTATGCATTCTCTGAAGTAATACCTTACGGTGTTTCTGGAGGGTAAACAGAAAAAGAAAGAAGAATAATATTCAATAAAAAACATATCAATAAATTATAAATAACAAAATTAAATATGATAAAATATAATTTTTGCCTTTAATTAAAACAGACCTATAAAAAAAAAATATCTTCTGCATTTCAGCTAAAATAATTGATTTTTGCCCCTCGATAATAACACGATTTCGTCTGGCTCCATCCACTTCTCCATCATCAAGCGACGATGGAGAAGTGGATGGAGGCAGCGGTGGCGCAAGGGACCTGTCGCCAGGCCGAACACCAGTTGATGTTTGATGATTATTTACTCTACCATAGAGGTTGGCTGAGATATTTTGTTTGGATAGCTTATAGTCTTATTTCAATTATTTGGTCGGAGATGGGATTCGTCTTATTTTTTTTAATCCTTTTTTTTATAATAACGTAAAATAAAATAGAAATTAAGTTAAAAAAGTTTAATTGTTTTCAGTAAAATGCATTTTTTTTTTGTTGACTGATCAAAATTTTGAACAAGAATGGTGTGAATCAAACAATCTACGAAGAACGGTACTAGTGCGACTTAAAAACTTTTAAACCAAAACTTTATTTCCACTGTAAATTCAAGCAAATTGGTTATAGGTAGATCCCTCAGACCGAAACAAATATCTACCTCAAATTTCATTGTCATAATACAGGATGAACCGGAAAGGATTCAATGACTCAACGGGATTTCCATTTGGTTCTTGCAAAAATCAAAACAAACGAATCATTACTCTTTTTACTACTATAAGAATTATATCAATAATTCTTTTAAATTAAATAATTCCCGTAGCTTTAGTCGTAAAAAATAAACATTCTTTATCAAAAATTAATTAAAAATATGTAACCAAAATTACTGTACATATATCAGTTATCATTACGCCTAATTCCCGTACTAGTATGACGACTGTCTTTATTTGCATACGTTCTTTCATGATCATATTTAAACTCAGTCTTCCATAAATAGAGATTGCCTTACGCGAAAATTAAAACTTTTTTTGTAAATAATTTTTTAGCTCAAGCATTTAAAAAATTTTTCAATTTTATTAAAATCGATTAATCAAATTTTTCTTATTTTATTTTCTCCGATCCGCGTCAGCCGTCATGTATCACAAAATGTAAATTATTTTTCGGTTTTTAACTTGTGTTTGTTCCTGTTTATCTGGGATTAGAAGGAAGGAATTTTACGGCCTGATGCTCATTCTGAAATAAGTTTATGACGATTGCCAGCATCGCTATCTATAAATGAAGATTTTACATTTTTTCGTGACTGTTATTAGTTAAATTCATAGTGTTGATTCAAGTATTAACTAATTGGTTAAAGCAATTGATCGTGATTTTCATATTATTGAAGACCTTAATTCACTTAAATGTTTACATAGCTTTCTTTAAATCGTTTTAATTAAATCATATGCAACCTATATTACTTAATGTTAATTTAATTCAAGATTCGCTTTCGGATACGAAATAACAATGAAATGCTTTTAAGTCGTTCAATTTCTGCGTATTGTAGAATAGTGACGGGACGACATTTCACCGGTAGTGATTTTTGTAACTGAAATTATGTCTGATTAACCAATTTACTTTGTTTGAAATTTTAATATATTCTGTAACATATTTTGTTACTCAAAATTAATGATTGGTTATTAAAAAAGAGATATTCTTTAAAATTTAAATTTTATTTCATTAAACTGTTGTCTAAATTAGAATTGTTCTTAATCGAACTCGGGTAGATCATTGTGGAAATAGTATTATTTGAATTATGACGATCAGGGCGTAACTACTCGTATTTACAAAGGTGTTAAAATCGTATTTTTTAAGTTTGCTTAGCGGGATCTTTGTTATAATTGTGCTTTATTATAATAATTAACTTAAATTTCTAACAATTTTTCTTTAAAAATGTTTACTCTGTACAGTCTTTTTTATCGAATTTTCTCATTTTTTTTTAATAATTAATTTTTGTGTTTCGTGTAAAATTTTTGTTTATATACATTTACGTGCTGCCAGTATGTCTGAGTGAAAATATCATAGACAAATTGCAGTTTGAAACATAATTCCAATCTGTATGTTATTTTTCCCAACGTAGACAGGGATTGGATAACTTCGTTAGCTGTTGTTTACAATGTTTAAAATGTTTTCGCTGGTGTGTTACGTCAAACATAATTCAAAACATTTTTTTATAAATTCAAAATAAAAGAATTAATCATTGAATTTAGCGATAAAGAGAGAAAAAAAAATGTTTGCGCAGTTCTGCCCGACAAACCGACTTTTTGTTAATTTAATTTGATTTTTTATATATTTTTTAATTTGGTTTAATATTACTAACAAAAGATACCGCAGATAAAGAAACGACAACGTTCCGACTAGCAGCATCATAACAAACAACGCTTCTAACTAGTCACTCAATTTTTTCGACTTCAGATTGGGTGTAACTCAAAAACGACTCAACCAATCTTCATCAAATTTTGACATGCATAATTTCAGAAACACTACTACAGCCGATTTAAATTTCAATAAGATTTATCGACTACTTTTGGAAATTTTCGAGCCACAAAATTTTATACATAGGCCTGTCAAAATATATATAAGGAAACCCAAATTAAGTGAACGGTATTTTCATACTCGTCATACCTCAAATCACAAAGAAAATTCATTTTCATCCCCTCACTGCTACCATGCGACCGAAAGTAATACCATATTTTTCTTCGATAAGTCAGTAAAAAGTTGTATGGAAGGTACCTTCACCAAGTTTATTACTTTAAGACTGACGAGTGTAAGAAGATCGTCAGATATGTATTACCTTTAATTTCCTTGTACATTATATAACTGAGTCAAGTAGAAGTTTTCTGAGAACTGATGCTGATAAAAAAAAAAAAGCTGACATCATAGTTGTAAAACTTTGCCGTCACGCGGATAATGCCGCGTTCCTGGAAAGTCCTATAACTGTGGTTGTTTCTGATGAACGGCTTGCGCGCGCACGCAGCACACAACAACTTAATTTAAAATATTTAACATGATTATAACTAAAGCGCATGTCCATACTGTATTCAATTCGTGCGGGTGTGGTGGTAGAAGTGGCGGTGGTCGGCACTAACTAAACTAATGCAATTTCACAACTTACATAGAAGAAATTTCGCTTGTACGGTCGGCAGACCGGTGTAGCCGCGAGGCCTAACGCAACAGGAAACGAGTCAACCAAGCAATCGAATTCCAGATCCAGCCAGACCGAGTTACCTTTTTACAAATTAAATATTATTAATAATTTATTTAATTCTACCGTTCACCTGTGACGTTACAACACAGCAGACGATTACAACCTGAGACTGTACAACACTACACTTCATATACATTCATATATATCATCCTCATTCATCCTCTGAAGTAATACCTTACGGTGGTTCCGGAGATTAAATAGAAAAGAAAGAAGACGATTACAACAGCATTTTTTTTAATTGTTAACAAATGTGCCTAAGAAAAATGACCTTAATTAGGCGAAATGTCGAGATACTGAGGGCGACTTTACTCTACAGCTTCACTCTCTTGACGTTTGAAGTTGAAAATTTAACTGCATCAATCCCCTATATATAGACTATCTGACCAAGTTTTGTCAAAATCGGTTCAATAGTTCTGAAGATATAAGGTGATTCAGTGACCAACAATGAACACACGTACTTACGAACATTAACAACTGGAAAATTTCCATCCGGTTTTTTGGTTCTTTAATTGTTGAAGTCAAGATCCGGTGAAAACCGGATATATGCCCAAACTGGACGGATTACAATACTTTCCTTTCTAGAGCTATAGCGCTAGGTGGGAAAGTGTGTGTGTGTAGATATATATATATATCTACATTAATTTTGTATTTCATCCTACTCAGATTTTTCACTTTTCATTGAAGTGCACTTTTTATATAATTAAGAATTTTGTATGAAAATAGAAAGAGGTTTTTATTTTTTTTATTTTATTCATCACGTAATTTGCCTTTATATTTTGGATGTTTTTTTTTATTTTTCTTCTTCTAGGCGACTGTTTATAGCTATAAAAGCCACCATCTTCTATCCCACCAACTTTCCTCCTCCAAATTCTTTTTCTTCGTTGCATCCATTACTCCAGACATCCACTGCTTTGAAGGTCGTCTACGTTTCCTTCTCTCTTCTGTAGTCCATTGAATCATCCTTCCTAGGCCATCTATACTTCTCCATTTCCCGAACATACCCATACCATTGTATTCTTCTTTCCTCCAAATATCTGTCACTGTACCGGTTGCCCCAATTCTTTCTCTGATCTCATTTCTCACGCACCGCATTTTTAGAAACTCCACAACTTCTGCGCACACATCCATCTTTGCAGCCAGCAATCTTCCATCATCAATTTTTCTGATTTCTGAAGCTTATGACCCGTACAATAAAATGTTCTCAATAAAATTCTTGTATTACCTATATTTAGATACTTTCCTTTAGCCTTTCAGACCACCACAAAGAATTGCTATACGATGATTTCTATCTTTTATACTGTTTCTTTCCTGTGATAATATAGAGTCAATGTAATTAAAATCTTCACATGCTTCGATGACATTCCTATTCAAGTCATCTCCTTTTGCACCAGCCATTAGATCTTCTAACTCCACTTAATAAAGGCTTCCGTCAATTTTCTTATCATATAGCTAATATCAAACTGATCTGATGCTATGATGACCTGATCATCGGCAAAGAATAACGGGGGTGTGTGTGTGTGTGTGTGTGTGTGTGTGTGTATGTATATATATATATATATATATATATATATATATATATATATATATATATATATATATATATATATATATATATATATATATATATATATATATATATATATATATACAGACACACGTTATCCACCTCCACTTCCATCCTTCTACATTTTTTCCGCCATTCTTCCAATACCTTATCCAAGTAAAGCTTAAACAGAGTCGAAGAAAGACCTTTACGTAAACCCTTATTAACTTTAAAAAACTTTGGCAGTTGTTTTCCCACCTTAACAGCGCTTACTTGATTCCTATAAAAGTCATAAATTGTTCTTATGGACGTCAGATGAAGGCCACAATTACTAACAATTTCTTCACCGGCAACGTGTCATAAGCTTTTTCTTTTGTCCTGCTTAAATTAATCTAATTTAGTTTTATGATTGGTGTCCTTAGCAGATTACTCATATTAAAAAATCTGTAGGTACGTCATTATTAGATAAATAATCAATATAAAAATATAAATTGTAAGATCAATATTTTAAAATATAAAAAAAAAATCGTAAAATTATGCTAAGGTCAAGAGGTATATTAAATAAAAAACATTACTACAAAAAATTCAAAATTCAGAAGGCGTTATTGAAAAATATTTTGATCTCATAATTAAGTACACGTTGAACGGGATGCAGAAAATTCCGAGTGTATTAAAAATGTTTAATTTGTATCATCGATAGAGTAATAAATATTATTTCTTGCTAAAGAAAATCTTTTGATTATTTTTTATATAAATTGGTGAGAAGATTTTTAAATGGTCTGGTAATATAATACAGCATAAGAAGGTCCTTTCTAGCAAGCCGAATCGTTTTTTGATAATTATACTCATAAATAATGTTACATGATTTGATAGGGATCGAAATTATTTTTTATTTTAAGAATAATTGACTTTACCTTTCAGTAAAGATTGTTATCATAGTTGATATTCATTCACATGATTTATCCTCGCTCCTTCTCTTGTGTACATAATTGAGTAATTTGAATACAATACTGGATTATTATTATTATTACGTAATAACTGGCATACTACTGTACGACAGTGTTAATTATTCTATTAATTTAGGTCTTATGGGAACAAGTATTTTTTCAATAGGTTTACTCATCTGTAGTAGTAGTATATTTCACGGTCACGTATTGTAAATACTGTTAAAAAAAGATTTTAAGGTTTAATTTTAATAACAAATCAAGTTTCTTGAATTTTTTTAATCAATGCACTTAAAAAGTTACCTTGAACTAAAAAATATGTATATATATATATATATATATATATATATATATATATTTAAAAAATAAATAATATACGTTGGTCGTAGGCCTAAAGTAATTTTATTCTATTTACCCAGATAGCCTGTAAGAAATATTGTATACTTGTTTAGAAGGCATTTAATTAAAGCAAATATAATTTTTATTAAGAAAGTATGTATATTTTGAAATATCTTATTTTTATCTGACTTTGTAGGGGATAATATTTCATATGAATTATAAAGGAGCTATAATATTTTATGATGTTATAGCCGGTCAGGAATCGCTTTCCATCCCCAGGCTAGAATGTCGGGCGAGCTGTAGTATATACTTTTTTCGTCTTCAGTTGTTTGACTGATTTGATGCAGCTCTCCAAGATTCCCTATCTAGTGCCAGCCGTTTTATTTCGGTATACCCCGTACATCCTACATCCCTAACAATTTGTTATACATATTCCTAACGTTGCCTGCCTGCACAATTTTTCCCTTCTACCTGTCCCTCCAATGTTAAAGCGATTATTCCAGGATGCCTTAATATGTGGCTTATAAGTCTTGTCTCTTTACATAGTAGTATATTAAATATTTATTAAAGAAAGAAAAAATTAATTATTTTACTTTATTATATATCTGTTGCCGTACAGAAATATAATGAACTAAAAGGATTAATTTTTGTGCCCACACTGCTATGTGACTGCGAAATGCGATTGTTATGGGAAAAATAACAGCGTAGAATACACGATGTTCGTGTACGATCGGTTTCTATAGCGTAGAGAAGCATGTCGGAAAGAATTCTGAGTGCTTTCTCCAGATAACATCATGGAGTTATGCTGAGGATAGAACTGGCATGGCACGCGATGTTGGTGAAGATCATCTTGGCGAAGACAACAGAAGAATTGTAGGGGTGAATAATTTCTCCTGATTCTCTCTTGGGGCTGTGTTTATATTAAAAAGCAGGTTCGACCCCAAGGTGGTGTAACAGAATTGATAGGGAACCCGTAGTATAATATTATTTCTGTTCGTCATTAAAATGGTATTTTGTAATTATACAGAATATACAACGTAATTAGTTTATACTGTTTTTTTTTTGTTTTAATGTATAACTAACCGGTCAGGGCTGGTTTCGCTCGCCCGTTCCCGTCTAGCCAGAAGAAGTTTATATCACCTGGATGTTTTAATACACTGCCCATCAACCTAGTTCTCTTCTCTACTTTGTTACAAATTTCTCGCGTCAAAAAAGTTTTCATTTTGAAATTTATTGACCCGTCTAATTTTTAATACTGTTATCTAACATACATTTCAAAGGTCTCTATTTTTTCATGTTTTGCTTTTCATGTTTTGTTATTGTAAAGCGCTCTATAACTCACACAAATTTTTTGTAGAATTTCATTCTAATTCTTACACCTACATTTGATATCAGTATGAATAGAAGGCAATGCAAACATTTTATAACCTCAACCAAAAAGGATTTCATTAATTCATTGTTTTACTTAATTATTCCAATATTTCTTATGGTTAACACATGCAAAGTAACTGAGGTTATAATTAGTTGCTTTCTCTGATAGTGATGATTTTACTTGTACGACCAGTCCCTGTAATGAAGATTTCACTTATAAGGCTGGTTAGGAATAAAGCAATCGGAAACTATTTAACTTCTTATTTTCTCTAGTGTGTATGGAATTATATTCTTATTCTAAAAAATGGCTACGTCAGTTAATATGTATTTCGTGCTTTACGTCACCTAAACACGATTGTCTATGACGGCAAACAGACAAGTTATATTACAAATAAAGAATTAGCAGAATGGTTATTGAAATAAAAAAAGAAAATAAGATACATTCCAAAAACGTTTTACTTAAAATCTAAACCTAAATCCTCATTTTGAATGTTAAACAATCATCAGCAGCAGATGTTTTGGGGAAAATACGATTATATATGTAATAACGATTAATATTGTTATTAGTATTTTTATATTATTAATATTTTAATAATAATAATAATAATAATAATAATAATAATAATAATAATAATAACAATAACAATAACAATAATAACACTCCGGAACAAAAAAACAGGTTTTTTTTGTTTCAGGAAGAGAAATATGTGATTCTGGTAGTATTTTTTTCCTGAATTCAAATATGATATTGGTTTTTCCCCATCACGCGATGTTTCCGAGAGACAGAAATTTATAATTTCAAACATTTTAATACTTTCTGCAATCTTAACCACTCAATATTCAAACATTTGACTCGCCTAGAAAGTAAGAAATTACGATTTTCTGTTATATTTCGCCTGTGGAGCATCCTCTTGATAGTTCAACAATAATTGGCCAGCATATTAGGATTCCATTTGCGAAATCTTGTGATGAAAGTGTTTCCCGTGCTCATCGTTCACTGCGATAAAATCTTCCGGGAAAAAATCTAGGTACGAGTCCCGGAAGTGTATTTTTAAGGACATATTAAAACCAAAATTTTTGTAAGATCGTTGACAATATCACGGTAATTTTCCGCCTTTCGGTTTCCCAAAAAGTTTTTTTAACATTTTTGAATGCTTGCCAAGCTGCTTTCTCCAGTGGATTCAATAGTTTCTCAAACTCCATCATGTATTAGTGATCGTATTTGTGGACCCACAAATATTTATTTTTTAATCTTTGCATCACTAATTTTAGGAAACTTCTGTTTAAGTACATGAAACCAGGAGAGTATTGTCCATGGCCTTGACGAAATTCTTAATTAATCCTAGTTTGAAATGCAACAGAGGTAGAAACACATTTTTAGGATTACACAATGGGTTATGTTTCACATTTCTCTATTCAGGAATGAGTGATTCGTGTTCAGGCCATTTTCTTCTAATGAAATGGTTTTTTCTGACCCTGCTATCCCATTCACACAAGAAACAATAGTACTTTGTGTAACCAACCTGGAAACGAAGAATAAGTGCAATTACCTTCAAATCACCTCAAATATTTCATTCGTACACTGCATATTGAAGCTTTTCCAGTATAAATTTAAAGTTTTCATATGTTTCTTTCATACTAGCAGAGTGAGCAACAAGTACTGATAGGAATTTATTATCATTATGCAGAAGCACAACTTTTAAACTAACTTTGGAGGAATCAATGAACAAGCACCATTCTGTTGGGTTATGTTCATTACAAATTGTCTCCATAAGAGAAGAAGTGTCAATACAAAGCCATTTTCTTCAGAAATATGGTCTTTAAATTAAGAATGACAATTACGATAAGTACATATCTTTGTATTCTTTTGAAGAAGATTCCATCCTTTTAGCCAGGAAACAAGCATTTCAGACTGTTTTTTGGATAATTAAATCTCATATGAGATCGTTAAGATTTTCTTGAGTCAGTAGATGAGGTCATATGAACTGCTTTGTTCAAAAGTTGTTTCACCAAAATCTGTTTCTTTTTCTTCCTTACCTCCATCAGCTCTCTTCATCTAATGTCACATGTTCTGGAGGATTTGATTTGGGCAATTCTTCGCAGTATGGAGCTGGTCTCATTACAGATTGCAAGTTAGGGTAAAACATTATATGTTTTGATTTTGACGTAATCCCTTTAATGTTTGTTAAGCAGAAAAAAGTTTTTTTCTGGTTCCGTGATCTTTGGGTTCCCTCAGAATCACGGGGATAACAAAAGGGCATGTGGCGTGTGCCATTTTTCCACACAGAGAGAAGCCTAGAATACGATAAACAACAGATATGTGAAGCCCATGTTTGATCCCCGACTTTACACCTAAACTAAAGTTAATAACACTTTTTTACTAATGGAGTAAGGTTTCGCCCTTGGAATTTGAGCGTCACTTTACTACATACATAACAAAAAATGTTAGGATGATTAAACAAACTCTAGGCATAATGTAACTAACGACTAATTAAATGAAATAAAGCTGTAAATATGTAATACACAATAATTGATTCACACAAAGCACATGACGCAATGACGTGTTTACTGGTTCACTACTATCTCACAACTTGCATCGTTCTGAAGAATGTGTGCTACACTAGATCACGTTTGTACTTGTCTGTACACGTCTGAACCTGCACATCAGTAGCAACGCTACCCTTTCAGTTAGTTCATTTGGTTCCATCATATTTACAATGCTCTAGCAACCTTTACTTGACAATAGATAAAAAAGTTTTAAAATATTTTTAAAAATTAAAATAACAAAAAAACTGTGGGTGATGGAGAAATTCCGAATACATATTTGAAAACAGGATAAAAACTGTATTAAATACCCTTATTGGTACTCGTGAGACAAAAATCATGTTGACCAGTGTAACCGACAAATAAATATATATATTTTCGGAAAAATATTTATTGTTTGTTGTTTTATATTTTTTCGGAAAAATATAAAACAGGTATTTTTATCTGAAATATTTTTAGACAATAAAAAATAAAAGTAAAACAAAAATACAAATAATTTTTGTTCTAGACAATACCGGACGTTTAAAAAGTTAAAACCTCCAATCCTGAGAGCCCATTACGACTTAGTGCACGACGCTTCTTGTTGGTCGAGTTGATAAAACTTATGTCAAGAAAGATAAAGGCAGCATGACCCTTAAACCAATCAGAGAAATAACCCCGCCTATGAACAACATTATGAGGTTGGAGATAACAGTTTCATGTTCTTACGACTGATAATTTTCACGAAAGAATTTTTAACAAATTTAAATTAAATTCGACTAGTAATCGCTTGCCGTTGTTCAACAATGAATTTTCTTTTTCATTCTTGGTTAAGCGAGTTAGCTAAAAATTAAATTCTTATTTATTAAATACATTTTTTAAAACCATCGTTCCTAATTAAATAATTATGGATTAGTTTTATGCAATGCAGATGTAAAGCTTATCTTTCTGTTTTATATATTTATAATTAGTCAAATACTTCTAATTTTAATCTTTTTTTTTTGTTTTCCTTATATAATCTAAATTACAGTTATTGCTTTTAGAGATCAATTTATAAATGTCCGCTCTTTCGTCGTTTAATTTTATCTTAAATGTTTCGTAGTATTGAGGCTAATTTCCTGAACGATCAATATAACATCAAAGTCTTTTTTTAAACCTTGTTTACCGAATGAATAATCCATATTTATCTGTTTTTTCTCCGATTAATCTTTTTTTATAGTTTTTAACTACAGTTATTTTACTATATTTTTTAAACTATATTGTGATTCTTTTTTATTATGTTGTTAAACAGCAGTTGTTTTGTTGTGTCTAACTGGTAACAATTTAGCACTCGAAATGGCCAAAACTAGTTTTGAATTTTGTTGTCCCATTCCACTAAAGATTCTTTTTCGCATGCGCCGACAGTAACTTTCGCTAGCCTGTGGTAAAAATCCTTCCCGTCGAAAGCAATTTTTTAGAGTCAGTTGAGAAACCTCATCCCACGATCTTTGTAACATAATTATAGAATCCAGAATAGTTATTTGTATTTCATTTTGTTGATCTAAATACTTTATCGTTTATAAAATTAGGCGATTTTTGGAGTTTTTCGGACTGTAAGACTGCTGTTGTTTTCGGTTGTAAGACCATTAACTTTATATACGAAAGATTTTCAACGTGTGGATGCACCGGATAGTTGTCAATGAGCAGCAGTATTTTGTAATTTTCAATTTTTAATTCACGGTCCCATTTTCGTAACCAAGACGTAAAAATATCACTTGTCATCCAAGATTTCTTCTTACATTCGTACATAACAGAGATCGCTTTCAAACTTTTAAAACATCGGGGTTTAGCACTTTTCCCTATAACCAGAAGTTTTTTGTCAGTTCGTCATATTTGTAGTAATTAGTATTGTTGTTAGTCTTTCTTTTGAGATTTCTAGCTGTCTGGCCGGAGCGCGTCGCTTGCATGTGAATAGCACGGCCACGGACCTTCCCCCGCTGAACCTGATTCTTTCCTTCTTCCTTCGCGTAGCCGTTTATTCAACCTGAACACCGAAGAGATGTCGTCCGATATCGAGACGAGAAAATCTCTCCAAGATTCTTCACGATGTTTTGTCAACACTTTCACCCTGTCCGTTTGTATAATGCCCGCTTGTCGTCGAGGGACAGAGTGAGGCAATATCTCCTCAGCCGGCTTTTTTCCAAGATTGCTTCGGAGATGTGATGTGGGAGATAGTTACGGAGGGGCCGTGCGGCCTTCTTCGTAGTGCTATAAGACTCGTTTATGAACGACATGACATGGTCGACCGTGTCATCGATGTCCTCCGGTGTGGTCAGGAGTTCTGGATCTAAAATCCTGTTGGAGAGCCTCATGGAACTTTCTCTTCTCTAGTTCACTGACCTTCGGGGAGTTGGTGGTGGATCTCGCCCGGCCCCTACTAGGCCCAACTCCAATATGACCGGAAAATAGTTCGAGCTGAGGTCCTCGATCGTTTCTATTGCGAACGCCATTTGTACCGCTCTCAGAATCGCGATGTCGAGCACGTCAGGTCTCGACCGACCATTTGCACTCACGAAGCTGGAAACTTCAGAGCCTGTGACAAGCCTGCGCACCCTCGCTTCATTGCATAACAACCTGCCATTAGCATTTTTTACGTGGCTATTCCTAGACGTGTGCTTAGAATTGAGATCGCCCATGAGTATGAAGGGACCATCCCAATTTTCCAGCACGGCATCTAAGTCAGCGCCGGGTACAACTGAGGTTGGTCTGTTATATGCCCCCTTCCCGAATACGGGGTTGTGAAAACTCTTCAAACTTTGCAGCGTGATAGCCTTAAGGCCAAAGTTTTTTTGTGCCCTAAGCAAACAATGACTTTACGGCCCGTTCTTCTTCCAGGAGGCAATCGTAAATGGTTTTGATTATCTGGACATGCTTCAAAATTTTCTAATTCCTTAGTAAGGCGATGATGACCAAGGTGGACGCCATTGCTATTACCAAGACAGGGTACCACCTCACTGCCGTCTAGAAGTCCGAAATTTTCTTGATACACGATTCCCAGATCGGTCATAAAGTTGGATGGCTACCTCGCTCCCCAGATTTGATCCCGCTAGATTTTTTCTTGTGGGGTTTTATTAAAGATCGGGTTGATATACCACATTTGCTGCTGCTCTTGCTGGGCTGAAACTTCGAATTAACACCGCAGTTGCAGAGGTAACGCCCGATTTGCTGGCTACAGTCTAGATTGAAATCGACTTCAGATGGAATGTATGTCGCATTACAAATGGAAGCCCTATCAAACCAAAGTGAATGTTAGGTGACAAACTTGATGTGTTTTTCTATGAAATGAGACCTCAACTTAATATGAAAGTTATCTCAATAAATTTTTATATGCTTTTAAAGTTGTGAACTTCTTTTTGAATCACCCGGTAGTATTAGCTTATGTAATGTCTTACATAATAAACATAGATTATATAAAATTAAGCTTTTATTGCGTGGAATCGGTTGTTATTTTTTATAACCTACTGTAGCTAATAGCTGCAAAATATAGTCTTTAAGTAAAATTGTTGACTGTCACGTAATCTTTTTTATTACGGTCTCTATTAAGATTAAAATAAGTTATTGTTACTTCAGTAATTATTATATATTTTAAAATGTTATACAGTAATAACCTGTTAAGAAATGTTGATCCGTGTACATTAATTTAGCAATTTCTCGGTATGCAGTATATTAGTAAAAGATTTTAAGATTTGAAACGTTTTTATAAATTGTTTAAATTTTTCTAGATTTACTATGTTAAATGGAGGAAACTATAAAATATACAATCAATAAAAAGTTACCTAATATTCCTTTTCTGTTGTGGGGGGGGGGGAATTATTATGATGAAATTTTATTGTAGTATTATTACTAAAAGTTTATTATTTATTATATAAAACAAAAAAAAAAACTGGAAACTTCTAAAAATTTGTATTTTGCAACTTTGATCGGCTCCCTACCCCCAATATTGTCCCAATGTTAAAGTAAAAAGGAACTGGCCCATAATTTACCTGGATGGTTCACTGAAAACCATAAACAAATGCGCAATTAATTATAAGATAAAAGATTTGCCGATTTCCGAGGCGGGATTATAGGATTTCATTCGGGGATTCCGGGTTCAAATCCCGATCAACCATGTCATTTTTCATACACCACAAAAATTTCATTTCCATATTCCCACGTATTTCTCTGTAAGCTTCTTTGGCAAATTTATTCATCAAGCAAAATATATATATATAGATGAGGTAATAAGAAAATAGATCCGTATTATTTTTAACGATTAATTTTCTAAATAATGAAACACGGGGACTCCGGGGGTGTCCCGGAGCTGATAGACAGAGTCCCGGCAGGTGCCACCTGTGGGTCGCGCTTTAGAGGCAGGCGCTTGAAAGACCGAGTCCAGGCGGAGGTGACCTTCGGGTTGCCTCCGATTGAGGCAGGCAATACAAGACCGAGTCCCGGCTCCTAGGGTGTGGTCGCTGGGGACGACTTTGTCGAACCTGGTGGCTTTGCAGTGGGGGTTAGAGGCAGGGCAAGGAAATTGAGATCCTACCGGCGTGCCTGCCTGTCATGCCGGACTTAGAGCCGGTAGGCGGATAGGCTCGTTAGAGTATTGATCACTCCCCCGGGCTGTGTTTATGCTCTACGTTTTCGGTTCGGGGGAGGAGATGAGTAAAAAAAAAAAAATTCTTTAAATAAGCCTGAAGCTTATGCGTGGGAATATGGAATAAAGCTTTTTTAGCATTCGAAAAGTGTTGTGTGGTATTTAAATCATGGAAGTCCGCATTAAAAATTAAAAATATAAATATATGAAGTAATATATATTAAAAAAAAAAAAAAAAAAAAAAAACTGTATGAAGACACTAAATATACTTATAAAATAAATTATATATCACAGTAGTTAAGAAGTCATTAATGATAATCATTTGAGCGCATATTTACGTACACATTAAATGGAGGTGCAGAAAATTTAGGTCGTTACACGAAAACAGTTCTGTTGCCTGGTTTAATAAAAATGAGTACTGCTTTTTCTAAAAGAATAAATTATCTCTTTTTTTTAAACAAAAATAGTATATTCATAAACATAAACGGAAAGATAAGTTAGTAATTTTAATTTATCAAAATAAAAAAAACATGATTTATATCATAGTGTTTGCATGATCGTCACGTCAAAAAATGACGTGGCAGTCCGATTTTCTATGTTAAAAATTCGTTATAATTTATTAAGGAAATCTTACGAGATAATGTTGAACTTCAGACCGGAATATAGATAAGCAAAATAGATATATAATAATGATAACAGGCTTAAAGTTTAAAGCTGAGATCGGAAAAACAAAGAAAAAATGGAATCCTTTTGTTACTGAGCTATTTAAAAATTTCTTATAGTTTCTTTTAATAATACATGATAAAAACGATTTAAATTTAAATCGTGGAATTAGATTATCCCTACAGAGTTAACAGTATACAGAAAAGAAAATTACATATTAGAACGATTTTGGCAAACACTTTCGTGTTGATTTGTGCCGGTCACCAGAGGAGCACATATTGAATATTTATAGATTTTAACAAAAACTGTTTGAGTCCCTGCATCATCTCGTACAACTTTCATTTAGTTAAGTGAAATACTTTTTCTGTACTGAATTTTTGCAACTCCTAAGAACATTATGAAACGCCCTGTATAGTCCTAAAATAGTAATTTCTTTAAACAATTTCTTCAGTAATTAGATTGGAACAATAACTTTTCAATTTCATCGATTTCTAACAAGCATACAAATAATAAAGAATCGTATTCTCTAATGTTTCTTGATTTCTTTATATTATTAGGTAACAAATTCGGAGCCACAAATGAATAAAAGTGACTGACTATACAGTTCCACTATTGGCAAAGGTAATACCGATGTATCACTCGTATTTAAATTACTTTTGACATTATGTGTGCGTTATTTTTTTGTACATATTTCAACTTCTATAAAAAAAGTTTTAGGACTCTAAAAACATACAAACAGCCTAAGGACAATATGTTAAGTTTTTACTTCCTTGTACGAAGTAAAGGAAGTATTGTAATCGCGAAAAATTTCGGTTTTCAGATTTCAACTGAAATATCCATTTTTACCATCCCTGAATCCATTTTCATTATTTTCAGCGTGACATCTTTACGTACGTATGTATCTCGCATAACTAAAAAAACATTAGCCGTAGAATGTTGAAAACATTCTTTCCATTACCATTCGTTCGTATACCATTCATCCGATTGCCATGAAACTTTGGTGAGTTGTGCGCACGCCCGCGAAGATTTCTGAATTAGTTTGGACCCGCTAGGTGGCGATGGGTCGAAATATTTTGGAAAATTGTATTTATGGTCCGATTTGACTCATATTCAGAATATATATTAGTTACGTGAAAAGAAATACTTTTGCAAAAAATGGACCCGCTAGATAGCGTTGGGGTTGAGATATTTCGAAAAACTGCATTTATGGTCCGATTTGGCTAATTCAGAATATATATTAGTTTAAGAAAAGAAAAATCTTTGCAAAAACTATACCTGCTAGGTGGCGAGATATTACGAAACAAGCAAACAACATTTTTTTCTTCTATGTATAGAAGACAATGTTCGTATATGTGTACGCTATAGACTGAAAAACTATTGGAACGATTAACAAGGGGGGGCGGGTTTGGAAGTGAAAAGGGAAACGGGGAAAAAGGGATAAAATGAAAGATTAAATTTTGTGAAGTTCCGTAATGTTCAGTTTTTTAATGTTATATCAAACTTTTAGTTTTTCATTTAATCTATATATGTACTCAAATCTAGCAATAGCGAAGTATTGCCGGGTCTGCAAGTATATATCTTATTATATATATATATATATATATATATATATATATATATATATATATAAAAATGAATTTTTGTTTGTCCCGTATGCGTTCCTTTACCATTCATCCGATTGGGATG
Organism: Lycorma delicatula; assembly: GCF_047948215.1. Lineage (NCBI taxonomy): Eukaryota > Metazoa > Arthropoda > Insecta > Hemiptera > Fulgoridae > Lycorma > Lycorma delicatula. The sequence continues at coordinate 79,578,325 of NC_134463.1, forward strand.
AAACTTTGGTGAGTTGTACGCACGCCCACGAAGGTTTCTGAATTAGTTTAGACTCGCTCGCTGGCGCTGGGATCGAGATAATTTGTAAAATTGTGGTCCGATTTGGCTTATATTCAGAATATATATTAGTTACGTGAAAAGAAATACTTTTGCAAAAATTGACCCTCTAGGTGGGGCAGGGGTTGAGATATTGGGAAAAATTGCATTTATGGTCTGATTTGCTTATTTACTAAACAAACATACAAACAGACTTTCTTCTATATATAAGATAAAAAATTACCCGTGCGAACAAGATACATAGAAAATTTTATTTTTTTTAAAATTCGTTCGTGAGATATCTAAAGCAAAAAAACCTGAAGATCTCGCAGGCAAAAGTATCTAAGCTCTGAAAATTTTCTTTAAGGATCAGAAAAAGGATGTGAAAGAGCATTAGTGAAAGTATAAAAAAAAAATAAAATAAATAAGTGTTTAACAAATTTTTATATTAAGTGGTCAGAAAAAGTACTGTGAAAAAGTGTTAAAACTCAGGGATTTCATTTGCTCCTTTTTTATTAAAAGGAGGACTTTTAAATTTTAAAATAAAAATTTTTCTATTGTTGTTGCCCTTCATAAATTCTCACTTTTTTTTTATTACTCTTATTATTTAAATATTTCTAATGCCGCAGTATTTTGAGTCAGTCATCTAATAAATAAAATAGTTTCAACCACAGAATCCTGTGGTATAACGTATTTTAACTCATTTCTTCTTGTAATTTGACCTGTTAACATCTCTTCAAATACGTCTCCAACCGTTTATTGCATTGACCTATTATTCCAGCTTTCCATAGTTTGTCAAGCAAAATATTGTGATCAGAAACATCGAATACTTTTTTTAAATTCTAGAAAAAAACAGCTATTTGATGACTTAATTAGTTTTGAGAATTGCTTCTTTTTTGTGTAAATTATAGTTCAGATTTGCTGAGTGTGGTCTGTTTTCTCTCCGTCCTTTTCTCTCCGTAAAAGTAAAGTTAACTTAAAGAAGCTTGGAATTGCCCTGCTTCGTTTCAAATAAAAGCGATTATTTACCCTATTATTCTTTTTTAATCAGTTTCTTCAAATTTATTCCTTTCTATTTTGTGTGCTACCTTTTAACCGATTTATTTCTTAAAATATCATTTATCTGTCTTTCCTGGTTTTCCTATGGTTCATGTTTCACTAACATAAAGCTCTTTCTATACTTTTGTTCATCATTTGTAGTATCTTTTCAGGCAGTTTCAGGAATTCATTTTTCATCCACTTATTTGTTCTCTTGGCTTTCTGACTCTTTGGTGGATAAAATAAAAGATTTTTTCAAATGTCCTTATCACATAAATTAAAATTTTTAATATTTTCATTAATTTTACATTGTACGATGTGCTTTTTATTCTTATCTTGTGTAGCTTATTTTAGATCACTTCGCTCAACTTTACCTATGCTCAAACATTTTTTTTTCAACTTTACTTTTATATTTGCAACTAGAGGGTTGTGATCGGATGACACATCCACACCTGTGTGGATCCTCACTGATTTTATGCAGTATCTGGACCTAATTAATTATTAGTAATCGATTTGGTTCCTTAATGTGTTTGCCATCATTCTGGGGGGGCCGGTTTCCAATTATTGAATGTTTCCTTCGGTAAAATGAGGAGTATGTTTGGTAATTAAAATACTATATTCCTGACAAAATTGCACTAAACGCCTAAATTGTTCTCATTCATAGACTATGTTTTCCAGTTAGCTTAAAAATCTTATCCTCTCCAACTTTCTCATTGAAATTTCTCATTGCTATAATAACGTTTCAATTTTCTTTTTTTATTAATCTTTGGGCATCATTCAACTGTTCAAAAAACGCCCCTATTCTAATTTTTTTGATATAGGAGCATACGCTTGGATCAGGTTTAGCTTATTACGGCTAATCGTCAATTGTGGTGGCCTTACTTATTCTGAGATACAGTAAAATGTTTATCATCTTTTCTATTATTACTGCTATCCCTTGTTTGTTACTAAGATCATCGCTTTTTGCTTTTTCCCATTATAGTTTACACTTAATCTGATTGAGGATATTTGTATATTAATTCCCCTTCAAAATATCTGTTTCATTCTTGTCATCTCTAATTGTAGGTCTTTCCAGCGGTTAAATATACTTCCCCCATTACATATGCCAGGTTTAATTTTAGTGACCTTTTATATCTATTGTCCTCAAAGAGTTATTATAAACTCTTCCCCCTCCCCTCTAGAGATCCGATTGGAAAACTTGAGGGTTCCGAATAATATTTTCCAAACTCTTACCCTGATGATTTAAACTCCATGCGGATCTTTTAATGCAATGCTTGCTCGTTACCTTCTCCATTCCGATGCCGTTGATGAATAGGAAAGGTTCATCCATTTCTAGGGATGATTTTTCATCTAAAGAGCAAGAAAGTGTCCTTAATCCACTCACCCACGTACCAAAAAGGTCGTTGTTTCTTGGTAGGGAGTGAATCTCCTTATCCTGGTAGTTATTCGGCAGAATGACTGCAGTATCATGATACTGTATGGTGGGATGACTACATCCCAAGTTGATAGGCATCATTTTTTTTTTTGTCTTCAGTCATTTGACTGGTTTGATGCAGCTCTCCAAGATTCCCTATCTAGTGCTAGTCGTTTCATTTCAGTATACCCTCTACATCCTACATCCCTAACAATTTGTTTTACATATTCCAAACGTGGCCTGCCTACACAATTTTTTCCTTCTACCTGTCCTTCCAATATTAAAGCGACTATTCCATGATGTCTTAGTATGTGGTCTATAAGTCTGTCTCTTCCTTTAACTATATTTTTCCAAATGCTTCTTTCTTCATCTATTTGCCGCAATACCTCTTCATTTGTCACTTTATCCACCATTTAACATTCTCCTATAGCACCACATTTCAAAAGCTTCTAATCTTTTCTTCTCAGATACTCCGATTGTCCAAGTTCCACTTCCATATAAAGCGATACTCCAAACATATACTTTCAAAAATCTTTTCCTGACATTTAAATTAATTTTTGATGTAAACAAATTATATTTCTACTGAAGGCTCGTTTAGCTTGTGCTATTCGGCATTTTATATCGCTCCTGCTTCGTCCATCTTTAGTAATTCTACTTCCCAAATAACAAAATTCTTCTACCTCCATAATCTTTTCTCCTCCTATTTTCACATTCAGTGATCCATCTTTGTTATTTCTACTACACTTCATTACTTTTGTTTTGTTCTTGTTTATTTTCATGCGATAGTTCTTGCGTAGGACTTCATCTATGCCGTTCATTGTTTCTTCTAAATCCTTTTTAATCTCGGCTAGAATTACTATATCATCAGCAAATTGTAGCATCTTTATCTTTTCACCTTGTACTGTTACTCCGAATCTAAATTGTTTTTTAACATCATTAACTGCTAGTTCCATATAAAGATTAAAAATAACGGAGATAGGAAACATCCTTTTTGGACTCCCTTTCTTATTACGGCTTCTTTCTTATGTTCTTCAATTATTACTGTTGCTGTTTGGTTCCTGTACATGTTAGCAATTGTTCTTCTATCTCTGTATTTGAACCCTAATTTTTTTAAAATGCTGAACATTTTATTCCAGTCTACGTTATCGAATGCCTTTTCTAGGTCTATAAACGCCAAATATGTTGGTTTGTTTTTCTTTAATCTTCCTTCTACTATTAATCTGAGGCCTAAAATTGCTTCCCTTGTCCCTATACTTTTCCTAAAACCAAATTGGTCTTCTCCTAACACTTCTTCCACTCTCCTCTTAATTCTTCTGTATAGAATTCTAGTTAAGATTTTTGATGCATGACTAGTTAAACTAATTGTTCTGTATTCTTCACATTTATCTGCCCCTGCTTTCTTTGGTATCATTACTATAACACTTTTTTTGAAGTCTGACGGAAATTCCCCTTTTTCATAAATATTACACACCAGTTTGTATAATCTATCAATCGCTTCCTCACCTGAACTGCGCAGTAATTCTACAGGTATTCCGTCTATTCCAGGAGCCTTTCTGCCATTTAAATCTTTTAAGCTCTCTTAAATTCAGATCTCAGTATTTTTTCTCCCATTTCATCCTCCTCAACTTCCTCTTCTTCATTTACATATTATAAATTCATAGTCCAATTTTATAATTAAATAAGTAAAATAAAGTGAGTAAAATGTTTGTTTTTATTATTTATTTAATGTAAATATTTATTAAATAGTTCGACAGCTCAGTTTGTAGAAAATTCAACCAATACAATAAAATTTAATGATTTTAATAATAATTTATTACATCGTGAAATGAATAAAAAATTCTTCGTTCAGTAGAACTATAAAAAAGAATTACCATATTACTACTCATAATAATAAAATCAACCGGATGTGTTTCTCGTTTTTATTCATACTTAGACTTTTATAAAAACTTTAGGTAAAAAGAAATATATATTTTAAAAAAAATGTATAACTTATCAACTCGTTGGTCGAGTTGACAGTCAGTCCCATTTAAAATTACGTAAAAGACTTGTACTTTTAATTATATCATATCTAAGGTTGTTCAACTTTAAAAAAAAGTTACTTCCAGTCTACATGCCAATGAAAAAATAAAGTGACTACAATCACATGTATTTACTAAATATTATTAGGAAAAGAAATACTTGTGTAATATTGGGTAATTCCTATCCTACGTAAATACAGTATTGTTACTTTGAAAAATATTGTGCCAAATTTTTTTTTTTTTTCATTAATTACATACTCTACATTAAAAATAGCTTCTTAGATCATTAAACATTTTACTTACATCGATTTTTTAATTTAGCCTTGTCTGATTATCGTATTATTTATTTTTGTTCGGGATTACGGGCATCGACTGCTACGGTCATTAACTATTGTTCCAAACAAAAAATATAAAAAAAAACTTTCCCATTCAGATAAAAATAACTAGCAACCGTGTCAAAAGACCGGTCATGTCAATTCCTAAACAGACTTAGAATATTAAGACCCCAAATAACACAAGATGGCAAGAGTGTATCGCATCCTTGCTAGTTATAAACATACATTCTAGGTCTAAAAAAGTATAAAAACTGGTCCAAAAGGGCCAGATATTTTTTAAAACGCATCCTACAAAATAAATTTGTTAATTTAAAAATTATAGAACCCCCCAAAAAAGATTAAAAAATTAATTTGATATTTTTTAACATTTTGATATTAAACATTTAACATTCGTTTATGGTCTAGGTTTTCCTTAAGGACATCCTTTTCTACTTATTTTCTCCATTCTCCTCACGGCTTCCGCCTTTGAAGACAATGTGTCTGAGACCTCGGAGAAGGAATCTTCTTCCCTCCGACACCACTGCTGGAAATGGTGAGGGTGCTTTATGGCTGGAATTGGATGATTTCAGTCCAAGTGGAGCGGGAAACACTGCATCTATGTCTAGATTGGATGTGCTCCCCGCTGAAATTTTTGGGGATGGCTGAAATACTCGCCTTCTCTATTCTTTTGGAAGTTCCTTAGCCACACGTTGAACAGTCTTTCTATCCAGGCCCTTCTCTACCTTTACTTGGATTTGCATCGCACCAGTCTCAGACTTCTAAGTCCTTACCATACTTTCCTTCACCTTATGACTGGTCAAAGGACTGGTGTGTTTGGGCATTTTAAGGATGTTTTCATAATATCATTATGCACAAAATCCACTGGTAGCTGCATCTTGGCAGGTATTGCAGGTTTTTTTTTTGAGAGAGAAGATTTCATCCTACTATCGATGATTCTCATAGCTGCAAGAATTGAAATTATCTGTTCTGTATTAACTTTTGGTGAAGGTAGCGGTTGCTTTGCGTAAATCGATGTAGGTCGAAGTGTTCGCCTCTCCACTAATTTTTTTTCACGAAAGTTGGCCTTTTGCAGGGTTTTTACTTCCTGAATCGCAGCTTCCGTTTTGTAAATTGGACAGTTTGTAGAACGGGAGTTGTGCTGCTCTTTACAGTTGACCCAAACTGCAGGATTTCTACACGGCTCACCTTCATGACTTGCTTCACCATACGGACAGATTTGTTGCTATCTCATTGGAATGCGCGGTCCAAAACGTTGACATTACAATTACAAATGCTGACATTACAAGTTTAAAAAAATCATAAGAATGAGAACTAAATAGTAAAAAATTCTATTCAGTTCTACATTCTGCTTTTTTTAAGTTGGCGCTGAATAACTGACTTCTCTCTCTTTTTCTGTTTAGCCTTCGGAAAACCATAAGGAATTACTTCAGAGGATCATATGTATGAATGTAAATGAAGTGTAATCTTGTACAGTCTCAACTGAATAACTAACCTGCAATTCTATTGAATTACAAGTTAGTTAATTAAGGAGATCAGTAAAGTTATTATCTTACTGATCTCCGTGGCGAAGTGGTAGCGTCTCATCGGGAGGTCCTGTGTTCGAGTTGTTTTTCGACAGCGAATTTTGTGTTTTACGTCGGATGTTTTAAAACCTACTGGAGTTACAGTCCTGCGACTTGTTTTATCCCATTTCCCAACTCAAATTACATTAGAACCCACCAAAATTACTCCTTAATTTCGATCCCAAAAATTGCAAAAACTGCAACAGAAATATAATGAAGTAAAAGGTCTAATCCTTTTTTTCTTTAATAAATATCTGTAAAATATTTAATATTCTTATAATCTCCAGGATAACGAAATCGTCGGAGATCCAGAGGGTAGAGCTCCCTGATTAGAAATTTGTGATAAATAAATAAATATATATATATATATTTCAAAAATCCTCCTTTTCTATATTCTTTTCTTTCATTTTTGTTATGTTAACCTTTTAAATAAATGGAATTAAATGAAATCCATTAAGGTTACTTTCCATATATCTGATATAGGTATGTGTTACATAAATATTCCGAAATATTAGGATCGTGTAGAAATTTATGAACAAGTTATAAGGAAATAGCTTCGATTATATTTTACTTTTAATATTAAAAAAAAATCTAATAAGGTCATCTAATAAATATGAATTTACACTTGTTTTTTATTCTGGATAGAGCAATATTTTTGTGCAAGATAATTACTGCTACAATCTTATTGGTTTGTTTCTAACATAAAAACGTTATTTGTTTAAAAAGTCGTTTATTAATTAATATACTATAAAAATTTCGACATATTTTCTTTCATTATTATTAGAAAAAAATACTGCATCTAAATATGGAAGTTAAAATATTTTTTCAGAAAATTAAAACCCATATAAAGCGCTGCTAGGGCTACTTCCGATAGGCAATATAATGTTTCTTTTTTACTGTGAGAAATATTATCTACATAACGTCCTGTAAACCTAGATGTTTATGAGACCATTCGTTGAATCAAAAATAGAAATTCAATTAAAAAAATGAAGTGTGACACTCCAAGCGTATTTATTATGTTTCACTTTATCTCCAACTGTTTCCTTTAATATAAATTTAAACGCAATGCTGAAAATGATGTATGCATATTGCTATTTATACAATCTTTTTCCAACTTTTATTGTGGCACAGAATTTAACGTTGATTTTTTACTTCCTTGTACGAAGTAAAGGAAGTATTGTTATCGCGAAAAATTTCGGTTTTCAGATTTCAACGGAAATATCAATTTTGACCATCCCTCAATCCATTTTGACTAGTTTCAGCGTGACATCTGTGCGTATGTACGCAAGTATCTCGCATAACTCAAAAACGATTAGCTTTAGGATGTTAAAATGTATTTAGGACTGTTATAAGTTGCATAGAATCAAATGAGAACTGATAATTTAAATTTGTAGGTTAAGTTGATTGTTATTGAATGCACGTGTATATATCATTAAAATTCATGAAAAAATACTCACTTCAATACTGCACCTTACAAATTTGCACAATGTATATATTCTAATTACACTTTAAAACGTTATTTCAATAAATAATAATATAATATTCTCAATAAGCACGCAATTCTATCAGACTCAGCAATGCTTCGTTAGATTTGAGTATACATACAAATTAAATAAACATAATTGAAAGTTTGTTTAAACATTAAAAAACTGAATATTAGGAACTTTACAAAATGTAACCTTTAACTTTATAAAAGTCAGAATGTAAATAAATCCAAATGGCAAATCAACAGCACACTACCTATCGGATTTAATTCACACCACTCTCTAATCACAGTATTCAGTGGATAATAACTTTTTAACGAAAAGAGATATGGCTGCAAAATAATCACAATTAACACTGAACATTTAGAAACTTACAAAACATTACGGAACTTTATAAAATTTAACCTTTCACTTCATAAAAGTCAGAATGTAAATAAATCAAATTTTCAGAACAGCACTACCTACCGGATTTAATTCAAACTACTCTCTAAACACAGTAGTCCGTTAAAAATAAGAATTTTAATTTAATAACAATACTATGCTACGACTCAAGTAACTGATATGCGAAAAAGCAAGAAAATAAAAAACTTTCCTAGAATCCGATCGCAGCACCAACTACCGGGTCTGACTGATATGCCAAAAATTAAAAACAAATTTTTAAAACGCGATCGCAGCGCTGCCTACTGGATCCAATTGTGAACCTTAAGCATCCCAAGATCAACAGCAACACATAAATAAATTAATTAATTTAAAAAATATTTCCTATCGGTTCAAATTGTGAATCTAAACCATTCTCGAATCCCCTTGAACACACACAAAAAATTTCATCAAAATCGGTCCAGCCGTTTAGGAGGAGTTCAGTGACATACACACGCACACAAGAAATATATATATAAAGATGGACTGATTTACGTGCGGATTTTTGCACAATGGTCCGCGTTGTCTGGAGAAGGTTTAAAGCTATTGAAATCCTAGATCTGACCAGTTGAACGAAATTTAGGGGTATTTTCACCCAAATACCGTGTTTAGAGAGTAGTGTGAATTAAATCCGATAGGTAGTGCTGTTGTTTTGCTATTTGGATTTATTTTCATTCGGACTTTTATAAAGTGAAAGGTTACATTTTGTGAAGTTTCGTAATGTTCAGTTTTTTAATGTTTTAGTAAACTTTCAATTGTGTTCATTTAATCAATATATACTCATGTCTAGCAATAGCGACGCATTGCCGGGTCTGTTAGTTTTTTTATAAAAATAGTTTTATTCAGCTTTCACCAACTGTGCGTGCTGAATGTCGACATATCCGGCGAAAGTCCGAATAACCAGATATTTCGGTCTTTCACCGACATATAATATCGAAATTTGCCAGATATCGGTTTTTCACGGTGACAGATAAACTATATCATATTTCATAATTAATAATTCTTATTGTTAACATTATTATTAAACTGACATGTTGTTTGTATTAATTTTTAATAATTTTATTTTACTTATTACGGTTTTGATATGATTACGTATACTTCCTATAAATAGAATGATTTTTTTTCATTCTATTAAATTTAATTATTAATCCTAATGAGCGGATTATAAAAATCGATTGGATTATTTATTGATTATTATATTGCAAAATTTAGAAATAATAATATATATTAATACAAATTATTTTATTAAGACAAATTAATGTTGTTTATAAAGATTAGCTGCTTAGGTTTTAGTAATTAGTTAATTAGCGATTGTATTTCCTACATTATTATCTTAAGATACAGAGTGTTTCATAAGTTCCATACATAGGAAAAATACAAATTTTTGTTTTATCTCAGGTTGTGCTTAGTACAGCTGATTTTTGAAATGATTTATATTTTATAACTTTTTACTGATATAACATGGCCTTCATAAAAAATGGAAACTGATGAGGTTAAGTGTTCTTCAGTAGTAGAGGACACGAATCGAAATGTGTTTTCAAAACGATGGTAGTTGTGTAGATCATATTATATAAATAAAAATGGTTTATATTAAAAAGAAAAATATTTATTTTGCTATGTATGGAAGCTTATAGACACTCTAGTATAAAAATATATAATTCTCATGTAGTAATTTCGTTTTATTTCTATAGAGGTAAAAATTGTTACCGATTTTTATTTAGAATATTTTTAGTGTTTATTAATGCCTCAGTCCAGATACTGTTCATTTATCATTAAAATCTAAAATAAAAGAAACTTTTTGTTTTTAAGAAAATTATTTGCCAACGGATAGCGACATAAGGTTTTATTGAATATTGAAAAAAAGCCGTTTAATAAACGGCTGGAGAAACCTAAAACCCGTATTTTTAAGAACGGACGATTTCAGATTTAATGCTTTGGGTCAGGAACACTGTATCCCAACATAACCTAAAAAAACAACACATTTTAATCATAACTTCAATACCAGTGAACCAATTTTTATTTTATTGGTACCAAGTGACTTGTCATTCAAAGGGCCTTCGAATGAGTGTCACTAACTATATCGTCTCATTTAAAAAAAAGTAAGTTTTCAACCTTTGAAAATTTAGAAAACATTTAATGACGAAATTTTGTGTTTGTATTTAAAAAATAATTTTCACAGTTTTAATCCACAGATTATGATTATTTCAAATGGTGTAAGTAATCACGTATGGTTAAGTATCACGTAATTTTGCACTTATTTGTGTTGGACTGAAATTTAAAAAAAAAATACTATCCCAAATAGTTTTTCGCACCTACCGAGCGAAAGGGTGGGCGAATTTTAATTTTATTTTATCGTAATTCATCAGTTTTTCGGGTTGTCAATTAATGTAATTAAATGTCACCATTGCCAATTAAATTTTTTTTTGGGTTGGGTAGGTGTAGTGGGGAGACATACCGGATTGGTCTAGTGGTGAACGCGTCTTCCAAAATCAGCTGATTTGGAAGTCGAGAGTTCCAGCGTTCAAGTCCTAGTAAAGACAGTTATTTTTACACGGATTTGAATACTAGATCGTGGTTATCGGTGTTTTTTGATGGTTGGGTTTCAATTAACCACACATTTCAGGTATGGTCGAACTGAGAATGTACAAGACTACACTTCATTTACACTCATACATATCATCCTCATTCATCCTCTGAAGTGTTATCTAAAAGGTAGTTACCGGAGGCTAAACAGGAAAAAAAAAGGAAGGCTTTTTTGATTAACCCGGTGGTTGGGTCTAGTGGTGAACGCATCTTCCCATATCAGCTGATTTGGAAGTCGAGAGTTCCAGCATTCAACTCCTAGTAAAGGCAGTTACTTTAATATGGATTTGAATACTAGATCATGGATACTAGTGTTCTTTGGTGATTGTGTTTCAATTAACCAGACATTTCAAGAATGTGGCTGAACTCAGACTGTACAAGACCACACTTCATTTACACTCATACATATCATCCCCATACATCCTCTGAAGTAATACCTGAACGGTAATTCCCAGAGGCTAAACAGGAAAACGAAAGAGATAAAAAGGCTTTTTTGATTATAAATATTTATGAAAATTAAGTAATTTATATATCGCAGGAACGATATAAAATGCCGAATAGCACAGGCGAAACGAGCCTTCAGTGAGAAACATAATTTGTTTACACCAAATATTAATCTTAATGTCAGGAAAAGATTTTTGAAAGTATATGTTTGGAGTGTCGCTTTATATGGAAGTGAAACTTGGACGATCTAAGAAGAAAAGATTAGAAGCTTAAAAGATTAGACAGGTAGAAGGAAAAAATTGTGTAGGTAGGCCACATTTGGAATATGTAAAACAAATTGTTAGGGATGCAGGATACCGAAATGAAACGACTGGCACTAGATAGGGAATCTTGGAGAGCTGCATCAAACCAGTCAAATGACTGAAGACAAAAAAATCATCATCCTCTGAAGTATTATCTGAACGGTAGTTACCGGAGGCTAAACAGGAAAAGAAAGAAATACTAGATCATGGATACCGGTGTTCTTTGGTGGTTTAGTTTCAATTTAATACACATCTCAGGAATGGTCGAACTGAGACTGTACAAAAAGACCACACTTCATTTACACTCATAAATATCATCCTCATTCATCCTGTGAAGTATTATGTGAACGTTAATTACCGGAGGCTAAACAGGAAAAATAAAGTAGTAGTGGGAGGGTCGGTTCCACCCCTTTGAAAATAATTACAAACATAAATACAATGGGATTGATAGCTATTGAATTATAAATGCGGTAACTTTTCATATGATCACTGGGTATGTACCTTTATATGGAAAATAATTATCATTTACAAATTAGCCGCTAGATGGTGAATAAGTCACCTCGGAACTAGTACTATTTTAAACTTAGAAAAATTAGCTCTGTTATACATCTTAATATGTATCCCTTTTTACGTTTATTTTATGGAAGAGTGTCACATTTCGAATAAATTATTTAATAAAGGTTTTATGGAAACTGTCGCATTTTGAATAGATTGAGTCTTCAACAGATGAAAGAGGTTTGCTTCTTTGTCTTATTTTTTTAAAGATTATCAGTTTGGTAGCGACTTTTTCAATTCAAATAAATCGTTTTGTCTTCTGTTTTCATTTATACCTGTTTTCTCGGAAAATCAATTTTGACTTATACCTTATTTATATTTACCAGGCTAACTAAAGAGAGTGAGAATTAAGTGGTTTTCTGTTGCTTTCTTGACTTATTCAAATGTATCATTCCATACAATCGTGTCAAGCCCATTTAAATACAGATAATATTCAGTTCTAAATGTAACACTTTCACTTCGTTTACCTCAAGTAACCGGTTATATAATGAACATCATTACTCCCATAGAAAGCTACTCTTTTAGTGTAAATTATTCCTCAGATCTTTATTTTTATCGCACAATTACATGAGAGATGATGTGAAACAAAAAATATCTGTGAAATACAACATTATACCCATTTTCTCTACTCAGTGAAGGGGAAATCCTTAACTTAATGTCTGATTTTTTCCTTTATGAATATTGATGAAGTATTTACGTTTAGGTTTTTCATTGTAAAATGTTTTTAAAAACATTGGTAAGTGTTGGGTTTAATTTTTTTGATCTAAAATTTTAAGTAGAATTTGATTTATTTATTTAAATTATTTTAGTACTAATTATAAGCATTAACATTTTTCTTATTTATTACTATTGTTATTATTATAATAATAAATAAAAATATTTTCATATTAAATTTGTAATTTTTATTCGATTCCAGTTTATATTGTAATCAATTTTAAATAAGTTTCCCATCTGAGTTTTGGAAGGGAAACTTTCCTTACGGATGAACATTCACTGCCTGTTAGATATTTTCTGGGGTTTCCTCTAGATAAATTTGTTTTTCTTGTACAAAAATTCCTTAAAGAATAATGATCCTTTCTGATTATTCATTATTTTCCTTATTCTTTATCCTTTTTCAATTCTGTTTCTGTTTGTATACATCTGACCTTGCTAGGCACCTCTGAAAATATTGAAAATTTTAAGCTAGTAATCATGTGGTGTGTTTTTATTGGGAACAATTCTCTGCAAACCGACCTGAAAGTCTATTATTTATCCATTAGTTCAAAATAAACTTATTGGTTAAAGTGTACATAGGATTAAATCGGGTCTAATTCCTTCTGCAATAAAGATTATAAAAATAAACGTTTGGGTTCATAACGCACAAATCTTAGGATGTTTGTCCTTGTGTAGAGGCGTAATTAATAATTTGTACCGGTCAATGAAGTTCGTGGATGTTTGTTTGTATTTTTTTTATTAAAGTTTGTTTTTTTATAAAAATATTTGTTATAATCAAGTAATACACCACATATATTTGTTTTTGTTGCATTTATTTTGTAGGGCAAGGACTTATAAATTCTTATGTTATGTAATATAATATAATATGCTATTCTATTAAATAGTTAATTTGGAATTAAGGAAATTAAAATTGATTTAAAAAAAAAATAATTGCCGGAAGTTAGTTATACTTCTGTTATTAATATTTAAATAAAAACTAAGTAAATAATAATGTTATTAAATTATAATTCTTATGGTTTTTTCATTAAATCTTTGTATTATTATTATGACTATTATTTTTTAATTTATTCTTTTTTTGTAGTATTTACGTGTGTTTTAAAGAGGGTATTTGAAACATGTGAAGGTTTACGTTTATTTTAACGAGTTGTAAATAAAGTACGTAATATGTAATGAATATATATTTTATATAAGATATATGTATTACTATTATTATATTTATAGTTAATACCAAGGATATTATCCTTTGAAATTGTTTTTAATAAAATATATAATCCTAGTAATAGATTACTTATTAACCGACCTTGTAACAATTATATATTACATTATTAACGGTAGCTTAATATTGTAAAATGAATGTCAAGGATGACTGATTGTTCCCTTCGTAATTAAACATTATTTTTAAATTTTATTTCGTACACTGCATTTTTCAGTAAAATATAGCTTTTTTATATCAACTAAGAAAAAACAATGTATATATAATGCATCTGTCAGCGGAATGGGTACATTAGAGATTCTTTAATGCACCTCTTCCGCTTTAATAACTCGGACACTATTGCGAGTTGATTTCTTTGGGAGTAATGGTAATCATTATACAACCTGCCAGTGAAGAGAACAGAAGGAAGACATCACTTTTAGGAATGAACATTGTCTACATTTTCGTGGGCTTGATGTACCGATGTGCTATACTATTCTTGGGGCAGTATAGATCCCTATGGGACTTACTTCAATCGTAATTTTTCTTAGTAAAGTTGTCATTATATATATGTTATATTGAAAGTGTTTTTTTAAATTTCATTAGTAAATTGTGTCTTATATAATAAGGTGGGTCTAAAAACATTTCGGTTATAGCGACTTACATGTATATATGTGTGTGTGTGTATATATATATATATATATATATATATATATACACGAGATATGATAAAAATATATTTGACCTTTGCTCATAAAAACAATAATTCTTTTTTAGTTCAATGATTTGTCCCCTTCAGATGTAACACTATTGCGATATTTCCTTTGTTAGAAGCATTATTCAAAGTCATTTTTAGTGCGTACCATAAGTCTTTTTGTCGTATTTCTTTTGATTTCTTTATTTTCCAATTTCTTTTCTTTAAGCGGAATTTAAACTTAGAAAAGAGCCAAAAAGCGTAGGGAGTGACGTTTGGTGAGTAAGGAGCCCGCTGAAGTTGTTTGATCTCGTGTTTTGCCAAGAATCTCTGAATAGGTAAAAATTCGTGAGCTGGAGGGTTGTCATGGTAAATTCTTCATTCGCCATTTAGCCAAAGTTCTTGCATCGAACAGCACCTCAGCTGACAAAAAATGGTTATTTGGTATTTTTTTATTGTCAGTTTGTCCTTGATGAATGAACTCGCGATGAATCATGTCTTGATAATGAAAAAAAATTCAAATGGACCTTTACATTTCTTTGTGATTACTTGGCTTTCTTTTGCCGTGAAGAACTTGAAGTTCTCTAAGGGGATTACAGCGCCTTTGTCTCGGGGTCATAGCCATAGACTCATGATTAATACACTGTTATTTTTTTCGTAAAATCAGAATCACTAGTAACATATTTCAGAAATTCTTGTGCAATTTGCAGTCGGTTTTCCTTTTGTTCATAAATGAGAAGATTTTAAATAAATTTTGATGCTACGTGTCGTATCCCGAGGTCATCCGTTAAAGTCGAATGCACTGAGCCAAATGAAATTTCTTCTTCAACTCCATGCTTTCTAATTATTATTCGACAATCATTGATCACTGTCTGTCAAAACTTTCTCAATTTTTGTAGACAGAAGGTGTGCCAGAGCGTCATTTTTGATAGAAAGTCAATCTTGGAAACGGCGGTACAACCCTTTGTGAAATACCCAAAAGTTGATTACAATGTTGATTTTAATCCTTGTTTTGGCTCTACAAAATTTAATGCAGATTTTCTGTTCAACCTGATCAGTCAGTTTGAACGGCAACGAAAACACGACAAACACTACTTTCACAAGTTTATTTTTACGTCTGCTAAGCAGCGTCTCGCTGCAATTGCAGTAAAACAATGAATCATATGTAACCAACGAGTCAAGGTCACATTTTACGACTGTTCCCTTCTCCCGCTGCAGCTGGTTACTCCTATACAGAATAAAGTTGGATTCTTTTTTATCACTCCTTATATATTTCGTACTTACTCGCGTAAGTCAGCACTTTTTTGATCAAAATTTTTTATTTAAAAGCTAGTGCGTGATTAATGCGTGGTGAAAACGATTTTACATAGGTTTATAATGAAACTAAAATGTGGTCGTGATAAAACGGTATTTATTTGACTGAATTTTTATTTTTAAATATTAAAAAAAAAAATAAAAAAAAATTAAATTCAGGTATGTGAATTGTGCCAATAAATATGGTTTATAGGTTTTTTACATACCGATAGACTCAAAAATGTTTTTACTTACGTTGTTATTATAAAATTTTAGGATGATTTTAGAAGTAAATTTATTCAGATAACAGAATTACTGGGTGAGCAGTAAAGCTTCAGTCAACAGCTGTCTTGTACTTTACGGCATCATTATCGTGTTGTAATATTTTGAGTCGTTGACTAAATCACATTCTGCGATAGATAAATTCACTTTTCCCAAAAAAGAAATTTATACAAAAAATTTCATTATAGTCATTTATCAAAATCAGAATCTCGACTTATTGGTAGTTTAATAGAAAATTTGATCGTATCATGATTTTTGTTGGTAGTCGAGTGAGGTAATGTGTTATTTTTTTTGTAGCGAACGCTTTTCTATATACCGGATGTATACACAATAACGTTACGTATGTATAATTATAAATTATATTAATTTATAAATAATTTCTGTATCTTTCTACGTTATTTATTTGCTTAAATTTATATCCACAATCTCAATTTCTGTCTGTTTAATTGGTTTTTACTTCCTTGTACGAAGTAAAGGAAGTATTGTGATCACAAAAAATTCCAGATTTCAACGGAAATATCCATTTTCACTATCCTTGAATCCATTTTGACTATTTTCGGCGTGACGTCTGCACGTACGTATCGCATAACTCAAAAACGATTAGTTGTAGAATGTTGAAATTTTTTAGGACTGTTGTATCATGTGGTTGTGCGCAATCGACTTGACCAAAAATCCAAAAAAATCCAAATGTTTTGGATTTTGGACTTTTTCTTAACTGCAGTAAGCCCTTATTGTGAGCTTTTCAACGATATATCATAAATGGTACTCATTTTCATTGGTTCCAGAGTTATAGTCAAATAGAATTTTAATTAAAGAAATATTTGGATCTTACAAGGAGAAGGTACATTGGTTCGAATCCGACTTCATTTCCTTTTTTTCTTTTTTTTAAATTTTTTTTCTTTAAATTTAAATATATTGATTTATTAATAATTATTAATCTCCGATTATAAAAAAAAATTGCATTAAATAATAATTCAATAATAACCGAAAAAAAGAAAAAATATCAGAAGTTATTAGGGAAATAAAATTTTACGTACTTTTCATTAAAAAAAAAAAAAATGTGTATAAGTAATTTAATAGGAGTAAAGGAAGTCATGTGGTGCCACATCAGATTTTTTTTTTAGATTACGAATGAATGACAATTTTTTGTAACAAAAATTGAAAAATGTAATTATTTTATATGAAGATTGCGACGTCTGATTTTGTAATACTTTTTTAATAATAGTTGTTACCACTAGAGCACTCTTTCGGAATTTCTCCCCAAAATTATTCTATTTTTTTTTTTTTTAACAATATGTACTTTGTAATACTGTGTAATATCATAATTCATAAAAATGAATGTATTTTAATGATTAAATTAAATTATTTTTGAGAAACGAGAGTATAATTAAAAATTTATATAATATATTTTTAAATATAACATTATTATAAATCTAAATTAAAATTACTTTATTTACAATAAAGCAATACAAAGCTTATCTTACTAAACAATAATTATATTACAGGATAAAACCCACAAATATGTTGAAGTATCAGATTGAACAAATCTTCATCATCCTTATAGAAATTCACATAAATAAGAATCCAACAAACGCTATTGCATGATTGTTGTATGTAATCTGTATATTTACCATTAATTAGACGAGGTTAGCGAACGTAGGTTATGTTTGGTTAGGTTTTGTTGATATACTATTTATTTTTTTAAATATACGACAAATCGTATATTTAAAAAAATAAATAGAAAAACCTTTTGGGGGAAATTCTGAAAGACATCTTTAGTGTTTTTAAAAATTTCTTTGCCATTTACTCACTTAAAAAGTTGTGTAATAGAACCAACAATTAAACCTACTCTATAATTGCCCCAGCGAATCTGAGTCTGTGACGTCACGTGCTGACATCTCATTATATTATTGTTTTCCAAAACATTATCTTTGCGCGCAATTATTATTTTTATTTTACTTTCGACTTACAAACAATACGGGCGCCCAAACAATACATTTATGTTGTTATTTATGTTTTCAATTCTTTCCACTTGAGTTGATTACATGTATAAAAATGCTTAATGACTCGATCTTTTAAACAATAACAATTCCTTAATCAATGACTAATGGTCTGATTGGTATTATGTACAGGCCTATAAAAATTTATATGCAGTTAGAAATGATGTCTTTCGTCACGATTGTATTTAGATTCGTCATTCGTAATACACAATATGTGTGTATAAAGAAGTAAACTTTAGTCCAATTTATATCGTGTTTAGTAAAAGGATTCGGATAGCGGTTTTGTGGTCATATTATTTTATAATTATTCATTGTTTTTCGAAAATTTTTTTTAATATATTATTTTTTGTTTTATTTTTGTTCGTGTTTGATTAGTGCGGTTTGTTATGTCAAAATTTAAATCCGTAGTTGAGAAAAACTTAGAATTCAAGCACTTACGTGCTTGAAAATTTGTAATTTTAAGAAAAAAAAAGGAACTCTAAAATAAGGTAAATTAACTGACGACAAACATAATGCCATTCAAAAATGCGAAGAAAGAGCTACTGCTGCTTGTGGGATAACAATAACACAGGTTCAAAAACTCAGAGAAAAAAACACATGATTCTTGAATCAAAATCGCAGTCGTATTCTTTCAGCTTGCCGAAAGAGTATAAACGACATTCGAAACCTGTCAGTGGACTGGGCAGTTTTGATTTAGGTGTAGTTAGAAGAACAGTTAATGAATTTCATTAAAAGAAGAATGAATTACCTACTTTAAATAAAATAAGGCAAGAACTTCAGTCATCTACTGATTTTAAAGGAAGTGAATCGACTATGCTACATTTGTTTATTTGGATGAAGCGTACGTTTTAAGTTCGTATTCCTCGACAAGTTCGTGGTCTGATTGTATTGTTGAGGGACTTCATGTACCGATTAATAAAGGTGACCGTTTAATAGTATTTCATGCTGGACGAGAAATCGGTTTTATTCCGAACGCTTTACTAACTTGGAAAGCCAGTTCGAAAAGTGGCGACTACCATTACAACATGAATACAAAAAATTTCATTTAATGGGCGTGTAAAAAATTGATTCCAAACCTTCCACCAATATCAGTGTTGATAACACCCCTTATCACAATACAGGTATTGATGAAGCGCCAAATTCTAACTCCAGAAGAAAAGATATGATCGATTGGCTGGAGAAAACCCATATTTCGTATAGTTCAAAAATGTTGAAACCACAGTTATATGAATTAATAAGGTTACGTAAAACTTAAGTACAAACATATATCACTTGGATGAACTTTTGAAAAAACATGGGCATGTTGTTCTTAGACTCCCACCGTACCATCTTGATTTGAATCCGATTGAGATGGTATGGTTAGCCGTAAAAAGACATATGGCGAGTCATAACACAAAATTTTCTTGCACAAATGTTGAAAAATTAATAACTACGGAGAAAATTAATTCCATGAATGAAGATGACTGGAAACCCTATTGTGAAAAAGTAAAACATATTGAAAAAGAGTATGAAAAACTGAAACCACTGATAGATGAAATGACAGAAAACGTTCTGTCATTTCCTCTATCAGTAGTTCGTATAATATAACGATATTATACGTGTAGACTCTGATAGTGAAAGTGAAAATGGAAGTGACAGTGATAGTGATTTATTTAGCGACGATGGTGAACTTGCTAGAAGTTTGAATTAGATGCATGAAGAAAATTCAATAAACTTTTGTTTATTTAAAAAAAATTAATAATATAGTACAAATAAAGGTTATAAAAGGATTAATTATGTATTGTTTGTAATTAGTAAATATGATACTATACGTGTACAATATGATAATAAGTAATACTTTGATTTGATACGTGGAGTTGATGTTTTTAGGCCGAGTCTTTCGTAATCGCAGTCTTTCGTGACGTCAGAAGCTCGTACATTGGCTGAGCTAATACGTTTGGTAAAACTTATCTCTTTTTTATACCCTCAGAATATATTATAGTAAAAACTGTTACTAAGTATAGCGGTTTCACAAAAACTATTTATTTTTCAAATCGGGGTTTATTTCTTGCGGATAAATATTTTGTGACTTTTGGGGTCTGTGGAAAATTTTTATTAAAAAGATTACAGGAGATAGAATTTTAAAGATTTTTGGGAAAAATGTTTTTATTCATTTTTATTGATGGTTTCTTTCTAGGTAATAAATAATCTGATACTTTGAAAAACACTGAGTATGTTACTTGTATATGGGTATGAAATTGGCAGCTTAACTTATAATATTTGTCGATTAAACTGTTGAGTAGTAAAACGAAATTTATTAGCCATCAAATAAAAGTTAGAAAAAAGAATAAAGTAGTTCAACGTTCTAATTAATTTAAGTGGTGGTGCTATTTAAAAATAACACGTTTTATTAAGAATTAAAATCATTCTTTTTAAATACTATTTAAATCATGTTTGTATTTTAAGGGTTAATATTATAAGCATTCCCTTTAATTAGACTCATTTTCGACAACCGCATTATAAATCAAGCTATGTTCATAGTAACATAATATTAACGGCAAAGTTGCGGTTTAAATGAATAGCACAATTTATTAACGGGTAAAAGAAAGCTTATTTTGTAAGTAAAAATTTGATATTTGCATTCCAGTACAGTGCAGTGCAAGCGAAGTAGCAATATAAATATCATATTATTTAATATTTTTTTTTTTTTTTTTTTTAAATAAAGTTGCAGTGATAAAACATCATTCCAGCGCAAGTTAGATTTCAATAACAGCATTCCAACTTGAATTAGTGACGTCAAGTCTCTTGTTTTGACGTCAGGTCAACTAGCCCTGTCTTTATCCTGACGAAGACCTTCAACTAGTTTAAGTAAGTTTTCGTATAAAAAATAATATATTTTTCAACTAGTTGAAGGTAAATTATAGTAAAAAAAAAATTTATAAATTGTAGATTTAGATAACGGTGTTCTAACTAGTAATTTACAGTGGTTCTGTCAACTTTATAACAGGTTATCGAAACCTAAATTTATTTTTAAAGTTAATGAACAATAATTCTTTTTTTAATATCACGTTTAATTTACGGCTAAATAAAATGATTACTCTCGTACGCTGAATTTATGATTTTACTTTCCCGTCTAAATAGCGCTATAGCAGAGCTATAACTCTAGAAGGGAAATTATTGAAATTGGTCCAATTTGGGCACAAGTTTTTTTTACCGAATCTTGACGTTTTGACACCTAAGGAACCCACAAAACCGGATGGAAATTTTCCGGATGTTAATGTTCTTATGTACTTGCAAGTTTTCGGTGTTGAACTTTAAATCACCTTATATCTCCAGGACTGCTGGACCTATTTTGACCAAACTTGGTCAGATTACTTCTATGGCATTGATGCTATAGAAGTAATTGTCAAGTGGGTGAAGCTATAGAGCAAGGTCACCCTCAGTATCTCGAGATTACATCTAATTAAGATTATATTTTTCTAAGGCACATTTGTTAACAATAAAAAATAACAATATTTCAAAAAAAATTTGCAAAATCGCACGCACACCCTCAAAAATGCTTTTGTAGTCGTTTGCTATGTTGTGACCTCACGGGTGAGCGATATAATTTAATAAATGAATAACATTTAAAAAAGTAAATCGGTCTGGCTGAGTCTCGAAGTGGATCGCTCAGTTTATTCGGTACCTGGTGCTTTAAGCCTCGCGGCTACACCCATCTGCTGACCGTACAAGCGAAATTTGTCCTTTGTAAGTTATGAAATTACATTATTTTAGTTAGTGTCGACCGATGCCGCTGGTACGGCCACTCCCGCGCGAATTAAATACGGTATGCACGCGCGCTTTAGTTAGAATTATTAAGTTAAATAAACGAAAAAATATTATATTTAAATAAAATGATTAATATATCAAATTAAGTAGTGTGTGTATGTGTGTAAGCCGTGCATCAGAAACAACATACAGTTGTGGACTTTCCTGGAACGCGTTTTAGCCCCGTAATGCAAAAAGCCCTAAAACTGTGTTTTCAGCTTTTTTTAATCTCACGTTTAATTTACGACCAAATAAAACGATTACACTCGAAACCTTAATTTACAATTTTCACTTGCTTTATTTTAATTTAAATGTTATTTTCAATTTTTTTCATGTTTGTCCTCAAATCTTGCATCCTTAATCTAACATACTTCCTGACATTGTCGGTTGATGAAATTTTCGAAAAACAATATCTTTCATATGGACTCCATGGCTTTGCTTGACTTAGCCAAATCTATCAATAAAATTTTGTGTGACGTTCGCAAAAATTAGCTTAAAGTTCAATAATAACGCGTCGAATACTTGCTTTGAAATCATCAATCCTTCGTGTTTGTTACTATAGACTTTTCACTTAACATAACCCCAGATTTGTCTAACGGAGTAAAACCATACGATCTGGTTGGCCAATTAACATTACCGTTTCGTAAAATTATTGAATCAGCAAACTTTTGACCCAAACAAAAAATCAGGAATCATAGCTCGATAGCATTCATCATTTACTTTAATAGCATCTCCTTACTCATTTTCGAAAAAATGGCCAATGTTGTCATTAGCCCATAATCCACACAAAACGGTGTTTTTTCGGATGTAACGGTCACTATTAAATCATTTGTGAATTGGAATCATCCAAAATACGGCAATTTTGCTCGTTTACAAAGCCATCAAGCCAAAAACTGAGCCTCATCTGAAAATATGAATTTCTGATGAAAATTTGGATCCACTTCGAGCTGCTCTAGAGTCCGCAAACCGTCAACGCAAGAATGTGGCTTTAATTCTTGAGGTAGTTGAATATTATATGGGTGTAGCCCAACAGTTTTACGCAAAATTCGCCATGTTGTTGTTGAAGAAAGGCCCAATTCTTGTGAACGATGGGAAATCGAAAAATTTCGATTTTCACGAACACTTACACTTACAGCATTAATATTCTCTTGATTCCTTTTGTGAATTGTTGTTTCAAAATCGAGTAGAGAAAAATTCTCTTTGAATTTTTTAACCAAACTATGAATTATTCTACTATAAATTATTCGTATTTGTAAACGTTGTTGAGGCGTGTAGTGTTCCATGGTGATCTGTCATAAAGTACTGAAAACAAATAACCTTGAAAGATTAATAACTTCTTGACACTTCTGCTCAAGTAGACCGACTTTTCCTTTACGACGCCCTCACTAATTTACAGTCAGAAACGCACTGATTTTTAGAGTACAACCCACTACGTACGTTCGATTAACGAGTAGGCTCTACACACAAGCATCACGTTTAAATCCACTCATCGCTGTGACTCATTGCAGAAGCGCGTATGAAAAATACATTGCTATACAGTCAACATAACCTCAAATTTAGGTTATTACCTTAAATTTAGCGTAACTCGGGAAAAACTCAACCGATCTTTATAAAAGTTTCAGCATATCTAAATTTTAATGTAATTGATTTAGTAATTTTGAACAATCTCGAGCCACAAAACTTTATACATAAGCCTAAATATATAAATATGAAAATTACATTTTAAGTGAATGGTATTTTCGTATTCCTCACCCCTCAAAATGTAAAGAAGATTCATTTTCATCCCTCAATCCCACCGTGCGACCGAAAGTAATATCCTACTTTTCTTCGAAAAGTCGGTAAAAAAAAAATCAATGTTGTCATCACAATCTGTCAATTTTTTGCGCTCAGTTTAAAGCATTTTCAATGCTTAATTTTTTATCTAAATGATTAAATATTATAATTATACAATTTTTATTTATATAATAATTTGAATCCTTAACTTTATATTATATAGATAAATACCCATGGCCTAAATTCCATTTTCTCCAATTATTATTAATAACGAAACAATTAAAAAAAAAGTAAGATTTGTATATTTGATACTCATAAAAGGAAGTATTCAAATTATTGTTTTTCTGAAATTATGGATTCACGGCAGTGTTTAATCACTGAAACATACAATTTTTTGCAAGAACTGAGATATGGGTTCATAAAAGTCAACTGAATTTTCAATCGACAGCTTGAGGCGGTTGAGGTCATTTGAATTTCAAGAAAATTCCATGTCTTTGTTGATTCCTTAGAACGAAAAATTGCAAGACATCAAATCTCAAAAACGAGGTTACCATCTTATTTTTCATAAGCGTCCTAACCATTCAGGAAATATTTGACTGAGGTAATCCTTAATTAGGTAATAGAGAGAAGGTGCTCCATCTTGCCGCCAAAAATATGAACGGTCAAAGTCTAGTAATAAAATACGCAGAAGTAAATTTAATTCTATATTCCACTGGTTGTCTAGCAAAGCCAGTTGGCTTGGGGTCGGCAAGTTAGTATACTGATCAGTATGCTGGCTTCTAGATCAAGTGGTTTCCATTTAGATTCCCGACAAGAATTTTGTTTTTTCACATCATTTCATCCATCTCATATTCGTTGTTAATTTACGTGCTTGGAATGTTAAGTCATAATAATAAAATAAATAAATACAATAACGTAGATAGCTTCCATTACATACTTCCGTTTTCCAGGACATTTCCGTAAGTGTTAGATATTATTGCACTTCACGTATGTTTTGTTTTTTTCTGCAACTCCGCAGTAGTACAGTGGATCATTCTATAAGGTCAGAATTAAAGTTTAAATTTTGCATTATTATGTTATCATGCGATTTAGAAAATCTACTTCATGAGGCAACAGCTTTCCTGGGAATTCTGTTTTGCTCGTTGAAATGACTGTTTATCCATTTAACTTTTAAAATTTACTAAAACATACATGGGTAAAATTTACAAGTACATAAATGTACTCAATTAATTTTTTAAAAACTTTTTTTTTATTATGCAAGACGAGTTAAGTAAACTAATTAACAAGTAATAAAAAGAGAAGGAATTTTAACGTACATCATGACTAATCATAATCCTTTTAAGTGCATCGATAATGTTTGTCAAATAAATAATGAAATGAAAAAAATAAATGTTTTAAGCCATTATTCAGCCGATTTTATTTGAACTATTTTATTACGTTTGTATTAAAATATAATGAAAAATGTCTGTTTGACTAATGGTACATTATCTAACAGTATTTATTTTTATATATATTTTTTTATTATCTTATTAGTATTTAGGTATTTTAAACATGTTGTTTTTTAGTTTTGTTTAAACATATTTTTGTTTAAATTATAAATTAAAAAAAAATCAGCAATTACTTCGCTTTTTTTTATTTTTTTTATTTATTAGCAATGAAGTCGTTCAATAAAATCAGCATTAAAGGTTGACCTTAAAACTTTTTAATTTTATTATCTTATACGGAAGTTCTTTTTGTAATTTTCTTATAGTACAGAGTGTTCAATTTAAAAGAGGCCCATCACTTAGTAGTTTATACTAAATGCAAATTTTTGTTAAAATGAATATATTGTTGTGAGATGGGTAAAGTAATGTGGAAGATATTGGTACAACTGGAACTGAATTGGGGAGGACTGTTTATTGCCTGCACATATGAGGAGTATTGCCGCCTGTATCGAGCATTGGCTTTTGAACAAGGTTGGATAATCGTATGTTAAAATGCGTTTAACTGTTGAAGAAACTTGTATTCGTGATGAAAACGTATTTAGAGACAAATTCTCATGTGTGTTGGCGAAAGTTCAGGGAGAAATTTGAAAGGGAAGCACCCGTGAAAAGGGTTATTCAGAAGTATTTATTTTAGACCAGAAATGTACTTTTATTTCTTTAGACTAGAAATGTACCCGACACAGATCAGTTTTAATGACCCAGATCGTACAGGACATTAAAGCGGTAGTTACAAGATCTACTCGTAAATTTTTGCGGAGATTAAGGCGGGAAAAGAAGATTTCACTAGATTTAGCCCATTTTGCAGCAAGGAGAATGCTGAAATATTATCCGTGTCGAATGTAGGTTTTCTGTGAGTTAATACTGATTATGCTAAAAGGGTTCACTACTGAAAACTGTTCAAAAACTTGATTAAAGGGAAAATTGGCATTTTGGATCAAATTTTTTTTCACAGATGAAGCATGCTTTCACCTTGGTAGGTACGTTAATTTTCAGAACTACCGGACCTCTGGTAGAAAACCCGCACATTTTCTTTGAATTTCCCCTACAACCACAAACGTAGATGTAAGGTGTGTGGTTTCAAGACTACGAATAACAGAACACTTATTTTTTGAAAAAAAAAACTTGATGATGCCGTATATGAAGAAATTATCAAATAGTTCATAACCTTATTGCAAGAAGGTAAACGTGACTGGTGGTTGCAACAGGACAGCGCCCACTTTCCATAGAGATCGCTCTACTATGGAGATGCTACAGGATTTTTTCGGTGGAAGAATCACGTCTAAAGGATTGAGGCCACCAACATCCACTGATTTGACTAGTCCAAACTTCTTTCTGTGGGATTACTTAAAAGAAATTGTGTGTAGGAACAATCCACACATCCTGCAGGAATTGAAGATAAAGATTACCAATGGCGTCCAGAAAATAGACTGACTTGGGTATAGCTAACAAGAATACTAAGGAAAATGGACATGTGCATTGTTTTTACGTAATTCCGAAATTGATGGACATAATTTTCAACACCTGTAAATTGTTATGTAAGTGGTTGCCTACAAGGTACTAATTATATACTAAACAAAGTGATGGGGCCTGTTTAAAGTTGAAAATTTTTTTTTTAATCGAAATTCTATGTTATATTATTATGTTTGTAATTCTATGTTATAGTAATTAACTAATTAGAAATTCCACCAGTGAGTATTTTTATTATAAAAACTGGTTAAAAAGTGGATGTTGATCAATTTTTTTCTGGAATAAAATTCGTAAATAATTCCTGAGTTATTCAAAAAAATATTTAAGAAATCAAGAGCATTTATTTACTTAATTTTATAACGAACATTTACCGTTATCGATATTTTTTTATCTGATTCCTGTGTATTCCATACACTTTTTTTTTACAATTTGTTATTGTATTTTAATATAAATATTTTTTATTATGTAAAAATGGTACTCAAAAATCCCTCTTAAAGTTTCTCTGCTAATAATAAT
Organism: Lycorma delicatula; assembly: GCF_047948215.1. Classification (NCBI taxonomy): domain Eukaryota; kingdom Metazoa; phylum Arthropoda; class Insecta; order Hemiptera; family Fulgoridae; genus Lycorma; species Lycorma delicatula. Next base: position 79,605,714 of record NC_134463.1, read on the forward strand.
AATGCTAGATATTCATTACTTTTTTTTTTAATACCAAGAAATCTAGTCGGTGCATGGTATATTAATTAAATTAATCATATAGTAGAAAATTAATTCGTCAAAAAGTAAAAAGCTAATAAGCGGAAACAGTATAAATAAAAAATAATTAAATAAAAGAAAAGAGAAGTAATTACTTAATATTTTTTTGATATCAAGTAAAAATTTCTCCTTTATTTTGTAGAGTCCTGTGACCGCATAATTTCTTATTATCCTTTATCTGATTATTAACGAAAGTATTTATTTATAAAGTTCTTTATTTCTTTTGAACGATTCTTCAAACGGGTAACATGTCTCTTCTTTATTAGGATCCTAAAAAGTTATGTAAAGTTAAAACAACATATCAGATCTTTACTAGAATTTACATGGTGCGCGGACTCTAAAATATTAAAGTAACTTGTTTTTAAGTTTGAATAAATTACAGTTTAACCTATAAATATTTCGTTTAATTTCATTATTTACGCAACCGGAAATCTTTTACGCTTCATTAGCTAAGCTATTAAAATGTACGGCAATAGTTGTACAATACTTTTACCCCAATGTCTACTAGTGATCACAATCAAAATAGGTTTAGATTTAAGTTAAACGTTTTGTAAATGGTATTTTGAGAATAATTTTACTTTGAAATTTATCTCGATAATTAACATAAATATTTATTTGTATTATAATTAAATAATCATTCTTGAATTTCTTTAATTTGTCTCTAAGGATGTGTCCAGAATAAATACATTCTGTAATTCATTTTCTACAACATTCGTTGTATAGTAAACAAAATTTACTATAAGCTCTTCTTCCTATTTTGATATTTATTTTACTTCCTGTTAACACTTTCTTTCTTTCAAATCATCTTCTGTATTTTTTTGTTAATTGTCTTATTTCTTTTTTCTTTATACCTTCTGATCAACGATATACTAACAATCTCTGCTATATAAAGACATGGACTTGTCCAATAATTTAACAACTTCCTTATCTTAATTATTTTATTTGTTTTTTTTTAAACATTTAAATTAATAATAGAATTATTGACAGCGATTTGACCTTTACCCTGATAGCAAACAAGTTCTTGTCAAATCATCCGTAATTCTTGTTAGTTCATCGTAAGTAGTTATATTGTATTTATTTTTTATACACATTCTACTATTATGACCTTGGAGATATTAATCATGTCTTTTACTGAGGAATATGTGATGGATAAAACGATAGTTTAAAAAGAAGTCAGACATTTATCGTAATGGAATCCGAGACTATCTTATCTAAAATATAATATGCAAACAGTAATATCATCAGGAAATGTTTGTTACCTTTTTAGTTTATCTGTCTACTTTTGATGATGTGTTAAAGTAAGGATAAAAGTAAAAAAGTAAGGGAAATCTTTCAATAAAGATATTAAAATATTATTAAACAACGAATTTAGCTATCGACCTACATCAGTCATGATTTTATTACCAGAAATGAATTCATTACGTTCTTACCTAAAGGGCTATAGGGTGAATGTTATGTTAAATTTTATCTTGGAAATGTATGACGCATCGGCTCAGATAATTACTCTAACCCTCCCGTGAGGGAGCTTAATAAATCGATACCCTGCCTAAACATTTTTAATGCTAACTGCTCCTCTAGGTTGTCCTCGAGTACCATTCTGCTGTCTCAGGCGATCAATACAAGTAACTGTAACAAGCGTATATATAGATATATATTTAAAGCGTATATTTATAGATATATGCTAGCATCCCCGTTGCGGTTTTGGCCGCGCTATATGGTTACTTGCGTTTTCCGACGCAGTCAATTTTTTTTATGTGTCTTAGTCAGATAACCGGAGGCAGGTGCAGCCAATCCCGTCGCACATACAGTAACAGTGGCAATGGCTGTGTTGGTTGAGCCGCCGCGTTGTACACCGTAGCAACCCTTAAAAACTTGAAATTAAAAAAATCGAAAATGGTTTTTAGATATTTATTTGAAGAGTATTTGCAGGCCCAAATACTGAATATATTAATCGGAAATGAGGAAAACTTACAATCGTTCAGGTTTTTTTTTTTTACTTTTCAATGTCGACTTTTACTTTTCAAGGTCGAATTTCGAAAAATTCTACCTTCAAAATCTAGAAATTGGGTTTTAGATATTCAGATGTAGATTACACACATCAAAAATCAAGTTGATTTTTTTATTTATTACCGTGAAATTAAAAAAAAAAAAAATAGCCGGATTTCAAAAACAAAATTTAAAATACTTGTTAACCCTTTAAACTTGGAATTCCAAAAATCTAGAAATTGATTTTTAGAGATTTAAATGAAGATTAAACACACCAAAAACCAAGTTTATACATTTATTTCTCACCGAGAAATTAAAAAAAAAAAAAATAATAAATTTCATTGTTACTCCATTTTAACCTTTTAAATTAGGAACATCAAAAAATCCTTCCTTAGTGCACTTACACTGTAAGAACATGTATATAAATTTTCATGAATTTATCTTTAATAGTTTTAGCTGAACATTGATGAATCAGCCGAGTCAGTCAGGACAGGTTGCTTTATAGGTACAAATATATATAAATATATTTCCGGTTGTCCGAAAAAGAATATACACACATAAACAGAGCATTATCGATTTTGAAGTCGACAGTTCTCAGCTTCGATCCTGGTAAAGATAGTTGTGTTTTTTTGGATTTGAATACTAGATCCGTGGATATCGGTGTTCTTTAGCGGTTGAGTTTCAATTAACCACACGTTTCAAGTATGGTCGGCCTGAATTTGTTAAAGACTACAGCTCCTTATCACGTCATGAACAAGGGACGCGGCTGCCTACGGTTCCCGAATTCAGAAAGCTGCACAGGGTGTTTGAAGAGTTCCGGAATATTTATGAGAAAAAGAAACATTTATTTATTGAAAAATTAATGGAAAATATCTGTTAAAATTAGGAAATAATTGTAATACATTGCAAAAAGATCATTCGTATGCGTCATTGTCGCTTAAAATAATAAAATTATTTATTTATTCGTACATGAAGTTGCAGATGATGGATAAAAGTTACTGATGGATTATAATGAAATTAGTATAATTTGATTATTGACCGAGACGCGATCTCTACAAATTACGTAGTCGCTAACACCCCTCGACGGAGTTGCTTAGATAAGCAAAACGATATTTAAAATATTATGAATTTTTTTCGTGGCTTATCTATAAAAAAAAACGTTTTATTAACACATACGTCTATACGTACACACATATATATATATATATATATATATATATATATACCGGGTGTCCGAAAAAGAATTCCGGGGTTTCAAGAACGATTATGATTTTTATTTTGTAGCACTTTTGCTAAAAAAGTGTTTTATACGTAACCTTAAAGCGACTGTAATTAAGTTTTAGTTTACAAATTTAATCTTAAGACTGTAAGATACTTGCAAATGTAAATGTAAATGTAAAATTATTATTATGAAATTACGTCATTATGAACATTTTTTTTGAACATTTAAATCAACCTAAAATCTTTTTAATTTTTTTTTATGTTGGAAGAAAATTACATCATACCTAATTTTACATGAGTTTTATATTCATCATGTGGCATATTGTTGCCTAATACTCTAATTTTATTTTCATGAAACCAATATAAGCGTCATAGACTTTTTTATACGTTAATAATAATAATAATAATAAAGAAACAAAATTCTTGAAACCATTAATTAATTAATGAAGTCGTGCATATAGTTTTCATTGCAACTAGTCTGTTTACGCGTATAACGAAATGCATCCTTTCATATATAATACTAAAATAAAATATTAAAAAACCGCAAATTTTCAACATAAACTTGAAAACTATACTAATTTAATCAAAGATAATGAATTATAATTTATTAAAGGTATAATATTATGTACTAAGATAAGTTTAGTATGAAAATAATTTCTAATATAACATTTTTTGATACCGCTTATATTACGACATTTTTTATATTATATTCTTTTTCTATTTTAAATTGCAACAGAAAGAAAAAAAAATATTTTTAGTAATACTTCATAATTTTGGTGTAAGTCAATGCAATCTATGTTTTATTATTATGAGAATAAAAAAAACTGAAAATAAAGAAAGTTTTTTTTTTTTTAGTTAACAAATTTCTTTTAACATAATTTGTATGTGTTTAATCTTGATGGTAATGATTATAGTAGTGATGAGTTAAAAAAAGAACAAAAAGAAAAATAACTGCGGAAAGATTTGCTTTATTATGTAATAGGTCTATAATACAGTGTTGGCTATAATGTAACATACGAAATTATAATTATAGTACAATAATACGTACACTGTAATTAATTATTACTACTATTATTTTACATTTTTATAAGGTAAATTTTAATATAATGTAACTAACCTGATTAAAGTATCTTTATGTAATGTTTTTAAATTTATAGTACGTAGTTTAGATTATAATAATTTATTGTCGAGCTGCGAGAAAGTAGAGTAATCATTTAAATTATCCGCCTGGATTTTAAATTTATCTAAGTTTTGAGATCTCTTAAATCCAAAAAAGGTTCATTTTTAAAGCAGTTTGGGTCCAAGACACAAAAGAGTGCAAACCTTGTCAAAATAGTGTTTCATAATACTTCAAAAATATAGAATATTTCTTTTTGTTATGCTTATTTAATCTTTAGTTTATTAAAACCCTAATTGAACCATAGGATTTCCGGTGTAATAATTTTTTCTTATTTTAACGTTTTACTTTTCTTTTTCAATATAACAGGTTCATTATTAACCAGAACTCATTTAAATCCGCCAGAATTATAATTTTTACAAAAAACAAATAATAATTTAGGAAAAATTAAAACATCCGTTATAAAGTACTAAAAAATAAATTTATTAAATGTGCTTTCGTAATAGTATTTTTAATTTAAAATGATAAAGGTAACTACAATTAACATATAATACAGAGTGTTCAAAAAGTGACGCAAACTTATGGAGGCAACAAAAGAAGGAAATATCCTTCTTTTGTTGCCGGTTTAATTAAGAAAAAATGGGTTACATAATGCATTAGAGAATATTCATTGTCTCTTAATACATAAGTTATGCCTAGACCCAGAATACCTTCACAGAAAAGTATGCCCTGGATGCACCAAATAAGTCCTCCATTAAGCGGCTGTGCGGCAAGTTCCAAGAGACAGGGAATGTGGCAGGTGCATTCAAATGTGGTCGACCCAAAACGCCAACATTATAAAAGTTGATCGACCTGCAAACTGCATATTCTGTTTGTCCCAACAAGTCTCTGCGATGCCTATCTAGCCGGTCTGGTCTCCCGTTTTTAGTGCCCGCACTAAACGCATCGCGTAAGTGTTTAAAGACGCATCCGTAGAAAATTTGTGTTGTTCACGAATTGTTGAAGACATGAATGAAGACCGTGGAAATCGTGTAGCTTTTTGTCAGTGGTTCATGTCATCCATAACGCCAGATGCGGAAGAACTGGTTTTGGTCTGACGAGGCGTTGTTTCACCTTGATGGATACGTGAATTCACGGAAAATCCACATAAGCTGCAGGAGTCTTCTCTGCAGGGACAAAAAGTAGGTGTTTGGTGTGAAATTTCACGTAGGCGAATCTTCATGACATTCTTTCATGGCACAGCGAACACTGAGTGCTACATACAGATGGTACAACAATTTGCAAATAGTGTTCCTGCAGACCGGCAGAGTACACTTGGTCTCAACAGGACAATACTACGGCTCATACAGCCAACAACACTGTGATTTTCTTGGATCAGTGTTTTCATGGGCAAGCGATTTCGAAGGGGTTGTGGTCCTCTCGTTCTCCTGATTTATCCCCTCCTGACTTTTTTTGTGGGGATACCTTTAGGTTGTTGTTTACAATACTCATCCTCACACCATTCCGGAATTTCACAGCGAAATTGAACGAAATGTAGCTGCAATTCCTCAACCAATGTTACAACTTGTGTTTCAGAGCATGCACTGTCGTATTCAATTGTGGATCGCATAATGGAGGCAACTTTAAACAACTATTGTAACTTACTCATCTTCCCATAAGGTTGCATCACTTTTTGAATACTCGTTTTTAGTGTTTTAAGGGACTGACGGTATTAAAGGTTTTTTTTTTAAGTGAAAGTATTGCAAACATAAATTTTTGACTCTACTGTAGTTATATATATATATATATATATATATATATGTATATATAATACAGGTGGCGCAAAAGAAGCAAACGGTTTTTAACATTTAAACAAAGCAAACCTTTAAATTCTTAATTTATTTTGATTGATGGACTATAAAGTATAATCTTTGAACATTTTTTTAAACAACTGGTGGAACACTACGTCGCGCAAATAAACCCCCACTTTCTACCTCACAAAGTCTCTGCGACGCCTATCTAGCCGGTAGAATTCCGGCAATTTCGCTCTTTCTAGACTTTTTTCCATGAAGTTGGTTAAAACATTCAGACTTAACGGCTTCAGTTTCAGCTCTTAATTGTTAGATGAAAAATAATCTGGGGTTGTTAAATCCGGTAAACAAGAAGGCCAGTTACCTGTTCTACAAAAATTTATCTTAAGAGGTGCATAATGATTCTGGAAGTGCATACGTGGTTCCATTTTGTTTGAACCGCATCATGCGATTGTCAGCAACAGAAAATCGTAGAAAAGTTTGAATCATATACCAGTATCACTCAGCAGTTACGGTTACAAAAAAAAAAGATGACCCAGTAATCTTTTGAGATATACAAGACCGTACATCTAAGCGTATGTAATTCTCTTTGGCGAATAACCCTTGAACCCTTTGTTTGTTAAAAAGCGATAAACTTGGAATTTCAAAAAAATCTAGAAATTGATTTTTAAATATTCTCATGAAAATTAAACACACCAAAAGTCAAGTTGATTTCTACATTTGTTAGCGAGAAATAAAAAAATAATAATAAATTTCATTGTTACTCCATCTTAACCCCTCAAACGTGCATTTACACCGTAAGAAGAACGTTTACATCAATTTATCTTCTGTAGTTTTTGCTGTGCGTTCATTAATAAAACTCACTACATATTATCAGAAAGGCGTAAAACGATTTATTTCACGCCTTTCATTCCTAAGGAGTTCCAGGCTCCAATTCAGGACAGGCGTAGAATTTTATCAGAACAATATGTTCCTATCATATACCCATGTATAATCTGTTACAGATTATACATTACTGTATTAAACTATATACTATTATTTTTTCTATTAGACTATTATTAATATTAGATTATATAGTTAATTACTCATTAAAAAAAAAAAAAATTAAATAACGGAATAAGTTACGTCATGAAGAACAGGAAATATTTCGATGTTATTGAATGTGTCAAATGGAAGGTAAAACTAAAGGAAGATAAAAAAATTTATTTTAGATGACCTGAAATAAAGAAAAGGTTAACAAGAAGTAATAGAAATTATACAATAACAAATTACGACAATTATTTTCTAAGAACCGTTATCTTAAATTTATGTTGTATAAATACGGCTGACGTTCAGAACATTGTAGAATATTAATTGAAGAATAGATATTATAGAATTTCTATTTTATTGTGGAATTTCAATGAATACGGTAAAACCAGCTTTATGTATTATAATCTGCGTGATGATGGTAACTGTGTCAAAGGAGAGATTGTAGATTATGAATTCGACTGTGCAGAACTCGTACTTGCAGCTGTAAAACCTTAGTAAAGTTGAGACATACGTATTTATTTAAAAAAATTGATTTTATCCTAATTTATGGTCGCATAATTCATAAAAGTATAGTTGTTATGTGAGTAGTACGTACCAAAAGCGTAAAAATTATATTGTTAAACAAGTATTTATATTGTTAAAAAAGATTAATAAAATAATGGAGAGTTATTAAAGAGATGATATGTCTTGAGGTGATTGAAAATATTATAAAATATTGTAAGGTATATATAAAAAAATAATGCTATTAAAAATTCGTTTGAAAATACGGTAATTTTAATCGATGTATATGAAAAGTAATATGAACCAGTAATTTAAAATAAATTTAAGTTGAATCGGTGGGAACAAGTTATGTAACCAAATTTCGTTTCTTTTTTTGTTATGTCTATGCATTATTAGTAAAGTTATAATTATTAATATTAATTGGTAATTACAATTATAATAATATGTAAGTGCAATTCAGATCATTTCAAACTTTGAAGATTTAAATAATTATAATGCTCTCAATTTTCGGGTAGGATATTCTAAATTTCAAATTTTTTGTACTTCAAAAATTATCAATATTATTTTAAAATTACTAGTACCAGTACATTAATAACATTGTAATTTAAAAATAATAATAAAATCTGTTACGAATAGCAGGGAAATGTCCAGTACTCCTACAAAAATATTGGATGGAAGACCATTGCTTCAGTTTCATTATTTAATCCATAATCATTGTTTTTGTTTGATATTCGATATTTTATAAAACGTTGAATATGAACAGAAATCAATATTTCAGATTTTGAAATTCTTTACCATAAAATTGCACTGTAAAATTTTGTTCTTTTCCTTGTCCTGGAACATGATCAATTGTAAACCTATTATTAAAATAGATAAAATAAGGCATTGCAATTTTAACCAAGTTAAAACGACCCAAGTTAGACTTTAATATTTTAAAATCTGCTTAACGATATTAAAATCTATAACATTAAATCTATATATACAATATTTTAAAATCTGCTTTATATGGATTAAGATCTACTCCATAACCGATTGATCTGTACTGATGATGGCCGTATTATTCGATAATGATTATCATTAAGTTTAAAATAATTGTTAAACATTTATCATTTAATGATAAAAAAATATATTTTTTTAAATATTTAAAAAAAATAGATTTAATCAGGTCCTTCCTTCATTTCAGAATGGAGAGAGGTATTCAAATACATCGGTCATCTACTCAGGCAAAATGGCTACTGGAAACGACAGAAAAATTATTCAAAACTGGTTCTGCGAAATTATTAAATGTTGATAACAGATTAGATATTATGATCTCAATAATGTCCTGATTGATATAAAATATTTTTTTATTTTTATTTAGATAAATACTAAAGTGACATGATTGCGTATTAGCCACTAATAGGTTAATCAAAGTCGAGAGTTCGAATCCTAGTAAAGGATACTTTTGTAAGTATTTGAGTACTAGATCGTGAATAGCGATGTTCTTTGGTGGTTCTTCTTTATTTTTCTGTTTAGCCTCCGGAACCTTAACTGTAAGTGCCTTTACTACGGAATCGTAACTGCCTTTACTTGGATTTGAACCTTAGAACTCTTGACTTCGAAATCAGCTGATTTGCGATGACGAGTTTACCACTAGACCAAAATCCAATGGGTAGGAACGGTCAACCTGAGACTTTGCAAGTCTACACTTCATTTACATTGATACATATCATCCTCTGAAGTAATATCTTATAGTAGTTTCGGAGGCTAAACAGAAAAAGAAGACTAATCTATTCTACCAAAGAAATCATATAGTTCATTCAGAATAAAAATTATTTATATATATTTTAAATATGTGGATATAATTTAGTAAAGTTCGTCTGAGGTGGGTCGGGTTTCGTAAATGGGTGTTTCTTTTGTTAGTTTTTACTATTATATTTGTTTATTTATTAATATTTTTATCTTTATTTGTTAGTAAACGTTTCACCATATTTCGTTACTAATCATCAAACCTTTATAATTTCTTTTTTAATTAAAAATTATGATACTAAATAAAAAAAACCTCGCCCGACGTGGGGCTCGAACCCACGACCCTGAGATTAAGAGTCTCATGCTCTACCGACTGAGCTAGCCAGGCTTACAATAATGCTCGCACATATAACAACCCCAAACTATATACAGTACAACCACATGTGGTAATATCACATACTACCAATTAATTTATAACATATAGTAATCTATATTTCCCGCCAAATTCCTCCTTGCTATGTAGACTAGAATGTGGGTCAGTCGATGCTAATTTTTGCTAGCGTTATTTTAGTTGTGATCTGAAATAGCACAGTAATAACTTGGTTTAAATAATTTCAGTATTTGGTATTATCAGCTGCTGAAATTTTTGAGGCAGTTCTAGTTAATTGTAACATAGATGTTTGCAAAGAGGTTGAAAATAGGGGTCCAATATCTCCTTTCTTTAAGAACTCGTTTATGCATTTTTCCTGGACTGTATGTTGAACGCTGAACACTTTGATTTTTTAATTTGTTTTATGTTGTAAAATAAAGTAAAAAATAACATGGAAGTTAAAATCGCTTTACTTTTTTAAAAAAGTAGATTTTGATAAAAAAAATCAATCTTACTCAACCTTTTTTTATGAAGCTCGTTCAATAATTAAAAAAGTAAATGACAACAGAGGAAAAACTGTTAAATAGAATAAACTGAAACTGTCTGATGTTCAAGTTGGCACACATGTCATAGATTAAATTATGCTGTTCGAAAAAATTTTCCATTTTCTTCTTTTACATCTTTTAATCAAGCCTTAATTTATTATAATTTTTTAATTTTATTTTTGGTTCGAGTTTTTTTTTTTTTAATAAATTATACCATTGTCTTGTTCAATGTCAGCTAGGCAGTCTGTTTAGATATTATTTGTTGCCTTCAAATGACGTAAATAAAATCAGATCTTAAATATGTAATTTGCAAGTTCTTGTTTTCAACCTATACCAAATATGGTTCTTTATGATGACGTAGATATATGAAATTTAAAAAACGCATTACCGCATTTCCAACACATTGCGCTTGACCTAAATAGCTACAAAAAAAATACCCACAATTTTTTTTTTCTATACAGATAGTTCCAGTTAAATTTAAACTGCGATTATTGTGCTTACATATACCGATGAATTATTTATCGGACAAAAAGCTAAGTTATGCCGGTTAGGTATAACTTAGCTTATAGTTCAGAATTACAAGACCTATTTAATAAAAATAATAAAATTGAAGATAACAATAAATATGTTTTAAACAAAAATTGTTTCTTTCTATTTTTCTTTATTAGATAAAATAACTTTCAGTTATTTTAAAATAAATTTAAAAAAAATTAGACTAATTAATTAACTTATTTTTATCATAATTATATTAATTTGTAATTAGTTTATTACATCAATTTAGTAAATAAATAAATTATTCACTAAAATAGATTTTTAGTGAATAAAAACTTCGGGCTGTCATGTAATTAATTCTGTTAGGAATATTCAAAAAAGAATTTAAATGACTTTTCCATAACAGTTTCAGTGAAGAAGTTTTTAATGCTTCAGAAAGTTGCTAAAGCCTTTAAAATTATTACATTCACAATAAATCGGCTAAAAACTAAAAAAAACGTTGTTATATATTTGAATCAAACTTCATCATTGAGAATTAAATTTGTCACAGAATTTTTTTTTTATATTTGAAAAATAATTTTTTTTTGTTTTCAGTCGCTTGACTGGTTTGATGCAGCTCTCCAAGATTCCCTATCTAGCGCTAGTCGTGTCATTTCGGTATACCCCTTACATCCTACATCCGTAACAATCTGTTTTACATATTCCAAACGTTGCCTAACTGCACAATTTTTTCTTCTAACTGTCCCTCCAATATTAAAGCGACTATTCAAGGATGTCTTAATATGTGGCCTATAAGTAATAAGTGGCTTTTAACAATATTTTTTCCAAATGCTTCTTTCTTCATCAATTCGCCGCAGCAACTCTTCATTTCTCACTTTATCCATCCATTTATCTGATGGGTGGATAAAGTGACAAAAAAATAGTACCACACTTCTCTTATAGTACCTCTTATAATATAGTACCTTATAGTACCACATTTCAAAAGCTTCTAATCTTTTCTTCTCAGGTACTCCTATCGTCCAAGTTTCACTTGCATATAAAGCTACGCGCCAAACATATACTTTCAAATGTTTCCTGGTGTTTAAATTAATGTTTTATGTAAGCAAATCATATTTCTGTCTAAAAGCTCGTTTCGTTTTTGCTATTCGGCATTTCATATCGCTCCTGCTTCGTCCATCTTTAGTAATTCTACTTCCCAAATACATAACAGAATTCTTCTACCTTTGTAATCTTTTCTCTTAATATTTTTATATTCAGCAATTCATCTACATTATATCTACTACATTTCATTACTTCTTGTTTATTTTCATGCGGTAGTTCTTGCGTAGGACTTCATCCGTGCCGTTCATTGTGTCTTCGAAATCCTTTTTACTCTCAGCTAGAATTACTATATCATCAGCAAATCGTAGCATCTTTATCTTTTCACCTTGTACTGTTACTCCAGATCTAAATTGTTCCTTAACATCATGTTAAATTATAATTTAACATCAAGTAAAATTAAACATAAAAATAAAGAATTTTTATTTTTATACCGTTTTTTTTGTCGAAAAAAAATTAATTGGAATTTTAAATTGTCATGCTAAAGCATTGGAAGTTTGTGAAATAATTAGCGCTACAGTTGTAATAGAACATCAGATACTTATGTACATCCTCATACTGAGTTATTGGACCGGAATAAGGAAACTTGAAAATTATATTAAAGATGCTCTCGAAAATGCTACTGTTGACGGGGCTGTAGGAATCCATTTTTTGTTTTGCTTAGTGATGTTACTCATAAAACTGCACTTGAATTAAAAATTTTTCCCGTACTTAAGGGTAAAATTTGTATTTTCTAATGATTAAATTTAGATTTATATTAGTTTAATATACATTGTGATCTATTAAATAAAATTCCTCATTTTAAAAAATATTTTTAGTAATTTTATAATTATTAAAATAAAATAAATTGTGTATTAAAAAACAAATTATTTCTTATGTAATACTGTTTGGAACTTGTTATTCGTATATTAAAAAAATTATTTGATTTTTCTGTAGAGTTTCAGAACAATTTTCTTTTATCGGCTTGTAGAAAATTGCGTCCATCATTCGTTTACTTTGTCTTTTTAAAAATTTATTTTCCTGTTGTCGCAAGTGTGATTTATATGATATATTTGTGTTATGTATCTCATGAACATCAGTAAAAAAGATAAATCATTTATTGTGATCGGCACATAATAATACGATACAAGATCACGTCATTGTAAAATAAATTATAAATATAAAAAAGCTGACAACACACTTGTAAGATTTTCCCGTCTGCGGCTAAAGCCGAGTTCCAGGAAATTCCTACAACTGTGGGTTGTTCCTGATGCTCGGCTTACACACACAATTTAATTTTATTTAAATATAATATTTTTGCGTTTCTTTAATTCAGTAATTCAAACTAAAGCGCCCACGTATACCGTATTTAATTCGCGCGGGTATGGCGGTACTAGCGGCGACGGTCGGCACTAACTAAAGTAATGTAATTTCACAACTTGCAAAGAACAAATTTTGCTTGTCGGCAGACTGGTATAGCCACGAGGCTTAAAGCAGGAGGAACCGAGTCCACCGGGCGATCGTGTTCAAGACAGCCATACCGAGTTAATTTTTTTACACTTTAAATAATATTAATTTATTTAATTTTACTGCTCACTTGTGACATCGCAACATAACAGACGACTTCGAACAGCTGCACGTCAGTACTACCAACCTTTGAAATATTAACTAAATAAAATAAATAATTAATATTTTAAGTGTAAAATATAATTTTGTTGGCAACCCTGTGGAATTTCTAATTTCTCATTCTAAGAAGACGAGGGAAAAGGAAATTTACCACAGGGAAAAAGGGAAATTCCAAGATGGCGGACTGTGAAACTAACGCTCCTTGTGGTGGCAGGGGGTACTATTGACACAGTATGCCCGCTTAACCTCTAGTTTATAGCACCTTTTAGGGGTCGGAGTGCGATTTTGCAAAAAACTTTTGTAATTATTGTTATTTTTGAATCGTTTACAAATGTGCCTAAGAAAAATCTGACCTTAATTAGTCGAAATCGTGACCTTCTTCTACAGTCTCATCCCCTTGACCTTTTTAGTTGAAAATTTAATGGCATCAATGCTCCATACGTCGAAGTAATCTGACCAAGTTTGGTAAAAGTCGGACCAGTAGTTTTGGGGAGATAAGAAAGATGATTTACAGGCTAACTCCGAACACACACACGTTCATATGAACATTAACATAGGAAAATTTCCATCCGGTTTTTTTGATTCCTTAGGTGCCAAAATGTCAAGATCCGGTGAAACCGAATTTTCCCGAATTGGATCGATTACAATAGTTTTTCTTCTCGAGCTATAGCGCTATAATCTCGACGGGAAAGTATGAAAACATAAGTTATAAGTTAAAAACAATTGATGGGTTTAAAGTCCGTATTAATTATTTAAAATATAATCTTAATAAATAATATTAGGGTAAATACGTGAAGGTACAATATATAAAAATAATTCACAATTCAGAAGACGTTATTGAAAATTATTTTTACCATATATTTATGTACACGTTGAGTGGATTGTAAAAAATACACGATTTTTAATTTTTTTTTGTAATTATTATGTCTTATTTAAAGATTCATCTGCTGAGTAATATTGCGTCTGCAAATGAAAATGTTTTACTTTTAAACAAATCGGTGGAAGATTCTGTAAACTGTTTCGGTAATTTATTAAAAGGTAAGAGAAACGTAACAAGGCCCTTTTTTGTAAGCCGTTATTTTGTGTTGTTACATGGAATTATCAGGTTTTGTAGAGGTGGATATTATTCTTTTATCTAAATAAGTAATTTGTTTTTTTTAGCAAAGACTGCACATTCACATTAGGTAGTTAACAAATTAATTTTCTACTTAACGGTATACATGATTGATACTTGCCGTATATCGTCCTGATAACCCATAATTGTACTTAATAAAATAGTTTTGACATTTTGAGGGAATCTCAAGAAATTTAATTATATTTTAAAGGAGATATACTTAAGCATAATAAATATTTAATTATGATAACGTTTTATTAAGTCGCTTCAAAGCAAAAAAAAAGAAAAAAAGTGCAATCGTTAAGACTTTACAGGGAGTACAAACAAACAAACCGCACAAAATGCTGAGTAGGAAAAAACGATACGTTTTCTTCATTCGTTCGCGGAATTATTTACCAAAATCCTTTTAAGAACTGACGTTATTATTCGCTGCCTTTCATACTCGTATTTTAAGTTTGAATAGCTTTCTTAAATTTAAATTTAACAAAATATATTCCGTTTTACTAATTAAAATTTATACAGTATTTTAATTTTATTCATTTTTTATGATAAATTTTTTTATTGTATAGAAATTTTAAAAGTAAATTTAAAAGTAAATGATGTATGATAAGTATGCGTAATGTATTACAGCTTTGATTTACATCATTTGGTGTTGCGAATTTATTATTATCGAAGACGTAAAAGAATACTATTTATTTTTGAATGACCTGCGGTGTCAACAACATAAGCGAAAGACCGATTTCTATTATTAGATAATCTTATTCTGTAATAATAATACGTGTTTGTATTATAACATTGATAATGGCCTTGACCCGTCCCAATAACAGTTACTTGCTTATTTCTTATCTCATTACAATGCGAACGGGTCGTTTAATTTTACTATATTTTTCTTCCCATTTTATCTTTAATTTAAAGACTCTGCTGTTTTTTAATATTATTTTTAACGACTACCACTTTTAAAAGTGTATATCTGATTTGAGAAAAAATTCCGGAAAACGATTTGTTAGACTGGCTTTAGCGTGTAATCTGTGATGAATAGAAACTACTTTTTAATCTATTTTATAAACATTTCTATTAATTACTGGTGGTTTTTTTATCTCTTTATATCATTAGCATTTCAAAAAAAAAATATCGTTGTACGTCAAAATAATAAACTCATATATCTCGTTAAGTATTTCCTTAATTAATTAGAATGATTTTTTTTCAACGTCAATAATTGTAGCCTTGTTTTTGAACAGATCGTTAGATTTGAAATTGTTTTAACTAACTTTTTACTTTCCCGGAAAACATAGGTATATATTAAAAGGGAAAAATTGTGGGTAAATTGGTTCTTTTTTTGCAAAGTTTTACGTTTAGGGTCCAACTAGTTCATTTAGACCAAAACGTATGTACATAAATACGCATGTAATTATGTTTGTCGCACTAGTTTTGGTCTTATTTCACAGGATTGACCAAACCAGTTTTTATTCAAATTTGACTCTTTATATGGGGCATTAGTCATATTAATTTTTTTTTCAAAATTCGTTAAGGGGGTGAGGGATATCGTTAAAAAAGCAATTTCGATTTTCTTTAGAGGTATTTTCTAGAATATTTTATTAAAGTAAATTTGTTACCTACAATGGATATATATATTATCTAAAATGTTTTTCAAAAATCAACCGATTACATTACTTTCCCTTCTAAAGCTATAGCGCTAGGCGGGAAAGTAAATGATTATGCCTTTTTTAATCTTCTAATTTAATTTGTTTTGTATATTTCTTGTGCATAAAATTATACAAAATAAAGTAACGAAAAGTCGTTCCTCATGTGCAGTTCTGCAGAAGTGTTTTAATTTATCCACTTCTCTGTGTCGGTTTCATAATTTAATATTCTTTTTATAAGACCGTCTTACGTGGAGGTACATTTCTGTGTATCATTGTCTAACGTAGCGTATGTTGATTTATATTTTTTAAACCGAACGTTTGCTTTATTTACCATTTGTTAGTTATATAATAGCTGTTATAATAGCTGCATAATCTTTATAAGAGCAGTTTTATTTTAAGAACGCTGTACCACTTAAGTATTTCCTGTATAGTCATCTTGTTCAAAATAAAACTTGTAACTTTTGTTCTGTAGGTTTGTTTATTTTATTATATATTGAGTGGGAGGTTTGATATTTAGGAGTGCTAAATTAAGTTTCACTGTAATATTAAATATTTATTTTTATTGTAATCTTTTGTCTCTTATTTAATATGAATAATTGAAGATTACTTTCTTCATTCATTGTAAGCCCTAAATTTAAATATTTAAGTTTTTGATGACTTGTAATAAATGAAAATATGTTCTTCTTTCAATTTATCTATGCTAACATTCTATTCTACATAGTTTATTAATTTTAAAAATTTCCTTTTTTTTAAAATGTTATAGATTTACTTTCCAATCTGTTATAACGCAAAATTGAGGAAAAATACTATCGGTAAAAATTGGACCACTGTTTTTTTTTTACTTTTTTTATTTCAATACATTTTGAAATCCCCTGAGACCAAAATAATAGAATCTTGTTATGTACGTGTGTACTCACACACACTTTTGCATCAATCGTAATTAAATCAGACCAATTAACTGTTATTTTTACGTTATTTTAACTTAGGAAATGATTTCAGTCTACAAAATAGATCTTATAATATTCTGCTGTTGTCTTCTTTTTTAATAAATTATTGACTAATTTATAAGATCTTTCCACTAATTTATTTAAAATAGAATTAAAATATTTTCTATTAGCGACACAAAATTGTTCTGTGGTTGAGTTTTTGTATAATAGTAATTTTAAAAAAAAAACAATCAGAATTTTCTGAATTCGATTAACACAAATAATAATTGGTCAAATAATTTCTTTCAGCCCCTTTTAA
Organism: Lycorma delicatula; assembly: GCF_047948215.1. Taxonomy (NCBI): domain Eukaryota; kingdom Metazoa; phylum Arthropoda; class Insecta; order Hemiptera; family Fulgoridae; genus Lycorma; species Lycorma delicatula. The sequence continues at coordinate 79,623,276 of NC_134463.1, forward strand.
TTTAGAGAGATCTTATTTTTTTTATTTATTACTAGCTGCAGGCCCTCCGGGCAGGATGCCCTGGCGGGCGGCGTCTCGGAATGGGATAAATAGGTGTCCAAAATTGATTATCAGTTGTGTAAAAATATTATTTCTTTTTTATAATTAAAATTGATATAACGTAAGTTAAATTAGAATTTTAACTCTAGAAATTGGTACTAACGAATTGGGATTTTCCTCTAGTTACCGCTACTTTCCAGTACCTATGTTTTGGCTATAGTTCATTATTTCATGAAGAAAAACAATCGCATAAATAAATAAAAAATATGTAAAATAGATTTTTAAAACAACACTTTTAAATTAAATGCACTAAAGGGTAAAAAAATAATTTTAGAACGGTATTTAAGAATCGATTTTACAAGCTTTGATGATGATATGTAAGATTAGGTGAAAGTCATAGCTTCAGATTAACAATTTGATATTTCTGCCAATTTCTTCTTATGCGTGTTTGCACCCCACTCTTTAGACAGTTCTTCACTCGTAAGAAAAAATTAGCAAAAATAAATTTTTTAATTTGAAGCTCTGACTTTCACATAATCTTACATATCACCATCAAAACTTGTTGTCAAATCCATTCTGTAATACCATTCTAAAATTATTTTTGATGTTTTAGTGCGTTTAATTTAAGAGTGGTTTTAAAAATTTTTTTACATAATTTTTATTTTGTACTTTTTAATACATTTAATATACGAGTGGAGGTTTTTTATATATTTTTTATTTTCTACTTTTTAGTCTTCATAAGTTTGTACTTTAGAGGTGCGCTAGCACACAGGTTTGAGCGTATTTAGCTAAAGATCGGATGGGTACGTTTTACGGTGGGTGAGTGCAATCAAAACATAGGGCTAAACAATCTAATTTCCAGGCAAATAAGTTACGGTCGATCAAGAATGTACCCGATGCGTTAAACCAGTGATTCCCAAAGTGTGCGCCGCGGCGCCCCGGAGACCGTGGCCTCTTCACAGGGGCGCCGCGAAATATTGTAAAAGCTTCATAGTTAATTGAACCAAGACATTTATTTTTATCTTTTACGTACGAGTAGTCTCAATTTTACTTAGGGTAGGGCGTCATCTAAAAATTTAATTTGAAAAGGGCGCCGCGACTCGGAAAAGTTTGGAAACCACGGCATTAAACTGTTAGTGTTCGACCTGCTGATACATATGCCGTTTGAATCGTGAAAATCGGACGAGCGGTTGCCGAGATATTACGGTGGCAACCCATCGCACCCTCCTCCACAATTTCCGAACAGCGCCCCGGGGCACTTGAAAATATTATCATCCGATGGGTCCCACTGGAAGCTGTTGAGGTGTCGTCTTGGGCGGTTGAAACGATTTTTCAGAGCGCTAGGACCGACGTTTTTGAGATATTTGCGATTTTCGTCCGAAAATTCGTATCCGGTTAAAAAGTACTAAATTTTCCCGAAACTTCGATATATATTTCGTATTTATATCGATATATAGATGGTATATCGATATATAATAATATAACCTGACCATCACGAGACATGTACTAAAGAATCAGGATTTTCCGCTAGTGATCGGCACCCATTTCGGTGCTGAGCTAAGGGTCGCACACATAGACACACATACAAATACCGTTTAGTAGGATAGGATTCTCATATATTTAGTTTTATTAATATTTTATATTTTTATTCATTAATATGATACTTAGGCGTTTCTATTTATTTTTTATGTCAACTTAATTCTATATTTTCATCGAGGGACAGTGGTGGGCATTTCTTATATACTTTTTTAAATATGGAGTTTTACACCGACTTATCCCCAAGTTGACCTGTATAATGTATTATAATGTAGCAGTATAAGTAAGATATTTATTTATTGATTTAGTGTTTAATTCTTTTGTTCTCAAAATTAAAAGATTGGAAGTTGGTTAAATTTACTAGCAAATTGTTCTAAAATAGGTTATTAAAATTTTATTGCTGTAATGTTCTCTGACGTAATAACAGGAGGTTACGTAATTCTTGAAAATTAATTCATCGCTTATTATTATTTTATGGAATGAAAAAAGATTGTTTAGTTTCTAAAAATTATGAAATTTAATCATCGATATTTGTGTACAATTTATTTTTCATGGAAAAAGACCAACAAATATCACTTCTATTCAGCTTCTTTTCTCTTTTCATTTTTTCGACATAGCTTCGTCTTTGCTCATCTATCCATTATGTCCCTGTCATCCTTTTTTCTGCCACAAGAACTTTTTTATCTTGTAAATTATTCTTCGAAAATTATCTTTTTCGCAGTAATCCTCTTCTTTCAAGCCTATCCTTTGGACGTATTGTTCCATCTATTGCAGATAATTTGATTTCCTTTTCGTGTTCCACAACTTGTCAAATTTTGTTTATTTAATCAGGCCCATCCTGATAATATGCCCAAGAAATTTAATTTTCTTTTCCTTATCTCCATGCAGGTCTTGCTTGATTTTTATATCTTTGAGAGGTTACCTCGACCATGGATTTTACGCTTCTTTCGAACTTGATTAATTTATCGAGATCGAGACTGATCATTTTTCAGTACCATATAAAATTACTGGTTTTTCTTATATGGCAGTAAATATCTTTTGCGGACGTATCTGTAGATATGGAATAAATATTTTTAGATATGGACTTATCTTTTTTTTTGTGCTTATCTTTGTGTAAAATTATTATTATTTTTTTTTTTTTGTTTCAGCCCGAGATAATATCAAAATACGGTTACAATGTTGAAACTCATCAAGTTGTTACTGAAGATGGGTATTTATTAACAATATTTAGAATTCCTGGAAGCAGCAGATCAAATAAAAATACTAATACTAACGGTATGAAGAAAAGTAATGTAACGGAACCAGTGAAGAAAAGACGTGTAATATTTTTACAACACTGCATATTATGTAGTTCCAGTGTCTTTGTTCTTATGGGACCAAATAAAAGTCTCGGTATGTTAATTAAAAAACATATTTATTTAAGTATTTAAGCTAATTCTCTGGTGTCAATTTTAACAACTTTCATTGCAATTGAAACATTTATTCTTTCTTTCAACAATTAAAAATAGTAAAAATTCTTTTTTGTATTTTTGTTTTCATAGAAAACAATGTTATAAAAAATCGGGTGGGGTTGTGTCGAGGCGCACGGTCGTTTATTTAACGTGAAACGTTACAGACCTTGGATGATGTTCCTCCGAGCTACAGACCGACCAACTTATCTGTAGAGTTAAATGACAGTCACCATCGTATTTTTTGAACAAAACTGGAACTCTACAGTGGGAAACTTTAGTTCCTTCATTTAATCAACTGTACAGATAAATTGGTCGGTCTGTTTGTCAGCGAGTCACTTTTAGTGTATCGGATTGAAATAAAAACGAGACATTGACTGCTTATTAAATTTAATTTTAACATAAAACAGGCGCTAAATGGTATATGATATCTATTTCGACTAATATTCGACGATAATTTTTTTCAACATCGGTCTGAGATATGAGAAGTAAGAGACATAATGCATAATAAGCAGGGATACTCGCGCCTTCGGCGTCGTTCACCGAGCGCGCTGTGCCAGCTTTATGACGCTACCGAAACAGTCTCGCTCGCTCGGTACCGGACATTGGGGGTACATGTGGGTGGCCCATAACCTTCCTTTTCCAACCATATGCGTAATTTATATTTCCGGCTGGCTTTTGTCCGGGCTGAGGCTGGCATATTGAATTTTTACATGTTTACTTTTTTACATGTTTACTTTAATTTTTTACACATATTATCCAAAATACACTTATTATTACTTAAATAGATCTATCTCGACAAATTCTAAACAGAAACACACGAATCACCGCGCATCACGTCTAAATCATGAGCTACGCTGAATGGAAATAAGTGAGAACGCCAGTTTTGGGCAATCTGCGCTGGAATCCCTGCTCGCCAGTCGTAAAATTCGAAGTCGTATGGGTGAGTTGACCATGTAAGTTATAAATGAGACTAATAGTTAGGGAGTTATTAAGGCAGGACGATATAGACCTTTTCGTTACGCTACAGATTTCTGTTCTGGTACTCGGTGATGACTGTAAAGACGTTTCACGTGAAAAGAATTTAGCCAACCGGGATGGTCTCGTAGTTAATATGTCCTCGTAAATCAGTTGTTTAACAGCTGATTTTTCAAGTTGAAGGTTCTGAGGTTCAAATCTTAATAAAGGTTAGTTACTTTTATACGCATTTGAATACTAGACAGCGGAAAAACAGGTTGTACTTTGGTAGTTGAATTTCAATCAACCACATGACCCAGAAATGGTCGGCCTTAGTGTGTATAAAACTACACCTCATTTATATATCATACATATCATACTCATCTCATCGGGTCGTGTCACTAATTGAACAGATCGCAATTAGGAAAAAATAAAAAGAATCTAAGCGATAAAATACATCCATAATGAGTGAATAAAAAAATTTATTCACGCAAGTTGAGAAAGAAAGCCTCATCTTGAAATTTCAAAAAATGGTTACATGAAACTTATGTAAAATTACATACTTTAATTTTCATTGGTCGGACTTTTTCTTTAAAATTCACCTTCAGTTAATAAATAATAAAAAAGATTTTATCAAACGAAAATGGAACCCTGTTCGAAGGAGGACTTTTCCTGTTCCATTTGAGAAAGAGAAAACTATTTAAAATTAAACCAAATTTTATTAAGGTCTGTTGAACTTATTTATTAAAATCATGCCTGAAAGAGTAAAGTTTACGAAAACGGTAGGGAAGTAATCCTTTTTCTAGTAGTTATTTTTTAGTAAAATGTATTCTAAGCGTAAAAATGTGAGAAATTTAACATTTGATTTTTTAATCAGGTAAAGAAGCGGCTGCTTATTGACATACGGAGAGTTTCCTAGGGGAGAGCGAGAGAGAGTGAGAGAGAGAGGAAACTTTCAGGACATGTTTTACTGGTGAAAATATTTTAAAACGTTCATTCATATACGCATAGGTCTGGAAACGGTTTGTTTTCGAGTTACGGCTAGCAAAAGATTTCGCCCGGACTTCAGCTCTTCTGATAAAAAGAAGCCTTAATGTAATTTTTAGGACGGAAATTAAGGAGTAAATTTGGTCGTTTCTTACGTAATTTGAGCTGAGAAATAGGATAAAACAGGTCTCAAAACTATAACTCCAGTAGTTTTTAAGATACTGACGTGAAACATAAACTTCTGTGTCGAAAAACAAGTTTTTTTTTAGGTTTGTAGTACAATAGCTTTCTTAACGACTAATAAATACAGAAGATTTAGTAAAAAACATGTAGAGAATTTAAATCTGAGAAAAATAATGTAAATACAGCCAATAAAATGTAAATAAAATCTTTTAAAAATCAATTTTTTATTGAAGCAAAACAGAAAAAAATAGACAGAAAAATAGTATTATTCTTTCTGTATCTAATAAACATTATTCTTAATATTGCAAAACAAAAAAATAGCATGCATGAAATGATATATGGTAACAGAATAACAAACCTCAGTAACAATAATTGTTTCAAAATTCCCTCCTTCAAAACTTCACAGCACTCCGCCCGACTTAAATATTTCCGGTGGCTTTCCGTATCATCACAGGATCGTTTCATCAATAGCAGGATCGGATAAATTAAATAGCATTTCGTATTTTAATGAGTAACTCTTTCTAGTATCAATGTTTTGTTGGTTTACTATCGTTTTCATTTGGCCCTAAATGAAGTAATCTAGTGGTGTTAAGTCAGTTGATCGTGGTGGCCAATCGAGATTGGTCCACCGTGTCCAATCCAGTTTAAGAAATTAGCATTCAAGTGATTTTTAACTATTAAAGAAAAATGTGGCGTGACAACATCGTTTCCAATCTAGTTTGTAAAGGTACATCCTCCAAAAGAGCCGGCAAATTATTTTTCAAGAAATGAACTTGCATCTCCCGTTAGATTTTCATTCAAAACAAATGGTCCCAGAATTTTGTCATAAATAATGCCACACCAAACACTAATGTGAAATCTATGTTAATATATACTAGTTTCTTATATAGATTATTACAGTACCATGTTATTGTCTTCACTTCATAAATTACTGTTTTTAGAATTGAGGAGTCTGATTTTGGTAAAAGTGGCTTCACCAGTAAATAAAATTGAATTTACCTTATCAGCATTGTCTAGAAGCCGATGACTCAAGTTTAACCGTTGGGAGTAATCTGTTGGCTGTAAATTTTTCCGTTAATTTTCTTGTTTTGTAAATTGTTTTTTGTTGTTTTTTTTTTTTATTTTATTAAAATCAGGCAATTTATTTTAACATATTTTGTTTTTAATAAACTTGGAAATTTTTACGTTTGCATTTAGTTTTTGTGTACTTTATTCATACAATTTTACTCAGAATCAAATTCTGTGCAAGTTTTCTTCAAAAACTTTGTATATTCATTATCCATTTTTTGTCTTCATTTTTTTTGTCTTCAGTCATTTGACTGGTTTGATGCTGCTCTCCAAGATTCCTTATCTAGTGTCAGTCGTTTCATTTCGGTATACCCCCTACATCCTTAATCTCTAACAATTTGTTTTACATATTCCAAACGTTGCCTGCTTGCACAATTTTTTCTATCTACCTGTTTCTCCAATATCAAAGCGACTATTCCAGGATGCCTTATGTGTGGCCTATAAGTCTGCCTCTTCTTTTAACTATATTTTTTCAAATGCTTCTTTTTTCATCGATTTGCCGCAACACCTCTTCATTTGTTACTTTATCCATCCATCTGATTTTTAACATTCTCCTATAGCACCGCATTTCAAAAGCTTCTAATCTTTTCTTCACTGGTACTCCGATCGTACAAGTTTCATTTGCATATAAAGCTACACTCCAAACGTATACTTTCAAAAATGTTTTACTGATGTTAAATTAATGTTTTGTGTAAGAAAATTATATTTCTGTCTGAAAGCTCGTTTCGCTTGTACTATTCGGCATTTTATATCGCTCCTGCTTCGTCCATCTTTAGTAATTCTACTTCCCAAATAACAGAATTCTTTTACCTTTCTAATCTTTCTCTTCCTATTTTTATATTTAGCGGTCCATCTACATTATTTCTACTACATTTCACTACTTTCGTTTTGTTCTTGTTTATTTTCATGCGATAGTTCTTGCGTAGGACTTCATCTATGCCGTTCATTGTTTCTTCTAAATCTTTTTTACTCTCTGCAAGAATTACTGTATTATCAGCAAATCGGAGCATCTTTATCTTTTCACCTTGCACTGTTACTTTGGGTCTAAATTGTTCTTTAACATCATTAACTGCTAGTTCTGTGTAAAGATTAACAAGTAACGGGGATAGGGAACATCCTTGTCGGACCCCTTTTTCATTTCCGCTTCTTTCTTATGTTCTTCGATTATTACGGTTGCAGTGTGGTTCCTGTGAATGTTAGCAGTTGTTCTTATATTTCTATACTTGAACCCTAATTTTTTTTAAATGATGAATACTTTATTCCAGTCTACGTTATCAAATGCTTTTTCTAAGTCTATAAATGCCATGCATTTTGGTTTTTTCTGTAATCTTCCTTCTATTATTAATCTTATCCATTTAACAAAGTTATTTTACGCCAAAAATAAAATATTGTGTTTTCCGACCCCTAATCTTTTGTCTTTTACCCAAGATTTCTGAAAAAAATACTAATAATACAGTTCTCGGACCTATTTTTTTTATTTTTTATTTTTAAGATCAAATTTCATATAAAACCAATAAATTTATTTCTTAATCTGAGTCCCAAAAATTACAGTCTGGCTTAATTTTACATCAAGGTGCAGAGATCAGGCGAAATATTTTGTCAGCCGACACTTGCTAACGAAGCGTTTCCGAAACTATGTTTGTACGAAAGTACTTTTTTTATCAGTAGAACATGTCCTGAAAGTTTGTTACGTTCTTCGTGAATCACTCTGAATAAATATAATTTATAAAACAAGAAAATTACCGCAATTCTTCAATTTAATCTGTAGGTACTATGTAGCCATCTATTTCAGTTGGTGAATTAGTCCGCTAAAAATATCGCTATGCAGAAAATGATCCTTTAATGTGTACCAATTACGCGTCAATTTAGCCTTCATTATGCAATGTTTAATTACTTAAAGAAATTTCTTGGAGAGGCCTACGCATAAATCTTTTTCGGAATACTTATATATTCCGAAAAAGTATATTATATTTAAGTAATGCGTATATATAAACTTAAAACAGTTAATTTGTTAAAAGGGAATCTTCTAGTTAAGATTACGCTGAATTCATTAACAAAATTTACACTTTTGCCTACTAACAAAAATGTAAACAGTATAATTTTCTTCTTTTTTTCAATCTCAGTAATGTTTCTCTATTTGTTTATTTTAGATATATAGAGTCTCCCGATAATTGTTGGCTAAACTTAAGAGGTGACTGATTCATGACGTCAGAATAAATTAAAAATTCGGATGGAAAAATGTTCTATCTCGTTTCATTTTCCCTGTCGCATTTTGTCTTTTTTTCAATAAAAATGTTATATTAAGAATAGATTAAAATATTTTAATGAAATTTGGTGTATACGTACTCAACAACATCTATAAAATATTTTTAAAAAAATTAAATTTTACCTTCAAATTCCAAAATGGCGGCCATTTAAATCTTTTAATTTTTAGTAGCTTCATAAATATTAGTTTTTTTCTCGAACTATGTTATATTAGATAAAATATTAAGCCTTTTATTGCGAACAAAATTACGACTGATTTGTTCAAACTGATTAATAAATTCAATTGATTAAGGAAGTGAAATCAGGCAATTTTTTAACTTTTCACATCCTCATAAATTAAATTAACAATAAAAAAAGAATAATTTTTAATACTGTATACGTCACCTGATCATATCTTGGTAGGGATGGTTCACCAACATTCCTCCTAATCCTGTAAAGCAGTGGTTCCCAAACTGTGCGCCGCGGCCTCTTCACAGGGGCGCCGAGAAATATTGTAAAACCTTCATAATTAATTGAACCAAGACATTTATAATTATTAATTTCATTTTACTCGTAATAAAAGTAAAAAACTAATGAAGATACACGATTTTAATTTATTTTTATCTCTTATTTACGAATAGTCATAGTGCTACTTAGGTTAGGGCGCCATGGAAAACACCGCAACTCGGAAAAGTTTGGGAACCACTTCTGCAAAGGATAAACATTTTGAAAACAGAATAAAACGTGATCTAAATTTCATTGATTTGAATGTATGTTACAAGTGTTAAAAAGAATGGAGGTACTCCGAAACGCGCTAACTATGAATGTTACAGTGACAATGCTAGGAAGGGCAGAACATAATATTTTAATCAATTACGATAATCTTAGCGGAAATATAAAATGTTGTAAAAAATTATTAAAATTCATTAATTATTTATAAAATAAGAATTTTATGTTCTTGAAAACATTTTATCCAATCGTGATAAATGAAATACAAAAATCATTCTTTTCTAAATTTCATTTGATTGTATAGTTAACACTAAAAGAATGTGATTTAGTTAGTAACTCAAAAAAATAATTAACAAAAAATGACTTTGTGTAAATACAATACGCTATCTCAGTTTATGTATTGTCTCCCACTCGGTTAAAATTTTTCTAAACTGCATAAAACATTCCTCAAAGTGTAGTAAATACATTAATAAAATAATCATTCCGCTAAGTTTCAAGCGAAAAACATACAAAAGCTCTAATTCATAAATAAAGTTACGTAGATTTAATGTCGTTCGTGATTTTCAAGATTCAATTCGGGTGATCCTAGTATCACGTAATAGGTGTGGTTTATAAATGACAGAATTTCAGAATTTATTCTAAATAATTATATATAAACATTAACGCCGTACCTTCTGGTTTTATCTCATTCCATATAAAAACAAAGAAAAAGTTTCGTCATATGTATGCTGAATTTGAACATTTCGTATTAGCTAATTTATCGTGTCTAACTGAGGTTGCTTGCTTAAAGTCATGCGGTTTGTAGATCATTACAGCGTGTTTTGAAATATTATTATAAAGAGTTGTATTATATTTAGCATTAACTTAAGGTGTCAAAATATTTATCTCTCGTTTCGATTTTGATAAATTAAACGTGAGTCATGAACATTAAAATTTTAACCAGGTACGGATTGTGTCGGTAACTGAATTACAAATTTTTTAAATGTTTATTTAAAATGTCACACATCCACACACACACACACACATATATATATATATATATATATATATATATATATATATATATACAGTAAATATTATTTATAGTGACCTCCAAGGACCGACGATTTTAACTCATTATAATCGATAGTCATAATAACCGATGTTTAGGTAGCTTAGTGGTATTACTTTAATATGCCATCTATACGGGTATTGGAATATAGTAATAATAATTTAATTATTTCAAATATTTCCGAATTTCAGAAATAATTTAATTTCCGAATTTTTCTGAAAAATCGTTCGCCTTAGGGCCGCTAATAAGGATGTTACTAGTCTTGTGGTATTTAAATAATTTTAACAGTGCTTGATCTATATCATTATGTTGTCTAGGCCGTAAGTTTTTTGATCTTACAGAATTTGTTTCAAAGTTTTTCGTAATTTTTTCACGGTTCTTCCACATCACCGATTTTGAAGGCCTCTGACTTAATATAACCCCACAAAACGTCGTCAGGAGGTGTGAGGTCTGGGGACCTTGGAGGCCATAAGCCCTTGCTTATTATTCGATCATCAAAGAACTCTTGCAGAAAATCCACGGTTTCTCGAGACGTGTGGCATGTAGCGCCGTCTTGCTGAAACCAGCAATACGTTCTTGAGGTACCAGGAGGGACAAAAATTGGCGCACAATATTCCTGTATACTTCACCATTTACTGTCTGTTCGAAGAATATGGGTCCGACTATACGATGACGAGATATCACACACCACACACCAATTTTTTTAGAATGCAAAGATTTGTCTTGTAAAACGTTAGGATTTTCAACCGCCCAAATTCGACAGTTTTGACTGTTCACATAACCATCGAGATGGATCCAAGCTTCATCGCTAAAGAACACTGTGCTTAAAAATTCGATTCCGTTTTCATTTACGAGAGATCTAAACCGACGGCAATATTGTAATCGCTTGTTTAAAACTGGAGGCTGAAGCGCTTGGACTAATCGTACGCGATACGGATACAATTTCAATTTTTTTTGCGGTTTTCTGAACACTCGAATTTGACAAACCGACTTGCGTGGAAAGTTTTCGTAAACTTTTCCGAGGAGAATTGAGCAATCTTGTTTTCACATTCTCTAAAACTTCATCTGTCAAGCGAGTCGGTCGACCACTACGTTTTCTGTCGCAAACACTACCTGTCTCTCGAAATCGGTTTGCTAGCCTATAAATTGAAATTTTTTCTGCCGGAGGAACACAAACAAATTTAATTTGAAATGATTCTTTTACACTTGTACGATTTCGTAGCAAAATATTGTTCAAGAATGAAAACTCGTTGTTCTATGGTAAAAGACATTCTGTTCGTAACACGACCGGAAACGGCAAAAAGTTTACACAGTTCAAGGAGAATCAACTCACACTGCCGTATCTATACCGGTTGAGTAGCGCTACCAACTTCGTTTCTCAAAACAAAATTTCCCTTTCTTAGAAAAAAATTACCAGACATTAACAATTGGGTAACAGGACTAAAAAATCACTCTGTACATTATAATTATTTACTTCACATATCATTAATTATACTAAATTGAATTTTAAAACCAAAATTATAAATATAACAATTGATCGTCAAAACGTAAAATAAAGTTAACGATAACCGTCATGTCAGTATGAAGATCTTAATTGTTATCTATTCATAACTATTGAAACCTTCATACTTACATGACGGATAACGTTAACTTTATTTTACCTTTTGACGATCATTGTTATTTTTATATTTTTATAAAATTCAATTTTATATAATTAATGATACGTGAAATAAATAATTATAATGTATAACACATCATTGTTTCTGAGGATGGATTAATAATCCGAAAGCGCTCGAACATTACTATTAAAGATTGTTGGCAAGCGGAAACTATTATATAAATAATTAATGTATTAATACCAACGAGCCATGCTTAATAAAGTTAATTCGAAATGTTGTCACGTGTAAATTCAAGAAAATTAATTGGAATCAGATAATACCACATTCCAGAGAACCTTAGTTTACGCGCGGTAAGGAGTCTTTTAATGTCATTTTTTCTACATTCCCTATCTTATTTTCAAAACACTGTAAAGAAAAAAAAAATAATAAAAATAAAAAAAGTTTATGTCCATTAAGTCTCCGTGTCCCCAAACAAAGAAATATTCGTTGTAAACTTAGTACGTATAAAATGAAATTAATATACCACGTTCAACAACACATGATCGTATTTAAAAAAGACTTGCGTATGAAATCATTTCGACTAAATTTTGTAAAATACTGAATCTGCGATGATAATTTATAATAAAATAGATTTTAAAACTTGCCAAAAGAATGTATTTAAATTTCAACTTTTTTAAGATGATACCAAATGAAAATTTAATAAATTTCAGGTTAGTTATTCGGCGCCGCGTTCAAAGAGTCAAAATGTAGAATTGAACAGCCTTTTTTTCTACTTCTAGCTCGTGATCGTATGTTTTTAAATTATTTTTCCTAATTAAAATGTTTAATACACGATCTTAGTTAGCTCTTGTGTGAGCTATACCTTAACCGAGAAGTCCCTGTATCTTCCTTCCAATTAGCATGTTGCTACTGTTTTGAAAGTCACTTGATATTCGGTTTTAAAGAAATAATCTGTTTACTGCTGTTTATAACTCTATTGTCAAGGTGAATGATCATGAGATTTAATTATGAAACCGTTTCAACCAACTTTTATGAATGATTTATCAGACGGAATCATTGAACAGCTGATGAATATGCAATTTGCAGTTCAACAACCAGGAATATGATTTTCTGAGCTAAGGAGAACCCTCATTTTGTGCATTTGCCGAAAAGGAGTTTACCACATGATCTGGGTGACACGACGATACTTGTTTTTTGTTTGAATTTTTTTGTTTGATAAGTATGTGAATGGTGATTCTTATTTTTCAAATTTTAAAAAGGATATTAATACTGCGGCTTTGAGGGAAGTATGGAAAACGGACGCGGTATCTGGATACGGCAAGATGGGGTTTCAGCTTATTCTGCTTTTGGAATGCACGATTTCCTAAATGAACAGTTTCTAGGCTGTTGGCCGGGGTTAACTATTTCATCTTCTTTTGATTTTCAGAGGTCACCAAGAAGCCCCGACCTTACCATACCCGACAATTTATTTTGGGGAATAATTAAGGCGTATTTTATTTAACATCGATCGATAACAAATGAAGAATTGCATAGCAGTATCAAGGAAGCATATCGAATTATAACTATGCATTGGAGATGCTTCGCAACTTGTCGAGATGGATTTAGAGGTCTGCAGCTCTGTTCTTTGCACCGCAACATCTAAGCACACACAGCCCTACGGGATAAATAATTTGTTAGTTCAAATTTATGTAAATGTTCAAAATATGTTCTAAATCTTCAACATATATTTACCTAGGGATATGGGGATTTCTCGGACATCCCAGTCTTAACAGACAGTCAGTAACAACCTTTTTACATCATTTTTTGCATTAATTTTCGTATTTTTATCGATACGCCGATTTCACCAGTACGTTTCTTACGAGCGGCTTTTTTCTTACGGTAAGCGGTTTTAAATTAATAAAAATATAAGATATTAATCGGTAATAAAGTAGACTTTAAAGTAATCGGTCAAAAAGTAAAATATAATACTTTTCCAGTTATTTTAGTAAAGTAAAGTTTTTGAAATCGTAGTTAAAAGTTGTGGTAGTTTTAATTTGAGGTTGATTTTTTAAAAATTTTGTTGTAGGTGTTACTGCGATTGTTTTGAAATAGGTTTTATTATTATTTTGTATTTTACTTTATCCCAGATATTTCTCAAGGAAAAACTAAACTCTAAAATGTTTTGTACTATTTATTTACTAGTTCAATCGTATAAATACCATAGTGAATTATTAAAAATCCGTTAAGATTGTATTATAGAATTAATATACCGGGAAATGAAGTATGGAAACAGCTTTATACTGTATTTCTGACAGGTATTTGGAGGCAAAAAGAAATGGAGTTTTACGTAGTTAAAAAAAATCTGCATTATGGTGGATTTTTAATTTTGGTCCGCCATATTGAATCAAACTTAATTTCTTAAAATAAGAAGGTGGATCTATCTGATACGACTTAGATTCAAAATTTTACAAGAAAAACAATGAGTTATAAGCATCGTTATCGAGTTATAACCGTTCAAAATTGCAATGACGGAAAAATCGTATTAACAATAAAACGAGGTAAAACGCGCTGCATAAACAATTTTATTGCATTTTACATTCATACTGTATACAATAATGAACTTTAAATAGTGCTACTGATAATAATAAACAATAATTAACAAGACAACAACAAATTAAACGGTCACATACTGATATTACTTTCTAAATAAAAATTAACTTCCAGTGTTAATATCAGTTGATATTTGTTACTTATCAGCTGTTAATTTACAACAATTCAGTCTGTTGAACAATTCAATTCAACTTCACACTTGCTTTAATACTTTCCATTATTAAATGTTGACACTGCATCATGTACTCCAAGTGTTTCCTTTCCCGCTAAAATATTTTTGGCAACCGGTTCCAAATTATGTGTTTAAGAGACTCGTCGGAGTTCTGCGTCTGTCCACGGAGATATTTTTTCAACAAATCTTCGTTAGATAAACTTTGGAATATTGACTTTATAGCTTGAAGAACAGATACCGGGTGAGAAATTTTGTATGAGTAAGAACAGTTGTTAATGGTAAAGCGACGTTGTTTACAAAACTGCTATGACAAATTTTTTTTAAAAATCATACAAAATTTATTTTTATTTTACTGTTATGAATCATATCAGACGACTCAGAAAATATTGAAAAATAATCTGAGAAGAAATTCCAAAAAAACGATTTTTTTTTTACCCCTTAACAAACGTTACGTTTAACCCTTTATTTGGTTTAGTACTCATCGTTTGAATTTTGTTGCTAAAAAGAATCCTCAGGATGTAAATTAAAAACGTTTTATCAAATTTAATTTTTAATTCTATCATTTGTAAAGTGCATCCTGATCTAGTAAATACTATAAATATATTCTTAATCAAGGGAGCTTGTGGTATATATATATTTAAAGTGAAGAAAAATTAGCCGAAAGTATGAGATTTCAATGATGTAAAATACTATATCTGTTTACAACAAGCTCGTTTGTCAAGCTTCCTTAAAACGGATTACATTATTCAAACATAATTCGGTAGATAATGGCGCAGATGGAAATAAAAGAACCACTTATATAAAAACTTTTGTTTTAATAGGTTTTCAACGCGTTTTTTTTTTTATTCAGTATTACTCGTACATTAAGGTTCTTTTCTATCAGACAATCTGTGTAACAATTTTTTTATAAAGTATTCAGCTTCAAAATTATGACTGCTTTTCTCAGAACATCAAAAAATCCTAATCTTACGTAAGTTTCTATAAAACTATTTTTTTTTTCGTTTTCCTTTCTGATACCTTATTTACTATAAAAAAATTAGATTAAAAAAAGCAATTCATGATATATGTATTACTTTGTCCACTCTTTATAATTTTATTCTCTCCAATAAAAAAGGACGATGCTCACAAAAAGTTTTTTATATATTCACATTTTTATTTTGTCTGCTATTGGCGCAGAGCGGACCACGTGGTGTGCCGGGCGACTGCGTACAGCCGACTCTGGCCTGCTACTAGTGCTCTTTATTTTGAATGAAGCGCTTTATGTGTTAAACAAATCATAACTCAAGAAAAACGGCAAAATTTTACGGGCTGGAAGCAGTTCGTTGCCAATTAATTTACAGATTATTTAATTTAATTTCTAGACGTAGATTATTTTTATTTATATCTTGCATTTGTATTTTTATTTATTTATTAACTTTATTTATTTATTGTAATTTATAATAATTTATTATTTTATTTATACTGTATGAATTACAATTTATTAGGTAATTATTATTTATTTATTTATAATATATTATTAAATTTAAATCAAAGATAAAGTTTTCCTAAAAAGTTATTAAATTAATTATTTGTATAATTATTATTCAAACTTATTAATAAAAGAAAGGGATTATTTGTTAATATTTAGCGGTAAAAAAAATAATTCTTTATTTCACGACTTATTCAAAAGTACGTTACAATGTACTGAAGGAAAGAAAGATTAAGAGAGCACAGGGAGCGGGAGAGAGTTGGCTGCGCTCAGCCATCCGGTGCATCACGTGGTCCGCACCAATAGCAGCAGAGTAAGGAGTAGCAGCTAGCCTGGCAACTAACACAATCTCACACGAACACGCGCGCGCACACATACGACTAAACGAAGAAAACGGCGTCCTCCAAGCAATTTTCATTGGGGGGGGGGGGGCAGTAGGCCCGTCATTTCCTAGTATTTAATATATTACAGTAAACATCATTAATTTAACCTAAATTCTGTTGAGCTCTCAACAAAGCCTTAAAGCTCGCCGGCCTCTGTGGCGCGAGTGGTAGCGCCTCGGCCTTTCATCTTGTAGTCCCGGGTTCGAATCCCTGTCAGGCATGTCATTTTCATTTCATCTCATCCTCTATAGCAATACCTAACGATAGTCTCTCGGAGGCTAAAAAAAAGTCTTAGTTGAACCCCAAAACATGCCAAGGTCATCTTCATCTTTATCTTGCACGAGCTGATAATATACCCTTTATAAGCAAGAATGCTAAGCATAATTGGGTTATCATGAAGTTCACATAAAATAAATTTTGCAATGATTATCATCATGTTCTGATTTTTGTGTAAATACAATAATTGTCTAAAATCTTTAAAGAAAATTAATAATGTATCTCATTTGTATGTTGCTACTGATGATTGATGGATGGGGTTGCCAAAAGTATTTTTTTCTTTTAATGATTAATTACTTTATTCATCCCTACCCCTAACTGTTAACTTAGATTATTTATAAAGTTAGTCATACTGTTTGCAGAATGATAAACTAGTTACAACAACGTTATAGAAGTTTGTAATTTATCATTTTTATTTTACTTACTGTTAGTTATTGTTTAATGTTAACCCAACTGCTGCAGTTGTGTACTGTGTACAGACTTTTTTTAATGTAAATTAATGGAAATCACTAATATGTTATTATTTTATTGTAATAATTTAATTTATATTGTTGTGTAATATTCATAAGTTAGGTAGAAAATAATTTTAAACAAAATAATATATAATTTGTGATCAGTAAAACAATGGAATGAGTTAAAGGTATTCATTAAAGAAAATATAAACAAAATAATAGCAACATTTCAGTTTTTTCTTAATGTAATTTAGCACATATATTCCTATTATATAAACTAAAAACATTGACCTGTATTTTTGTTATTGTTATTTTATTTTCTATTGTAAAACAATAACAATAGAATTATGATTATATCTCTATAAGCTGTGTAATTATTAGATCCGTTGCAGTTTATTGTAAAATGCATTTTCATTGTTATACTACACATTGTACGTTTAATTTCTAAGAGATGTTGGTACCGTTGCACTATGATGTTACTTTTAAATTAAGTTGTTTTCATTTTCATTAGGTATAGTAAAATGACAAATGACTTCTCAGTTTTCACGTATTAGTTTATGTTTGCTTTTATTTTCTAATTATTTATTTATTCATTCCTTTTGCTACACGCTGATGAGTATTTACTACAAGTCAATTATAGCTTTCCTAACTATTCATTAAACTTGTAGCTAAAAGTTAATTTTCCCAGTTACTAGTAAGAAAAAGTTAATGAAGTTTGTTGTTAGTAAATTGTTCTATATACAACAAAATTAGATTCAAAATTTTTTCCTTGTCTTTATACACTATTGGCCACATTTAAACATTGAATAACATTATTTGTTCAATAAATCTTTGTCTTTGGTTTATAAATTCATTTGATTTATCAACGAACAGCTTGATGTTCTGATCATTTGGATTTTAAGAAAATACCATGCCTTTGACTATTCCCAAGAATAAAATATTGTGAAGTATCAAATTACATCAGTTTAGCTATTCCTTAGTGTTCTATCCATTCAGAAAAAGTTTGATTGAGATAGTCTGTAACTGTAACTTGAAGGCCGTAATGAGTAGGTGCTTCATCTTGGTACCAAATGTGTGTTAAATAGCTAGAAAATCACCTTTTTATACTTACCTTAAACAAATAAGGTTAATACTCAAACACGAAAAGGTACAAAAAAATACTATTTTTTTTTAATATTCCTACACCACACATGAATTCCAGGTACATTAAGTTTCTTCTCCATAATAAGCGAAAGATTTTCATCAACCAATAAACAAAGTGAAAACAGCTTACTAGGAAATTCAGTTGAAGCATGCTTTATTAGATCATATCACTGAACTAGAAAAATAAGAATACACTTCAGAAAACTCAGATTCTTCATAAAACTCTGTCTTTTTATCAAAATCATCTTCAAGGAGTGCATTAAGTAATTATGGCCAATAACAATGAAATGTCAGTTCCTTTAGTATCTTTTAGAAACTTGTTCTGAAGATTTTCAGCCTAATGAAATCATTTCTGGTTGACGTTTGAGAGTTCTTTATTAATGTCTAGACAAGTTGTTTGTTTTTTATAGTGCAACTTCTAGGCCTAATTAATTGCAGAATATTTTCAGTGCCTCGAGTAATTTCAAATTTTATGTTCACCGTATAGAAAAATGTTGATGGGCTGGTAATGTAATTTTGTAAACTTATGCACCAAATTTTTAATAGAAGACAGCAATATTCTTATTATTTTTTTCATTATTTTTGAAATGTAAAAAAAAATATTTTTGTTTTGCTTTGTGTAATTATGCTAATTAGTCTCAATACAGTTACAAAAATAAACTGAAAAATTGAATATAATTATATCATCTGATTACAACCAACTAAAAAAAACAAATCTCATCTATGCAATATATATATATATATATATATATATATATATATATATATATATATCAAAAGAGTAAATTTTTTCTCAAATAACAATTTTTATTTTTTGTTGTATAATTTTATTTTTGACTATAGTAAATTAAAAGTTGACTTTTTTTAACTGTGACATATACTTTGACTTATTCTTGTAGGTATTATGTAGCTTCTTCATCACTAATATAAGTGTTGCGTCCCTGAAACAGGAACTACATGATTTCTTTGAAATATTTTCTGGAAGAACATTTCTATTTATTGACAAATGAAATAATTTTTTAATAAATATATATATCTGTAATTTGTCATGCTATTAAATAAATCTCTGTGCTTCTTGGAAATGCAGTTTGCTCGCATAGGAAGAAATATAGAAAGCAAGTCATTAATCGACTTAAGTTGTTTGTGTTTGTTATCTTGTTGTAGTTGATATGTAAATTCTGTTAGAATGTCATGTAAAAACTATGCTTTTGTAACATGTATTGTATGTGTTAGATTATTACATAGTAGATCAGTCAGTCAGTTTCAGATTTAATTCTGGGCAAATTTATGCCATATTTTCACACATAATTTCATCCATACCATCCTCCTTATTAAAATACGTGTGTGATATGCCTGAGGATGCTTATTAAATTAAAAAAAAAGTATATTTGAATAGTGGGCTGATATATAGGAGGTATAATATGTTCTAAGTACATGTAGGTACTTCAACAGAGAATGGAAATGGGAGCAATGCTAGTTTAAATAAACACTATTGTTATTTTAATGGCTGAACAATAAAAATGTATTAAACATTTATTGTATTATAAACATGTCATATGCATTATAAACAAGTCAGTAACAGGTGTATGCAATAATGCATTATCTTAACTTTTTATACTTCATTTTAATATTATTGGAACGTATTAAAGTTTAAGTTCAAAAGGATATATGGGCATTTGGTAACAAATGCATATGCTCAGACCAGCACTCCTAGCATTTCAGTCAACTTGTATGTATGTATGCATTTTTTTTTCATGAAAAAACAAATGAAGTTACCCACAGATACTCTTGACTGGCAGCTGCATCAAATATATCTAAAATCGTCTTTATCATCATACAACTCAACTACATTTTTAAATATTATAAAATAAATTATAATCACATTTAATTTCTTATTACAGCTTTCCTATTAGCAGATCAAGGTTATGATGTATGGATTGGTAATTCTAGAGGTACAAGCTACTCAAAAAATCATGTTAACATGTCAACGAGATCAAAAGATTTCTGGAAATTCAGGTACCATAATAATTTATATTTTCTATAAGTGGAAAGTTCAATTATTTATTTACACAGGGAGGCTGATATGAAATGCACATTTGCTCATAACTTGCAAATGAAAAGAGATACTCAAATGAAAAGAATATGGCATAAAAGAACATTTTTTTTGCTACAAAAACTTATATGTAGTCATCCCTTACAGCTACATATTTGCCCTAATAGTGACCCAGTTTTCTTACTATGTTAGATTGTTGGCAGTCTTTCTAGATCCATAACCTCACTATAACCTTTACTT
The DNA here is from genome assembly GCF_047948215.1 of Lycorma delicatula. Lineage (NCBI taxonomy): Eukaryota > Metazoa > Arthropoda > Insecta > Hemiptera > Fulgoridae > Lycorma > Lycorma delicatula. The sequence continues at coordinate 79,643,913 of NC_134463.1, forward strand.
CATCCTCCTTGGTGAAATGAATACCTTTAATATTCCTCTTTAATTGTGGAAAAAAGTGAAAATTATAAGGTCCCATATCTGGTATGTATGGGGGTGTGGAATAGATTCAGATTATAACTTCACAAAAGCCACAGTAGTTGCATTCAGTGTGTATGGTTGAACATTATCATGCTGCAGAATTATCGCTTCCATGGATTGTCAAAGATGACACACACACACACACACACACATACACACACACATCTCCTAAAATGTTTTAACATTTCTGTTTATTGTAGAGAATTAGATTATACTTTCAAGAGAATTCTGTTTTCAGATGGTTGTGTTTTGAATTTTTTTGATTGATCAAATTATAGTATTAGTATTCCATACTCTTACACTTTTTTTCTGGATCGTAATCATGCATCCAAGTTTCATCTCACATGACAGTATTGAAAAGGAAGTTAGTTCCCTTGCTATGATAATGTTTCAAAGCTGTTAGCAACATTCCTTTCATTGTTGTTTGTTCTTTTCTATGAGCTTGTGAGGCACCCACAACGAACAATTTTACAGTAGCCCAGTTGTACAATAATGTGATCTACTTGTTCTTTTATTATGCTTGTCTGTGTGGTATTGTGTTGTTATATGATGCAACAGTCATTCTGAATCAATTCATCCACCTCCTTTAGATGCTTCTCTTTAGTCACAGAAACTGGTCAACTACTGCGAGGTTTATCTTCAATATTTGTTTTATCAACCTCTTATGCACAAAACTTATTTCCCACCTATTCACTGTAAACAGCTTTAAGAACACAATGAATTTCATTAGCATTCACTTTTTTGTGAAAAAATTCAGTTACTGCATATTGTTTTAGACACATTGTCATAACAGGCTACTCGACTCCATAATAATGGCAACTGATAGAAAATGTGAAAGGGTGAGCAAATGAGTTTTGGAATTTTAGTAGTAGAGGAGTGAAACTACAAGATGGCAGCAGCTGTCATTTTATGCAACATTTTGTACTCCCTTTATATTCATTACATTGCATTATACTTTAGCTTCTCCTTGTATCTAATGATCTAATTACAAGGTTTACTATAATTATTATTTATTACCATTACATCACAGTGTTAATTTGTTGTTAATTATTAATTAATTCATATATAGAAAAATTATATGAAGATAATAAAAAGTAAAAAAAGAAAACAAAATTATAAACAAAGATTTATTTCAAACAAAGAGGATTTCAGACAGAAATAAGCTTACCAGGTTCAAAAAAATACAAAAGAAAAATAAATATGTATTTTTGTTTCTGTTTGGTAGTGATATATAGAAAATAGGAAAGCTAAAAAGTTAAATAATCTTAATGTTACAGGAAAATCTTTAAATAAAACAAGATAACAATTTTAAAACGAAGAAATTTTTAATAGACTACATAAATAAGGTAATAAGATTGAAGAAGATTTAGAATTAGCAAAAAAAGATAATGAAATTAAAACATAGGAACTAAATAAAATGAAGTAGAGAATATTTGAATGACAAACAATATTAAAAATTATGTTACATTTTTGGCTTTAGTTCATAATTTTTATTCTTCAAACTCTGTTGAGAAATGGACGAAAAAATAAGTTGAAATTATATGAGACACTAATCATACACAAAAATATGATAATCATTCTGAAAAATAACAAATACCCTTGGTGTAGCATACTATAAAATGTAATGAATAAAGGCATCACAATTTTTTTCTACTCTGAAACAAAAATAATGATGAACATTGGCTTTCTAAGCCCACCAGAATGCAAATGTAATATTTAATTTTTTTCACCTCAGACTACTGTAAAAAGAATTATTCTGCTCATTGAAAACAATTCTGATTGTTGCTTATGTGCATCATTGTTTACACTTGTCATGATGAAAAAAACAGATAAAAATGAGTTGGCAATAAATTTAATATTTCTCTTTTTGTTTTGAAACAATGAATTACATATACAGTTTCTTCTCAGTAAGGAAATGTATGTAATTTTTAAAGTAAATTTTAGTCAATCTATTTGTATTCATAACTGTGTCTCACAAGAAAAATTCTTTTCCTTTTATTTTCATTTGTTTCCATATTTCTACAAAATAAATCTAAAATTATCAGGGAAGCTTTATAAGACTTATCTAAAAAAATTAATATTTTATTAGTTTTCAAAGACATTACGGAGAAATTAAATTGCCTTCAGCTGGATTATAATTTTAAAAAAACTTATTCTCTCTGTTTTGATGTATAATGAATCTTTATGAGACAATGTGTAAAATTTTAAGAGGAAAAATATATGTAAGGTCTTTTTATAAAATATATATAAAAAATAGAGTATATTTTAACTAGAAAGAAAGCTTCGTTTATGTACCTTACTTATCTTAAATACTTGTATATTTATTTATTGTATATTATTTCAGTTGGCATGAGATGGGTGTTTATGATTTACCAGCAGCTATAGATTACGTGTTAAATAAGACACAACAAGAGAAAATATATTATGTTGGTCATTCAATGGGTACCACAATGATGTATGCGCTGCTATCTGTTAGACCACAATATAACAATAAACTGAACTTAGTTGTTAATTTATCTCCAGTAGCTTTTATGTCAAATATTAAATCACCAGTTTTTAGAATGTTATATGGACCAATTAGTGTAAGTATTATTAAATTATTAATAAATGGTCACTAAAAAATTAGTTTAATTTAAACCAGTTGTTTATTTATTTTAATTTATGTTAAATAATTTATTGAAATATATCCTGGGCTGGATTAACCATTTGACTCTGAACCATAAATAGACAAATGTGTAGGTCCTGTAATTTGGAGGTGCCCAGCTTCAATACAGGGAAAAAAAAAATAATAAAAAAAAATTATTGTCTTTAATTATATAGAATATTAAGTTATTATTTTTAAATAATACAAATAAATGTTCATAATAACTGGCAAAGTAATAAAACCAGATTAGTGCCACTGGCAAATCCAAAGGGAGCCATGGTTCCTTCCTCCTTGGAGGTTAACATGGTATTTCTTTAAATATAAAAAATAAGTAATACCTTTAAAATTAAAAAAAAAAATGCAAAAATGATAAAGTCTGTTTCTTCTTTTTAAAAATCAAATAAAAATATAAGAAGGCGACCTGTTCATTTTTTCTAATGCCAAAAAGGGAATTTTCCAACTACTGCTTAATTTTTGTTTGAAGATGTCCACAAATTATAAAAATGGCCCCTAAATTAAAATTTGGTCTTGGGTCCAATAGAGGCTGAATCCGATACTGAATGTATTGTAGCGGTAAAATAGAGATGCATAGGTAATTAAACGAAGTTGCTGCTTTTCTTTTTCACTAATGTTTTTACAATGTGACTTCTTCTTCAAGTGAATAAATATAAATTTTTCCCTTTTGTTATACTGAATCATTTTTCTTAAGTCACAAATTAAAATTGATTATAATTTATCAAAATTATTATTATTAAGACAATATGTTGGTGGAACTAAGAACTATGGAACTTAATAATTTTGAATTTATTAATAATCTTATTTCTTTAATCCAGCTCTCATTTTTAGATCTTATTTGTTCACTTATTTTATTATCATTAATATTTTTTATTTCACTATAATACTACTTATTCAGATCCTGTTCACTTAGACATATAGGTTACTCAAAGTGATTTGACATCAAATTGTTTTAAATAAGAATGAACGTTATTAATTTTTTTACAACACCCTTTTTTATCATTTTGTTTGTTTTTTAATTTCAAGTTGATACAGTATTATGAAATAAATGTGAATTTAATCTTTTTCAAATTGAAAAATTACCATATTTACTCCACAGTAAATTAGGCCATGGCTTTTAAACCCATTAGTTAGATACTTGGGTAACATATAAGCATAAGCCGTTTTATCATGATAGAACATTGAAAGAATTTCTTTGTTTAAAGAAATATGAGGGATGATATAAGAGTCTAATCCTTATTTTTATTTATTGCCGGCTTCTGTGATGCGATTGGTAGCATCTCAACTTTTCATCCGGAGATCCCGGGTTCGAATCCCGGTCAGGCATGGCATTTTCACACACACACTACAAGTCATTCATCTCATCCTTTGAAGCAGTACCTGATGGTGGTCACAGAAAAAAAAAATCCTTATTTTTATTGATGATATTTATCATAATTGATTATATTGTACTAAAGTTTAGATAAATTATAAATTCCTACATTAAAAATGATTTCACCTAATTTTATGAATTTATACTTTGCATTTATTAAAAGTAGGGTGTATGCTATTTCTGGATTATTAAAAATTTAATTATCCAAACTGCATCCTATTCCTTCTAGTCTGGAAAAATTAAAATATAAATTGTATTTTTGAGATAAGGTAATTTTTCAAGAGTTTTGATTCTAAATTTGTTATTGTTAATTTCTAATATTGAAGGTTTTCTGAATTTTAAAGTTTATTATTATTTTTTTAATATGATTGCTTAACTAAATTTTTGTAGATTATAATTTTAAGCCTGCGATTAATGATATAGTTTTTTAAAACTAATGTTTTCATTATGTAAAATTTACATCAATTTTTTCACATTTTAATTAATAGACAAAGTGAAATAAAAAAATAATAGAAAATTTTAATTTTTATAAAAAATAATTACTTATTCTTATATAGTGATGTTCCCTTCAAAGTAGTCTAAAGAGATGTGACATTGTATCCCAGCATTTCTTTCAATTCTCAAAAAAATTGTGAAAAGAAACTTTTGGTATAGCCTTAACTTCATTTAGTGATTTTTTTTTCTTTATTTCATAAATCGTTGTCTTTTTAAGTTCTCTAAATCAGTGGAAACAAGAAAAAGTTGCAGGATGCCATTCTGGAGAATATAGAAGCTGCAGCATTAGTACAGTGTTATTCTTCGCTAAATAATAAGTTATTAGTGAAGTATGACTTGGAGTGTTATCATGGTGTAAAATCCAAGAATTGGCTGAAAAAACTACAAAGTAATACTGTTTTTTTGACTGTACAACCTTTTGCTAAGAATTCATAATGTACTTCACCATTAAAATTGAAAAAAAAACAGTAAGGAGAACTTTAACATTCAGAAAGAACTTGGTGTTTTTTCGATCGGTTTTTGAGGAAGCTTCCATTGGGATGATTGGACCTTCATTTCAATATCATAACCTTACAACCATGTTTTAACAATGGTTATTATTTGAATAACTTTTAAGCAATGACTCAGAAAATTTTGCACCTACTTATTTTACTCCCAAAATGTCAGTCATAATTGTTTCACATGAGCCATAAAAGATTCCCATGTCATCAGTAACTTCTCTAATAGTGATTCAACAATTAATGACCACAATTTCCTTTATTTTGTCAATATTTTCATCAGTTGTTATTGTTTAAGATATCTAATTTTCATATTAATTTTAATTATTTCTGTTATTATTATGTTTATTTGAAATAATTTTTTTTCATTATAGTTTTTATAACCAATTTTATTCATAACATTCATTTTTAAGCAATTTTATAATATGGTATGTATTTTTTTTAAATCCATTTTTCAGGTACTTTTATTTTGATATTTCACTTGATATCAAACAATTTTGGTTTTACAAACTCAAAGAGTGGCACCTACTGTCTGTCATTTTGTTATTTTCAAATTATCACATACTCAGTCCCTCTTTACAAGGATGAGAAGAATTGTTTCAAATGTGTTCCATGAATATTAGTATAGCCATTCTTTAGGAGCATAAATGTTAAAACATGTATGTATGTAAAAATATGTATGTATGTATGTTAAACATGTATGTAAAAACATACTACTCAAACACATTCATTGCATTTCTTATTGAAAATTATTTTTATCTTAATGCTCAGTAAATTATTTTTTTCCCCCAGTAAATTCTAAAAACTCTGTTGATTTCTATTTTTTATTATCTAATATGATAAAATGCTTTTTCAGATTCTTCATTATAATACACTCAACCTTTTTCTCATAAGAGAAAAATGAAAACTTTAATGTGTTATTTGTATTTTGAATATTATATCAGTTTACTATAATCTTACTAATTTTTTAATAATATATTTTACATATGAATAATATATTTTTATTTATAGAATATGATGAATACTGCTGGAATGCATGAATTTATTCCTGCTGATATGGGATCTTTAGTTACTGCACTCGGTAGACAATTATGCAAAGAGCAAGCAGTAACATCTTTAATTTGTTCTAATGTGTTATTTTTAATTGCTGGTTATGATTCGGATCAGTTAAACAGGGTAAGTGAAATAAAATATCCAGTAAAGAATAATATTATTATTAGAAAATGATGTTTCAAAGTTTTAATAGAAGTGAAAATTGTAATTTAATGTATTCATTTTTTTTTTTAAACATTTTTATGTTTCTATTATATCTCAGTCTTACACAGTATTCTATAATTTTTGTAACCAGAGCGAATTATTCTGTTCGTTTATGAATTACCACTATTTAAAAGTGTACAAAAACAATCCTTTTCATGGGGTATTTCTAGAGTGTATAAACAACTGATTATATCGACAAATAAAATATAAAAAATTATTAGATCTCTGACTTAAACGATGACCACAAAGAAATGTGAATAATTCGGATGTATGTGAAATGGACATCAGATGAGAAGTTGTCTGAAATGGTGCTTCCTACTTTGATAGGAAACTGTATTTTGAAAGCGAATCATAGTTAAATCTTGGTAATTCAAACAATTAGGGGATGACTACTTGTAAAAGGTCATAGACTTGGGAACAGAGATACATAGTTTTATATATATATATGTGTATATGAACTCAGACTACTTTTGCATGTATTTTAACATGGAAGATGAATATAATACAAAATCAACTTGTTACTTAGTTACATTATCGTGTACTTATCCCATTGTTACCAGTAGCACTAGTTAGAATCATAAAATTACTATTTCTTTAGCTGAAATAATTCCTTTAACAACAGCTACCATATTTAACATTGATGTGAATACAAAATTATCTTTCTCCACAAAACAGGATTATCTTGAATTTTATTTGGTAATTTTTTTTTTGAAAAAAATAGCTCTCTTTTTTCTCTGATGACCCATTACTGGTTGTTGATAATCCAGCTGGGTATTTTGATTTTTTTTTCAGCAGTAGCATGAAACATTTCTGCCCCTTTATTCCAAATTTATTCAATGAATTTTATACCATTTATTCTTAATTTTGCCTGTTAGCTTTAATCTCTTCCTTCTCCCCTTTAGTTATACTGTCAAGAGCTGTTTTCAATAATCCTTTCCCTTCTCCAAACATATATAAGTATCTAGTAGTGTTCTATGGTAATTCTGCTAAGCATCTCATCATTTCTAACGTAATCCACCTAGTTTATTCCCTCCACCTTCCCCCATATTCGCATCATAAAAGTTTCAAAATTATTCTTCTCTTCTTTTCCTAACATCCTTGTTTCATAACTATGCAACACACAAACTGAGATTATACTTTTCATTAAATTATACTTACATAATAATAACTAAGATGCATAAATAAACAAAAAGTGATGTATTTTAAACAAGGTGGAAGAGATGTTTTGTGAGATATTATTGCGCACTCAAAGGTTGAGCTAGCAATAAAGTTTGTTTGTTCTTTACAATTCACAAATACACCTTTTTATGTTCTGTTAATTTATTTTTTTATTTTAATTGTTTGTTCTGTTATTTTATAGACAATGCTTCCAGTCATATTTGGTCATTTACCAGCCGGTACATCTACTAACAGTTTAATGCATTATGGGCAGAGTATACAAACAGGTAAATTTAAAATTAATGTTAATGCTTAATATAGCTTAGACAAAAGACTTCATTGTCACGGTACACATACTGATATTGCTTTTTTTATGCTGTTTTGTTTAGATTGAACTGAATTTTCCAGCTGGAATATTTTATACAAAAGTTAAGGTTGCTATAAATGCCTTTATTATTATTGTTTGAATTTTTTTGCTTCTATGTATTTTGAGCATGTAATTCACATAAAAATGTTTTACCTGAAGAAGGTGGTAGGAGTTCCCAACAAAACATATTTTCACAAATGTTCTAGGGAACAAATTTTGATCACTTTAATCTTTGTCATATTAATTTTTAAAGTGGATTTTATATGATAAATGCCAATTAGTTTTTTCATTAATTTGGTGGGGGGCCACAGTAAATATTTTAATTTAAGAACATACTAAATTTCAGTCAGTTATAATAAATTTATCACACTAGGTTTTGTTAAAATCAGTTGCGCTATACCAATATATAAATAAACATGCAAATCAAAATAATGGACTAGTCTATTATTAAACAAATATTCAATAATATTGAGCACCTTTTATTACAATATCAAAATTAAGAAGCTTTTGAACAAAAAAATTGTGACTTCATTGTAATGTATAAGATTACAGATAAGTATACATATGTTTTTTTTTAAATTTTATTTGGTTAAACACTTAAGTCCTCCTTTGGTAAAAGAAGCTAAATGGCTTAATCATGTTAAATTTTAATAATATCCAGAAAAAGTTTGAAATATTATTTAGAGCTACTTGAATTTGTTTTATAGAAATAAAAAATGTAACAAAATACTTGAGAAGTTCGTAGAGGAGGGAATCACTTTTAAAGTACAAAATATCACGCTGTATCTTGATACACAATTGAAATCATTGTAGATAAGCTATTGGCCAAATATCTACAGAAATAAACCATGTAAAAATTGTTATTTGAGTCAGAAGTCTTAAATTTAGTTTCAGTCTTTTAAATATATGAAAAAAATTAAAATTTTAAGATAATCAAATGATGGATGTAGTTACAGTTGATATTTGTCAGATTAAGTGCTATGATAAGCCTCTGCTTGGGAGACTACATGGACAGTGTACTGTTTATTTAGATATTTCCACATATTACACAATTCCAGGTATAAGTGAGTATGTTCCTTTGGGAAGCTTGACCTGTTCTTACATGGATCTTTAATCTCTAGAGGAAACAAGGATTCTGTTGCAGCAGGTCAACAGAAAACTGTTAAATTGTGTGCTGCTCTATTTTGGTAATGGTACCCCATCCTGAAGAGTTTTAAGTGGAACAGGCACCCATCCCTGAAAGGGAAAATGCAATCTAATCTTCAGGATAGTTTGTCCCAAGATGTAGTTTTCTGTCGGTATAATATGTTTTCTGACTATTCACTCCTCTTCCTTGATTCCTTTTTCACTTATTGGGAACATGTTAACTGAGTATGAATGACCTGAATTGCTGGTTCATCCTTGTTGATGTGATCTATTTGGGGAGTGGGATATTGTCTGTAGTTCTGTTCAGCAATTTCCCTTCAGTTATTATTTTTAGCTTCATCTCTGTTAATTATTTAAAAAAAATTATTTTACAGGTGACTTTAGGTGGTTCGACTATGGTTATTGGACTAATTTAAAGTTGTACAATGATGCTAAACCCCCAGCATACCACTTAAGTAAAATAACAGCACCTATAGCTCTATTCTACAGTGATAATGACTGGCTTGCAGATAAAGTTGTAAGTTTTGATTCATAAATATTTTCAGTTTATCATAGACCTCACTTGTATCTGGTAGACTTCATTTAGAATGGAATTAAACAGATTATTGTGCTATACAATGAGACTACAATAAATTAATTAGAAATTAGAGTAAAATAAAACACTGACTTGTCATTTATAACTGAAAAGAAAAGTTTAGATGCTGCCAAAAATAACCTTATTGTAATAACATATGTATTGATAGTAACATTGTTTCTAGTGATTCTGATTAACATCACTGACTACCACTGTTGAAGAGGTTTTATTTTCCTACTTTTACTTCAACATTTTATTTTTATTTATTTTTTTTCATTTTCAACCTTTTTGTATTTTTTGTGAGTAGATTCTTATAAATTATTTTACTATTGACAATAAAATCAAAGCTATTTTAAAATGAATTATTAAGTATTAAAATATATTAAAGTTTCTTTTTATATATTATATTATGGCCTCAAGTAATTTCAATGGTTTAGCTCAAATATTTTCATCAGAATTATTCTCTTATTCAGAACCATCAGTTGTTATTAACGAATTAGTAATCTGTAATAAATTTATTTTCTTGGGTTATGTAGATATCTCCTGATTTGTTTACTCTCCATAGATCACTGATAATAATAAGAAATATGATAACATAATCACTGATTGTGTATCTAGATAGAATATTTTGGCCTAACATACTTACTAATGAAATGACACTTACATAATAGAGCTAAAATATTTATTTAAAAATGTTTGGTACCATCTATTTTTTAACCCCTTGATGTATACATGCATATATTTGTGCAGAATTGACTTAAACATGTAAATATTTTGTGCAAATAAGTGTTTTTTTTATTCATGTTCACTTTTATTTAATAATAATGTTGTGAAATTATTTGTCTATATTAAGGTTATTTTTAAATTTAATTCTTGGGCCAATTATGAAAATATCTTCAGGTTATGGTATAATAATTAACAACTATCTGCTGACCATGCAGATTTTTTATTTGTTTACACGGGGCATGTAATGTAAGTTTTGCATGATCATTGTTTATAGCGTTTTAATTTTATTTAATCTAACATTTAGATATTTAAACTATGTATGGATCTCTTAAATATTTAATAAATTTTCTGAATCTAATCTGAACCTGTATAGATTTACAAAGTGGTAATAAATACGTTTTTTCCAGAATTGTAGTTTACCAAATGAATTAAAGGAGTTTACCTAGAAGCAGCAGTTAATATTTTACGAGGAGTATTTTACTTCTACATGTTGTATTTCTATTTCTGTCACTTTACATTTCTAATTACAGTAGCATTGTAAAGTTTTGATATTTATTCCAATGTTGAAGTTTCAAATTCTGTTGAAATCAGAAAATTCAGTATCAAGTGGTATATTTAGAAGTATGTAAAAATAACAACAGTATATATTCTGTGATAGGGAAACAGTGCCAAACAAAATTTTATGGAAATTTATTATTATAATACTTCACTTGTTTATAAAATTGTCATTTTTCAAATTTTTTGATCATCAAAGTTTCATTGAATACTCGAAAAAAAAATTGTCTTGCTTACTTTAATTATTAGAGTGTAACAAATTACACTTTAATTGTTTGTAGACATATAATTCCAATATTTAGTTGAAATAAATTCAAGCCATATTATCTCATTTTTGATATCACTGTAATATATTAAAATTATATTATTTAATGTAATTTATCATAAAATACCTATTTAAATGAATATAAATAAACTTGACCTTTAGAAGACATCATACTTTCTGATGGATAACTTATGAACTAATAATTGAATTTGAAGGTGGTTGTGTAAAAAAATTGTTGGTATTGCTTTCACAGCTAGTAGAACTACAAAATTTTGCCCTTGCTGCTTCTAAGATTATGTAAACATTTATTATTAACAACAGACTGCCTCTAGATTGTGAAAAATGATAGTTTTTGTCAAAGTCCAACCATAAGGAAACCTGGTTTACTTTGAAGTGTAAATTTTTTATTAAGCAATTATAGAATCGTGGATAAGATAACTTTAATTTTTATAACCTTATGGCTTCATAAAGACCACCTGAAATTTATTAGAAAGAAAAATAAAGGAAATTAATATAATAGGTGTGAATTAGGTAGAATGTTGACCAAAGGCACATTTAATAAACCCATTTCCTGTAGTCATCAATATCAGTAACTAATGATCATGGCTATTGATGCTACTTAAAATTAGAAAAAATAATTAATAAAAAGAAGCAAGGTAGTATGAAGGTATGCTATTTAATTATTTCTAATTTAAACTCATATTCATTTTAATATTTTCTTATCATTATTAAAATTTTTGTCTGTTTTAGGATATTTCAAAATTAACAAGCAAATTAAAAAACGTTGTTGAAATGTACAGAGTACCTCATGAATCGTTTAATCACATGGATTATTTATTCGCTGTTGATGCTAAAGAACTTGTTTATAAAAGAGTACTGGCAGTATTAGAAAAGAGTGAATAAAGTGTGTGTATTTTATAAATCAGGTGAATATTTATGTTGTATTCTGTATATACAAAGATATAAATATACTGAACGAAATTGTGATGACTATTATGTTAATATTATTACTTTATTTTTATGTGTGAAATGTTTTGTTAGTATTTAGGTATATTTAATTAATACTTTATACAGCATTAAGCAAATAAAGATTTATGTGAATTTTTTAAGATAAAGAATATTTCAGTAATTTTTTTAATTCTTCACTTTATATTTAGGTTAAGTTTAAAAATTTGAATCACATTTTCAAATCCTCATAATTTTTATTTTATAAATTAAAAATTTTTAATTTCTTTTAAAAATCTTTATTTTATTTTAATAATAATATAATGTTGTCAAATACTCTGTAAACTTTATTACATTTTGCAATATGGAGGGAAGTTATTTCTTAAATTTTTTTATTATCCATGTATCAGTGCTATTTACTGAACGCAAACATCAAAGTAAATCAAATACTTATGAAAATTAAAAAAAATAGACTATTTTCTTTAGTCATAACTTATTTTTCATTTAACTTGCTTCTCAACACCCTATTCACCATTCTGTTGTTCGGTTTTAATTACCTACATATCCTTCCTTGATAATCAATGGATATAATAAGGTACAAGTCACTATAATCAAGAGACACAGCTTTCTGTGTTCCCTTAATCAAGAAAAATGCACTATACTTGGCAGTATTTCTTGACTGGTTGGATGCTTTCTCCATTCTCTTTTGTTCTGTACTAATCTTAGTAATCTAAACATATTTACCACACTATCTTTTTTACATATAAAAATATTTTTCTTCCTCTAATGTTTTTATTTTTTCCATTCTCTATTAACAATGATTAATCCATTAACAAATGATGCTTGATTAACAAATATGATCCTCCATTAACAAATTAATTAAACCAATATGTCTTAAGGTATGACCAAAAAACTAGTTAATCATTTAACAAAATTAAATAAATTTATTTCTATTACTTGTCTTCAAACCTTGTCATTTCAAAATTTATCTTATTTTCAACATCTATTTCAGAAACATTTATTATTTCCCTTCCCAGATTACCTATTGTCTTTGTTTCAAAGTAAGTTTACATTTAATTAAAGAAAATCATCTATAGAATGATTGATTACACTTTATAAGTAGTTACTAAATAAAGCAATCATTCTATATATGCTGCAATATAATCATTGAATATATGCTGCAACGGAAATAATTTTATCAATTGTAAGAAATCTTTCAGGGAAAGTAAGTAAAAATTATTTTAAAATCAAATGGATTAAAATAAAAAGAAATGTAATTTGCTGAAACCAAAAGAACTAGAACTAGTTGTTTCCTTTGCGTAGTTAAACTAAAGTTAAGAATAATATTCCTTCCTTATTTAACGCTGAAGGAGTATTTACTGTAAAATTATGAATTTCTCCTAAGATCATGCATAAGGGAGATATCTTGTACAATAATTTTATTTCATTAAAAACTTTGGATATTTTTTAGCTAGATTTCATTAGAAAACTACCTATTGTAATGGGTACCATGATTCGAAATCTGGAAAATTTTGACATATCTTCGCGTTTCACATCCCCCAGACCCCAAAACCACTGTCAGTTCAAAAATTTATATATATATTTCACTTTCACTTTCTTGTGGACACGACAACTGCTGTAATTTTCCGCTAATCACTTTCAAATTTATAATATAACAACCCAAAATCTTGGCCAAGTTTGTTAATGAGCAAAATTAGCCCATGGGGGTGGAAATGGAAGGCTTTTTCGAAAAAACAAAATGTTGTTATAACTTTCCTATTAAGTAAAATATCTAATTCATTTAAAGTTCCTACTGTTCTTTGGATAAGAGCCCAAAACTTATCTAAGTAAAGTGTTTTGTTAAATTCATCAAAATGTTGTTAAATTCATTTAATCGGAATTTTGGACCGGATGTTTCTCTTTTTGCACAGTACCAGGTTACTGCAAAAAATGTAATATTATCATATATATTTTACTGTTAGAAGAGTTTTTTAATAATTTTTAACCCTTACTTTCAATTTTGATTTTGTTGGTTCTATGTATTTAATTTTACTAGCCGGGAGGGAACCGTTTGCACAACCCATCGGAACTAGGTAAGTTTTATATAGTTTCTTTATTCGATTATTTTAACGACTTCATCTGTGGTATTAGTTTTGAGTTTTATTTTGCCTTCTTGGCTTGTTTTAACAAATTTTTGTTATATGATTAATATTACTTTTACACCTAAACTTTATTATTTTTGAGTTATTTTACCCTTTTATTAATAAAATTTCGGGCGATTTTAACGCCCAGGCAACAAAAAAAAAAATGGCAACAAAAATTTTTTTCACCCTCAAACAAAAAAAAAAAAAAAAAAAAAAAAAAAAAAAAAAAAAAAAAAAAAAAAAAATGGAGAAAATCAGGATTGTAGATTTATTAACTTCAATATATTTTCTGACGTTGTGATATATGAAATTCACCACAGATAATAATTCTAACATTCTATAAAAATTAATTTAGTTTTACTTATGAATTGTACAACTAGAAGGTTGAAGTTGACTGAAAGGAGAAAAATTCGATTAAAAAGTGGATTTTTTAATTCCTATATTTACCAATCCAATTATGATATAGAGTAAAATTCTGAATGTAACTCCCGAAAAAAATCTCTTTAAACTACCCCTAAAAGAGTGAAACAAGATAAGAAAGATCTCCATCATTTCTGTAGGTATTTCTAACATATTTAAAAGAATTTAAAATTGTAGTACAGATATGAATTACCTTAAATGGAAAATAAAAAATTAGTTCAAATTTGGCACTGTTATTCTTAAAGGGGATGTTTAGAAAAGTATTGGTATATCAGCTAGTTGTGTATAAAGATGACCAGGATTAGCTTATAGATTAATGACTGTTTTATTTTTAAAATATGATTTATTATCCAAAAAAATGTATTTACTTAATTAATTAATTAAGTAAAGAATTAATTGATAATACTTAATTGAATTAATTCTTAATACTTAAGAATTAATTGTATGAGGTACTTCCAGTTTATTTAATTTACTTACATGTTTCCCAACTAATTTTGAAAATTTTCTGTCATTAAAAAGAGCTTAACAATGGGTAAATGGGTTTTTAAATACATACTAAAAAAGATTAATATATAAAAGACTAACATTACAACAGAATTTTATTACGTACCATATAATAAAGAAAATAAATTTAAATTTGAAAAACTAACATAACATTTTTTGTTCATTGCTAATGATTTATTTTAATGTGTACTAAGTGCATCAGGGAATTACTCCCGTGACTTTCATAACCTACTCTATTCTTGAAAATAATGGAAAAAATCAAATGTACGTATGTCCTAAAATGCTCTTTTTGTGAGTTAGGGCTAGTGAAAGATTTCGCTCAGATTTCAGCTACTACAGTAAATGAGGTTTACTGAAATTTTTAGGATGTTAATTAAGGTGCAGAATTAATGATTTCTTATGGTTTTTGATCTGAAAAATCAAATAAAATAGGAATGCAGAACCATATCTGCAGTAGTTCTTGAGAAATCTGGAGTGAAAGCCAATTAATTGGGGTAAAAGCCCTGTTTTTATTTTATGTTTGATGTATACTAACTTTGTTAAATGAGTAATGAACATGTAAAACTTTTAAACAAAAATTGTAGAGAATTAATTCTGAACAAAATGGTGTAAGACAACTTGAATAAAACAAAGAAAAGTTAGAAAAATTCTCATTTTATTTAGAAACAGTACACAGACCAAAGTGCATTATACGTACCCAGTTTATAAGAAATGTTCAAAAATGAACCCACCATTTTCAAAACATTTCTTGGCGTGCTTCTGTTGCTCTTTTTTGTTCTTTAGGGCTGTCCTTAAGTTACTAACCATATCCATAATTATTCAGACAAGACAATTAATTCCTCAAGAGAATGTATTTTTGTTTTTCATAGAATATTTTACATCCATTTCTAGACAAAAATCCTAGGTGTTAGATCAGGTGATCTTGGTGGCCAGAATTGTGGATCTCCACGACCGATCCATTTTTCAGGAAGAGCAGTTTTCACTCAAACAGGGTAATGTATCCTGGCCAGCCTTGTTGTAATAATGCTGTACATAATACTGTCTTAAGGGTATTTGATTAATAAAAGAACAGGGTGTACTGGAATAATCGATTGACGCTCCTGTAGCTGTACTGCCATACCAGTTAGGTACCTCGTCACAAGGATTGTGCAAATCTCCTTCAGTAGGCTGCATAGGATTGTCAATCGTATAAGTGTACTTACAATTAACGCCCTGGTATTTGTTACACAGCCCATAAGCTAAACTACATAATAAAAATTGTTCACTATTAGCATTACTTAACCGAGCACTATTTGTTATAAACTGTAACCGAAAGCCTACTGGCGTTACACTGCACTTTACCACTTTCACTTCCGATGTTCTTCGAAAGGTACTAAGGTACGATGTCCACTGGGATGAATGCGAATGGTGTGGTTACGTAGCCAACGGCTTTAATAGGCGGCAGGCTTAGCCGGTGTTTTATCGGCTGCAGGTACGGCCGTCGTCCACTGGATCTTACCGTTGATATGTTTTAACTGGTGTCCGCATGTCCACATAAAACGATGATGGTTGAAAACCAGCTTCCCTTTTTAAAATTGGAAATTGGACGGTGTATAAAGTCCGTTCCTGATGCCCCGGCGTTGTGGGATGTGCCTATAGAATCGGTTTTTGCTACCTTCGCTGCAGGAGGTCCGTCAGCCATCTCGACATCTGCAGTCCGACTTCCTGACATTTGTGGATATAGTATTCCAGTAATTGATTTTATACTGTACTTGATGGAAATACCTGCGGCATCAACAAGGCTGTGCAATTCCCAGTCCGATCGAAATCCCCAGCAAAATCACCGATGGCCTGTCTATCAGTATACGATATGTATATATGATGATGTCTGTGGCCGACTCGTATCTGAGGTCGTGCTCAAGCGCGATCTGATCATCGATGTCGACCGGGGGCCTGTTTCAATCGGGTTTCCAGGGCCTAAGTAGTTATGTTCAGGAAAATTCATACTTTCTTTCACTTTCTCATTTTTCTGTTTAGCCTCCGGTAACTACCGTTTAGATAATACTTCAGAGGATGAATGAGGATGATATGTATGAGTGTAAATGAAGTGTAGTCTTGTACATTCTCAGTTCGACCATTCCTGAGATGTGTGGTTAATTGAAACCCAACCACCAAAGAACACCGGTATCCATGATCTAGTATTCAAATCCGTGTAAAAATAACTGGCTTTACAAGGACTTGAACGCTGGAACTCTCGGCTTCCAAATCAGCTGATTTGGGAAGACGCGTTCACCACTAGACCAACCCGGTGGATTAGGAAAATTCATACTGCACGCAGCAAACATTGCGGGCCTTTAAATAGTACATTCCCCCACGCTATTTCCGACCAGTACTCCCACCGCTGTAACATGACGAATTGGTCACTTGTTCGGATCTTTCCGAGAAAGATCCAGCCTCGCGCCGAACGACCGAGCCGTAAAGGCTTATGTATCGGAAATTCCGGAGCACCATTGTGCTGGAAGTATAATTTAGAGAGGAACATCCATCATGCAGCTGCGGCAATTTTTCTTTGAAGAAAGTGCAAGTACAATTCAGCATTTAAGCGGCCCGGTAATATGGAATGGTCCAAAAAGCTGATTGTGAAGAATGCCGCATCGTACATTGACGCTAAATCGGTGTTGAAAATTGCCTTCCACCGTTTCATGAGGATTTACTTCTGCCCATATATGCTAATTGCGTAAGTTGTTGACGCCATCTATAGTGAAATTTAACCCCTCGATAAACGAAACATACTTGTAGAGTTGTAGATTTTTATTCCTCCATTTGCAAAACTCTAAACGAAACGACCGTTTCCTGGGTGAACTTGAACTAGTTGTTTATGATAAGAATAAAACTTATTTTGTTTAATTGTCTTCCAAACCATCGTTATGCGAAACTCCGATCCGCTTAGAAAGACGTCGTGTACTAATGCCTGGAGTGAACTGCATCGTTAATAATTTCATCAATAACAACGTGGTGTGGCACAGATCGTTCGTAGCCGGTACGAATACTAGGTAGCGAACCTGTTTTTGGAAGATCGCATAAAGTCGCGCTAATTGTTTTGGGATCTGAAATCCTGCGATTCGGAAAATGTATTTCACATTCCACTGTAGTATTACCATTACACACACCCAAAATGAATATCATATCAGCGTATTCCTCTGTTGTAATTAAGTACGACATTATTTCAATGGCAAACCGATCACTTTCAAACTAAAATTCAAAGAAAATCTTCGCTAAGTACACAAGGTTCACAGTATGATTAATGTACCTTACAGAATGATTTAAATACTAATACCATATTTTTTTCATTGTTGACCAGCTGTTGTTATGTTGTTATTTTTTTGCCAACTTTTAAATAATAATTTTTCAAATAATTTATTGTATTTTTGTCATTAAATAAAAATTACTTCGATAAAATAATTATCGAAATTGTTGTGTAATTTTCAGTTTTTTGTTTTAATCTTCTAACAGAAATTTTTAACGGTAAATTGTGTTTTTAACAATTTTTCAAATCGCCAAATAAGAATTTGGTTTTTGTTTACATAGAATAAGTACTTTTCTGATAAATGTAGTAACGTACTGCTTCTATAAAAATTTTAATTTTTTAACTTTCTTTGTTTTATCCAACTTATATTAAACTATATTGTTTAAAATGAAATTCTCTACAAGTTTTGTGTTTTTATTACCCATTTAACAAAGTTATTGTAGATCAAACATAAAAAATAGGGTTTTTACTCCAATTTATTGATTTCCCCCCCACAGATTTTTAAAAAAGTACTGCAGATATGGTTTTGGGACCTATTTTATTAGATTTATCAGAGCCATAATTATAAATAATCACTAATTCTGCTCCTTAAATAACGTCCTAAAAATTTCAGTACGATCTCATTTCACCGGGGTAGCTGAAATTCGAGCGAAATCTTTCACTAGCCGTACTCGCAAACGAATCATTTTAGGACATATATTTATATGAACTTTTTCCATTATTTTCACGAGTAGAATAGATTATGAAAGTCAACTTCGTGATACACTCTGTATATGTGGTTAGAATAATTGCAAAAAATTTTTTTTTTTTTTGTCTTCAGTCATTTGACTGGTTTGATGCAGCTCTCCAAGATTCCCTATCTAGTGCTAGTCGTTTCATTTCAGTATACCCTCTACATCCTACATCCCTAACAATTTGTTTTACATATTCCAAACGTGGCCTGCCTACACAATTTTTTCCTTCCACCTGTCCTTCCAATATTAAAGCGACTATTCCAGGATGCCTTAGTATGTGGCCTACAAGTCTGTCTCTTCTTTTAACTATATTTTTCCAAATGCTTCTTTCTTCATCTATTTGTCGCAATACCTCTTCATTTGTCACTTTATCCACCCATCTGATTTTTAACATTCTCCTATAGCACCACATTTCAAAAGCTTCTAATCTTTTCTTCTCAGATACTCCGATTGTAAAAGTTTCACTTCCATATAAAGTGATACTCCAAACATATACTTTCAAAAATCTTTTCCTGACATTTAAATTAATTTTTGACGTAAACAAATAATATTTCTTACTGAAGGCTCGTTTCCCTTGTGCTATTCAGCATGTTATATCGCTCCTGCTTCGTCCATCTTTAGTAATTCTACTTCCCAAATAACAAAATTTTTCTACCTCCATAATCTTTTCTCCTCCTATTTTCACATTCAGTGGGCCATCTTTGTTATTTCTACTACATTTCATTACTTTTGTTTTCTTCTTGTTTATTTTCATGTGATAGTTCTTGCGTAGGACTTCATCTATGCCGTTCATTGTTTCTTCTAAATCCTTTTTACTCTCGGCTAGAATTACTATATCATTAGCAAATCGTAGCATCTTTATCTTTTCACCTTGTACTGTTACTCCGAATCTACATTGTTGTTTAACATCATTAACTGCTAGTTCCATGTAAAGATTAAAAAGTAACGGAGATAGGGAACATCCTTGTCGGACTCCCTTTCTTATTACGGCTTCTTTCTTATGTTCTTCAATTGTTACTGTTGCTGTTTGGTTCCTGTACATGTTAGCAATTGTTCTTCTATCTCTGTATTTGAACCCTAATTTTTTAAAAATGCTGAACATTTTATTCCAGTCTATGTTATCGAATGCCTTTTCTAGGTCTATAAACGCCAAGTATGTTGGTTTGTTTTTCTTTAATCTTCCTTCTACTATTAATCTGAGGCCTAAAATTGCTTCCCTTGTCCCTATACTTTTCCTAAAACCAAATCGGTCTTCTCCTAACACTTCTTCCACTCTCCTCTTAATTCTTCTGTATAGAATTCTAGTTAACATTTTTGATGCATGACTAGTTAAACTAATTGTTCTGTATTCTTCACATTTATCTGCCCCTGCTTTCTTTGGTATCATGACTATAACACTTTTTTTTGAAGTCTGACGGAAATTCCCCTTTTTCATAAATATTACACACCAGTTTGTATAATCTATCAATCGCTTCCTCACCTGCACTGCGCAGTAATTCTACAGGTATTCCGTCTATTCCAGGAGCCTTTCTGCCATTTAAATCTTTTAATGCTCTCTTAAATTCAGATATCAGTATTGTTCCTCCCATTTCATCCTCCTCAACTTCCTCTATAACACCATTTTCTAATTCATTTCTTCCGTATAACTCTTCAATATATTCCACCCATCTATCGACTTTACCTTTCGTGTTATATATTGGTTAACACATCTTTCTTTAACACATTATTAGATTTTAATTTATGTACCCCAAAATTTTCCTTAACTTTCCTGTATGCTCCGTCTATTTTACCAATGTTCATTTCTCTTTCCACTTCTGAACACTTTTCTTTAATCCACTCTTCTTTCGCCAGTTTGCACTTCGTGTTTATAGCATTTCTTAATTGCCGATAGTTCCTTTTACTTTCTTCATCACTAGCATTCCTATATTTTCCACGTTCATCCATCAGCTGCAATATATCGTCTGAAACCCAAGGTTTTCTACTAGCTCTCTTTATTCCGCCTAAGTTTGCTTCTGCTGATTTAAGAATTTCCTTTTTAACATTCTCCCATTCTTCTTCTACATTTTCTACCTTATCTTTTTTACTCAGACCTCTTGCGATGTCCTCCTCAAAAATCTTCTTTACCTCCTCTTCCTCAAGCTTCATAAAACTACGTTAAATATATTACTAATATTATTATTAGTGTTTTTTTTAGATTTTATTACTACTATTGACTTAAATCGTAACGTTTAAAAATAACCTTCACACAAATTATGCATATTTTGTATTTGTTTTGATATGTTATAAATTTACTTAATATATATATATATATATATAGTTGTAATAAAAATTTAACTGTAATTTATTTTACCCTTGTTATTTGTAAAAACTTGTTATTTTACACTTGCCATTTGATGTTATTGTTTTTCTACGTTAACATTTTTAATGTTTTAAATTCTGACATTTTTACTTACTTTTTTACTTATTTATTTGTTTCCCGAATTTGTAAAAAAAAGCCAGTTTAAAAACATTATTTGATCAAACGAGAATATAAATTTACCACAATACTTAATGAAATACTTTTGTACACATATTGATATAATTTTTCTTTTTTTATATGCTACTATTATTACAATCTTATATGTGCTTCAGATATATTTTAACAAATAGTTATGGATAAAATTAATGTAAAATGCCAAGACTGAATATTATGTTTTTATTTAATTTAATTTGAACATATCTTAAATGCAGCAAAATGCTGGCCTTGAAAATTATTAAATGTTTACAATTAGGTTAATAAAAAATGTAAAACTGATGTGGGAATTTCACTTTTTCTGCGTTTATGCATATGTCTGTGGCAGGAATTTTAGCATCTCTGTCTCTTATTCAGAGCTTCTGGTGTTCAAGTCTTGACCAGATATGGTATTATTTTTTCACTTGCTAAAAAAATTCATTTCATTATCATCTATCAGCAATTGTTATAGATACCACCCGGAATAAAATATTATATACAGATATTAATTGCTGTTAGACTTTCTAGCCTTCAAATCAGTTATAAACATTCAACACATCTATTCACTGTTCTGAGGGGACAGGTTGTAGATATTTAATTTTGTTAAAAAATATATGTTTGTAAAAATTAAAACAAAAAATATTCAAATCTTGAAAAAAATTCTAGGACCAACAAAAATAGATGCAAATGCATAAACAAATTCAGAAGTAATAAAGATATTTAAAAAATCCAGTGAAACTTAGTAAATGTCAGGTTCTTTCAGGTCGAACTGAGAATGTACAAGACTACACTTCATTTACACTCATACATATCATCCTCATTCATCCTCTGAAGTATTATCTAAACGGTAGTTACTGGAGGCTAAACAGGAAAAAGAAGGAAGGTTCTTTCAATAAAAGAACCAAATTCTTTGCCCATCTTATGAGAAATCATGATAACAAGTTTATAGAACAAATTTTCAACTATATTTACAACAAAAATAATGAAAATAAATGGTCCACAGAAGTTTATCTAAGAAAATATTACAAGATAAAACAACATTCAGAAAACTGATATAAGATTTTAAAGGTTTCTAAGAGAAGGAGAAAAAAGAAACTAACATCTGGTCAGAAGAAAGAAGGCAAAAACAAAGCGAAAGAATGAATTATTGAGACCAGGAAAGAATATGCCTAAAAAAAGAGAGATAAATCTAAAATCTTGCTTCATGTGATCCTCACTCAGTCAAATTGAGAAAAATATATTAACTTAAAAAAAATTATAAAAAATAGGAATTATGAAAATATTACAGTAAGTTAATTTATAGTATCGAGTTATAAGAGTTGAGCAAACTCCATTTTACCCAATTTCCTAATTGAACATTGGCAGTTGGTTCTCTTAGGAAATAATAACTGCATTACCAATGACAATTGGTATCGAAACAATTAAATTGAGATTTTAGATTAGCATATTAACAATATACCTAAGATTAGTATTGAGATTCTTTCCTCAAGTTCAAAATATGATGTTCCAGTGAAGCATTTTAATGTCAATTTTTTTGTTTTTTACTCTGAATATTTTCATGTATTCTGTCTGTAGTTTAGCTCAGCCCATTAACCTACATACCTTATAATACTTCTTTATATAATCAACATATGAATTAAGAGATTTATCGTAGCAATACACCAACTTCAATATATCCTCGTCGTATTCTTCTGCCGCTAGTCCATTTAGCCACTGATTTTTAAGTTCATCGTCACCTGCGAATCGCTTACCACTCAAACATTTTTTTAATCTCCCAAACAAATAGTAATCAGAAGGAGCTAAGTCCGGACTATATGGTGGGTGATCGTAAATTTTCCATCCAAATGTTCTCAGTAAATCAGGTGTCGGACGACGCGGTCGGTCAGCCACCCACGTCGTCGATTTTGAATAGCGCGCCGTAACTTACGTAGAGTTTTGCACTATGCTTCTGAATTTATAGTCGTTCCACGTAACATGAAATCAAATCAGCAGTATGTCATACCGATTCCAAAAGATTGTGGCCGTCAGTTTCCACTCAAATTGCTGTGGCTTGACCTTTGTTGGTCTGGTTAGTGATTGAGGATGACGCCATTAACTAGACTGCCGTTTTCTTTCTGGCGTGTAATACGAAATCCATGTTTTATCGCCGGTAACAATTGAATTAAGGAACTCATCACCTTTTTCTGTGTAGCGCATCAAAAATTCCAAAGTAAATCACATTCGGATGTTTTTGTGACGTTCCGTTAAGACGTGCGGCACCCAACGTGCACAAACCTTTCTTAAGCCTAAATGGTCATGAACAATACGAACAATAACAGCCCTTGAAGCATCAGGATAAAGAAGGGTCAGATCGGAAATCGTTGAGCGACGATATTTTCTCATTTCATTATCGACGCGTTTCGACAAGACCTCAGTGATTATCGAGGTCCTCCCCCGAACGTTCTTCATCATGCACATTAATCCTGTTTTTTCTAAACCTTTCCCACTCTTTTCGGACGTTTCTTTCATTTATTACATTATCACCGTACACAGAAACCTACTGCCTATGAATTTCAGCCGGCTTAACGTTTTGATGGTGTAAAAAACGTATGACCCCACGTACTTCACAGTCGGCGGCAACATCGATTTTCCTATTTATTTTATAATGTAATAACTTACACGTAATCAAAGATACTACAACGCGACAACTTACAAACAATGCAGTGTGTACATGGCCATGAATGATAAGGTTCGCCAACATTAAGAAGAGAAATTTCTCAGCGGTTTTTACTTTAGAGATATCCCTCGTAAAATGGAATTTCTCGTCCTACTTAATTTTACATATTCTCATTACATTATTTTAAAAATGGATTAATCGTAATTTTTTTTTAACAATAGAATTCATTTTTTATATCTTTGGATGACATATTTAAAGTATCTTTTATAATAAAATGTTATAAACTCAAATTGGTGTATATATGGTGTCATATCACATTAGCATTACATAAGAATATTTACTTTTACTTTTTGAGTATAATTATAAAAGAAGGGAAAAGTAATCCCCTATTCTTATCTCCTAAAAAATATTCTTTTTTCTCCTAGAAATTGACACATATCAACGTGAAACAAAAATTAAATTAAAGCCTGTCTATGAAGTTATAAAAAAAAATCACAGCACATCACTTTCACATGTGCCCCACCAGTCATGAAGAATATCCAGCTGATGTGATGGTTGAAATGACACTCCAAACACTCTCACGCAACTCGTGGATGTTTGCTACTTTTGTCGTATACACCCTGTCTTTGACATAACCTCAAAAGAAGTGCAGAGGGTTAATATTTGGTGATCTGATCAAGAAATCAAGAACGTAAAATACAGAAAATAGATATAAAAATAAAAGTTGGTGTTGTTTGTTTCGAAAATAATTATTTTGAGGTATTATATTTATATAGATGAGTATCACATCCATTTTGGTGAGCTTAGCTTTTTGATATGCTACAGAAAATTCATATTTGTGAAAAAGGCTTGCGAAAATCGCTTCACTTCTTACTCCACATAGTGTGTTTGGCATGTGATGCTTAAGAACAGTTTGCCATTTTCAAGAGTTTCTCATATCAGTTCACCTACAACCATTTGGTTATAGTGGTGTTTGCTAACTAATTGTGTGCCAGTCAATAACATTAACTTTTTCCCAAGGTACTACTGAGAATAAAAGTTTGTTGCATTACATGTAAACATGAATATCCATTGAAAGGTTATTTTTCATACATAATGCAGTTAATTGCTTTTTTCTTTTTGTTCCACCACTATAGATCACATTTACATAGTTTTGACTTCTTTTTCTTTTCCCAAAAGGTGTTTATTCTTTTGCTCTGTTGTTGTCACCTTTCTTCCATCCATCTATTCAGGTTTATACCCTTCTTCTTCTTTCTCTCTGGAAACTTGATTCTCGAATCACTCTTCCAAATTTATTTCTGTCATTACACAGATTCTTAGAAATGTTTAATGTTTTTATTTCTGTTTCTATTTCTTTAAACCAGTTGGTCTTTGTGGCTCTGTTTATGTAGAAATTAAATATTTGTTTTGTCATTCTTTGGTTGTTCATTCTTCATAACGTCCATAAAACTGTAATCTTTTTCAGATTAAGTCCCCTATTTTTTCTGTATGTTCATAAATTTCTCACTTTTTAATTTATAAATTCCTTCTTCATATTTTGGCTCATAAATTTTTCTTAAAATCCTTTTTTCTACTTTTGTTTTTCTTTTTTCAGAAAAAGATTAAAGACATTTTACCCCATGCAGTGCTTCTGGTAGGACTACAGTTTTATAGTGCCTCAATTTGGAGTTATATAACAGGGGTGTTTTATTTTAAATGTTCTTTGTGATTTGTACTCTATTTTTCATTTTTGAATCCCTAATATTTAAATTTTTGAATTCGACTCATTTCTTTGTTGTTGGAAAATTTAAGGGTTTGACCTCTGTTCTCTTTGTCATTGAAAAACCAGTTAGTTTTTCCATAAGAAATTTGAAGATAATTTTGTTTGTGCATTTGCTTAGTTTTTGAATTTCCATTTTAACCTCATCTATATCTCTTGCAAAAATTACAATATCATTTGTGAAGGTCAAAATGTTAGTATTTATGAATTAACATAATATATGTTTTAACTTTTTTAGGTTCTTTCTCCATTCTCTTATAACTTTTTAAGGGCACAATTAAAGAGGATTAGAGACAATCCATCTCCTTGTCTTACACCAGTTTTAATTTTGAATGGTTCTGAAAGTTACCCTAAGAATTTCACTTCGATTTTGTGTTTGATTTTTTTTATAATGTCTATTGTCTTGCGATCTATCTTAAATTCTTCAAGGATTTTAAATATTTTTAAATGATGTTAAATGCTTTTATTAAACAAAAACTTCAAATAATTTAAGTAACAAATGGTAAAAAAAAGGCATACAAAATTTCATTACATAGAATTTTCTATCAATTATTTATGATTTTCTAGCTAATTTGTCTCAATTACCTGAAGTTTGTGTTCAGTGAATAAATATTTATACATTTACATTAAATTTAGTGATAATCTATAGATGTGTCATCATAAAATTAAGATTTTGAGTGAAAAAATCATAAATAGATTTTCTTTCACTCACTTCGCTGTTTGTACTTTATTATAGATCATGGTTGAAAGTGTAATTCGTTTATTCTCACTCTACTTAATTTAAGATTATTTTTACCATCATTTAATTGTTTTTAATTACTTGTATGAAGTAAAGCAAGTATTGTGATTGCGAAAAATGTCGGTTTTCAGATTTCAATGGAAATATCCATTTAGACTAGTTTCAGCATGATGTCTGTATGTATGAATGTATATATGTATCTTGCATTCAAAAACGATTTGTTGTAGTATGTGAAATTTTGGATTTAGGACTGTTTAACATCTAGTTGTGCACTTCCTCTTTTGACTGCAATTGACTTAACCAAAATTGTCCAAAAAAGCCCAAATTCAAAAAAAGTCTAGATTTTAACTGCAGTAATAAGCCCTCATTGAGAGATTTTCTACGATATCATGAGTTGTATTTAAGGAAAGGCACATCGATTCGAATCAACTTAATCTCTTCTTTTTTAATTTTTTTTTTTAATTTAAATGTATTGATATATATATATAAATGTAATAGATTTGGTGAAACATCTGATTATTTAATATTAATTGATGATTATAATTTAGAATCGTATTATTTTTGGATGTTATAGTTTAATTTCTGTTTAATTTATCTACGTTAAAGTTAACTAAAGAGTGACTGAAAAATAGACCCTCACAAGAACAACATATACACTGAGACATACATGCCTGATCTTTTTATAAATTGCAAAACATTCTTATATTTTAGTTCATTACTTCTCTGATATTGTCAAACAATATTCTCCTGATATAATTATTCTTCTGATCTTAAGTAATACAATACAAGTAATACAAAGTAAAAAATTAATGTTTTTCTTTCTGTTGAGAACCAGTGCAAATGCACACTTATTAAAATATTATATATTTTCCCTGATGAAAATTAAAAACCATTTTTCAAGTTTCATAAACAAATCAACTTTTTTTATGTTTGTATTCGGTGTTTTATATAGTTTATATATATTTGAGACTGATTTTTCTTTGCAAGATGTGGCAACCCTGCAGCTTGCGTAGGCACACCATCTTTGACCTTGGTCTATAAGCTACTTCTAGTCCAAGCGGCACATTGATGCAACTGCTCAGTCGTGAGTTGTGCTGTAATAAGTGAACACGTGTTTGTGTCTCTCAGTATTGCACAACAGTATGCCATTTCTTTTTGTGTTAAATCGGGTGAAAACGCGACAAATTATGGTAAGCTTCAGAAGGCTTTTGGAGAGGAGGTTATGTCAAGAGCTCAAGCTTTTCGGTGGCATAAAATTTTTAGTGAAGGCAGAACGAATGTTGAAGATGAAGACCGTGGTGGACGAACATCAACCTCACGACCAGATCTCAACTTGACCAGGGTGCGTGAAATCGTACGATCAGATCGAAGATTATCCGTGAAAATTATTACAAAAGAACTCAACATCAATAAACGGTTCGTTTAAAGATCTTGGTATCCAGATTTGTTGAGCCGTGTTATCACTGGTGATGAAGGTTGGTTTTTTCAATACGATCCAGAGACAAAACGTCAAAGTTCGCAATGGTGCTCAAAGGAATCACCCAGACCAAAAAAAGCTCGCTTGTGTGCTTCTTCGATTCCAAGGGAATTGTTCATAAAGAGTGGGTGCCTCCTGGAAATTTTAGAAACAAAATTTTAGAAAGACTTCGTAAACGAGTTCTTCGTGTCCGTGCCACATTGCTGATAATTGGATTCTGCATCACGATAATGCGCCAACCCATACTGCTCTGTTAGTACAGCAATTTTTAACCTCAAAACAAATTTCAGTACTACCACAGCCACCTTATTCACCAGATATAGCTCCATGCGACTTTTTTCTATTTCCAAGAGTCAAAATGGCGGTCAAGGGTCACCATTTTCAAACACCACAAGATGTCCAAAAAACTGTGTCGAGGGTCTTGGAGGATATTTCAGAAGATGAGTTCCACCATACATGGGGTGAGCTTAAGAAGTCAATATTTTACCCATTCTATGATCTGGAACTTATGTATGATTTTCACTTGTGGTGTAGCCTGCTGATTTTACGGTTGTTAGATGAATTAAATTGTTAGAAATCAAAAAAATTTCCTGTAATTTAAGACTAACTTTTTTAATATGACAAACGCATAATAACAATACGTTAATTTAACAAAAGATGGTTTGGAAATATTATGCGCTTATGTTTTTAAATACATATTTATATAAAGTGGTTCATCTTTCCATGTAAAATATATGGATAAGAGTTTACCATTATCATACATAAAACTTCCTACAGATTGTTATTCCAGTGGAGCGGTTTTGAATTTTACATTTTGTATCAGATTATTTACAGTTTTAAAAAAATTACTACCCTTCATTTTACCAGTTTGAAAAACATTTGGCACGATAAATCGATCATCCTATGTATTTGTGCCGTGTTTATTCATCTGATTATATTTATTTTCTGTTTATACAAACAGTAGTGCCCTCCAAACTATCTTCTATACATGACAATTGCTAGTGGTGGGGGGAAACTTTTGCCGATAATAGTTACTGATAAATACTACTTAAATATAATGGTAGTGAGCAGGTGTGATACAAAAGATGATAATCTTGGAAGCAGAATTACATTAGATGGGTGAATCTTGAATTACATAATTAGCAAAATAAAATTGGCAAAATTAGCATTCAATAAGAAATTTGAAAATAACCAATGAAGAAGTGTTACAAAGGATTGACGAGGTGCCCTGATTATGAAGCAGGGCATTATCAAAGAAAAGGCAAGATACACAGATAGGACATGTACTATGGCATAACAGTTTGTTGCACACCATAATAGAGGGCGTAGTTGAAGGAAACAATACAAGAGGGAATAACCAATACTAGGGAATAATGAACAAATTATACAGTATGTTGGGTGTAAAATGTGTATGGAAACAAAGAGATTAGGACATGATAGAATTGGCTGGAAGAGGAAGACTACTGCAGGCATATCCTAGGATTTTCTTCATAAGGCCACGATATGGAGGTGGTCTATCCTTGGCGATATAGTGCCAGCTAAATTGTGCAGTATTAATTTGTGTTAATATACTATTAATTGTTGTAATTGTGTAGCTCGTTTCATACCTTACCAGTAAACAAATATATATTTATTTATTCTTACAGGATTACATGTTTTATTCATTAAAATTGTACAAGTTTGTATCAAATTATAGAGTATCAATATCATATAGCTACTAACCTTTCCAAATAAATTGGTACTGAAATGAATTGTCATTTTTAGATACTGCTTTCTGTCTGCTAAATGTAAAGAAATGTGTCAGTGATACAGGACTTGCTCGTTATTGAAGGATATGTCCAAACAATAGGTGTGTCTTGTCACACACCATTAAAGGAAGTATCTTTATTAAGAGATAAGATAGCAATGAATACTTAATGTTTAAATAAATAACACCATAATGTAATTCTGGCACCCCAGAAGTGAATCCCTGGCAATTAGCAGATATTCTGTACATATCTTGAAATTGCGATTTCAAGGAAGAAGACTAATGGATGAAAAGGAGTAATGTTAGAAAAACAGAATTAATGAAATATCCTCTTAAAATAAGGAAGAATTTAACAAATAAAAGAGTATGGAAGTTTGGAGATGTAAAAACGAATCAAAAAAGGTAGTATATATTATTTAATAAAAAGTAGCAGTTATACTTATTAAGATTGAACTTTTAGTTGATCTTTATGTCTATGTTGAGTGAACTTCTTTCTGTTATTTATGGTGTAACAATAATATTAAGAAATATATAATAATAAAAAAACAATTTGAATGTGATGAGCATGTGTGTATTTTTTTATAATTATATAACAATTTTTTTTTTGTTAAGTATGTAACAATTTCAATATAAAGTAGTTGGTTCAAGCGTGAAATACAAGATGGCGTACCCACAGTTTTGCAAACTTTTTAAATTTTCTTCTTAAAATGATGATATGATGAAAGTAGTAGGCAGCAATTGTTTTTATGTAATTTTTTTTTTTTTTTGTTACATTCAACTGTAAAATTTCTTTTGATGATAGCTTTTTTCTTGTAATTTTTTTTACGTAAATATTTCTTGTAATCTTTTTTTTTTAATGTAAAGATTTCTTTTGACGGTAGTATATTTTTTTTTTTTTTTTTTTTTTTTTTGTTACATTCAACTGTAAAATTTCTTTTGATGATAGCTTTTTTCTTGTAATTTTTTTTTACGTAAAGATTTCTTTTGACGGTAGTATACTTTTTTTTTTTTTTTTTTTTTTTGTTACATTCAACTTACAAATTTCTTTTGATGGTAGTTTTTTTTTTTAATTTTTTTTTTATTACTTTTTTTTTTTGTTTCATTCAACTCTAAAATTTCTTTTGATGGTAGTTTTTTCTTTTAATTTTTTTTATTACATTTGACTGTAGTGTTTCTTTTTAAATTTTTTATAATGATTTATGTATATTTTCTTTGTAATTATTTCAATATGACTAGTAGGCAGCAATTTTTTTTTTTTTTTTACGTAAAGAATTCTTTTGATGGTAGTTTTTTCTTTTACAATTTTTTTTAATGAATTATTGTAATCAATTTTCTTTGTAACTATTTCAATATGATGAAAGTAGTAGGCAGCAATTTTTTTTGTAAGTTTTTTTTACGTAAAAATTTCTTTTTTTGTTCTTTTTTGTTTAGTATTTTCTATTCAATTTCTTTAATGAAGTATGTAAATTTTTTCTGTAACTATTTCAATATGACATAGTAAAGAGCAATTTTTTTATTTATGTAATGATTTCTTTTGACTGTAGTTTCTTTTTCAATTTTTTGTAATCATTTATGTCAATTTTCTTTGCTACTATTTCAATATGATGTATATGTTGTAGGTAACAATTTATTTGCTAGGTAATTTTTTTTTAGTTATTTCTTTTGACTGTAGTTTTATCTTGAATCAACTATTTGAATATGACGACAGGAGTAGGCAGCAATTTTTATTTTTGTAATGAATTTTTTTTTTTACATAATTTCTTTTGATGGTAGGCAGCAATTTTTTTTTTTGTAAATTTTTTTTTTTACATAAAAATTTATTTTGATGGTAGTATTTTCTATTTAAATTTCTTTAATGAATTATGTAAAATTTCTTTGTAACTATTTCAATCTGATGAAAGTAGTAAAAAGCAATTTTTTTTTGTTACTTTTTTTTTATATAACGATTTCTTTTGACTGCAGTTATCTCTATTTCAGTTTTTTGTAATCATATTTATGTCAATTTACTTTGTAACTATTTCAATATGATGTATGTAGGAAGCAATTTTTTGTTTGTAATTTTTTTTTTTTTTTTTTTTTTTTTTTTTTTTTTTTTTTTTTTAGTTATGTAACAATTTCTTTTGACTGTAGTTCACTTTTTTCAAATTTTTGTATTCATTTAATTTAAAATTTCTTTGTAACTATTTGAATATGATGACAGCAGTAGGCAGCAATTTTTTTTTTTTTTTACATAAAATTTCTTTTGATGGTAGTATTTTCTATTTAAATTTCTTTAATGAATTATGCAAATTTTCTTTGTAACTATTTCAAATATGATGAAAGTAGTAAAAAGCAATTTTTTTTTTTGTTATGTAACGATTTCTTTTTTTTAACAATGTAATCTTTTTTTTTTAATAATGTAACAATTTACATAAATTTTTTTTAAACATTTCAAGTTGAAGTAGTTGTTCAAGGGCGAAATAGAAGATTGTGTTCCACAGTTTTTCAAACTTTTGAGATATTCGTTAAAACATGAAAAAATAAACTAGATTGGTATAAGGATTTAGTATTTTAAAAAAATTAGATTGGTGACTCTAGCTCTGTGTTGGGTTAGAACCAATCTAGGTGTAGATTATCAGTGTTATGGCCGGGTAACCCCT
This sequence comes from Lycorma delicatula, assembly GCF_047948215.1. NCBI lineage: Eukaryota > Metazoa > Arthropoda > Insecta > Hemiptera > Fulgoridae > Lycorma > Lycorma delicatula. The sequence goes on from NC_134463.1 coordinate 79,676,603, forward strand.
GATGCTGAAAAACGTTATGATATCTTGATACTGTATTTTTGATGTTTTTACTGTTACTTGGATGATGTGTGTCAAAGATGTTTTATTTCCATATTCAATTTGTAACCGTTTAACTGTAATAATTATAATGGACTACAGACAAATAGTTACCTAACAAAATTGAATTCTTCAATTTTAGATCAATCAAATACCAAGAGATATTACAATTAAAATTCTGTAACAATTAAAGATGTTACAATATTTCTGGAATTGACTTATTTTTTGAGTGATTATTTTTTTTTTTATAATTCTAGTTTTTGATAATAATGTATATAATATACATTCGGATAAGGGTACGCGGTGATATTTCCCGTTTACTTACTGATTCTATCACTAATTGTTGGTATGTGAAACTATCAACGTGTGTACAAAAGTAGTATAAAAAGTATAGTGGATGATAATTGTTCAGAGTCAAGAAAGTAGATGTAAGTGAAATACAAGAGAAAATTGTCAGTTTTGACCAAAAGGGGATGCGCATATTGATGAGCAATTATTAGACCTAGTTTGTTACAATTGTTATTGTATACAAATTCAGACGAAGCAATCGGATAAAACAAACAAATGTGAAATTAGGACATACAGTGCTGTAATCAAGGTAACCGGCACACGTTTAACACTGACGGGTCAGTTGAAAAGCAGCAAATGCTGCAAATACATTAACTACATCAAAAACTTGTTTATACATAACACCGATCACAACTTTGTTTTACACACTTCATCTCCTGCTACTCCTTAAACACCTATTAGCTAACTCATACCAAAACCCTATATATCCTTATGCTGATCAAATGTTCAATTCACCCCTACCTCTGCCCAAATTACCCATCCCTTATGTTACCCATAATAAAACCCAGTACATTAGTGCTGACTAAATATTACCTAAGATAATGTTGGGTCAGAACCTGAACCTGGTCCTAGTCATGATAGGACAGGTCAGGACTAGACAGGACAGGACAGGACAGGTCAAGGTGTCTATGTTACACAAATCCCTGATGCAGTTAATGTTTTACAGGATCTACTACTTTTCTCCTTAACCGTTAGCATTAACTGTACATAATCTTGACTCCGAACTCATGAACTAGGTTTTTGTGTGTTGTAGCATTTGTTGTAAGAATACAAGTGTGTTATTTGCCCTTTTTTTTATCATTACATGTTCTTTGTGAATGGGAAATATTGTCTGATCTGATGGACTGAGTTTCTCTTCAGAGGTAACTTGTTTGTAGTCCGTCATAACTATTACAGTATGACAAATGTTAATGATTAAATATTAATATAAGGTATTATATGAATATTAAGTAAGAATATTTGTTAGCATCAGAGGTCTGAAAAAAAAGAAATCAGGAAAACTTTATTAGTATAGAGTGTATTATATGGATATTAAGTAAGAATATTTGTTAGCATCAGAGGTCTGAAAAAAAAGAAATCAGGAAAACATTATTAGTATAGAGTCTATTGTTTATCAGCAATGAATTTTATATGTTTTAAGTGTACCCTGCATACCGCTGCTAATGTCTTCATCTAGTTCGGTTCTAACCTACCAAGACACTACTGCTGCGTTAACATAACCTCAAGGGCACAGGTACTGCATACACAGTGTCGGCCACCTTGGAATTTCTGTTTTCACTGTGGGAAACTCCCTTTGGTCTCAGAGTTTTCAATTAACGAATATTTCAAAGGTTGGCAAAACTGAGGATTCGTCATCTTCTATTTCTCATCTACTACTACTGCCTACTATTGATGAATGAAGCATTTTTATTGTTGTCTCACAGTGCTGTCAATTAAATATTTCAAATATTTTTTGTTGTCATCTTTTATTTCCCGTCTACTACTGCCTACTGCCTACTTAACTGCTGCCTACTATTGTTGAATGAAGCTTTTTTATTGTTGTCTCACATAGTTGTCAATTAACAAATATTTCAAATATTTTTTATTGCCATCTTCTATTTCCTGCCTACCACTGCCTAACTGCTGTCTACTACTGAAGAATGAAGCTTTTTTTAGTGTTGTCAATTAACAAATATTTTATGTTTCATCTTCTATTTCCTGCCTACCACTGCCTACTGCCTACTTAACTGCTGTCTACTACTGAAGAATGACGCTTTTTTTTAGTGTTGTCAATTAACAAATATTTTATGTTTCATCTTCTATTTCCTGCCTACTACCTCACTTACATCACATATCTACTTTACTGCTTACTACCTACTTAAGTGCTGCCTACTTTTGATGAATGAAGATTTTTTATTGTTGACTCACAGTGTTGTCAATTAACAAATATTTTATGCTATCTTCTATTTTCCACGTACTACTGTCTGCTAACTAAACTGCTGCCTACTATTGATGAATGAAACTTTTTTATTGTTGTCTCAGTGTTTTCAATAAACAAATATTTCAAACGTTGGCAAAACTGAGGATTCGTCATCTTCTATTTCCCGCCTTCTACCAACCTCCTAACTATACACATACTGCTTATCAATGAAGATTTCTAATTGATTTTTATTGGAACCGTATTCATTTACCATCAAATACATAACATTTTGTTGGTAGAATTAAACTCAATCCAAATCGATTTGTCTTATGCTATCTTAACATTTCTGAAAGAAAAAACATATCAGAAAAAAAATTATTAGTACAGAATAATTTGTTTATGAACTATGAATCTTATATAAAATAGAAAAAGAAAAATTTTAGATGGTCATCGCTTTTATAAAACTGTCACTTCATCTTGTTCTGAAGCATTACTAATTCTAGAAGATTATTTCCATCCACTTTCTCCATGGTTTTATTTTTCAAATTCGATGACAAATATTGTTAATTTGTTGCTCGACTAATATTTCAGACAATGTAAACACTACAGTTTTTTCAATTCTTATGATTATACTATGTATAATTCTGTATTCCATAAACAATTGCAATCTATTTTAGTAAAGAAATATATATATATATATATATAATTCATCAATGCACAATCTAACTGCTTATCGCTAAATTTTGAACAGTACATTGTTTTTATAATGTTTGTACCATCTGAAACAGGAATGAGCATGTTTCTTTATCTTTTGAATTTGTTTTTGAAAATTTATTCCGTGTACAAAACCAGTGCATAATAATTCTGTCAGTAATTAAAAAAAATAACATTATGAACATTATAATAATTATATTATATTTATTAAGTATAATCCTAGAATGTGATAGTATTTTTTCATTTACGGTTGATATCGGAGTGAGACCTGAAATAAAAAATTTGATTTTCTCTTCACTTCGGTTTATATTCAGAACTAGGTTTGTAGTTATTTTACACAGATAAATTATGAAAGAAAATTAAAAAACCAACTATTTATATTTTCAGGTAGATTTCATAAAAAGCTACCTGTTGTAATGGGTACCGTAATTTGACTCCTGAAAACTGCTAAGATTTCTTTCCTAATTTTTTTCTGACAATGCTAAAATGTTGTTTAACACCATGTACAGTTAAAGCTGTATTAGAGGCATATCGTCCATTTAACTCTTTTAAAGTAATAAACATATTAAATAAATAAATCTAAGAAGATTACATTTTTTATTACACTCAAAGATAGGATTTCAGACCAGTTTACCGGCCATCTGAAAGGTAACTCAAGTTAAACATTGCTCTAATAGTGCCGCTTTTACCTATTTGTCAGTTACAGTATTAAGTGCATATTGCACAAATATTAAGTGCATTACCAGTCACAGTATTAAGTGCGCATTACACATTGTATTAAATGCAATCAGAGCAGCCTAACAAAATTTTTTGTTAGTTTCAAAACAATGTAATTTCTGTTTGTTGATTACCTTTGATAGTTATGACTGCCATCTCTGGTCAACAGTAACTATCTTCAATTAATTAAAGATATATTAATATATTATAATCGGTTTATAATAATGTATTTAAATGATGTATTAATTGCAAATATTTTCCTGTTATTTGAGAAAACTTCATCTAAAAGATTACATTAGATTCTAAATTACGAGGGATGACTGAAATGTATACATACAGGGATCATATCAGGAAAATAAAATATCGCATAAAGCAACAGGTTCTGCTGTGTTGTAGGTTTTCCCCTACCGCTAACATTTCAAAACTTCTGATCTAAGACCACTCATTTTCTGTCATTTGCTACCATGACTGACAATATGCTTGTTTTGAAATCGTCAAAATTACTACTGCATTAGGCGGCAAGCATCTCCACGTAGATAGGCACATTGAAAGAGCTAATAGAACACATTACTCCACAACTAGGCAACCTTATCACAGTAGATGTCATGCAAACTCACAGGAAAGAACAAACTTGCAGAAAAAACATTGTGAACAGCTTCTGAAACTTATCGTGACAAGGCAGCTTACCTTTTTTTACACGTGTTCAACCAACTGAAACATACTCCTCTAAAGAAGCAAATATTGTTTAATGTATCTCTTTTTTTGTATTGATTTTAATCCGATTTAGTAGTTAGCTAGAAGAGGTTAATGTGAAAGCACTAACCCAAACGAGTGTCAAACTTCGCAAGAGTTACAAAGGATTAATGGCTATCATTATAGGCTCATTGCATAATGTAATGTTACAAAAAAATTCCTTTCATTTGCTAGTTATGATTGACGTGCATTACGTTTTCAACTTCGTTTGTAATTTTTTTTTTTTGAATTATTTTGATATTTACCTTGTAGTTATATCTAATAATCAAGTACACTAAAAAGGTATCTATAATTTGAAGATAGTCCAGTACCTGCAGAAATGTATTGATCTTGCTTACCTTTTATTCTAACATGGTAGTTTTAACATCCATAGCATATCGTTGTCATTAACGTGACTAATATTGGTTAACATTTGCCATAAAATCTGAAAAGTAAAATATATATATATATAATGATTTAAAAAATTGGAATTAATTTTATTTATATATTAATTTTGTAAAGTGATTTAAAATATGTATACCATAAAAATATAATAAATTTTTTTTTTAATGCATTGTTGCACAATCATCTTTTTATTATTCTTTTGCTTCCTTGAAAAGGGTGTCTATTTTTTTCATTCCTAAATTTCCCTTATTCTTCTTAAATTACACTTCTATGTTAATTGATTAATTTTATTAATTTTATATGTAATAAATTTTTACCTTACAATGTTTTTTTTTCAAATATTATTTTCTTTGGTAAAATTAAATTTTTTTTTTTATTATAACTTTCTTTTTTCCACTTAACCGCAATGAGTGATCGTTCAATAATACATCAATTCCATCTGCAAATATTATGATAGCTTAAGTTATTCAATGTAAATATCATGTTATGAAATTAAAAAAATAAAATAAATAAAATTCAAATTTCAAAAAATTACAGATGTGTTAATAATATATAGTTCGATTTAAAAAAATCCAGTAATAGTAAAATGTAAAAAAAAAAGTTTGCTCTTTCAAAAATATTGGTTGACAGAAGACAGAAAAAGTGTAAAGTAAATGTATGGACAAAACAAGTCTTAATAGAAATGGATATTATTACTGATTTGTTGGTTAGCCTGAGGTAACAATTTCTAATCCCAATTCTAAAACGATCCCGCTTAATGAAATGTAAAGGTGAAGAGGTTTACTACTCTTAAAATATTTCTGTTAATTTAATATATCATTAAGAGCAAATTGTAGAAGGGTAGTTTTACAGTCTTATTTACTTCTCGAACTGTAGAGTAATTGATATTCTATTTGTAAAAATAAACTTAAAACTAAACTGAAACTTTAAAAAAAAGATTTAATTTCTTAAATTAAACATTTTAAATTAGTTAAATTAAATCCATTTCAAGATGTAATTTTGAATGTCATTTACATTAGATTTACCAAGAATTTTAAGATTTGACCTTTTTATTAATCGTAGACATGATGTTTTAAATTGAAAAAAATAATATAATATTTTTATAGAAATATTTTAATTATAATTTTAAGCAGTATGCCCTATTGGTTAATTTTTATTGTTTCTTCTTATTTGATTCACAGTATTGTATGTAGTACAAAAATGAGCAATGTGTTATCGTTTCAAACTGATTTTTTAACTCAACATGTCGAGAAAAACAGTTAAAGCAGGAGGGATTAGATTCAGTTTGTATATAGTTGGTGTCTATTTTAATTATTTACTTGGGTCTTAATAGACTGAGTGACTTCTACATATAGGAAACTGATGCTATTAAAATTTTAAGTCGTAACTACCATGTGGAAGAGAATTTCATTTGAATTGATTTCAGATGTTGGGGTTTGAATTAATGAAAATTTTACTATTACGAGTTTTGAACTCTTAAAAAGAAGATTTTTTCAATTTTCTTACCTCAAAATGGTTCATTTTAGAAACTGCAAGGGGATAAAGGAGAAAGTTTGGGACGGAAGTGGATGGAAACAGCTATGACACTATGGCTATGACAGCTGTGCCACCAAGTATGATGACATTTAGAAAAATTAATTTTAGTTGAACATTTCATATTCTCCAGATATGTTGTGTTGAACCTTAGTGGGTATACACAGATGTATAACTTACAAGGAGATATTTTTGCTGCTATTCAATTTTGGAGTTTAGATCTAAAAATAATAAATATTTGGAATGGGTTTAATCTACATAATATTCATATTTCTATATTTTGATGACTAATAATCAACTTTTTAAACTTTATGTATAGGCTTGTACTCCAATAGCAAACAGTTTTGCTAAGTGGACTGATGCAAGTGATGGAATTAATTGTACTACCTTGTGCACCGTTCGCTGTGCTCTGTGCGTTGACTTGTTTCATTATGAATGAAACTTTTTGTTAATGGTCATTTACATAATAGGTGTTTTGAAAGTTATTAATCGATCTGTACTTTAATAGAAGTGGCACATTTATCGTGTTGAATTAAAATATCATTAGAAAAATATAAGAAAATGCATTAATGAATAATAAATAATTAAACTATCATTACTGTTCATTTTTACTGACTTTTCAAACAAAAGTACAGTATTATTTTCGGTTGCATAGGGGGAGTAAATTTTCTTTACGTTTTTAGGTATGAGGAGAACAAAAATACAATTCATTTAAATTGTGGTTCCTTATTATGTGTTATTTTGTAAACTTGTGTGCAAAATTCTGTCGCTTGAAAACCTCCAAAACTACTAAATCACTTTTATTGAAAACTATGCATGCTTAGCACTGTATCTAAAGCATTTGAAAATTTGATAATTGGTTGAGGCCTTATTGATTTACTCTAAATATAAAGTCAAAATGTATATATGGGGCAAATTAGAATCGTGGTTCGTTATGATTCTGCAAGTTGGAACAATGATGTTTCTTTATCTACAGTATCTATTGTTAGCAGTGTTGTTCGGCGTATTCAGGTAGTGTTACATACTTCGAGGATCATGATGATTGTATTTGAGCGGAGAAAAAGGAAACAAAATAAAATAAGGATCATTCTTACACAGAATTATACAAGAATTATTTTCTATTCTTCCAATGATGTTAAATTCTAAACAATATATGCTACAATTTAATTAAAAATATAAGCAAAAGAAATATAAAAAATTAAAATAAACTGAAATATTGAAAACAGTAATAAAAAAACAGTCTATGGAACAAACCTCTATAGCAATGCAATCAAGAATCTCTTAAGTACCAGCAACCGCTTGGGCAGAGTCATCTTTTCCGCATGTTTGTTATAAACCAGCTAGGTAGCGCTAACTACATACCTCGATAAATGTGTCAACCATTTCGTTGTATTGCAAAACAATTGAGTGATATATCACGTTGATTATCAATTTGATAAACATTCTGTGTAGTGTTGTGACATGTGTGTAGGCTGGTTGTAAAATACTCTTGATTTCTCCATGTACTTTATGTTGATGAATTTCCCACAGTTTGGTGACGGTATGATGCTGTAGGATGCAACAGGATACTGTGGCCAAGGAACTAAAGTTTTTTGTAGAGATTGAACGGTGTATTTCGTTGAGATTTAACCACATTTTTATTATATAGGGTTCCAAAAATGTATCCACCATAGGTGCACAATTCCATTAAAGAAATTGATTATTCTGCTTTGGCCCTGGTCTAGTGAGTAATCAATACTGGCCAGGTATTTTTTGCTTAATTCACAAGATATTCTTTTCCTCTTTTTTCAGTCCGTTGTTTCTTTCTACAAGCTAACAACAGCAACAACATGATTTACTGTAGACTAATCTGTAACAGAAAATTATTAAATAACTGTTATAAAAGACTATTCCTTTGTACGGCTTGATAAGCATGCCTCAAGCAGGTACAGTACAAAAGTTAACTAAAGAAAAATCTTAGCTTATAATTTAACTACGTTTCTAATATAGTCAAAGAAAAAAACATGTACTATATAAGTAAGACGGAATTAATACAGTAGCTGTTTCATTTTTTCCAAAATCAACAAAAAAATAATTAAATATTGGATTAGTCGTCCCAAGGAAGAAGTACAATCATTTTCATTATCTATCAGCTTAATAGCCCGGTTACATTCTGCTGGTACACTATAATAATGTTTATAAAATTAAATATCTATCCTATTGGAATTTAACTAGTATAACCAAATTATTAGAACTATTAATAATAATTAAACGACTAATACTCTATAGTAAATAAATTCCGACAGGAAAAATCAGTATCTAGGTTACACATTCCCAAAACACAGACAAGTATTTAATTCCAGTATATTTGGTCAGCCTAATTTAACACATCACAATTAAACTTATCATGAAAATAATCCTTACTACATACCTGCATCATCGGGAATGCTGGATTTAGTTGATCGATAAGCCGATAGTTTTCTTATAATCTGTAGTTTCCTCGTAATACAAATTTTTGTGTTGTTTAGTTGCACCAAAACCAGTTTTTTTAGTCAGTTATTTCTTATGGTATTTTATTCAGTTGTCTCTAATATTTACCCACTTCTTCCACAAACAGTTTCCTGGAAAAATTTTATTTATTTATTCATTATTTGTCCTCATTAATTGTACTTAAAAACTAGTAAAAGTTTCTTATTATTAGAGTTTCTATATCTAGGTCCGACACAATTTGTTGTTACAGTTTCTTTTAATGAGGAAGAGACATTAGGTACTCCCGAGAAAAAAATAAGTGTGGGAGTTACAATCACAATATTTTGATTGCAATAAATGAATAAAAAAAACTATATAATATAAAGGCACTGACCTGTCTATGACAAAATAAGTGAAATAATACTTATAATTATTACTTACTCAAGAATTAACACCAACGTATGCCAATAAACCTTGTTAACATCAGAATTGAATACAATAGAAGTTTACAGCATTTTAACACTCTAAAATGCCATCATAAATTTCATTTATTTTATTTGTTTCAATGTTTTTAAATAAAAAGTATAAAGTAAAAAATTAATTTTTGCTTAAAACAAAAGGGTTGCCCATGAATGGGTTCAACTATATCTGCAATCACGTCTGAAATTTTCTTACAACATTTTGAAAACATTGCAATTATTGATATTTCGAACAAGTATCAAATATTAATCTGGATTAGACATGTGGACGATATATTGATCATATACAATCCAATGAAAAATGACAACATATGACTATTTTAAATATACTTACACTATAACAGAGACTTAAAATTCAAGTTTGAAGTGGAAATTAACAGGAAAATACATACTTTTTGGGCATTGAAATTGAAATAAATTGAAACATTAAAGAAAAAGTTGTTTACAGGAAATCAACCATAAATCACACCTCTATACACGAGGAATCTAATCATCCATGATCATAAAAAATTGGCTTGTATAAAAATTTAATTTTTAGACTGTTGCAATAAACAAACAATAATAACCCAGATAAACTAAAAACAAAACAAATATGATAAAACAAATAGCAGTTTCCAATGGCTTTACAACATTACAGCAGAATAATAATAAATCGTTACTAATATATTTCAGAAGAGAGGCAATTCTAATACAGCTGACCATTTTTTTTTTGTTTTTCCTGTTTAGCCTCCGGGAATTGCCATTTAGCTATTACGTCGGAGTATGATATGTATGATGAGTGTAAATGAAGTGTAGTCTTGTACCGTCTCAGTATAACAATTCCTGAATAGTATGGTTAATTGATTCCCAACCACCAAAGATCACCAGTATCCACTATCTACCTGCCTTTACAAGAACTTGAATGCTGGAACTCTTGACTTCCAAATCAGCTGATATGGGAAAGATATGTTCACTACTAGATCAACCCGGTGGGATAAAGCTCTCTTTTTTTTTTTGTTTAACCTCTGGGTCCACCATTATATAGCTGACCATCTGCTACAACATAATCGTACTATACCGACTTAGAAATTTTAGAAACACGTGGTAACAATAAAAAAATTAACTTCTTAGAAAAATACTACATTTATAAATTCGACGCATAAAATGATCATCCAACAAGTAGCTTTTGAAGACGATATTTTGATTAAAGCCCCAGTAAATTACAACTATTCACATAACTCATATCCAGCTGATTTTTATGGTTATTACTCAACAAATTATATATATTTTCATTTGCTCATTTAATCACAACATCGCCATAATGTCATCAACTGATGATACGAGTGGTTTGCGAAAATACCTTTGAAGGTTTAATAAATTGATTCTTCAACTGTGTTTTGGTGTTAATTTAATTTATTCAATTTATAATATTATATCAATTAACACACCGGTTAATGTGTTCAAAAAGTATTAGGATTTTCAAAAAATAAAAAAGAATATATATCTGTATAGAAAAGACAATGTCAGCTTAAAAAAAATAAACCTTCCTGATTATCTTTTCCTAAAAGCTATCTTTTAATAATATATTTAAATTTTGTAAAAGTAACATTCTTTATTCCATCAGGTATAGTGTTGTAATGTCGATGAGCTATGTAAAGGTAAAACCTACAAATATCTCTTTACTTGGACTTGGTGGTATGATGTTCCCAAATGATCGTAGGTTGTAACCACCGACAGTAATTTTGTTGTTTTTATCCAATTTTGATAAAAAAGATTTTTGAGACCTTATAAAATATACGTATATCTTCGTCACGCATATACCAGTTCTTTCTTTAATTTTTGTATGTGAGCTGCCCATGTTAAGTCCAGAATCGACGGGTATTCCCAAGTATTTCATGTGATCAGTTTCAATGATCCAATTACAAGCTTTTCAACTGCAAAAGAGTACTGCAAAAGAGCTTTTCAACTGTATTCAGCTGCAAAGAGTTGAACTCAAAACACACGCTAATCCTCTGGAAATCATCATGGATCATCTTACGAAGTTCACTTTTATCGTTTGCCCTGAAGCTTAAAGCTGTGTCATCTGCAAATGTGTGATAGCACCGTTTAGAACACCTCATAAATCTTTAACGTATACTAAAAAGAGCTTTGCTGAAAGCGTAGAGGCCTGAGGAAAATCACAGATGCGGAATTTGTTATTCAAAAAATTGCTACCTCTAACTTGCTGGGTCCTACCTGACAAAAAGCTAGCAAACCAGCCTCTACAGATTCCTCTGAAACTAGCAATTCTTAGTTTTTTAGAAGGAGTCTGTGATCAACAGAATCGAAAGCCTTTCTTATATCTAGAAATAATGCATAGTATTTTGGAAAAAATCTAGACTTTTTGTAGCCCCCTCTTATAAGTAATTGTCAAAAGCCTTATAAACTAACTCTATTTCACTGAAAAATAAATAAACCTATTTCAGATTTAACCTTTTCATCCGCTTGGAGTAGATTAAGGAAATTAATTTAATCAGAATTATTTATTATCAATTCAGGGATAATAATGAACATTTGTAAATGTGTTAAAAAATACCACTAATATTAAATATTCACTTATTTTAATTGCTTAAACATAAATATTCAAAACATTTTTGTATATCACAGTTTGTCATTAATTAGTGTGCCTTTTGTAATTTGTATTTAAATGAGTAGTTTTACAGTATAAACAATTACTTTCAACTAGGATTTGTGAAATTTAATCTATTAATTTACATTTTAATTCCATTATTGGTTTTGAGCAGTTAAAGGTAAAAAAAATTATGAAAATTTCAGAACGTATAAAAATGTTTTTTTTTTTATATTAAACGAGGTATGTAAATATAAAAATTACAATTTTACTTTAATTTTAATTAATACAAGTACTTCTACTTACTTTTTATTAGCATCCAAATACACATCCAAATAAAATAAGAGGTAAACAGACTATATGTTTGACCACTTTTAACACAGTATGGATAGAAACAGACTTCAGAAGCTGAAGAAACAGAAACTGTCAGTCATCTTTCCAAACATGATCAATGAACTAGACCTTGTGTACGACGACATTTACATGGTGACACTAAAAAGTCTGACGATTCTTGACATATTAAAAACTGCCTTTCACTGGAAAATATATTTATATCTATTAATTTGATTATTTTTACACAAAAAAGTGCTACCAAATGTTTGAAGCTAAAATACCTTGTATTTGATACATATACACATAGTTAGGTTTTTCTTTGCAATACGTAGTTCATTATCTTTTTTTTTTAGGTAATAGAAATTTAACTATCAATGAATCCAAATTAATTACTGTAACTATTATTTTTAGTTTTGGTTAGAAATAGATATTACATGTCTATTTGTAAACAAAGATTTAACTGTTATTTTTTATAATTCATATCATGTAGTAACTTCATTAAAATGTTGCGAAATAATTTCCAACAATTTATATTTAGGTTTATTTTTTCATATGGTTTTATTTATATATATATGCATGGAGTTAGTTGAATTTATTTTACTTGTTAAGTTACGGAATTTGTTAATTACTTACACACAGATTTTCTGATCCGGTTTATGTGTTGAAATTGTGTTCCGTTGTGTAATGTTTGTTTCTAAAGTAAGTCAGACTAAAGAATCCTTCAAAATGAAGCCATAAAGCAAATCTGAAACAATTTTGAAACTTTAGATTTTACATTTTCCTTTAGTTTTGAACCGAAAGTAAAATTAACTGTCTTCATTCAATTAATTATGATGAATGATATTTTATATAGCTTGTATTTAATAACTTTTGTAGCTCTTCCTAACAGACAACAAAATAAAAAGACTATTAGTAACATACATATTGTATATTTCTTAAATGGATGTAGAAAATGAAATTCATAAAAGGTGATGACCGAAAAGAAAGAGATTGCATACAAAAAGTTTTAATTTTATAAAAAAAATATATGATACCTTTTAGAGAGTAGTTTATTGAATACAGATTAATTGCTGTCCTTATTTTGTTAATATTTGACTGAAGTTGTCAGCCTGAACAATTAAGAAAATATTTTTTTTAAATTTGACAGGTACCATTCAAACCGTGTTTAATCCTTTTCAAAACAGATTATTGCTATGTGCAAATCCTTCTTTGTTATTAGAATTTACAGGACACATTTCATCACAACAAAATTGTTCCTAATATAATATCCCTGTGTGTGGCCATAGCTTCTTTCCTGCTGATGGTGGTTTTTCTTAGCAAGGAAGAAATAATTTTACAGAAAAAAAATAATCTTGACCATAGAAGGGTATTTTGAATGCTACAGAACAATTGGACAAATAAAGTAACTTGATAAAGATTAAATATTTCTAAAACTAAAGGATTAAATATATATTACTAAATTATTGACTATCAGTAAGGTCAAAAGAACTTTAAAAGGGAAAAAGATTAATAATTAACAAAGTCTGTTAGAAATCAAAAATTTATTATAGTTAATGCTTGAGGGACTATCAACTTGAAGAAAAACAATGTTTCATTAAGGAATAAGGAAACATTAATTTTAATAAAATTCTGTTAGAAAAGTCTCTATTGGTCATGCAACCAGTAGTGAGAAGAAAAATCACATCGACAATCTTCCTGTATGATGAAAATTGGGATGGTGAACAACTTGCTGATGAATGATTACAGTGACAGTGGTACAAGGAAATAATTTTTGGCTATCCAACGTACGATGAAGAGAGTGATGAAGAATGTAACTGTCAAAAATATGAAAGATGTGATATACACATTTAAACCAAAGACTGAAAAATTTTTTGCCTATTACTCTAAAACTGAGAATTTTTTATTACCCTTCATTATTTTTTTTTTTTTTATAAAGCAAATATTATGAATTCATTCATAAGACTGTTTGAAATAATTTATGTTTTTACAGAATTTTTTGATTACTATTAAAAATGTACTACTAATAAACAACTTGTTCAAACTGAGCTTTCAGATAATAATCAATTGCTGATAGTTTATCTTTATATTTTATATCAACTACAAATAGACAATTAAACAAGATGAGGTTGACCAAATATTAGACACACATCTAACTAAAACACCTAAGTTTTTTATTTAACATTATGTTAATAAGGTTTTTAAATTTTTCACCAGTTCACATAGAGCGCAATAGAGTTTTGCAAATTCTAAGATTATTACAATAGTATTTATTTGAAAATTTATCTCGGCATATTAATGAAAAACTTATTCTAATTACCTAATAATTTGATTTTCTAAAAAAAGATTTATACGTTAAAAATTCAACATTGACTTACCTCATGATGTTATGAGAATTAGAAATTTCACCATAAGAAATTATTGAAATAAATACTGACTAATATTGTTATGAAAATTATGTCTTTACTTTAATAAATCTTTGATTAATGAACAATGTTTTCCATATTATGATATGATAATTTCAACAATATGTTTAATCTTAACGATTACTATGGTAACTTTAACAATTTATTAATTTTAATGGAAAATTTTTATTTCACGATAGAGAATGAAATAAATTATTTTTTTTAAAAGAATTAAATATATTTAAAAATACACTTTTACTTTGCAGAAGCCGTATTAACACACAAAAGAAAATTTTAGGTTTTGTAATTCATTAAAAACTGCAACGGAATCATTATAAGAACCTTCTTGTATACTGAACTATTGTTTATAGTTTTACGACAACAGTTTCTTTGTCTTGTTTTGTGAAGTGGACATTGTTTTCAGCAAAGACTGTTTGTTTCTCTTCCATTAAAACTGATACATAAAGTAACACCAAACAATTCAGCTTGTTCTTCACTATGATTAGTACTAAATTGTGGATACCAGTGTTCTTTGGTGGTTCAGTTTCAATTAACTACACAGACTGTACAAGACTGCACTTCATTTACATTCATACCTATCATCCTCTGAAGTATACCTCAACGGTAAATTCCTGGACGATAAACAGGAAAAAGAAAGAAAGTAATTAGAAAACAAGGCAATTTAAACTACACATTTCTACGTGTATTTATTTTCAGAAAGTGTGCCTTTTTCTTTGTTATATTTTTTCCACTTCATTGAACTCCACAGTTATTAATAGCATTTCTGCCTTTCATCCAGAAGGTTCTGGGCTCTAATCTTTGTATCTTTTTACATGCTGAAAAATCTGTCATGCAAAAGGTTGGCAAAGTAATACTTTATACAGCTTTTTCATTGGTCAGTTTGCAATTGGTTGATTGCAAAATATCTTTCAGTTCCAAACATTAAGGATGTGACCATTATTTTTATAATACAATCATTTCATTTTTCTTATAAAATAACATAAATGTAGTAACCCAGTTGGAAAGCATTTTTGGTAACCAAATTCTTTAATGTTGTTATTAACACAACATAATATTAAATGTAAATTTAAAAATTTACACTTATCACTGAAATAAAGTACACTTTTCAAAGCGTTAAAATAAAACAATTTAATATGTTATATGATTATTGCAAACTTTTGAGAATTGATAAGTATCTTGTAGTACAGAAGTTGGAATTTTATTGCTTATTTAAATTTGCAACCAATAAAAAAAATGATAGATTATTTTATTACAGCATAAGGCAAAATATAATAAAAATCATATAATTACAAATGGTTTTAAGATTTTTTTAAACATTTAATGATGAAAACTAGAAAACGTTTTATAATTTATGACACCTGCCGTATCTACTGGCGACCCTTCCCCTTTGTAAAAAAAACTCCCACTCGGTAACATGTACATGTACAATTGATTGACACTATTAGATACTGCTTCAGAGGATGAGATGGATGTCAGTGTATCATGGGAAAATGGCATGCCTAACCGGGATTTGAACCCAGGATCTCCAGATGAAAGGCCTAGACACTGCCGCTTGTGTCACAGAGGCTGGCGATATCTAGTCAGGGTTTGCAGAAGTTCCCTAAAATCATGTTTAACCTTTACAGACTTTATTTTTTCAAATTACATAATTAACAGCATACGTCTGAGAGATACTGTTATGTAATTTGGGTATAATTGAAATCCATATTAATTATTTCTAAATAAATCTGATGGAAACAGCACATGACTTTCATGTACGCCTATTAAATTACATTTACACATTTTTTTTAAAATGAAAAGAACATAAAATTCTATTTCATTAATAACTTAATTATATATTGTAATTTTTTTTTACAATCGGAGGTGATGAAGTCTGATTTGAACTGTTATATCTTCCCCTTGTAAGATCCAAATATCTCGTTAATTAAAATCTTATTTGGGTATAACTCTGGAACCACTGAAAATAAGTACCACTTACGATATATCATTGAAAAACTCTTAATGAGAGCTTATTACAGCAGTCCAAAATCTTTTTGGATTTTGGGCTTTTTTTGACACTTTTTATCAAGTCAACTGCAATCAAAAGGGGAGGTGCACTACTAGACGTTACAACAGTCCTAAATCCAAAATTTCACCATCCTATGGCTAATTGTTTTTGAGTTAATGCGAGATACATATGTATATACATAACGTACAGACATGACGAAACTAGTCAAAATGGATTCAGGGATAGTCAAAATGGATATTTGCAATCTGAAAACCATAATTTTTCGCGATCACAATACTTCCTTTAGTTTGTACAAGGAAGTAAAAATCATATGAGGAAGAAAACTGTGACATGAGAGTTATTCAAGCAATTTCCTTCTAGATAAGATTCTAGATTTCTTCCTAGATTTAATTTCAAATTCACATACAAAAACATTAAAATGTAACACTCATCCAATTATCTGGTACATCAATTAGTTTATTGTATACAGTAATTCTGACTAGTTCTTTAATGATTACTAACAGAATCAGGTAATAAAAAAATTTCTATTATGAGTTTTCAAACACGTGATGTGATCTGTTTCCTGGTTGATATTTAATCATTTATAAAAATATAATTAATATCCAATTGTTTTCATATATTTCTTACATCATGTTGATTATTACGTTAGGTTTAAAAAGGGAAAATTAAAAAAGTTTTTAACTGGAAAGTGACAGGTTATAAACGCTTTATTAAAGAACCTAAAAATAAAGATATATTATTTTTTTTTATTTATTACTTGTAAAAAAATGTTTCTTACTTTGTTATATTTACTATATCAAACAGATATTCTATATACTCGTATATATTTATTATATAGCATTTTCTATAGTAGTATAGTTTTCTATAGTTCTATAGTTTTCTACAGATCAGCAGTTTAGCTATAAAGAGGAACAAGAGATTTAATATTTATCTGTAATTAAAATTTCATAATTAAAACACATGACTGAAAAAAAACACATTGCTCCTTAATATAAGATAATTAAAGAGGGTGGATAATTTTGTATATAGTATAACATTTTTAAATTTATTTATTAAGGTGTTTCATTTTAATCACCCCAGGTGATTTTCTTGTAAACTACGCACAATACAAAAAACTGACCTACACAAAAGTTATTCAGATTGGAGGAAAAACCTCAGGTGACCTTGAATTTGACTTTGAACTTGACCTTATTTCAAGGTTAACACAAATTTTTTAAATAGAATGACTTGTTTCTGACCCCACCAATGAAAAGAACAGAAAATTTTACATTGGAAAATGTGGTCAAACATATGAATTTGATACTTTTTTGAAGGTCATATGACAATAAATTTGGTTTGGAAGTTAATCATATACGGTATGTGATTAAAAAAATTTGCTGATTCAAGACAGTACCAGATAGCAATCCTCTTCTCGCAACTTAGAAACCAGTGACTGTAAATATCTGCAAAAAGAATGCAGCACCCGTTAACACTATCTGTGATGGTTAACTGTATGACCTTCAAAAAAGTTCCAAGTTCATATGTGTGATCACATATTCCAATGTAAAATATTTTTTTTCTTTTTATAGGTGGGATAAAAAAATGGTCCTTTCATTTGAAAAAAACCTGTTAACCTTAAAATAGGGTAAAGATCAAATCCAAGGTCAACATAAGGTGTCCCCCTCTAATTTGAATAACTTTTGTTTAGATAATTTTTTTGTATTGTGCATAGCTTACGAGAAAATCGTCTGAGGCGATTAAAATGAAGCGCTCTGTATATATAGCCTATGACACTTCTGCTCTTTAATATAGGATAATTACTATTCATAGCTCTTTAATATAGCATAATTACTATTAGAGGCTGCCGACTGCATTTAAAAATTGTCATCAAAGGACAAAATTTTCTTATTGATGTAAGACCAGGTGAGAATTTAATCATTAGACAACCTTAATGCCTGTTACTTCTACAGCATAAAAAATATATTTAGACAAATTAAAATTATCTGAAAAAAATCATATGATTTTATTTCTTAAATGTTTATAAACAATAAGTAAGAAGAAGCTACAACAAATAAGAGCAAGAAGAAAGAACATGATTACATGATCGAACAAACTGCCCGTCAAAAAATCGTATAATTTTTTAAACATATATATATATATATATAGATATATACACATATTTATTTGGCCTATGACAATCCTGATAACATAAGAATTCCAATGTGGGGTCATACCCCAAAATTGGTACAGCCGTTGAGCTGTTATGGTGGAACATACTACATAAATACACCCTAAATAAATTGCACTTCATTTTTGAGCAGTCGTGAAAAATGACAACATTAATTTTTTATTTGATGAACTTTTTCAAGGTCAATCTGTTTTATTTTAATGGAAATTAAAGTAGTTTTATTTAACTTTAATACCATTAAAAGGTAATATTCTTTCATAAATATTAAATTTCAGTTTTTTGAACAAATGTCTGCTTTACAGAGATTAAGAGGTTACTGAAGTACTTAATTTCATTTAAAAAGATATTAAAATTAAATTAAAAAAAACATTTTGCATAAATGACATTGATTATTAATATTACATATACTCACTACTATCATTTAGTCTATGAATAATAAATTGAAACTTCCTTCATCTTTATTTAAATTGTAGATTAATTAAAAAGCCGTTAAGATAAAAGTTGTTTATTTCTTTCCCTAAAATGGATATCTGCTGATCAGAGTGGGTTTCTTATTTAGAATATGTAGGCCTAGAAAGTGTCTACTAAATAAAAAAATTATGTTTCATCCTTTTATTTTTTCACACATTACTATGCCATAATTTTTTTTGTTTTTTCACTATCCTTCCCAATTTTTCTTATACCTGTATAGCATGTAAAGTACCTGAAAAATAACTAGTGATACTTTCTTTGATATAAATAATGTTCATTATATAGGCAGTCTATGTTTTATAGAATGTCATAATTTTACTACCAAAATATGAGTAATCTCCTGATCAAGGAATTCTTTTCTGCCTTTGATTTAGAAGTTTCTTAACAAAGACCTAGTACAACCATACTTCTATAACTCTACTGAAACTAACTTTCTATTCATATTGGCATAAATTCTTAGTCATATTCATTTTTATGAGATGAGACTTTTAAAAATTTCTACCAACGTATATTTTCAGTCACTTTTCCAGCCATCTTCAGACTAGTGTTGCTGTTTTTCATTCTAGAATCAACTGATGTTATTACAGGCAATTTTCTCGAGTTAGAAATCCTATAGTTAGAATTTTATTACAAATTGTGTAAAATTTAAATTGTATCTGTTAATTTAGAATATTGTTGTGTGTTTGTTAATCATAAGAGACAACTAATCATAAACATGGTTAAACCTGAATAGCATAAACATGATGCAACTATGTTGGGTAGTAATCGTCGCCACTTCAAGCTCACCACCGTTACTTGGTGGCGACTGTACATCACATTTCTATAATATAGAACAATGTGTTATCAAAGCTAATTAATTTGAATATTTCATGGGAATTGAATTTGATTGTGTTCTGTGCAAAATAATCTGTTTTGTTTTGTTCTTTGTTCTGAAGATTAAGTTGCATCCATCATTTTTTAATTTTCAAGCTATTTTTAGTTCAAAAAAGGAAACACAATTCAGTCTGAAGAGATAATTTTCTTGCTAGATTTTATCTTTTTAATTATTATAAATTATAAAAACTGACTGAGATGTTGCTTACCAAGGTGCTGTGACATGTTGGTAATAGTATTATATAATATATTTATTTATTAGTAATAATAACTTCATTGAACTGACATAAATTAATAATTTCTCATTAGTTGATTTTAAAAATTAATATCAACTTCAATTCTGCGGTGAACTTCTGTAAGTTGAAAAGTCTGATTAGTTCTACTTCATAAAAACACTGAATGTTATTTTCTCCAACCAGTTTTTCAGCTACTGCCAAGTTTGGATGTGTGTTTGTGTAAATAGGTAAATAAAATTAATGCTACCAGCTTGTCAAGCTTGAAGTGGCTGCAGATGTAGTGCAGTGTAAGTGTAAATGTACCGGTAACTAAACCGGTAAAAGCAACTGCCTTTACAAGGACTCGAACCTAAAAACTCTTGACTTTGAAAATCAGCTAATGTTGCATTGACAAGTTTAACCACTAAACTAACCCAGGCAGTTAAAAACACTGAATAAATTCCGTTACTCATTTTTATGTCAGGTTCAAAAATTGTACAGGAACTTTTGAACCTAATATAAAATTGCTTGATGATATTATTTTAATCCTTATTAAATAAATGTAACCTATATGTTAAATTGGATTAAATTTTGATATTTGCCAGTTTCCTCTTCTTGATGAAAATCAGTTCTTTATAAAAAAAAATAATAATAATAATATGGAAAGTATTACTAGGCTGCAATATTTTACAATAATTTCTATAGGAAAATATTTTGAAAACTTTTATGGCACCTTAGACCTTCACAAACTTGGTGATAAAGTAAATGTTCAGAATAAATTTTGGTAAAAAAATTCAGGAGAAAATAACTGAAGGAAATAAAATTTGAAAAAATGTTTATTAGGAAACTATTTTCAGAATTTTGATCATAGGAAAATTTTCCAAGCAATATATGAAAATTGGTACCCAGTGAACTTTAAATTGAAATATATATATTTTATATTATATATTTATAATATAAATATATATATGTATAGGTATTTGAAGGCAGAAAGAAGTGGGGTTCTACAAAGTTAAAAAATCTACATTATGATAAGTTTTTAATTTTTTCCGCCATCTTGGAACCACCGTATTGAATCAAAGTTAATTTTTTTTTTAAACGAGAAGGTGGAAGGAAGTATGATATATGATTTCGATTTAAAATTTTACAGGAAAATTAATGGCGAAACCCGTTTTTCTGTTGATCCGTTCCTTATCGAGTTATAAGCATTCAAACTTACAATGACGGAAAAATCGTGTTACCAATAAAACGACAATTTTAACCCACCGGGTTGGTCTAGTGGCGAACGCGTCATCGCAAATCAGCTGATTTCGAAGACAAGAGTTCTAAGGTTTAAAATCCTAGTAAAGGCAGTTACTTTTATATGGATTTGAATACTAGATCGTGGATACCGGTGTTCTTTAGTAGTTGGGTTTCAATTAACCATACACTCAGGAATGGTTGACCTGAGACCTGCACAAGACTGCACTTCATTTACATTCATAAATATCGTACTCTGAAGTAATTTCTTGTAGTAGTTCCGGACTCTAACCAAAAAAAAAAAAAAAAAAAACAATAAAACGAGGCAAAACGCGCTACATGAACAATTTTATTGGATTTTATATTCATAATATATACAATAACGAACTTTAAACAGTGCAAAAATATTGCTAATAACAAATAATTAACAACACAACAGATTAAACGGCTACATCAACTGATGTTATTTTCTCAATAGAAATTAACCCTACTAATTAATTTCTATAAGGTTAATTTCTATTGTTAAATATAATGATATATGTTACTTATTGTAAATGAAACAAATCAGCTGGAAACACTTACATAAAAAATCTATTACAAATTTAGGTTGAAACAGTGCAGCTTATTAACTCCTCATTTCACCTTTTTACTTCAACGTATTTGTAATGGCAAAATTTGACAGTGCTAGTAAAAATTAAGATGTAGGCCTAGTGGTTCAAATTTGGTTCATTGAGAAAGTACTTTTCAAAAATAATCAAAATAGTAAAAAAAAAGGGTACTTACGTATTAACGCCACCGCAGCTACAGCTTTATTTAAAAACTAAGTAGACAATCGGATTTTGGTGGAAGATGAACAGTCTCTTTGTTAATTTTAATAAATGGTTATTTATATTTATTTATTTTATAAATATAATTTAACCAAACTTAACCTACACTCGCTTCGCTCGCTAACCTTGACTAATTAACAAAGTAATTTTTTGAGTATTTATTTAATAAATTCAGTAATTATTGCAATTATTTATTATTTAAATAATCAAAACACTCCTGCTAATTAGTCAAGGTTAGCGAGCAAAGCGAGCGTAGATTAAGTTTGGTTAATAAAATAAATAAATATAAATAACCATTTATTAAAATTAATAAAGAGACTGTTCATTTTCCACCAAAATCCGATTGACTACTTTGTTTTTAAATAAAGCTGTAGCTGCGGTGGCGTTAACACGTAAGTACCAAAAAAAGTCTTATAGTTTGACATGCTGATACGTAAAAAGCTAGTTGGTTCTTATATGAAATCATAGAGAAACCCCTTCACTTTCTCTAGTTAACCCGGCATAGGATGGTTGTAATTCTTAGGAATGGCTAAACTAAGTTTGGGAAATATTTGTCTCGTGTCCAATCGTCTATAAACTTTATATAGTTGTAATCTAATTTACATACAATTCAAATCACATTACTTCATGGAGTACCAAAAAAGTTGCTATCTAAAACATCAGGTTGCTGTAAATATTTCTCACCGGGTTGGTCTAGTGGTGAACGCGTCTTCTTAAATCAGCTGATTTGGAAGTCAAGAGTTCCAGCGTTCAAGTCGTAGTAAAGTCAGTTATTTTTATACGGATTTGAATACTAGATCGTGGATACCGGTGTTCTTTGGTAGTTGTGTTTCGATTAACCACACGTCTCAGGAATGGTCGAACTGAGACTGTACAAGTCTACGCTTCATTTTTACTCATACAAATCATCCTCTGAAGTAATATCTGAACGGTAATTACGGGAGGCTAAACAGGAAAAAAAAAAGGTTGCTGTAAATATGAAAAGAAATTATAAATGTAAGAATGCTTCCTTCCCTACATCTTCACATTGAAACTTCATTTAAGTTTATCCATTAGAGGAAAGGCAAAAGAACAAATAATAATGGATCTTGAAATGAGTTTTTCTAGTACAATATTCTAATTAAGAGTAATAAAATTAATCAAAATTTTATAGTAAAATTATCAAGGTCAGGTATCCAAATTTAAGTTTAATTAATTTTAGTTATTAAAGGAAGTGTATTAGGCAAAAATCAACAAAGATTAGAATTTATAATCATTAATTTTTAAATGTAGGCTGTAATAAATATTTTAATATTTAGAGATTACCATATCAAAATAATTATGGAGTACGACAATACACTGCTGTCAAATGGTTGATAAAAAATAAAGTTGATTAAAGACCTTGAAAATTTGCAAATGAGTTGCTTTTGAATTAAAAATAATAGATAAACGAAACTAATTTACCCAAGGAAGTACTTGGTAGAGGCCCATAAATCAGGTTTTTATTATACTAATCTATCAGAGAAATGTTTTTTTATTATTATTATTTTTAACATCAACTAATAGTGTTACATAAATCTAACAGGAGGAAATATGTCAAAAAAATAGATTTTACTATTAAAAAAACAATTTCAATTTTTTCTATTAATCGTGACCGGAACCAATAATTGATTACTGTTGAACGGTTAAATTCCCTATAACAGCTCGCGGCAGTAATATTAAAATTATTTAAATTTTATTTAAAATTATATTAATATGTTGATGTTTTTATACTCTTGATTTATCGCTTGGAAAGGGTTTGTGGTAATCATTAAAAAAAAACATTATGTATACACATTTTTACTTCCTTGTACGAAGTAAATGAAGTATTGTGATCGCGAAAAATTTTGGTTTTCAGATTTTAACGGAAATATCTAATTTGACCATCCCTGTATCCATTTTGACTAGTTGCGGTGTGACGTCATAACTCAAAAACGATTAGCCGTAGGATGTTGAACGTTTGTATTTAGGACTGTTGTAACATCTAGTTGTGCACCTCCCCTTTTGATTGCAATCGACTGGAACAAAAATGAGTATTTTCAGACCTCTAAATAAATTTGGATTTTGGACTTTTTCCTAACTGCAGTAATAAGCCCTCATTGAAAGCTATTCAATGATATATGATAAGTGGTACTTATTTTCATTGGTTCCAGAGTTATGGCCAAATAAGATCTTAATGAAATATTTGGATCTTAAATAAAAATCGCACATTGGTTTGAATCAGAATTCATTTATTTTTTTTCTATTTTTTTTAAATTTAATTATATTGATTTATTAATAATTATTAACCACTGATTGTAAAAAAAAATACAATAAATAATAATTCAGTAATAATAATAAAAAAAATCAGAAGTTATTAGTGAAATAAAATTTTATGTTCGTTTCATGTTTAAAAAAATGTGTATATGTAATTTAAAAGGCATAAAGGGAAATCATGAGGTGTCCACATCAGATTTTTTCATTTTTTTTTTTTTATTATTATTGAATAATTATTTATTGTAAATTTATTTTTACAATATGAGGTTAATAATTATTAATAAATCAATATATTTAAATTAAAAAAAAAAAGAAAAGGAGATGAAGTCGTATTTGAACCGATGTGCCTTCCCCTTATAAGATCCAAATATTTCATTAATTAAAGTTTTATTCGGCTATAACTTTGGAACCAATGAAAATAATTGCCACTTATGATATATCGTAAAAACTCTCAATGAGGGCTATTTATTGCACTTAAAAAAAGCCATAATTCAAACTTTTTTGATTTTGGGCTTTTTTGGACACTTTTAGTTCAGTCGATTGCAATCAAAAGGGGAGGTGCACAAGTAGATATTACAACAGTCCTAAATAAAAAATTTCAACATCCTACAACTAATCGTTTTTGACTTATGCGAGATACTTACGTACAGACGTCACGCCGAACTATCCAAAATGGATTCAGGGATGGTGACAATGGATATCTCCGTTGAAATCTGAAAACCGACATTTTTCGCGATCACAATACTTCCTTTACTTCGTACAAGGAAGTAAAAATAAAAAATAAAACCAGTTAAATTACATCAACGTGATCTATACTACGTATTACTGTGTACCGATTACAATAAAAGATTTATCTATTTGTTTAACTGTAAATGAAAAAAATATATAGTAAGGTATGTAGCATTTTCGTTGTAATTGGAAATTTGCAATATGAGGTTCTAGGATGGAAGCAGTTCTATGAATTGTAGGTTGATTTTACTATACGAAGTCTGTTCAGAAAATAACCGAACTTTATTTTTTTTAATCTTTATTATTAATTTTGTCATTATCCCATTAAAGTTCCATCCACTATTCACATACTTTTCCTAGCGGTGTTTCCACTTCGCGAAGCAGTCCTGGATAGCTTCATTTGAAATTGACTTTAAGGTCCGTGACGAATTTGCTTTAATGTCATCAATAGTCTCAAAAAGGCGCCCTTTCATCAGTGATTTTAATTTCAGAAATAAGAAACGAGCAAGATCAGAAATTTATATTTATAAAAATTTGTATTTTCAGAAATAAAGCAAGGAGCGAGATCTGGCGAGTAGAGAGGATTAGGGAGGGCAGTCATCTGATTTTTGGCACAAAATTGATGAATTGACAAAGCCGTGTGTGCGGGCGGGCGCATTGTCGTGGTGAAAGAACCATGAGTTGCCTCGCTACAACTCTGGTCTCCTTTTGCGGATTCTTTCACGTAACCGTTGTAAATTGCCGTGATAGTACACCCGGTTCACTGTTTCACCTTAAGGCAAGAATTCAAAATGCACAATTCCATTAAAATCGAAAAAAACAGGGAGCATCACTTTGACACTGGATCGAGACTGACATGCTTCCTTTGCCAATCCACTGTAATGATTAAAATTTTGTCTCGATGTCGTAGCCGTAAACCCAGCTTTCGCCTCCCGTTTTGATCCTTTGCCTGAATGTCTCATCGTCATTGGCGTGTTAAGAAGTTGCCGACAAACGTCCACTCGATGTTCTTTCTGCTGTTCGGTCATCAAACGAGGAATAAACTTTGCTGCAACTCGATTCATTTCAATTTTCCAATTAAAATGTAATAGCCTGCTAATCTCTTCTGCAAGTTCTCTGACAGTAAATCGGCGATTTGCACGCACTATATCGTTGATTTTCTGAACGTGGGTGTCATCAGTTAAAGTCGAAGGCCTTCCTGGTCGAGGGTCATCTTCAATTGACTGACGACCGCTTTTAAATCTCGAAAAACATTCGTAACACTGTGCACGACTCAGAGCATCATCTCCGTAAGCTTGTTTCAAAAGTTGAAACGTTTATTTGAATATTTTCCCAGTTTTACGCAAAATTTTACGTTGTATAGTTGCTCCCGAAAATCGCATATTACAAAAATCGCTACTAATACTTAAACACGTTATACTCAAATAACAATAATACGAAAACTAAACGAGATATTAACACTCCTAGAAGTGTGATTACAGAGGAGGTTTTGCGAAACACAATGCTGCCAACCGCACATCACTAAATATCTCCGTTGGCGCGTAATTAAAAATGTTCGGTCATTTTCTGAACAGAGCTCGTATAATATCTTCTGTTATGATGTGGGTCTTCCTGCTGAAACTGTAAATTACGAGTAAATTGTAAATTAAACTGTTAACAACAAATGTACAAGTCGACAAGGCGAAGTTCATATTCGTGGAGGACCGAAACAGTTCTCTGTCTGTAGCCAAGCAAAACTGTTGTTTTGCTTGGCTATAGGCAGAGATGGAGGAACCCACCGTGTTGGTCTAGTGGTGAACGCGTCTTCCCAAATCAGCTGATTTGGCAGTCGAGAGTTCCAGCGTTTAAATCCTAGTAAAGTCAGTTATTTTTATAAGGATTTGAATACTAGATAGTGGATACCGATATTCTTTTCAATTAACCACACATCTCAAGAATGGTCGAACTGAGACTATACAAGATTACACTCATGCATATCATCCTCATTCATCCTCTGAAGTAATATCTGAACGGTAATTACCGGAGGATAAACAGGAAAAAGAAAGAAAGACAGAGATGGAGGGAGATTAACGCAACAGTACAGCCTGGTCTTAGTCCTACTGAACAAAATGACGTTCTTGTCAATCCGTTCTAAATAAGAAATATTGTCCGTTTAAAATAGGTTACTGTATTGTTTAGAACCTGTAATTTCTTTCTGATTACGGTAATAACACAATTAAAATATTAATTTACATTTCTGTATTCATAAATTAAATAAATCTTACCTGTAAATTTACAATTATTTAATTAGGTAAACGTTATCACTAAAACGGTATCATAATTCACGGCGTTATACTCAAAGCTGATAGTAATAATTTGGACATAAAGGCCTACCAAATCGCAACAAGTTGGATATAGTTACAAAATAAAAAAAATATTTTTATATTAATTAAACGACGTTTATATTACAATTAAACGATCAATACTACCTTAATGCAGTCCTTAACTAGTTTCGTCTGTGGTTTCCGTAGAACTGTTTTCTGTGATATGACAACAACCCACGATTTCTGAGCTTGAGTCAGTTACACTTCCACCGAAATTAATTTCAAATTTGTTTTCACTACCTGATATCACATCACCGTCCATCCCTACATTATGCTTTCAATGGCATTTTCCGTTAATGCATCTGTTTTCCAGTAATAATCTATTATCTTCTGAACTTTCGAGACTAATTTTTTCCAGTCTTCTACAGCAATTGAAGAAATTTCATTTAATATAACCCTCTCAGTTCTATTAATGGTATGTGGAATATATTGCGTTCTCGAATTTTTTAAAACTAGATTACAAACAAGTTAAATCGGGTTAAAATTTGGGTGGTAAGGTGGCAATCTAAGCACTGTAATTCCTTTGTTATTTAGTATTTAATCTAATTCATATTGCGATTCTGGGCAGTATAGTTTGACAATTTCTAAACATTCTTTTTTTGTTAGATCTGGGTTGTAGTTAATTTAATTTTTTTTGGAGCCATTCTTGAATTTCTTTTTTCAATGAATTGGATGAAGGAGGTTTATTTCTTTGTTATGGTAGGTGCGTTATCTATGACTGAAATAATATTTGTCGGAAGTCCTGGAATAACTTGCTTTACTTGATTTACTTCAAAAAGTTTTCATTGTTCATCTGCTTATGAGGTAATCTTCTGTTTTACTCTTGAAATCGTACATTAAAAAAGCACCGTCTATGAATCCCATGTTCCCCCACCCACATGAGCCACAATTAAACGGTCATCGGCAATACTATTAACAAAAACACCTCATACATCGTCTTTTTTCCAGCACTTATTTACCGTATAATGTGTATGCACCCAAGTTTCATTTAAGTATACGACCGTTCTCTTGATTAGAAGTTGCATTTTGCCTGCGATGATAAAATTATAAATGATTTGTTTGTTATTGTGTTTATATTTATGAAAAACAAAATTTTCAAAAGTATCCTTCCCCTCCAAAAACCAAAAAAAGGTAGATATTTCATATATATCAACATAATAGTTCGGCTTACGAGAAAGGGCCTTAATATGTTTCCGTCATCATTTTTAATAAATTATTCAATTATTTGAAAAATCTTATCACCAATTCAATTAAAATAGAACTAAAAGATTTTCTTTTATGGAAAAAATATTCGTCGAAGAATTTTTAAATAATAATAATTAAAAAATATATATAAAAAAATAAAACAACCTTCGTTTTTCTAAATCCCCGTACAACGTGTATATAAATATGTGCACAAAATAATTTTTATAAGTCTTTTGAATTGTGAATTGTTTATTAGCTAGCTACCTTTTTATATTTAATATATTAATCTATTTAAATTATTAATATGGATTTTTTTCTTATAACTTGTTTTTATATTAATAATTTATCTTATAAAGATATGATCTATATCATGTATAATTATGTACTGATCAGAATAATATATTCATTTATGTTACTACTGCTACTACTATATAGCATATTGGATGACGAATAATTGCCGCCTTGGTTTATTACCTTGGTGAGGTTTAATTATTCAAAATCTTTGGTTTTGCTGGTTCAATTAAATAAAGTCTTTATTATTTTATATTATAAATTAATCTTATTATAATATTTGAACTTTTAATAACATTATATATACCGAGATTGTATTAACACACGTTAAGTCATTGACGGTTGGCACGAGACTGACCATCAACGTTAGACCATAATTAAAAATTCATTTAAAAAATAAGTATAGATTTAAAACGAGTAAAAAAAAGTGAGAAACCTTCATTTAAAAATTAAATAACTCAATTAAATAACCCTGAATCTAAACACACAAAAATTAAATGATCAGAAAAATGAATAAAAATATAAATAAATTAAATGAAAATAAAAACAACTAACGTTAAAGAACCCTTTAAATAGTGTAAATTAACATTTACTGGTAAAGAAATTTACCTGATTAAATAATTCTTTAGTAAATATAATGTAAAACTGGCTATAAATATAAATAATACCTTAAAACAGAGTTTTAATAGTAATATAGGAAAAAGATACATACAACAGTAGTGGTATATACAAAATAAAATGTAAATGCAATGCAACATAAATTGGTTAAACAGGAAGAAAATTAAAATTATGATTGTGATTATGAATAAAATAAATTAACGAGCACATGAGATCTTATAAAAATTTTTTAAAAAAATTCTAGTTACGCAACGCAATTAATAAAAGAAGGACATACTCCTATGAAAATGGAAGATTTAATGAAATTAATTTTCAAATGTTTTAAAAGAAGAAGAATGAACATATTAGAATATCTAGAAATCTTAAAATTAAAAAGTAATAATAAAACGATCATAAATAAACAGATAAATAATCAAGCGGTTCTTTTCAAAAATCTCAATTTATTTAAAACAGGAAATAGATAAATCAAATTAAAATATAAGTAAAATCATAAATAACAAATAAACAAGAATAAGGCCAGATAAGGAATGACGTCAAATATAGGAAAGAGCGTTGACTAAACGCTGTATTAAGATTAACAGAAATTTAAAAGTACCAATACAATAAGTTTTGACAATGGAGTGGTCCCGAAACGCGTCAACAAATGATAAAAGTATATAGTTAAGGAAGGGCAGTAATCAACGTAAAAAAAGTAAATTTTACTTATTTACTTCGTATCTCGCCAAGATAATCGGGTGAAAATATTATCACATTCTACATTCTATCTGAAAAATAATATCTTGACAACTGATTCACGGGCAGAAGGATCAGTAGTGTTTCTTCGTCGTAGATATTTGTGATCTAGGACTCACGTATTAATGAAGATTATCTCTTATTAGAAAATATGTCCTACGTGGCTACCCTGTCTTTACATCTAAAACGATATTAACTTTATTAAAACACAATAATATAATCACTGTATTTTATTACTTTATTTATTTTAATTAATAAAAATTTCATCATTGTTAACTCCATCTTCATCTCAGTTAAGCGGTATTACCTGTTAAAATTATTTAAATAACATAACATATAGATAGATGATAATCTGTAACAGATACATAATTTTTCAAGTCGAATCTCTATCACAGTATAAGAGAATTATTCTTATATAATTATAGTAGACTAACGGTATAATTAGTTTTTTCGTAAATTATTTTTGATTAGCAACATAAAGTAGTTCTGTATAGTTTTGTATATATATATAATAACGAAAATGAATTTTAAAAGACTAAAATTTACTGCAGATACTATCTACACCTACCTGACCTTTCGTAAATATAAATTTATAAAATAAAAATATGTAATTATCTTTTTTTACTTCCACGCTCTTCTGTTATCTATACTTTTCTGAAGATGTATTTAAGATAGATTTACAATAGGTAGCCATCTTTAATGTTCCAATTTTATTGAAAATTAATAGTTATTTTTATGTAAACGATTTATTTCTAAATTATCTGATATTATTAAATTAAAAATTAATATTTATTTAGGAACGAACTATCTGTTATTCTGTTACACACACACACATACAACTGTGCATACTATCTCAGTGTTACACAGTAAGAGATAGTGTCTAAATAAATATGTACATTTCTGATGTTGAACGAAAGAATAATAGAACTAATATATGTAGATTTTTCTTTTAGACTTTTGATGTAACAGAGGTATCTGTTACTTTTCCATTATTTTCATTAATATTCTGAATGAAAATTTAATATTGCAAGAAGAGATAATCGGCTAGTAAGAAATCTCTGAGCGTTTTTTGTGAAAGATATTTGGAAAATAATTACAAGGAAAGAAAAAAGACCAAAAATTTAATTTTTTTCTTAAAAGATGAATTAACATTTCTTAAAAGAAAAAACTGTTTTTTTTTAACAAATTTGATAGCAAAATGCCCGCGATTTTAAAATTTTGAAATACGTGTACTTTATTTGTTTATGGTATATTGTTTAAAGACTGTGTAAAATTTGTGTTTATCAATTGTAGATTCAGGAACTTACCTAGATAAGAAGTTATTAATATTAATTTTTGTCTGTTTATATATATAAAGAGACAAAAACAAACAAAACATGAAGCATTTTTTTCGGTTTAATTGTACGTAGATTTTCCAAATTTTGTAAATATTATGTGTGGGTGAAATGTAATAAAAACATTAAATTTATTTTTTATAAAAGAATAGTTAAAATCTAGGAGTCAGGATATGGATGAAGAGTTGAAAACATCGGTAATATAAAATTCCCACTTTGGGAATGAAATAATACCGAGCATCTTGAAAGTTACGCAACAATTGTATATGATGACATTTCTGCGCATCAGGTCAAAGCAAATACAATGACAGGATTGGCCTAGCTATATCATTCAAACGCGTAGAATAGTGTTTTATCTTAAAAATATATAATACTATAAATTTAGTAATAAATCTATACTAGAATACATAAAAGAGGTGCTACCCAAAAGTTCGGGGAATTTTACCATAAAAATAAAATAGCTTACCGTAACTTATAATTTCCACTGTCTCCTTCAAAGTAATCCCCTTGGGCATTGATACAGTGATCCCAGCGTTTCCCATGATTTCATGCATCCCTGGAAGTCTGCAGGTGTAAGTGTTCGAAGCACGTTCTGCATTTCTTCCTGAATCTCCTCAATTGTGTTAAAACGACGGCCTTTCAATTGAAATTTTATTTTTGGAAAGAGAAAAAAGTCGCACGGGGCAAGGTCAGGCGAATAGGGTGGGTGGGGGGAATCACTACCGTCTTTTTGGAAGCCAAGAAATTCTGAACGGCTAGTGGGCGCGTTGTCATGGTGCAGAACCCAGCTGTTGTTACCCCGCAGATCTGAACGTTTGCGCCTAATGCTTTCACGTAACCGCTTCAAAACTCCACAATAGAACATCCCATTGACAGTTTGACCAAGAGGAACAAATTCCTTATGGATAATGCCTTTGACGTCGAAAAAAACAATCATCATGGACTTCACGTTGCTGCGAACTTGGCGTGCTTTTTTTGGCCGCGGTGATCTTGGCGACTTCCACTGCGACGACTGCTGCTTAGTTTCAGTGTCATACCCGTACACCCATGTCTCATCACCGGTTATGATGTTGGAGATGAAATTAGGGTCATCCCTTGCTGAATTTTTCAATACAGATACAGATAGCTACGCGATTTTATTTTTGGTCGCTGTTCAACAATCTCGGTACGAATTTTGCAGCAATGCGTCTCATGTTCATTTCTTCCCACAAGATGCGTTGCACCGACCCATAAGACATTTGTACGACTGCACAAACATCATGGATTGTCTATGATCTGCAACAATAGCCTCTCGCACTTTCGCGATGTTTTCCGGTGTTGCGCTTGTTGATGGTCTTCCTGAACACTCATCGTCATCGACTGTCGTTCGTCCATCTTTGAATCGTTAGCATTACAAAAAAGTTTTACTTTTACTCATAGCATTGTCACTAAATGCTTCCATAAGCATGCGATGGGTTTCTGCACCAATTTTTTTTTAAGCATGAAGCAAAATTTGAAGCAGGTTCTTTGCTCTTTAAAATCTGTCACTTAGAACTTCGCCGAAGCAGTAAAACACAACGTTACACAACCGCATGAAAGTCAACAATGCAGCCTCTCACCGTCACAGCTGTTAGAACACTGATTCACAAAGAGTACTGTTAGCCACATCTAGCTGCAGCAGGTCGTACCAGCACTGGTTCGCGTGCGAAATTCAAATTCCCCGAACTTTTGGTTAACACCTCGTATACTAGAAATTGAGTAAACGCTCTTACCTCAAAAACGATCTATTTTTTTGTTTCAGATTCCACATTCCTAAGCTTCCATTCGGTCTAACTATAAAATTTTAAATGGAAAGAGTAGAATTGTGACAATTAATTAATTATAAAGGGAATTGAAAAAAAGAACTGATGTAAGAAATATTGGACAACCCTAACCAAAATGCCGGTTATTTAATATTTGTCATAGTTACTTTCAAAAGTTGAATAAAAAATATATATATAAATACATATATAAATTCTTAAGGGAACCCGGAAGAACTTCTTCTTCCGGGTACTGCCTTCAGTACCCGGAAGTGCCTTCTTCCGGGTCTTCTTCTTCAGTACTGTAATACTAGTATTACTATATTAAATTACTATTAAATTTTCACTAGTGTTTTTTCATTCCTTTTTGAATATTGTTTTTTTAAGGGCAAAAAACCCTTTCGTGTTATCATCGCCCGGAATAAAAGCGTTCATAAAGAATTAAAATAAGCGTAATATAACAAAACAAAAATAAAAATACATAAAATTCAACAAAAAATAAAACTTTACAAAATTCGAGAGGGGGTGTAAAGGGCCCCTTCTCGAATAACAGAATAAAAAAAAACTGACGGAAACAGAAAAATAAAAAATAAAACAAACATACTAAAAAACTTTACCAAAACAAAAACTACACGCCACAATATTAAATTTAAGATATAAGACCAGCCCGAAGCAAAAACAGCAACATCCGGTCTAAAACTTCGTTATCATTGCCCAAAAATTGACGGATATTTCTGGGCAATTTCTGGGTTGATTACAGGCCTCTTTAGGTTTAAGAAACCTTTTAGAGGTTCCTTAAGCCTCTTTAGAAATTTGCACTTTCATTACCTAGAATTCCCACGTGGCTAGGAATCCTTTTGAATATTGTGACCTAAGAGTTTTATTATATTCATTCAAATAGTCTTTAAAAATTTTTATTATGATTTGTTCCGCTACTCGGAATTTTCACCATTGAATGGACTATAAAATCATTCATTCTGACTTTTATCTAAAGTTTTTTTTGTCTTAGGTTGTATTAACCTGATTATAGTATCCTGAAAATTTCATCTTATTATCTTTAGTGGTTTTTGAGGAAATGTCTCTTATATCCTGAAAAAGTAAATTTACGGAAATACAATAGAAAACGTTTGACAAAAACAGAAATGAGAATCACAACATAATCAACAAACCTCAATTACACTGTAGAGAAGCGCAAGACAAAAATGGCAGTAATGCTACTCTTAAAATGAAAAAAATACATCCCGGCCGAAAAACAAATTATCTTTCTTGCTCAATTCAAATCAAAGATTTCAGTATTGAAATTTCTAAAAAAATTATAAGTTGTAAGAGTTGAAAACAATCATTTTATTATGTTAAAATTTTTTTTGTGGCAAATAACAACGTAATATCTACAAATTATATATTAAATTAAAAAAAAAACTGGTGAGCAAATTAGATAAACAAAAAATGGAAAAAAATAAGTTATTTCAAGGTTCGGGTTCCCTTAAATATTTTTTCAATCAAACAGAAAAATAAAGTTCAGCAAATGTTCTTACCTCAAAACCGATCTATTTTTTGGTTTCAGATCCCACATTCCCAAGTTTACATCCAGTCTAACTATAAAATTTGAAATGCCACAGTCAATTATAAAGGAGATGGGGAAAAAATGATAGCCCTAACCAAAATGGCGGTCATTTAGTATTTGTCATAGTTAATTTCAAAAGTTGAACCCTAAGAAATTATCTCGTACCGAAAAATATTCTAATAAAAATACTTTTAGTTAAGAGCATTCGATAAATTTTATTCTTTTAAATGTGTCACTGGTGAACAGTTATTTTTTCCCCCCTACCTCCCGGAACCAGACCCCCAATTAAGCATGAACACGGTCCCGGAGGTGCCTTTGCCTCTAGTCGCCAGACGAGGGAAACGCCAGGCCCGACTATGTTGTTCCCGGCCTCCATCATCCAGCAACTGAGACTCGGACCTTTGTGCTTCGCCTCTAACAGGGACACCCGCGGAGGGACGGCCCCGCATTGACTCAGACTTTTAGCTCAGGGGCTCGAGAGTCCCCGCACTTCATCAACACCATCCACCCGTGTAAGGACGGGCGAACGCAATGAACAGTTATTTAAGAGCTACGTAGACCACTTTAGAAAACCCACCGGGTTGGTGTAGTGGTTAACGCGTCTTCCCAAATCAGCTGATTTGGAAGTCGAGAGTTACAGCGTTCAAGTCCTAGTAAAGCCAGTTATTTTTACACGGATTTGAATACTAGATCGTGGATACCGGTGTTCTTTGGTGGTTGGTTTCATTAACCACACATCTCAGGAATGGTCGAACTGAGAATGTACAAGACTACACTTCATTTACACTCATACATATCATCCTCATTCATCCTCTGAAGAATTATCTAAACGGTAGTTACCGGAGGCTAAACAGGAAAAAGAAAGGAAGACCACTTTAAAAACTAGCCGTGAGAAAGGATTATATGACTATTATTCTAATTAGAGCTGTCTTATTAAAGATTTTTATCTTCGAAGTTTTGTCTATCAATGTTCATTAAAATGTATTCTTATCCTCGCTAATGGCATGAGAAAAATAAATCATTGAAAATAGTAAATAAAAAATAGAAAAAATAGGAGGGTTTGCTAAATGTTATTTTTTTATTTCTAATTGTTGAAACGTTACTTAAAGGTTGCCGTACTATTGAACATTCTGTATGTTATATAAAAATATTATAAATAACTAGCAGACCCGGCAATGTTTCAATATTGCTATATATATATATATATATATATATATATATATATATATATATATATATATAT
This sequence comes from Lycorma delicatula, assembly GCF_047948215.1. NCBI lineage: Eukaryota > Metazoa > Arthropoda > Insecta > Hemiptera > Fulgoridae > Lycorma > Lycorma delicatula. The sequence goes on from NC_134463.1 coordinate 79,713,169, forward strand.
TCAATATAATATAGATTAAATAAACACAATTGAAAATTTGATAAAACTGAACATTACGGAACTTCACAAAATTTAATTTTTCACTTTATCCCTTTTTCACCTTTTCCCTATTTCCCCTTTTCCATTTTCCCCTTTCTCCCTCCCCCCTTATCCTCTATTTCCATTTTCCCCGCGCGTAAATCGATCTAGTAGATTTTTAGTCTATAGCGGACATAAATACGAACATTGCCTTTTATATATATAGGAGAAGAAAATCTATTTGTATATTTGATTGTTTGTTTCGTAAATATCTAGACACCGGCGCCACCTAGCGGGTATAGTATTTGCAACAATTTTTCTTCTCATGAAACTAATATATATTCTAAATATGAGCCAAATCGGACCATAAATACAATTTTTCGAAATATTTCGACCCCCAGCGCCACCAAGCGGGTCCAAACTAATTCAAAAACCTTAGCGGGCGTGCGTACAACTCACCAACATTTCATAGTAGTCGGATGAATAGTATAAGAACGCGTATGGGACAAACATTCATTTTTATATATACGTATAAAATAAAAACTGCAAATAGGGAATAAAATATAAATCTTTTAAGTTTGCTGAGAAACTCTAGCTAGGCTTGCAAGACAACTACACCGTGCGGAAAATTTGCTAAATTCTTGTGCGATACGGTCATGTCACATAACTCCTTATCCCTACACTTGACTTTGCGCACTACATTGCTTCGTAGATTTTTTAGTTAGGATTGCAGTAAAACCTTCCTTATCCGAAATTGTCCTATCTCATTACTGAAAAGACTAAGAATGGGAAAAATTATTATATTTTTAAAATCACGTTTTTTTCTGCAGTAAGAATTTTATAAAGAACAAATTTTTTTTTTGCGTTGTTTTACCTCCGGGTTTGCAGTCAAGCAATTCATTCCGCAGAGTATTCCCTTGCCGTAAGGGTTGATTATATTAAAAATTGTTTCAGACAAAAATTTTAGGTAATGTTTAAAGGACTATCGATTAAACCGATTCGATAATCTGCCTATTAAGGAAAGTATGATATTTTTGTTCTTCGAAACCCCATTTTTTCCACCCTCTGAGTCAATAGTAAGAATGTTTTGAATTACAAATCCCTTTCGGCACGCAGGAAGGCGGAGATAGATTTCACAGGTACTAAGTAGGGGATAAAAAAGATGTCCACCTAAACGTTAAGAAAAACTTCATATTTACTCAATACGACAAAGGTTGAATGTGAAAAAAGTTTCACATGTTTAGCATACGACAAGCCCCATCTTATTACAATTCCAGTAACATTTTTACAAAAATTTGTCAAATATGTTAACTTTTGCTAACATAAATTTAAAGTCTAATTTAATTTACGTTTTCATTTCATTCATAAAATGTTACAATTATGTTTGGTCTGTAGCGGTACGGTTTTAAGTCGCTCTCACTCTGCGTCTGCAATAATAGAAATAAAGAGGAAACTTACTTCATCAATAGTGATGCAGAAACTTCAGTGTTGAATAGCAGAGGAGACTAGTAATAAATTTCTCAGTCATAAAAACGTTAAGAATATCTCATTTCTTTGTTTATTGGAAGGGAGTATACCTTTGATTGGTTTAAGATTCATACTATCTCTATCTTTCTTGAGATACATTTTTATCTTATCCAATCTACGCATGATAGTTTATCTTTAGTCATCTACGTAACTTAGGTCACGGTAGGTAGTCTGAGTTGAAGGTTTTCAGTGGTTTAGATATTTTTAAACTAAATTTTCTACTTAGATTCCCCTAAAATGACAATAGTTGTTTATACTTTTTAACTTTTATTCTTCCTTGTCAAGAATACCCGATTTGTAACCTTTGCAGGTATTCTTTCTTCTTCTTTTAAGCGCCTTCTCCTAAAGGGAAGGTTGGCGATCCACGTAGCCAGCTTCGATTGAACAGAGCCAAGCCATGTGAACTGAAAGGAATATCCTTCAGAATATTTAATGCAGTGGTTTCCCGTTGCCTTCTGCATTCTAATATCGTTGACCAATTATGGATTTTAGGACCCAAGGACAATAGAGTGCTCTAATCTCTACCCCTCATCCACCCTCAAAGAAGCTGTTAGCACTCGGTAGAGGGGATCTTCTTATCCCGGAAGATACTCGGTCCCTTCTTTCGTTTGCCCCCTTCACAAAACAACATGCTATAAAAACAGCCGTTGCTCTCTCTCTACCGCGGGAAGGTGAATGTCATGATTTCACCATCGTTAAAATTTTACCGTAAGTTATCAGCTTCTTTGGATCTCTAGAGAGGTATTCTTTATCCTCAAATAATTTTTTTTTTCATTTATTTATTAACCCTTTTTTTTAAATATACTTTTCCGAAATATTTATTAATGACGTCTTCTTAATACTCAAAATAACCATCTATGTTTAGCTTTTAAAAAAATTTTTTTTAAACGATTTCTAAGCGTAATCTTGATTTTACACTTTATTTCAGTAACAGTTAAGAATAACTTTTATTTTTTCTTCTACTTTTTTGGTAACACAGCCCAGTGCGAGCCTTGGACTCCATCGCTAATCCTTTCTTAACGTTCCCTTTCCATCGTTATTTTCATGTAACCTCCCATACCCATTCTTCCAAGAACCTCATCCATTCATCTTATTCTCGAGTGGCATCTCCTTCTATTCTTCCACTATTATATCCAGTTTTATTATTGATATTTTCCGCCATCCATATTTCAATTCCGGTTTGTTTCCTAATAAGGCAGTCAGTTCCAAGGTTTATTTATTGGTTTTGAAACGAGTAACTTTTTATTTGGTCGAATTATTGGCCTAATTCACCGGATTGATTTAGTGGTAAACTCGTCATCGCAAATCAGTTGATTTTGAAGTCGAGACTTTTAAGGTTCAAACTGTAGTAACGGCAGTCACTTTTATACGAATTTGAATACTAGACCGCGTATGCCAGTGTTCTTTGGTGGCTAGATTTCAATTAACCACATATCTCAGGAATGGTTGACCTATGACTGTACAAGACTAGACTTGAATTTACATTCATACACATCATCCTCATTCATCCTGTGAAGTAATACCTTACGGTGGTTCCGGAGGCTAAACAAAAAAAAAGTGTACAGGATTGTTGGTCTGACGCAAAGCCTCCAAACAAGGGAACAAAAGTTATTTTTTGTACGAGTTTCCTTCCCCTATCCTTTGGAGATTTCTCCTTGTTACTAGTTATTGCGAGGCAGCGGCCCTGATTTTAGTTCACCTCGGGTATTTTATTTCCTCGGTATCCATTATATCTAGTGAGCATTCTCTAATCTGCCACCAACGGCGGTGTTAAATGAGATATCAGGATCTTTATGTGAACATGATTTATTTAATATTGGTAATTATTTTTAATTTTTTGGAAACTGTTAGAAAATTTAATCTAGGTGCGACTGTTTCAAATCCTAATAAAGGCAGTTACTTTAATACGGTTTTGACTATTAGATCGTGGATACCGATGTTATTTGGTGGCTGGGTTTTAAGTAACCGCATATCTTAGGAATGGTCGACCTGAGACCGCACAAGACTACACTTCATTTTCATTTATACAAATCATCCTCATTCATCCTTTGTAGAAATATCTGACGGTGGTTCCATAGGCTAAACAGAAAAAGTAGTTGCGACTATTTAAAAAATAATGTTAGCACCTTTTTTCCCAGATTTTTTTGGCATATTTCATACGCCCAAACAAAATTAATTTTTTATCAAATTAAAAAGAAAGGTAACTGTAGTTCGATTTAAATCTGTAGTTGCTGCAATAATAAATACAAAACTGAATAGCGGCTCCTGCGCGGACCGGAATGAGGTTACGTTTGCCTTGTTAGGTGACCTAATTCGGTTGACTTATTTGAGTGTAGATCTGGATTTCTATGTTGCGTAAAACACAATTTTGATTGGTGTGGGTGTAGCACTGATTTACTTTCAACTTTTTGTTTTCTGAAACATTCACAGTCACGAACGGCGTGTTTGAAGTTAGACTAAGCGCGGGGTTCGCGCTTCCGTCATCTCGGTTAGTTAGTTTGAGGGAATCATGTTAGGTTGGATGTGAAGATGTCCATTTGAGGCCTACGTGAAGACAAAATTTAATTTGTATTTTACTGATGCAAATGTCTACCGAGGCATTTACATCGGTGTCATCCCGACCGAGGCCTGGCTGATTACTGTGAGATTTAATCAGTTAGAGGTTCTAAAGACGACCTCCAGTAAACCCCCTCAGGACTCGGATTGGAAGGGGTGGTGTGGCGACCGGTAACGTCACAAGGTTGGTGTCTTCCCCTTACGGGGTTGGGATGTAGTTTGATTTAAGTCTGTAGTTGCTGGAAAAATAAATATATAACTGAATAATTTTTTCTAACTTAAAACTGTTTAGATTTTTCTGATGAGCTTAAGTAATTAATTATTCATAAATAAAAAGCTATTAATAAAAGTAAATCATGAAGTAAAAATATCAACTATGGCATTGCTAAACTTTCTCGGGAAATGGATTACTAGGTCTCGGAGTGATAAAATATTTATTATAATTATAAATTATTATATTCTACTAGTTAACTGTTGCGATTTGTTGATTAAATATAAAATATATGTAACCCTTTCGAATATTTCTCAACGGAATACCGACACTCCAAAATTAAACGGCAAACAAGTTAACAAAACATTTTGAAAAAATAAAAAATTTCAACTAAATTTTATTTATTTATTTATTTATTTTTTTAAATTTGGGACTCATTTTGAAGAAACGTTTTACAATCCAAAATCTTTATATTTTTAAAAACTGAAAAATCAAATTATTTAATCTTTCCTAAGTTTAGTTAAAGCTACGGTATGATCCATGATAACTTCTTCTATTTTCCTACTCTTTGATACACCGATTCCAAACTGAATAATACCTCATGCTTAGAATGGCTATTTTCAGTTTAAAGATTTATGATCTAATCCCGTGATATTAAATCAGACACCAACAGAATTTATCACCATTTTTACTTCCTTGAACAAAGTAAAGGAAGTATTGTGATCGCAAAAAATTTCGGTTTCCATATTTCAACGGAAATATCCATTCTGACCATTCCTGAATCCATTTTGAGTAGTTTCGGCGTGACGTCTATACGTACGGCATAACTGAAAAACGATTAGCCGTAGGATGTTGAAATTTTGGATTTAGGACTGCTGTAACATGTAGATGTGCACATCTCATTTTGATTGAAATTGACAGGTCCAAAATTGTCTAAAAAAATCCCAAAATCATTTTGGATTTTGGATTTTCTTAACTGCAATAATAAGCCCTCATTGAGAGCTTTTCAACGATATATCATAAGTGATACTTATTTTCATTAGTTCCAGAGTTACAGACAAATAAAATTTAATTAATGAAATTTTGGATCTTACAAGGGGAAGGCAGATCGGTTCGAATCCGACTTCATCTCCATTTTTTTTTTTTACCTTTTTTTAATTTAAATGTATTGATTTATTAATAATTGTTAATCTCTGACTGTAAATAAAATTGCAATAATAATTCAATAATAAAAATTTAAAAAAAACATGATAAAATATCAGACGTTATAATGAAATAAAATTTTATGTACTTTACATAACAAAAAAAAAAAAATATGTGCATATGTAATTTAATAGTCGTACAAGGAAGTAATGTCTACATGAGATTTTTTTATTTATCAACATTTTGATAAAAAAAAAGGAAAATATTAGTTCTGTTCTATATAATTAGCTACTCCCCTTTTTTTTATGATATCAATTATACTGCACAACCTGGGAAATGTAAAACGTAAAAAAATATATAAAAAGTAAAATGAAAATTATTTATTTAATATGTTTATAAATAAACAACATTTTAATCAAATACGTAAATGCAGGACATACGTAAAATACATTAATATATAATATATTATGGAATAAATTATTTAAAAATATATTAACTATTATATTCACATTTATAAATAAGGGTTGTTAAATTTTATTTGTAGCAGGAGCAAATAGATTAAATATTGGAGAGTGGGAAAGTGTCCAGTACCTCTTTATATGTAGTTATGCGTATTGTTTGTTAGAAGACAAGACAGCCGTACCGAGCAGTTCGAATAAACAAACGGCAGTCGGCAGTACTTAACAAGCGACAGTGCAAGACACGTCTCGTAGTGAACGTAGCAAAACATCAACTACCCAGCAGTTTTATATTCTTTTTTTTTTTTACGTATTGTAAACTATACGCAACAGTCTTCTCTCTTCTATATAAACAGTGATTTAACTAAACCATCATGCCTATTATACCATCTAGCAGACCTAAAGAAACAGGTAATTACAATTTACTAATACTGTATTTATTAGATTTTTCATTATTGAAAAATTAAAAATTAATCTCCTTAGAGAAAAATTAAAAACAATTATTTGCAAGGGCCAAAATTTATAATTTAATAAACTACAAAAGCGTAAAAGTCAAATCACAATTATATTAAACTATAGTAGTTGTCAAATAAAATCAGTAGAAATGAATTTTGTGTTCAAGATACCTCTACCCTGTAACTTAATGAAAAATGTTTTTAAAAAATACCATAAGTATTACGCGTAGTTTTTAAGATTAGGAAAAATTTGAAAAAAAAAGAAGCAAATAAATATGTTATTTTGTGATCAGTATGTAATAATATAGTATATTAATTATATCAGGAGTGACTAGACATCCTACTGCAAAGATTAAAAAAAAAAAAAATAACTGCTCTAGCAATTTTCCTGGTTGGATCAAGGGAAACCGTGGTTAAACATTGATCAGAGCAGCATTATAAAATACATAACTAATTATAGTGTCTTATAATTTTCCATATATTGGAAAAATACAAATTTGTTTACGAAAACTATTTTTATTTATATAATGCTCTACATAAATACCATTGTTTTGAAAATATATTTGGATATATGACCTTCACTGCTGAAAAACATATTACCCGATAAATTTTCATATAGGTTTTCCGTACATACAAAAGCTACGCTTGTGATGGCGTTCCTCGAGATGATTTATGTTTTATATCTTTTCCTGATACACCATGACCTTCATAAAAGAAAAAAATGTTTATTTTTCCTATATATGGAAACTTATGGGACACCCGGTATATTAATTATTATAATTAAACAATTAATTATAGTTAAAGGTGAATTAGAGGTTACTGGTCAGCTTGGCTGTATACACAATAAATTTGTATAACCTTTTACATTAATATAACATGTACATTAATATAAAGTATATTAAGGAATACATTATCTTAAAATGTATTAACTGTTATATTTACATTCATAAATAAGGGTTATTAAATTTTATTTGTACAAGGAGTAAATAGATTAAATATTGGTGAGTGGGAAAGTAACCAGTAACTCTTTATAGTATCTTAAGAATTAAGTGAATAATTGAGAAATTATAAAATAAAAAATAGAAATTATTAAAAATTATATAATAATAATTTAAAATGTAAATATATATCCCAAAAAAATTACAATGAAATTGTAGGTCTCTATCATTTCTTCCGTTCAAAAAAAAAAATTTCTGTAATATAAATAAAACTTTTTAACGAAACGATACTGATATAAAAAATTTCTATTATCAAAATCGCTTTATTAATTTAGAATTTTCTTTAAACAAAAAATACATGTTAAAAATATGTAATAGAGTATACATATACAATAATAAACATTGTTTAAGAGTTCCATATAATAAGCAAAAAATAGAAAAATTTGTTACAAAACTCTTACCGGTCCGATTTCATTTATTAAACCACGAATAATCATAAGAATTGTATTATTTCTGTAAATATGATATGTATTACATGTAAATAAAATCGGGCTGCTAGGTTTGTAACAAATTTTTCTTTAATAAGAAGTTAAACTTAATAATGACACGCTTAAACATTGTTTATTATCTATTATTGTATATCTATTGTCTATTACATATTTTTAACATGAATTTTTTTTTTTAAAGAAAATTCCAAATTAATAACAGATTTTTATAATAGAAGTGTCTTACTTTTTTTGATATCAGTATCGTTTTGTTAAAAACAGTTTTTTTTTCTTTTACGGACGGACCAATTAGTCATTTATGTTTAGTCTTTCTTATCTTCCAATACTCTTTCATTTTTCTGGAAAAATCCCGTTTCCATACCTCTGTCCAAACCGTCTCCGTTCTCTTTTTAGGCTTTTCTGCAAATTTAACACCGGGCAAGTTGTTATAATTTCCAGATCCTGTTCTGAGATCTTGCACTGCAATGCCTGCTTCTTTGATGTCTTGAAGCATCTCAGTGAGCCACACTGGTTGCGTTTTTAGCTTTAGCAATCTTTCCAAGAGTTGTTTACTTTTCCTTGATTCCTCCAAACGCAAGAGGTGGCCAAAGAATTTTATTCTCTTCTTTCTTATTTCTTCTGTAATTGGTGTAACGACCTCGTAGATTTTATGGTTTGGGAGTAATCTCCACTTTCCTTCCACCAAGTTTACCCCGCCAATACAGGTCCTTACGATTCTTCTTTCTATTTTGGCTAATTTTTCAGTTCTCGATGCTATCTAAATTTGACCCAGTGTTTCACTCCCATACATTACTACCGGTTTGATCACCGTATTATAGTGTCTTATCTTGGCTTGTTTGGAGATGCATTTCTTGTTATAGGTGTTTCGTGTGACCACTTGTGCCATTGCTAGTCTGTGTACTCTTTCTTGCCAGGCTATTTTCTCGTTTAGATTCCACGTGATGGATTCACCTAAATATTTAAATTTTGATACTATTTTAATTCTGCGACCATTGATTTCCAAATGTTTCCGCTGTGTCTTTCTAGTGAACATTGCTTCTTGTCTTCTCGTACGAGATCTGAAGTTTAATTTTCGCTGCGATAGAGGCCAATGATTCTATCTGGTGTTCAGCCTCTTCCTCTGTTTCTGCAAGGAACGCTAGATCGACTGCAAAGCCAAGGCAGTTAAGGCTTATGTTGTTAAATTTACTTCCAATTTTTACCTTCTCTGGATTTTGTTCGTACCAATGTCGCATGATGTATTCTAATGCGCAATTAAACAGTAATGTTGACAATCCGTCCCCTTGCCTGAGACCAGTCTTTATGTCAAAAGGTTCCGATATCTCCCCCCTGAACTTCACCTTCGACCGGGTGCCCGTCATCGTCAGCTCCAACAGTTTTATTTATATTACAGAAATTTTTGAGCGGAATAAAAGGATATCTGCGAGACTCTTACAGTACGGTTTACAATTTCATTGTATTTTTTTTTATATCACTGCGTTTTGTTAGATTATTTTTTTTATTTTTTTATGAATTACTGATTGTTATCTTATTAAAATTTATTGCCTTAGAAAAAACAAATTAAATTTAAATAGTCATATCATTCACTTCATACCATATTTTTCCTTTTTTAATAAAACTCGTATTTAAAAACCTTTACGAATCGAAAATCCGTGATGTAATATTGCACTTATTATTTTGTAAGTGTAACCCTCGATTTTTACCGTTAAATTCGATTTTACCAACCCAATTTATTTCTGTTTTATTTAATCCTTTTTACCTGGAGAGGCTTGAGAATTGTGTAAACCACTTTGCAATTAATCTACTCGATAACAGCAGAGACGTCCGACGGTTGAAACGAACCCATATACACGAACTTAGGGTCTGGTAACAGTTTGGAATCTTAAACCGTCAAATTTAGTGGTTTCTTATCTAATTTCTTGTTATTTCTCTTTCTTTTTCTTTTTATTTGTTATTAATGTCTGTTTTGTGGCCTATATGGCGCTGAAATTATTGGTTTGTGATTTATGACTGAGCTTGAAAATTCATATTTGACTTACAAATAAGTAAGTCGTTTGTAAGTTTGCGTACAACTGTTTATTGTGTATTATTTATTTTGGGGGTTACTTAAGGACCTTCTTATCATGTGCTTTTGTCAAGAAACTTACTCATGGCTCCGCAGGAGAGCCGATTGTAATTATAATTGTTATTGAGCAAAAAAAAAAATTATTCCTTTTTTAATAAAAGTAGTACCTTTTATCTGATTAGATTGCGAAAGTAAGAAATTAAATCCTTCTATCACTTAATTTTTTCTTTTTAAAATATTTTATTAAAAATTGTTTAGATATTACAGGAGATACTGAGACAAGATCTTAAGCGATATATCATTTATATGGAAAAATAACTATTATATGTATTGATAAATCTGTGAATTCAATTTCAATATATCGACAATAAACTTGTGGTAAGAGAGAATATTTCTTTTATGCGTATATTTTATTTCACTTTGTAATAATTAAAGAATTGTTTCATTACTATATCAGTGAGTTTATAAATAATTCTACTAATTAAAAAAAAAAAAACACAATTGAACTTTCTGCATCCTGTTTAACGTGCCGTAAACACATGCTCAAATAATTTTCATAAATATCTACTCGTCTTTTATTTTATTTATTTTATATTACAATATATTTAATTTCACGGAGTTTGTTAGAACATCGTTGGTAAGAGGCGACGAAGTTAACGAACTACGTTTACAGTTCTAAATATGACTTTACGTAATAGTGAAATGAAAATGGGGGGGAAAAATAAGCGTGAAAATATTAAATTTCAGTTGTTATATTTTTAATAACGAATACTTCCAAAAAATACCTCGAATTTTGTTAGATAACGGTTTTTTTTCCGCTTGATGAACCGCGGGATTCGAAATGTCATTTTATTCATTTTTTATGATGACTTTACGAATCACGCCGCTAGATAGCAGTACTTCATATTACTAGGTAACGTACAAAAACTTGATAATGTACTTGAAATAATTAAATTTAAAGGAAAACATACTACAGCTTATTTAATAGTAAATGATCTTATGTAAATGAACTGAAGATGAAACAATTTTTTTTAATTCCCATCACTTCTTTAAAAAAAAAAAATTTATTAGTTTGCAAGATATATATTTATTTATATTTATTTATTTTTTCCCAAATACTTATTTTCTCTCAACCTGTTCTTAAAAAATCGTATAGTCGTAATCCTTCTTTTACATAATCTTTTATAATTTGTCAACGATTGTAATATGACATCATGCTCTCCGAAATAACTTGGAACAAATCTTCGAGCAGCAAATTTTCTAACCTTTCTGGTCAGTGATGACTTCAACTAATAAATCTTTATCAAAACCGAATATTCATAATTACAATTGAATAAACAAAAAAAAAAAAAATAATAATAATAGTGTGTTTATTTTAATTGAATGTAAAATTACATTCAATTTTAAAAAGAAACATAACATAAGACCTGTATATACTCGTTAATAACAATAAACAAACTGAAAACACTTTCTTCTACACGTGGACATGAGCGGGTCCTCTGCCCGGTTGGTAAAGAAATTAGCTATTACTAAATTACCAAATTACTTATTATAAAATTACTTATACTTCGTATCTTTTTACAAACAAAACAAAACAAATAAAAGGTTCCTCCTTTTCCCTCTCATATTCGACCATTTTATGCAATATTCACTCAATGGGCATGCAGTGGTAACAAAGACGAAAAAGGAATTATAATAATTTTTAAAGATTAGTTAAAAGTTGAATCCCATTATTAAACTTTTCCTACAGGCTAATGCCCAATTCAAATATTTTACCAAAATTCTCTAGTCACTTCCATTCAACAGCCCAGCTACACCTTCCTCTGTTAGAGTCCCTTTACCAAGCCATAATTTTCTAATCTCCGATAAAATTGGACACTTACCTACAAAATGAACATCTTACTCCTTACCGGTATTGCATAATGAGCATATCCTGCCGTTCAATTCCCTACTGGGATTAGAATTGAGAGGTAGCATGCCACTTCTTGTTTTAAAAATAATATTAATAAACTGTTTAGTGTGTCTGCCGTTAATATAATTATGCATTCCCAAATCATGATCCAGTTGAGAGAACAGACTGTGAAATACCGCCCTATGCGCTCGCACAAATTTGCCTATTTAGCCTCCGCCGCCATGTTCCATAATATCCGTGAAAATCATATGGCCCAGATCTCTTTCTCATCCAGATTGAACTCCGATCTAAATTTCTCCGCTAGGTTAAGTCAAACCAATGAAAAAATAATAAACCAATGAATGAATAAAAATATATCATATAAGTGATAAATACGTACAAAAATAGTTCACCCGATTTTCTTTTTAACTTTCTTTTAGATGTAATGTTTTTCCATTTTTTAAGTATTTTATTTTAAAACAGAATACTATTCATTGTTTTCAATATGCTGTTGTCCGAAAATTTAAATAAAATTACTGTAATTAAATCCTTAAAATTTCTAGAATATTCTTAATTCTTGAGAATGGGAAAATTTAAATGACATAAAATCATTTGTTCTTATATTTATGACTTTTTGGTTTAAAAAACTAATCAATATTTACCTGAAAGGTTTCTTAGATGTTATTAGAACAATAATTAATGAAATAATGAATAAAAAATATCTGCAGAGTATTTTTTCTTCTTTTTAACATTAAAAGAGAAATTTTATTTATCGGCTGATTCCTTCAAGAGTGCCCTTCACTAAAAGAAATCGGTTCAACCAAGTAAGATCGTCTAACTAAACTTACAAATTTAATGATTGTTTTTATTTATTTATTTTATTATGTAGCTTTAATTGTGATCTACATAAAAGTACAAAGTAAACGCAAACATTTTATTTTTTATTTTGTTATTAGTTTTTCCAAACAGTAACATAAAAGAAAAAAATAATAAAGAAAAGTAAACGGGGAAAAATTTCGAATAAAATAACTAAACTTAATTCTTAAATCGACTACAAAAATAGTAATGTTCTCATCAGTTTGAATCTGTGGTCTTTTTTTACGTTCGTTCACGCGCTATTTATCACCAAATCAATCGATTTTGATGACTTTTCTACGGGAACTTATTTCATTTTAAATTTTTTCAAGATAAATTAATAATATCTACTAACAACAAAAAAGTGTCTTTATAGACCTAATTAAAAATATATATTTCTTTTCTTTTTACTTTCCCGTTTAGATAGCGCTATAGCTCTAGAGAGAAAGAATTGTAATCGGTCTAATTTGGGATTATACGGTTTTCACCGTGTGTGTGTGTGTTTGGTGTCTCACACCTTATATCTCCAAAACTACAAGACCGATTTTGACCAAACTTGGTCATATTACTTCTATATATGGAGCATTCATGCCATTAAATTTTCAACTTAAAAGGTCAAGGAAGTGAGGTTGTAGAGTAAGGTCACCCTCAGTAAATCAAGATTTAGCCTAGTTAAGGTGGTATTTTTCTTAGGAACATTTGTTAACAATATTTCAAAAAAAAAAAATCTTTGCAAACTCGAATCTTCACCCCATAAAATGCTGTTGCAGTCATCTGCTATGTTGTGACGTCACAGGTGAGCGGTAGAATTAAATAAATTAATAATTTTTTTTTCTTTTTCCTGTTTAGCCTCGGGTAATTACCTTACTTCAGGGAATGAATGAGGATGATATGCATGAGTAGTTTTGAATGAAGTGTAGTTTTGTACAGTCTCAGTTCGACCATTCCTAAGATAACTAACTTTAGTAGGACTTGAACGCTGGAACTCTCGACTTCCAAATCAGCCGATTTGGGAATACGCGTTCACCCGGTGGGTTAATGAATAATATTTAAAGTGTTAAAAAGTAACTCGGATCTAGCTGGATCTGGAACTCGACCGCCAGGTTAACTCAGTACCTAGTGTGTTAAGCCTCGCGGTTACACTAATCTGCTGACCGTGCAAGCGAAATTTGTTCTATATAAGTTGTGAAATTACTTTAGTTTAGTTAGAGCTGACCGTCGCCGCTTGTACCGCCATACACGTGCGAATTAAATGCGGTATGCGCGCGCGATTTATTTAGGATCATTGAATTAAATAAACGAAGGAATATTATATTAAATAAAATGATAAATATTTTTAATTAAGTTGTATGTGTATGTGTGTGTAAGCCGTGCACCAGAACCAACTGTGATGTCAGCTTTTTTCTTGTCATTTTGTAGTTTAAGAATGGATTTTTTTACCGTAAAGATATATAATTTGATGTAATTTTGAAATTAAAATTTCTTTACAAGTAAACATTCAAGAAAATGTTTAAAAATCTAGATAAAATTATACTCACATTCCAGAGAGCCTTAACTCATGTTTGGCAGTAGTCTCTTTACAACGGTTTTTTTTTTAAATTTCTTCTCTTATTTTTATTAATATACAGATTTCTAGCATTAGCGTTTCATCAGGTTTCTTTTTACATGATAAGTCTTTTTATAGTGCTTACGTAACTCTAAATAAAAATAAAACAAAAATTTGTAAAATGAGCTTAAACAATAATTTTTAAAAAGTAAAAAAATAAAATTGTACTTATTTGATGTTTTCTGAAAATGTCTATTTTTTATACCTGTATAATATTAAAAGGGTTAACAAGTTGCTTGTAATTTTTTTTTTTAAGTTAGGTCATGTTTTAAAATTCAAAATCTAAAGAATAACTGAAAATATTGTTTTATCTCTTTTAAGGCAGATTTTTTTTATCATTTTTGCTTTTTAAATTTATGAAATATATTTATTTTTAAATTTACTGCATTCGTATTTTTTATCTTAGTAAAAGATATAATTATAATTAATAAACTTAATTAAGATATAATATTAAGAAACTTAGAAAAAAAAACAGGTTCTCATTTAATTTACGTGCGTTTAATTTTTTTATTGCTTATTCAAATGTAACTTTCTATCAAATTTTCCGATTTTGTTAAAGGAAGTTCCTCCGATGTTGCCATAACTAGTTATTTCCATTTAATAACATAATTACTTTATATAAAAAAAAATTTCGCCAAATAAGCTTGAAGCTTGTGAATGAGATATTTATTAATTTATTTTTTTACGTATAATCATTCACATACATAAAGCTTTTTTTTTGCACAAACAAGTTAAAAACCTGAATTATCTGCACGCACAAATTTATTTAATCAAATATTTTTCACTTAAAATTTTCAAGATTTTAGCGGATTTCCAGAGAATTTGAACACAAGTCGTATCCGCTTTTGACGAAACTTGGTGGGCTAATGTAAACCTATTGAAAATAGAATCCTATTAATTTTCAAGCAAATCGGTTTTCAGGAACCGGAATTGAGTCAAGAAAAGGATTTTCTTGGTACATTTTTGCTTTTTTTCGTTTTACTGGGCGCAATTGTTTTACGTTTCCTTTTATTTTCTTAAGAATAAATTACCTTAAAAGATAAGACGGTTTGATACTTATCAATTGTTCTATACAAAGCCTATAAAGCACTAGTGAAGCACACAAAATACTTTTATTTATACTGTCATAAGTAATATTTAAATAAATAATAATAATAATTATATGCTAAATTAAATGTCACTAGAAATATTTTTCTCATTAAGTTTTGATATCCAAACGTATCCTTTGGTATCCTAACCTTACGTAACTTAAATACTTAAACAATAATATTACAAACATTATTTCTTTTTAGCGGATTTCCAAAGAATTTGTAGAAATCACTATTGTACCCGGTCAGATGTTGTAAGGCGAAGGTGAGAGGAACAACTTCTTTATGTTTTGGGGTCTCCTGAACACAATTTTGCAGTGTTTATATACATATGTATAGCTGCCGCAATGAATCTTGAAGCTTGAATTACGACGGTGCCTGTTATTATCTAAACTGAAAACATTCAGTTTAATTTTCACATGCAGAAGCAAATTGCTTTCTTATAAATGTAACTTATTATTTTATGTTCTGAGCGGAATTACGGATAAATTTTAAAAAATGTTCTTATTCTGCTGTTTATACTTGATAAATAATTAAGTATTTTGCCACAAAAAGAAATGCTGTGGTATATTTAGAAATGTTATAAAAATGTAGGCCTATTCTCAGTAAGTATTATAATTATGTCAGCAGTCAAAGGCTAAATGATAAATTAATAACATTATAATTGTACGATATATTTGAACATAGTTTATAATCTATCGTGAGTATATTTATCGTAAAAATAAACACAGTTTAGCCAAGTTTTAAAACTCAGGAAAGAGCCATCTTTGTTAGAATCGTATCAAGAATATTGCTATATTGTTTGCTATGTGTTCATAGTTTTCAAATATAGTCAGATCAATGTAAATTGATTACCCATAAGACTACGTTATTGAATGCTTGAATATAATCCAATTAACTAGTTGTCCTTTATTTGTTGATCCTTTAAGATGGTTTGTGAAAATTCTTTTACTTTTTATTCCAGTTTTGATTGAGGAAAGGTAATCATGTTTTATAATCGGTTGTGTACTTTTAGTGTTTTGTAATTATGAGTGAACTTAAGTCTACCGTAAAAAACAAAATGCTAAACGGCGATCTGATAGTAACATCTCAATGCATCTCTGGAAAAGCCAGTTCGCTTTTCAAGAATAAACTAAAATTATGCTAAAAGGATAGTAGAATTATTCGAATTGCGGCTGTCGCTATCTTGGCACCAAGAATCAAGATTGGTTGTGCCACCTGTGCGTATAAGATTCTTCGTCCGCTCTAACGGACGCAAATCAAGATTGGTTGTGCCACCTGTAAGTATGTATAAGATTTCTCGTTCGTTCTAACGGACGCAAATCTGAAATTATTTTGACGAAACTTGCTGGAGTGTTGCAAACCTGTTGGGAATAGAGTCCTAATGATTTTAAGCGAATCGGTTCACAGAAACCGGAGTTAGAGCCAAATAACAAGTTTTTTGGGTACAGTTCTTCTACTGGGCGGAATTTTTAACCGGTTTTGATGAAACTTGGTAGGATGACGTAAACCTTGTAGAAATACAAGACTGGATTTTCAATCAAATCAGCTCACAGGAACCGGAGTTAGGGCAAAAAACTGGATTTTTGGGTACATTTCAATGTTAAGTATAACCGGAAATCTTCTGACTCTCTTATTGCGACATAGTGTTTAATTTTATTCTCCACCAGTTTTACTTTATACATTTTGCGTTATTATTATTTCATATAATCATTATTTTTATCTCATAATAAGGATTATAATTATTTATTTTTTTATTTATTACTTTGTATTAATCTGATCAAGCTTTACTGTAATCCTGTCAAGCAACTGTTGATCCAGTACTTTTTGTTACTTGTCTGTATAAGTGTCTTCATCGAAAAGTACCTTCGTTTAATTTACTTTGGAAGCGATTATTTCTTTCTTCCGTTAACCGTTAGCGGTTACGATTCAATGCAGCGATCAGTCTGTCACAACTTTCTTGTTGATCTGAAATTTTCAGGACGCAAGATATTTTCCATAAAATATTTTGATTATTTTAAGATGTAAAAATATATTCACAGTTTCAATATTCATACCATTCCAATAACTTCAACGAACAAAATATATTTAAAAAAAATTTGATGTGGATGACACAACTTCCTTGTACGCCTATTAAATTACATTTACATATTTTTTTTTAAATGAAAAGTACATAAAATTTTATTCCATTAATAACTTCTGATTTTTCTTCTTCTTTTTTTTATTACTGAATTATTATTCATCGTAATTTTTTTTACAATGAGAGGTTAATAATTATTAATAAATCAATATACTAAAATTAAAAAGAAATATTTTTTTATAAGTTAATGAAGTCTGATTCAAGCCGATGTGCCTTCCTGTAAAATCCAGATATTTCATTAATTAAAATTTTATTTGGCTATAACTCTGGAACCATCGAGAATAAGTACCACTTAGGATATATCGTTGAAAAGCTCTCATTGAGGGCATATTACTGCAGTTAAGAAAAAGTGCAAAATCCAAACGTTTTGGATTTTGGACTTTTTTGAACACTTATGGTTCAGTTAATTGCAATCAAAAGAGAAGGTGCACAACTAGGTCACGGTGAAACTAGTCAAAATGGATTCACGGTTGGTCAAAATGGATATTTTCGTTGAAATCTGAAACCGAAATTTTTCGCGATTACAATACTTCCTTTACTTCATACAAGGAAGTAAAAATGTAAAACTTTTGAAATCCATAATTTTGGTTGTTCTACAAGATGAAAAAATCAAGACAGTTTTTAATTTCAACCAGTTTGGCCAAAGGCAATCTATCTACCAATTTCCGAATTTTTATATCAGAAATTAACTTTTTACTTTTCCAGAGCTATAGCTGCATAAGAGTATATTGTAGTCGGCCCAATTTCAGCATATGTGGTTTTTCACCGGATCTTGACAGTTTGATACCTAAGCAACCAAAAAAACCGGATGGAAATTTTCCGGATGTTCTATGTACGTGTGTGTGTGTGTGTGTGTGTGTGTGTGTGTGTGTGTGTGTGTGTGTTTGTGTATTCGGTGTTTCACACCTTATACCTCCAAACTTTGGTCAGATTACTTTTATATATGGTGCATTGATGCCATTAAATTTTCAACTTCAAAAGTCAAGCCGGTGAGATTGTAGAGCAAGGTCACTTTCAGTATCTCGAGATATCGCCTAATTAAGGTCATATTTTTCTTAGGTACATTTGTTAACAATTAAAAAATAACAATATTTGCACAAAAAAAGAGTTTTTCAAAATCGCACCCCACCTCAAAAAATGTTCTAAACTAGTGAATAGTGGGTATAGTGCATCAATAGTACCCCTTGTCACCCCAAGGAACGTTAGTTTAGCACTAACATATTAAATTTAGTTGTGTGTGTATGCATGTGTAAGCCGCGTGACGGGAAAGTATTACAACTCTACTGTTATCTTTTTTGCTTGAAATGAGAATTAATTATTTTGGTTTACAAATCGTTTATAATATCATTTTTTATAAATTATTAAAAAAATTAATTATATAAATCTACATTGATTTTAAAAATGTAACTAAAACCACAATATTTAATAACTATCGACGTAAAGAATTGTTTTGATTGTTTGTTTTTTCATATGGAAAGTTTTATCTTCGTAATTTTTGTTTTTAGCTATTCTATTAGTACTATTCGTATGTGCCACTATTTATTCTTTGTTTATTTTCTTTTAGTTGCTAATTTGCTTTCAATTATTACAGTAACTTTTATTTCTCTCAACTCTACCATAGAATCAATTTTCGTCTGTATTTGCTATTCAATAAACCATGAGAATGTTTTTGATTTACATACACGTTTAAATTTTAATTTAAAATCATTACCTTAAAGGTATTTTGTCCATCATCATTACTCTATTTAATAGGACGTACAAATCCTATACATTATTAATAAGCTGTGAAAGATATAGAATTATCGTATCAGACAATCTGCGTTTTTTCCAACTAATAATTATTAGTCTAATGATTCAATTATATCAATCAATTATCAATTATAAATGATATAATAACAATTATAATTGAGTGTGATGGCTAAAAGTGTTTAGAAAAAAATAAACAAAAATCGGTACTTACGTATTAACGCCACCCCAACTACAGCTTTATTTAAAAACAAAGTAGTCAGTCGGATTTTGGTGGAAAATGAACAGTCTCTTTATTAATTTTAATAAATGGTTACTTATATTTATTTATTTTATAATTATAATTTAACCAAACTTAACCTACGCTCGCTTCGCTCGCTAACCTTGACTAACTAACACCGTAAGTTTTTGAGTATTTATTTAATAAATTCAGTAATTATTGCAATTATTTATTATTTAAATAATCAAAACACTCCTGTTAATTAGTCAAGGTTACCGAGCGTAGGTTAAGTTTGGTTATATATTTATAAAATAAATAAATTATAACCATTTATTAAAATTAATAAAGAGACTGTTTAGAATCTATGTTAAACTCTATATCGGCCCATTTTCCACCGAAATCCGATTGACTACTTTGTTTTTAAATAAATCTGTAGCTGCGGTGGCGTTAATATGTAAGTACCCAAAAATCTATGTCACTCTTTTATTGGCGAGTTACTTAATAATCAGCTGTATTTAGATGAAGACAATTCTTAATGTATTAAAATTGAAATACTCTTTTTCTGTTTAGCCTCCAAAACCACCGTAAGGTATTACTTCAGAGGATGATATGTATGAATGTAAATGAAGTGTTGTCTTGTACAGTCTCTGGTCGTCCATTCCTGAGATGTGTGGTTAATTGATACCCAACCACCAAAGAACACCGCACCGTAGAATACTAGATCCATGATCTAATGTTCAAATGTATATAAAACTAACTGCCTTTTTTTAGGATTTAAACCTTAGAAATCTCGACTTCGAAATCAGCTGATTTGCGATGACGAGTTCACCATTAGACTAACACGGTAGGCTGAATAGATTATACTTAATATTATTTATATCTACTTGATGATAGTAAAATTTCGTAGTATAATCTGATTGTCGATTATTTATTATTATAATAAAATTTTATAGAAATATTTTTCTATTTGCTGAAGGTTTTCTTAAATTTTTAACTCATTTTTGTAGATTAACCTTTATTGCACTTAAAACTCGTATCTAAAATACATTAGGATGGTTAAATTTAGATGTTTTAAATGTTAATAATCTCAGGTCTTTATCTGATAAGTACTGCAACCACTAATTTGGTTTTTCATGTAAACCCCTCGGACAGAAATTCCTCAAATAATTTCACAATATAAATCGCAACACCATTTAACCAATGAAAAATAAACGAGTCATATTGGATAATACAAGATGCTAAATTTTAGCTAGGTACTTAAAACTTATTTTAAAGCAATTTGAATATTTTAAAACAAATACTCAACGAATTTTGTAGATTTTTTTTGAGGTTTGCTCACCGTCTTTGCATCCATCACTAGTGTTAGTCGTAATTTAAGAGCTGTCATACTGTCAAAGTAACGATACTAATCTCTGAAATTTTTGTTTAATAATGGACAGAATTAAACCATAAATTTTAGGATTTAGACTGATTAGGTTTACAACCAGTATGTAATTAACTCATTGTCGCAAGAATTGCAGAGTTTGAAAATTTCGCAAGAATTGCTGTGAACTCAGCCTGTTAAGAGGCTGTTTTTATATAATCAAGACTAAAGGATTTAAAAAAAAAACACAAAATAATATGTAGCTTATGGTTTTATTTTTTATAACTTTTGTTTTTACAGCAGCAGGTCGAAAGAGCATTGAGGTTTTGTTGCCGTATTAGGTATTTCGTACTCGTGATTTGGTGAAGACATAAAACAAAGCACATCAACATTAGTATTTTTTTTTATATATCTAAAAAACTGTATGAGATTATGTGAATACACATTTTCATCTTAAATTGGTTAATTTAGGGTCATGAGAGTGTCGAGGGTACTACATGAAAATTAAAAATTATATTAAAAAACAAAAAATTAAATTGTGTTGTTATAATACAAGTGTGTCGTTTACATTTTAATATTCATAAAATATAATAACGTAATCTGAAAGAGTAATTATTATGAAAATTATTTTATTTAGGAGGATAATCAAAACTTATGAGAAAACATACCTCTTTCTCTTCTTACGCTTAATGGGTTCATGAACTCACAAAAAAAAATGCTTAGGAAAAAACTAATAAAGAATTTAGATTGAATTTTCGACAAAAATGATATTCTATGAAGTTACCTGTAGCAAGTTTTTTATCATGTATCATTCTCCTCTCATTACAATAAAAAAAATAAATAGAGATTTTTATGGAAAATATGCTTTGCGAAAATCTAAAATATTTTTTATTGTTAAAAACGCAGTTTGAAGTTTCTCTGCATACAAAACCCAAACTGCATTTTTATCTATTTATTTATTTATTTATTATTTTCACACACAATTACAAACAATAACACAATTATATATTTTATTTTTAATAATAGTAATAATAAAAAGAAAATTCAATAAAAAAATTTCTGCAATGTAACACAAAATGTGTTGCTTGTATGAAAATTTATTATCCTGTGTAGACAAATACGTGTCCAGGGTCACCATTACATAACATTTGATAAAGTGAAACTGAAATTCTGAGATCACCGCCAGCAACGTAAGATAACAATAAAAATCTATAAAAAATGTAATCCTAAAATAGTAATTTGTTTTAACAGTTTCTTTAGTAATTAGATTAGAATAATAACTTTTCAATTTAATCGATTTCTATTAAGCATAAAAATAACAGTGCATTCATTGTATTCTCTATACATATTACACCTCTTATAAAAACTGTTTAGAACTCTAAAAACATACAAATATCGTAAGAGAAATATGTTATTTTTTTTAAAAAGTGGAAAAGATTCGCTAAATCTATTTTTATTTGAAATCATTCTAATTGCATGTTTTTGTGATATCAATAATGGTTTTAAATTAGAATAATCCCCAACAAGTTATTCCGTACCTCAATCTCGATTCTATCAAGGAGTGATACATCTTCAGTTAATTAGTTGCACAGAAATTCTTTAAGAAGTAACTTTTATAAACATTTAATCCGATTTATTTTTTTATTTTATTTACATGTTCCATTCACGACATTTATTTATTTATCTAGCGTATGGCACCAAGACACAACACCAATTAAGTCAAAAATTATAAACAAACATCTAACAAATTAATATAAGCCATTAATCCTGGAGTCGCCATCAGGAAATCTTCAGGAGTCCCTTTATTAGCTGTCCTAGGGCAAACTTCTGTAATATGTTTAACGGTTTGATTTTCACCACACGCGTAAAGGTACGTCGGTGTTTTACCGCATTTATACAGGAAATAGGCGCACCTACCATGCTGAGTTCGTATTCTGTTTAACGTTTACCATGTCTTACTTGACAAGTCAAAACCCGGCGCTTTTGAGTAATACATGGAATTTGGTTATTCTGCTTTGTGGTCCATTCTACACCGATTCAGATCTAAAATTAATTATTATTATATAACTAGGAATGTTATGTCGTCAAAATTATCTTACAGAAGATTAGTTTTTGTACTCGTAATTTCAAGTGAACGATACTATAAAGTCATTAAAAATATCTCAAATGCGTTGCAACCAGATGTAATTGAATTAGAGATCTACCGTACCATGCATGCTGTTTTACTTCATAAAAGTTTCAAATTACGTTGATTGCTTTATCATTTTATTTCTATTACAACATTGTAATAATCGAATTTCTATTGCACTGTTGCACTGACGATCTCAAAGATACCAAATTTTTGCAAATCGCCCTAAGTGTACTTCTTTTGAAAAAAAAATGTCATGGACGTTTAAACATTTTTTAATCGAAATGGTACTCGGATAAAGGTTAGATATAATAACATGTTAGTTTATCAAATTTTTATCGACTGTATTCCTAAAATTTCCTGTATTCTATATTTCGTTTATTTTCCGAATAGGCCTCCAGAGGACACGCAAATATCTCAATTCCTTCTGTTCTGATATTCCCTCCTTCTTCTCCAGAATTCTTTCATTATTTCCTATTGCTGTGTTTTTCGTTATACTGTCCAGCACATGCACTCTCTTTTCTTTTTATTTTAACATTCGCAAAACTTCTATTTTGCGGATTCTTTCTCTAAAACCTTTTTACGATCTTTTATTTCTATATTTGCTTAATTTAGCTCTTCTTTTACTTGTTTGATGTATTGGGGCGGATTTTTATATTTCCAAAATTAACAAAACGTTTTTTATTCAATCTATCTGAACCAGTTCGAATCATAAAAATTTAGTCTTCTTTTCGTATTGCGGTTTCTAATTCAAAAGTGTTTTCTTTAATTTTGTAAATTTCTTTATTTGATTTCATTCTGTATCTGTCTTTCTTTTATTTTGGGCAATGAATCGTTCTTAAAATTTTACTTCCAGTTATTAAAAGGGAGGTTTCTGTCCCATAGAGAATGACTGATTACAATAGTGTATTATATGTCTCAATTTTGCATTTATGGATAACATTTTTCTTGTATGTTTTTTTAATAAAAAAATTTCAAAAACTATTTTTTTGGTTTTAAACGCATTCTTATCCGAATCATTTAAGGTTATTATTTAACCTAGATATTTAAATTTATCTATGTATTTAATTTTTCCAAATTTGTTTTCTATACATTTCTTGTTTTGCTTAGAATTTGTCATTATTTCTTTATTAGAAAAGGAAATTTGTAAACAATTTTTTTCGGCAATTATTTTTAAATCCTCATGAGAAATTGCCTCTTTTTCTGAATTCGCCAGGAAGCCAAATCATCTGCGGAAGCTAAACAATTTATTGTTATTTTTTCTTTCCTGCTCCGATTCCAAAAGCAATTTTATTAATACTCCATAATGTTTTCATTATTTTATCTAATACTAGGTTAAAGAGTATAGGTGAAAGGCCATCACCCTGTCTTAGACCTGGTTTAATCTCGAAAGGATCGCTGATTTCGTCTAAAAATTTTTATTTTGATAATGTGTTTGTTAGGGTTTTATTAAATTTATAGTTTTTTGATATGACTTTTTTCTTTTATCGTATCAATAAAAGTTTACCCGTCAACAGAATCATAGACAGTATTAAAAAAAATAATACTTCAATAGCTATTTCGTTGTTTTTTATTTAAATTGTTTATTTATATATGTATTTTGTTATTTATATTTTTCATGTAATTTATTAATTGAAATGTTTTCTTTGTTTATAATAGTTAAACTTTTAACGTTTCTAAGAAAAAAAGAAATAATTTCCAATTTACTCGTATATTCTTGCTAATAGATTTTCAAGAGTTATCATTTTAAATAATCAATTTCTATGACGTAATTTCTTTGTATGTATTTATTATTACCTTTTTTTTTTCTTTCGTGCAATATAGCAGAAAGAACATATTTAGCTACATATAGCCTTGGTATACTACACAGAAAGTACATTTAGCACAAAATATGTACATGAAATTTACAAATAATTCAAAATACACGTAAGTAACATGAATAAAGTAAAAGATAACAATCATAACATAACAAAATGACGATTCCGCAAAAATATAATAATAATAAGAGTTTTTAATTACATTAATTATTATTCTAACATTAATAATAATTTAATAAAAATAATAATGATGACAATGATTGTGAAAAACAGTTTTAAAATTAACAGTTTAAATATAACAGTACCTAATAGAAAATAACAGATTAATACTAAAGTATAAAAACTAGTTTTAATATGAAAAATAATAGAATAGAGAATATTTATTATTTTAACAAAACACTGATTTAACAGTAATATAATTAATTTGCATAAGAATAACAACGATCTGGATAATGGTAACAGTTTAATAATAAGCGAAAAAAATTAACTATGGACAAGCAGAAGAAGGTTTTTGCTAGTTTTATAGCTGACAAAACATAATAAACAAAATTTGTCCTTGTTTGGAAAAAATCTATTCTATTGTAGTAGTAAACAAACATCTGTACTTTTTCTTCAGTATACCAAGGCTATGTAATAGCCTATACAGTAGCTGGTATTTGTACTGTTCTAATGCACAAAACAAAAAAAATAAAATAAATACAATTATTATTATTATTATTATAATTAGATGGTTCTAATGTACTGATAATTAACATAGTAATCTTTCCTGATATTCAAAGTATTTTAACCTGAAAATTGTAGAAAATTTTGAAAGATGAGTCTTAAATGTAATAAGTTGATGAAAAAACGATCTGAAAAGACAATTTTGATTAAAGAATGCAGGAGTAATATATATATTCTCGTATTCTAAAGAGTCTTAGCTCGGTTGTACTCCTTTTACATCGCTTTTTCCGTATTTTTTGTTATCATGGTGCATTTTCGAATCCATTAACAGGTTTTTCCATACATCATTAACAGGTGTTTTCATAGAGTAACCTTTTTCTTTTTTTAGTGTTACCTGCATTAAAAATATACATTTGAGATAAAAAAAAATTTTTTAAATATAAAAATAGAAATTTCTTGTTCTTCTTGTATTGGCCACCTTAGAACGTTAAATCTTAATCATTTTTATTTGCTTTATTTTACACACAATGCTTTTTAATTTTCAATTTTTTTTTATGTTTGTCCTCAAATCTTGCATCCGTAATTTAACATACTTCCTGACATTGCTTATTGATGACATTTTGCATAATTACTAAGGTCGGGTGACAATATAATATTCCACCATTACTTTTTCAAACATCCTCCCGTGCGGGAGTAATTTAAGGGTGGAAATTAAGGATGCGGATGTAAAAAGTTGCAAAATCTGCAAAACGGCTATGCTGGGTTTTTGGGGTCGTAGATGACAAAACCGATAGCGACAAAAAAGTTTTGTTAATTTACAGTTATATTTAAATAATCAAAAACTTCACTATTTATTTATTTTGCATAGTAAATGTTTGATTGAAAATTTGTTTGATATTTTATACATATATTACAAATATCAATATATACTGTTATCTTTTGAAATTAAAATTAATCTACTAATTAAACTCGTGCAATGTGTGATAATGATTTGATTAAAATATCACTAAAAAGTATAACGCAAGTTTTTAAAAATAAAAAAAAATGTTTGTAATATTAATTCTCTTTCGATTTTCTTTCTTCCCAATATCTTTTCATTCTTTCTCCATATTTTCGCTTTCTCTCTTCAATCCATCTGTAGTTATATTCCTTTTTCGGTTTTTCCTGACAACCCTTGTTTTCTAAAATATTATTTCTATTTAAGATTATGTTCCGTAATATTTAATTCCCTAATATCCTTTACAGTTTCATTAAACCAGGTGTTTTAAGATTTTTGATTATAGACAAATTTTAGTCGATCTCTTTTCTTCCATTCTAAAAAGATATCTAAAAAATACATCAGTTTTCTTTTTCTTATAATATCTGAAATCTGTCATTAAATTTATAATACTTTTCATTTTTTTTAATCCTCCACTTATCTTTTTGATTTTAATTGGTTCAAATATTTTTCATAATATTTTCCTTCCTCTCTAGCTCTTCAATTTTACCTAACTTATTCATACATAAATACTCCGAGGCGTACATACAAACGTTCAGATCTAATAACTGTATTATAATGCCTTAATTTTGTTTTCCTGGAAATTGATTTTTTATTTATAAACACTTTGTTATGTGATACTCAAGATCCATTTTACAAGATCTAAATTTAAATAAAAATGACTTAATAAATACAAATTTGTTATAATACTTTTTAATTATCTCTAAATTTATTTTAAGTAATTTATTTAATTGTTTTAAATCAGATTGGTTAGTTTACTGCTCTTAATTGAAAATTACTTTAATATAAATATTAACATTTATCCAAAAAGTTACAATGAAATTGTAAACCGTACGGTAAGAGTCTCGCAGATATAATTTCTTCCGCTTAAAAACCAAAAATGTCTGCAATATAAATAAAACTGTTTTTAACAAAACGATACTGATATCAAAAAAGGTAAGACACTACATTTCTATTATCAAAATCTGCTATTAATTTAGAATTTTGTTTAAAAAAAAATACATGTTAAATATATGTAACATATATACCATAATAAATAATAAACAATGTTTAAGCGTTCCATATAATAAGCAATAAAAAAGAAAAATTTGTTACAAAACTCTTACTGGCCCGATTTCATTTATTAAACAAGGAATAATCATAAGAACTCTATTATTTCTGTAAATGCGATGTTACAAATAAATGAAATCGAACCGGTAAGTTTTGTAACAATTTTTTTTTTTTTTTGCTTATAATGTGAAACGCAAAAAAATAAACAATACATTGTTTATCTATAATTGTATATGGATTGTCTATTACATATATTAAACATGTATTTTTTTTTAAAGAAAATTGTAAATTACTGCTTTATTTATGATACAGAACTAACTGATATCTGCGAAACTCTTACCGTACGGTTTACAATTTCATTGTAATTTTTTTTGGATATCACTGCGTTTCGTTAGATTATTCTTTTATTTCTATTTTTTTGAATTACTGATTTCTTATGGATTTTTTAATAAAATCTATTGCCTTTCCAGAACAAACATTTTTTGAAAGTCATAATTATTCACTTCGTGCCATACTTTTCCTTTTTTAATAAAACTAGTAAAATGACCTTTACGAATCGAAAATCCGTGATGTAATATCGCACTTATTACTTTGTAAGTGTAACCCTCGATTTTTATCGTTAAATTCGATTTTATCAATCAAATTTATTTCTGCTTTATTTATTCCCTTTTTAATAAAACTACTATATAATCTCTTGTAAACTAATACTGTTATTTTTTTTTTAAAGAAGTGATGGGAATTAAAAAAAATTGTTTCATCTTCAGTACTTTCATTTACATAAGAGAATTTACTATTAAAACAAGGTGTAGTATATTTTCTTTTAAATTTTACTATTTCAAGTACATTATAATGTTTTTGTACGCTACCTAGTAGTATCAAATACTGCTATCTGGCGGCGCGGTTGGTAAAGGTACATTAAAAAAATGAATAAATTGACATGAGTCCTGCGGTTCATCAAATGGAAAAAAAAGTTGTTTAACAAAATTCGAGGTATTTTTTGAATGTATTCTTTATTAAATTTCATTTGAACTGAAGTATAATGTTTTCACCTTTATTTTATATTTTTCCCAATTTTCATTTCACTGTTAGATTAGGTCATGTTTAAACTGTAAACGTAGTTCTTTGATTTCGTCGCCTCTTACCGACGAAGTTCTAACAAACTCCGTGATAATTTTAGTCGTTAAAAATGTCTAAATAATTACATAATGCAGTGCAACTAGATTGTAATTGAAGTACAGAACTGCCATATCACGCGTATTAATCGTTATTTTTTGCTTCCTTTTTAATTATTTATTAACGTTTTAAATTTACTGGTAATAAATAAAATATAGTGGTCAGCTATATTTTGAGTTCAATTATCGATATATGTTTGGTCTTTTTAATAAATTCACCCTACTATTAAAAAATCGATAAAACAACTAATTGGAAAATTGAGTAACAGATAACTTCAACTGGCTAATCAACTTGTTACTAGATTAAAAATATACTGTATAAATAACAGGTTTCCTCTATTCGTCTGTAGGGAAGTGGACAGGAGTTAGGTAATATCTCATATCACTATACCGGATTCGGTCTCATGGATCCTTTACTCCACCTCTTAAATTGAGATTATAAATTTATCCTTTTTTTTTAATCCTTAACCCTACTACGTTTTCATCTTATCGAAGCACTTTAAATCATTCATTAAATCTAACCGTATTGCCGGTTACAATCATTAATCGTTGCACAGAATGATGTATAATAAGTTGACATTTGAATTTATTTATTTATTTTTAAATTTAATACGATTTCAATTTTAATACAAAATACAGTGTTTCTGAAAAGTTCTTTTACTGCATGACTAGTTCAGTATGGCTACAGTTACGCCTAACAACCACTTCAAGGCGAGTGTGTACATTTCTGATGACTATGACACAACTCCTTTTGAATCTTATCACACAACTGAACTATCCGCGCAAGCATTTCTATAAGATTTACTGGTCTTAAAAGAAAAAAATTATCTTTTAAATATACTCATAAAAAAAACACAAGAATTTAAATTGAAAAAATCAAAAATGGTCAAAAGAAACCTTCATTGTTTAAGCGATTAACAAAAACTGAATTTAAAAATCCAAAACAACATTAATGGCGTGAGGGAGTTGCACCATCTTTCATAAATCATTGAATATCTATAGGCAACTCAGTCGCAAGCGGTTTGGGTAGAAAATCATTCATTAAAATATCCAGATAGCGTTGAGAATTAACTGTATCGTCGAAAAACACTGGCCCTATCAATCCGTGACTGGATAAAGCTTTTTTTTGTTTATAGAGGGAAGGAATACCATTTTCGGGCTCGCTACCAGGTTCCGCAAGATTTTATTAAGTGCGTGTGTGCGCCTGCGCCCTACCGATTAAACCACTTCTGATAGTCCTTCCCCTTTCTGGAAACACTGCTGTGTGGTATTACTTCAGAAAGGGGGAGGTTACTTTCCTGCAACGGACATCACAGTTATACAATTTCCAAAATATTAGTTTTTATTTACATCAAATATTTATACAATTATTTATTCAACAATCTTACCTGAATTATTGGAATAAAGTAAAAGTCCGTTTATTACTCTTAAAATAAGTCTTGTACGTATCTAATACTACTTTTTTGAAATTATTATGATGTAACTGTCAACGAAACGGAAACAAAAACGAAACAGAAAAAGATTACTAAATTTTATAACGATATTTATTATCAATTAGAATGAAACTAATGCATAAAAAAAATTATGTATTAAGGGAGGTGCACAAATAGATACTACAACAGTCCTAAATACAAAATTTCAATATTCTACGGCTAATCGTTTTTGATAATGTGTAAAAGGTAAAACAAGATAGGCTTTGGAAATAAAATTATTCTAATATATTAAGATTATGCTTAATGTTTAAAAAAATTGGTTTTCAAAAGCAAATTATTTCTAATTCTGAAAGAAAATAACTATAGTGACCTTTTTCTATGAAGAGTTAAATCACTGCAAAGCACCTAAGATCCATATTACTGCAGCTAACAAGGGGAAGGCAGGGATTCGGGAAACCGGATTTCAACGATATTGCATGTGAGAATAGTACACTGTTTACGTGTCTTCATCACAAAATACTAATAAGCAATATTCAATTAAACTCAAGAAAAATGGCCCTAAAAATTTCTTTGGCATTTTGTATTAGTTTATATATAATTTTGTTTCACCTCGCTCAAGTAGATATGTGGTGATAAGTGAGAACACCACATATATGTGGTGTCGGATCAGTAAACATGCACACATCAATTCGAATCCGAATTCATATATTTTTTTTAACTTTTCTTTAAAATTTAAATATATTGATTTATTAATAATTATTAATTGTAAAAATTTTTGAATTAAAATGAAAAGTACATAAAATTTTATTTTATTAACAACGTCTGATTTTTTTTCATTTTTTTTTGTATTGCTATTATTGAATTATTACTTACTGTTAAAAGTTTTTTTACAAAACCGAAAAATTTCGGTTTTCAGGTGTCAGTGGAGATATTCATTTTGACCATCCCAGAATCAATTTTTATTAGTTTCGGCGTACGTATGTATCTCGCATAACTCAAAAACGATTAGCCGTAGGATGTTGAAATCTTAAATTTAGGTCTGTTGTAACATCTAGTTGTGCACTTACCCTTTTGATTGCAATAGACTGAACCAAAAAAGTCCAAAATCCAAAACGTTTGGATATTAAACTTTTTCTTAACTGCAGTAATATGCCCTCAATGAGAGCTTTTCAATGATATATCATAAGTGGTACCTATTTTCATTGGTTCCAGAGTTATAGTCAAATAAAATTTTAATTAATGAAATATTTAGATCTTACGAGGGGGAGGCATATCGGTTCGAATGCGTCTTTATTTCCTTCTTTTTTTTAAAATTTGATTATGTTGATTTATTAATAATTATTAACCTCTGATTTAAAAAAAAAATAAAATAAATAATAATTCAATAACAATAAAAAGAAATATGAAAAAATCAGAAGTTATTAGTGAAATAAAATTTTATGTACTTTTAAAAATGTGTGTATGTAATTTAATAGGCGTACAAGAAAGTCATGTGGTATACACATCAGTTTTTCATTTTACGCTAGCGCTCTTCTTTACTTTGCTGCGTCCATCTTTTCTTGTTCGTTTCTTCTAGAATCCTTACGTCCTTAAATACGTACCAGCTTGTGATTTTCTATGTTTCTCTTTTTACTTCTTTGATCTGTTTGAAACACTGTCTTTCTTTTATTTCCTTGGTTAGTCTGTTTTTGTTTATTTTCATCAAGTGTCATTAGAAAGCACAGCTGCACTTTCTGACTTCATCGGATAGCTTGTCTACCTTCCGGTGTAGTTAATAATTCTTTTCATAGTTTCCAACTATCTTCAGTTTTTATGGGTATTTTCCTTTTTTTCAAGTTATTTATTTCAGCCGGTCTAAGGTTGTACATTCGGGTGTACATTCAAGATGTACGTAGTATTTCGGGTTTTGCCACACTTATTTATTGCCTGAGTTTTCCCATCCTCCATTTTTTGTTTTATACATATATATATATATATATATATATATATATATATATATATATATATATATGATGGGCCATTCTATAAGCTTTAGTGTATTTTGTTATCTTTGCTTAATTGGCTTCTTTATCTAACTAATTGTGCGTACTACTTCTCCAAGGTACTTGAAGTTGTCAGCTCTCCCGATCTTATAGTATCGTATACGAAGGTGTTTAAGTGAATTTTTGTTTTTTTAGAATTCTGTTCAAAATTAAAATAATTTATTAATTGTAAATTAAAAAAAAAACTAAAATTTAATGAGATGCAGTTCACTGTATTATTTCTCAGTATTTTCTTTTATGATTGTAATTAATGTTAACAAGCAGCCCGTGGAAATATTCCTGAGTTTTTAGATGATTAGTCAGTCCTTCATTAAAAAATCATTAAAATGACGTCGATTGGTTGCATGCCGTAAAATGTTAAGTAAGATCCTTA
Organism: Lycorma delicatula; assembly: GCF_047948215.1. NCBI lineage: Eukaryota > Metazoa > Arthropoda > Insecta > Hemiptera > Fulgoridae > Lycorma > Lycorma delicatula. The sequence continues at coordinate 79,745,630 of NC_134463.1, forward strand.
AAATTCTATTATCTCTAATTTATATTTTATAACATTATACAAAAGATAATTATTCTGAAACTACGGAATATTGTTAGATTCTTTTTTTACCCTTTAATTGTGTCCTTGAACTTGACAATAATTCATTAATGAGAAATTGCAAGGGATTTCCAGGATAATTATAAAAAAAGGTGTGTATTAATGTAAGATGGTTTTTAGGAACATAAAATAATCTTAATTTGTTTGATATTTTACAATTTATTTTAGTCCTTGAGTTCTTAAATTGGTTTTTTTACGAATCGTTGCAAGTATTGTTAGTTAACAAGAATAATATTTAATTGAAATTAAGCAGAGATATTCTGCTTCTTAGTGAATTCTATAATTAAAGTTAAACACTGTCATGCTTGGTTTCGCAATGTTTATTTTTTTCTTTAATGTCATTTTTTTATTTATGAGTATAATTTCTATTTGAAAACTGAATAAATTTCTCGGTCTGAAAAAATTATATAAATATTTATTATTATATATTTTAATATTTACACTAATTAAACTTAAATCCGTCCCATTTTTTCTTCTTTATATTTTCTGTCTTTGAATAACTTCTATGCAGTAATAAAAGAAACATATTAGGCTGTTAAATTATTATTTTATTGTTTCTCTATGCACACACACACACACACACACACACACACACACACATATATATATATATATTGTTGTATAAAATAATATTAGCCTACCTAAATTCATATTTTGAATTATTAAAAAACAAAATTTCTGAATCTTTCTTCTAAAATAAACAGAAATTTTAATAATAATTTTAAGGTTAATTCCCTATCACAACTACCACCTTTCAACCTTATTTTTATAATGAGTAATAGATTTTGTAAGAATTGAAAAATATCAACCTTATATCAACCGGAATTCTAACCCAGAATCTTCTGATTGATAAAAGAGACTTTACGACTCCCCTGCATGGTCTATGGTATATTAAAAAAAAAATGATCCATAAAATCGCTTTTTATATTTTTTAATGTATAAACATAACCGTTTTGCACTTTTTTATGCGCTAAAATTTGCATGTTCTGCACTTTTGTTTGAAATCAATATAAATAATTTTTGAGTATGTTACACTTAAAGTATAACTTTACAAGCGATTTCAGTCAGTTGACTTCAGAAGTTCGAAAGCAACAAAACAAAGTTTACTTTGTTTTGTTGCTTTCGAACAAAACAAATCTCTCTGTCAGTCAGGAGATTAGGTGGAGGAGCTGCCTTCTCTAAGTTTTCTAACGACTGATGGGGCGTTTAGTCCCATTATTCACTTCACAATCGCAGTCGTTTAAGATTCGCTATTCTTAAAAGGACTGTGGTGATAAAGATCAGTTTATAAGGATAAACTTAGGATTATATCTTCAACAGTTCTCAACAGTTATGCTTTCCAACCCAATTTCTGGCGGGATTTAGTATTCTTTCTTTTTCTTTGGGTTACTTAGTATAACAGGGTAAAAATGCATATGATGTATTGGAATAGGAATATGTGGGGTTAGGAGGAATTTCTTCTTGTTTGGTTCCTTGTATTATTTATGCCTGTAGAATTGAAGTATCACACTTTCAACTGCCAGTTGAAACTCCCGTGAGTGAGTTTCTATGATCTGATTAAAGTTTACTTTTTTCTTTTTTTTTTTAGTTTATTTTTTAACAATTAGGTTAGTACTACTTTTAATTTGTAATATTATTTTAAAGTTATTATTTCTTAAAGTTTCTTAGTAAATATAAAACTAAAAAGGAAGAGTTGTATAAAAATTTTCAGATTTTAGGGTTATTTCACATTTGTATAGATCTTATAAATCAATATATTGAATTATATACTAAAAATCTTTTTAACAGGATATGCATAATTGATCAATGAAAGAATTATCAAACTTGAGTCTTTGTAGGAAAATGACTTTACACTAACATTATAAAATTTTTCTCTTGTTTCCTAATGTGTACGTTGGAAATTCTTCAGCTTGTAAACAATAAGCAATTCACCGGGTTGGTCTACTGGTGAACGCGTCTTCCCAAATCAGCTGATTTGGAAGTCGAGAGTTCCAGCGTTCAAGTCCTAGCAAAGGCAGTTACTTTTATATAGATTTGAAACTAGATCGTGGATACCGGTGTTCTTTGGTGGTTGGGTTTCAATTAACCACACATCTCAGGAATGGTCAAACTGAGACTGTACAAGACTACACTTCATTTACACTCATACATATCATCCTCATTCATCCTCTCAAGTAATACCTATATGGTAATTCCCGGAAGCTAAAAAAGAAAAAGAGAGAGTGATAGAGAGTAAAAGCAATTCTCCCTCAAGACCCAATGATAGAGGATGATATGACATATAAAATGGGATGTAATCTTGTAAAAACTCAGGCCGACTATTCCTGAACCGTGTAGTAAATTGAACCCTAACCACCAACGTACACCGGTATCTACTGTCTAGTATTCAAATCCGTATAAAAGCAGTAAATTGTAAACCGTACTGTAAGACTCTCGCAGATATCATTTCTTCCGCTCAAAAACAAAAATTTCTGAAATATAAATAAAACTGTTTTTAAGAAAATGATACTGGTTTCAAAAAAATACCTTTTGGCACGCCGGAAGGCGGAGATAGATTTCATCGGTGCTAAGTAGGGGATAAAAAAGATTTCTACCTTAAAGTTAAGAAAAACTTAAAATTTACTCAATAGACAATGACTGCATGTGAAAAAAATGTTCACGTGTTTAGTATACAAGCCCCATCTTCTAAAAATTCCTTCAGACATATGTTTTAGATAATGTTAAGAGGACTAACGACCGCTTAAACCGATTCGATACTGTGCCTATTAAGGGAGGTATGACTTTTTTGTCTTCGAAACTTCATTTTTTCCACCCCCTGGGCCAATGGTTGGTGATATCAAAAAACTTTACTTAGATAAGTTTTACGCCCATATCCAACGAATAGTAGGGACTTTAAACGAGTTAGTTATTTTACTTAATAAGAAAGTTATAGCAATATTTTGTTTTTTCGAAAAAGCCCCCCATTTACATCTCCATGGTCTGATTTTGCTCATTAATGAATTCGACCGAGGTTTGGGATCGTTATATTTTATGTATAAATTTGAAAGTGATTGGCGGAAAATTACGGCATTTTATCGTGTCCACAAAAAAGTGAAATATATATATTTAAATGTATATATCAACTTTTGAAGTGACGGTGGTTACAGCGTCTGGGGGATGTCAAACGCGAAGATATGTCGAAATTTTTCGGAAATAGAATCATGGTACCCATTACAATAGATAGCTTTCTTATGAAGTCTACCTAAAAGGTAAGACACTACATTTCGATTATCAAAATCCGTTATTAATTTAGAATTTTGTTTAAAAAAATACTTGTTAAATAAACAGACAATAGATAATAAACTATGTTTAAGCGTTCTATTTTTTTGAAAAAAATAGAAAAATTTGTGATAAAGCTCTTACCGGCCCGATTTCATTTATTAAACAACGAATAATCATAAGAATTGTATTATTTCTGTAAATATGATATGTTGTTTAATAAATGAAATCGGGCCGGTAAGAGTTTTGTAATAAATATTTCTTTTTTTTTTTCTTATTATTTGGAACGATTAAACATTGTTTATTATCTATTATTGTATATTACATATATTGTCTATTACATATATTTAACATGTTTTTTTTAAACAAAATTCTAAATTAGTAATAGATTTTGATAATAAAAATGTAGCGTCTTACCTTTTTTGATATCAGTATCATTTTGTTAAAAACAGTTTTATTTATATTTCAGAAATGTTGTTTTTTTGAGCGAAAGTAATGATATCTGCGACACTCTTACCGTACGGTCTACAATTTCACTGTAATTATTTTGGATAGCACTGTGTTTTGTTAGATTATTCTCTTACTTTTTTTATGCACTACTGATTGTAATCTTATGGATTTATTATTAAAACTTATTTCCTTTCTAGAACAAACAAATAACACATTTTTTCAATTTCACAGCTAATTTTTTTTTGGCTGTGATAGTCATATCATTCACTTCATACCATATTTTTCCTTTTTTAATAAAACTAGTACGACCTTTACGAATCGAAGATCCGTGATGTAATATTGTAACCCTCAATTTTTATCGTTAAATTCGATTTTACCAATCAAATTTATTTCTATTTTATTTATTTCTTTTTTAATAAAACTAGTATAATCTCTTGTAAACTAATACTTTTATTTTTTTTTAAAGTGGTAGAAATTAAAAAAATTATTTCCGCTTTACTACTTTCATTTACATAAGAGGATCTACTATTAAAACAAGCTGTAGTATATTTTCTTTTAAATTTTATTATTTCAAGTACATTATCAAGGTTTTGTATGCTATCTAGTACTATCAAGTACTACTACCACCTAGCGGTGCGAATCGTAAACCCACCTTTTTGAGGAAAAAGTGGCATATTCGAGTCCCGCGGTTCTATAAATGAAATAAAAAAACGTTGTCTCACTAAATTCGAGGCAAATTTTAAAGTATTTTTTATTAGAAATCCAATTGAACTGAACTACAATGTTTTCATACTCACTTTTTAATATTTTTCCCATTTTCATTTCTCTTTTAGGTTAGGTCATGTTTAGAACTGTAAACATAGTTTGTTGACTTCGCCGTGCCGTCCAGTTCTGTGCACTCTTACCGGCGAAGTTCGGACAAATGCAAACTTCGCATTCGTCCGGCGAATCAAGAAGTTGTAACAAACTTCTTGATTGGTCCGTTACTAACTGCTGACAAACTTTCCCACCATTTATTTCCGGTATACTTAAAAAAGCAAAACTATATATAAGACTGAATGAATGATATAATTTATTCGTTTACTGTATATTATTCTTTTTATCAATTATTGGTTGAAGTTTTCAAAATGAAATACACCTCTGAGTGAAAATAATCATCTAAAAATCTCAAGGGTTTAATTTTCGAACGTTACAACATCCTTCGTCAACTCCTTCAGTATGCCACTCCATTACAGCGTATTCTATTTTTGTTAGTTTAACATTACCCGTCATTTAGTAGGTATAGTTGATCCCTAGTTCTTTACTTGTAGAAATTGAATAAAAATACATAATCCATCATTGCTTGAAATTTCTATTTAATAATGCTTTCTATTAAGTAATGGAATAATTATTTTCTATGGTTTATGGAATATTTTTAATTTTTCTTCTCATAGTTTAATGTTTTAGTTACATTAAATGACTTACAATTGTATTTCTTTTTTGTTCAAATAGTTTCATTCAATTTTGAAGAGTTGAGCTCGCTCATTTTGTATTGAATTTAAAAAATTGAGGATTAAACGAAACTAGATTAATAAAATGAATTTTAAATTTTAAGTACAAATAAAATTATTGATCGTAATTGATTTAGTCAATAAGAAAAAACATCTACTATTTTAGCTATATCGTAAGTCTTATTATCAGGAACACTGGCATCATTGACTGAAATTTATGACGCAGATAATTTGCTTTCACTCTTCATGTGTACTTGTCCTTCCATTTTTATTATAACCGTTCTTCTTAAGTTTTTTTTTTTGTAAATAGGTATTTTAAGACAAACAATAAAAGCTAAGTTTATTGAAAAACAACATAGATATTCAATAATAGGCCGGTTTTGTAAAGCATTAGGAAAACGCTTCTACAAGAAAAACTTTACGCTTAGTTATGTAATAAAACCGTGAAAAATGAAATATCTAACATGTAGCCTTTGAAAAATAGATTTGAAATGATATGTGAAGTCAGTAATAGGTCGCGTATACCGGTGTTCTTTGGTGGTTGGGTTTCAATTAACCACACATCTCAGGAATGGTCGAACTGAGAATGTACAAGACTAACACTTCATTTACACTCATACATATCATCCTCATTCATCCTCTGAAGTATTATCTAATCGGTAGTTGCCGGAGGCTAAACAGAAAAAAGAAAAAGAAAGTAATAGGTCGCGTAAGGAGAGGAAGGGAGATCACTCATTCAATTTTCCAACAGAAGTAGCCTAAAGGAAGAAATTTCCTCTTGTAACTTATCTCAGAAAGATAGTAGCTCCCATTAAAAAAAAATATATCTTGAAAAATCGATACACATACGTCGTCGTTTAAAAACAAGGAATCTTATTACAAGAGAACCTTCGTAAAAATTGAAAAACAGGTTTGGTCGTAACTTATTTGTTTGCGTCACAAATACGCAGACAAACAAACAAATGTATTGAAGAAATAAAGGTCAAATTAAAAAAAAAAATATTTTACTTCTCTGTCAGTTAATATTTGATTAATACGAAAGAGCTAAAACAATTTCATAAGACGTCGACATTGCAACCAGTAATATTCATCAACCGGGTTCAGATCAAGCTACTTCAGATGCCGACATCGAAACATTCCAAATACTATACTTCCGCTATACTGTTTATTTGCTACTCGAGGGCGCATCGCCTTTTATTACTATAGGGCGTGGTCTCCAAATTGGGTACGCGTACCCTCAAGGGTACGCAAAATTATACACTGGAGTACATCAAAGAAGTTGTATATATATACAAATATATTTATATTATATGTGGTACAACTTATAATTATTTTCGTGTTAGGGGTACGCGATCATAAAGGTTAGGAGATCGCTGCTATAGGGGTACACTCTGATTTAAGGAAATAATGTACTAAACAACTGAGACATCATTTATTTTTCATACTCGCATTTTGTGGTGAGAAATACCACTTTTTAGAAACTATATAGTAAATTATTCATTCATATTGTAGTAGAATTCGTACTGATACTGTTATTAATTCTTATGAATCTGAAAAAAAAATTTAATGTGTAATAAATTTTTTTACATGTTACTAATATTTTTTGCGGTAAGTAATGATGATAATAAAGCAGCAATAACAATTATTGCTGCTTTATTATGTTCGTTAACATTTCTATTAAAGTATATTTCTAAATCTTTTAAAATCATATTTTGTTTTTTTTTTATGAGGCTTTTAACTAGTTGCATTTTACGTAATGATAAATTTTTATGGTGATTAATAACGGCAATTTTAATGTGATGATAGATTGTTTTTGTTTACTTCACTGAATAATTTAGCAATACGAAGCATTAAGCCTATCAGTACGTATTAATATTTTTTGAAGTGAGTTCCTTTATGTATTATTAATTAGTCATTAACGCACAAAAACAAAATATTTTAATTTTAAATAAGATAATTTACATCAAATTACCAATTCTAATAAAATTTAAAGAATCTTTTAACAAATTTATTCGAAGATAGCTGCTTCTACGTTCTTTTTTTAGCTACAAGGGCCGTTCAGAAAATTCTCGGCCTGACAAAAAAAAAAAAAAATAAAAAAAATAAAAACAAGATTTCTCTGAACTTTTACTTTCCATATAGATAGCGCTGTAGAGCTACAGCTGTAGAAGTCTAATTTGGGTATATGCGGTTTTCACGGATTTTGACTTTTTGACACCTTCCTTCCTTTTTCCTGTTTAGCCTCCGGTAACTACCGTTTAGATAGATAATTCTTCAGAGGATGAATGAGGATGATATGTATGAGTGTAAATGAAGTGTAGTCTTGTACATTCTCAGTTCGACCATTCCTGAGATGTGTGGTTAATTGAAACCCAACCACCAAAGAACACCGATATCCACGATCTAGTATTCAAATCCGTGTAAAAATAACTGGCTTTACTAGGACTTGAACGCTGTAACTCTCGACTTTCCAAATCAGCTGATTTGGTAAGACGCGTTAACCACTAGACCAACCCGGTGGGTGAACCTTTTGACACACCTAAGGGACCCAAAAAACTGGATGGAAAATTTTCGGATGTTAATGTTCGTATAAGTGTGTTGGCCTCTAAATAATCTTATATTTCCATAACTACGGGACCGATTTTGATCAAACTTGGAGAGATTACTTCTACACTTGAAGCACTGATGCCATTAAATTTTCAACTAAAAGGGTCAAGGGGGTGAGGCTGTAGAGCAACATCACCATCAATATCTCGATATTTCGCCTAATTAAGGTAATATTTTTCTTAGGCACATTTGTTACGAATTAAAAAATAACAATATTTGCAAAAAAAAATGTGCAAAATCGCACCCTTACCCCAAAAAATACTGTTGTAGTCGACTGCTATGTTGTGACTCACGGGTGATCTGAGCGGTAGAATTAAATAAATGAATAATATTTAAAGTGTAAAAAAGTAACTCGGTCTGGCTAGGTCTCGAACTAGATCGCCCAGTTGACTCGGTATCTGGTGCGTTAAGCCTCGCGGCTACACCAGTCGGTCGACTGGAAAAGCGAAATTTGTTCTATGTAAGTTATGGAATTACATTAATTTTTGTTTATTAAGTGCCGACCGTCACCGCTAGTACCGCCACACCCACACGAATTAAATACGGTATACGCGAGCGCTTTAGTTAGAATCAATGAATTAAATAAATGAAAAAAATATTACATTAAAATAAAATGATAACTATTTTAAATTAAATTGTGTGTGTAAGCCGTACATCTAAAACAACCGTCAGTTGTAGGGCTTTCCCGAAATGCGGCTTTAGTGACATGACGGGAAAGTCTTACAACTCTGTTGTCAGCTTTTTTTCAAAGTAGTAACCTTAAGAATTCGATTTATTTATACCGAAGACTTTCTAATGTTTTACAATTCTTATTGAAATGTAATTTGTCCAACTCTGCAATACAAGCGGTTGCCTCAGCTTTGACCTCATAATTTAACGGAATCTTGGTTCAACGAACCATTTTTTCAAGTATGGAAAGAGGAAGTAATTGCTGGCAGCTAAATCCAGCGATTAAAGCTAATGTGAAGGCACTTTGAAGCGTAGGTCATGGAGTTTTACCGCAAAATTAAAGGCCATGCGAGCAGGCGCATTATTTGGTGAAAGAGCACTTCAATTTTCAGAAAATATGGACGTTTAGCTTGAATAGATTACCCTATAATCGGTCCAGTAGTGAATTCTAATACTTCCCGGTGATTGTACTGCACTTTTTTTTATAGATAGTAGTCTATAAACACTGCACCACAAGAACCCCCAAAAAGCCGTAGCCACGACTTTTCCTAAAGATGGAACCGTTTTCGCTTACTTTGGCACATTTTCGCTTGCTGCCATCCACTCATGTCTCTAGCGTGTAATGGTGAATCCATGTTTTATCGACTGTTATAAAACTTTGAAGAAACTCAGCGGTATCTCGTTTAAATAAGTCTCAACCCTATCGAGAAGTCTTCAGTTGAATGCTTTTTTATTCTATTGTTGATAAACGGCGTACCCACCAAGGCGAAGGTTTTATCATACCCAAAACGTCGTGTAAAATTAGTGGACACTATTGAAATATTTGCGATATCAGCAAGCTCGTGTTTTTTTCATTCGGCGAGCATTTTGAATGAATGTACGACTATGTTTAAATTCATCAACCCACTTTTTTAACTTTGAATACGAAGGAGAATAATCATTTAAATTTGAATCTAGCTTTTTCTGTTAGTCCATCGGGATAAAATTACAAAAAAAAGTATTTAATAACAGCTCAAACTTTAGTTTCATCCATTTTTCGAAAAACGTCAAAACTTATTTGCATGACTCAATTGCCACAATCAACTATACACACACGTCTGAAACTTTGCAGCATGACTTCTAAAGCTACTTGATAAATATTATTATTAGTTGGTTATATTTACGACATCTCTGTGTCCGGCCCAGAAATTTCCGAACGATCCACGTACTTTAAACGATATTTTTGGAAATGAATTATTAAGAAGTTGATATATTTTTGTATTCGAACTGATTTCCTCAAATAATTATAAAATTAAACATCATTTCAAGTTTAAGGTAGATTAATTGTTTTAATTTCTTTTTTTTAAATAAAATTAATAATTTTATTAGTATTAGTACAAACAAACTCATATTATATAATATGAGTTTGTTTGTACGTAGCGATATTTCCGTAAAACTTGATTAATCTGAATTATTCTTTAACCAATTCACGTTTAGGTTGATCTAGGGGTATATTTAACTAGTTAATTCAATAAAACTAGGTGAGCAATAAAATTTAAACATAGAATGTGTCGAATTTTACAGTGATATTTTTCTTTTATTAAAACGTTGTGTTGATAACTAAATCACAATTCTTTTTAGTAGTTTCATGGTTTCCCGTAACTGCAACTTAAAAAAAAAATACTGAAATTTAATTTTTTATTTAATTTAGAAAAGTCGGTTAAATATTGTCATGATATCAGTTATTTTATTGAAAAATGTATAGTATAGATATTTGTAAGTAGTGTTACGACATCTCACGTAGTGTTACGTGATTGCATAACGATATTTATATGTGTAGTCTTTTGTAGCGTCTCTGGGACCATCGTTAGGTATTCCTTCAGAATGAAATGAAATGACGATTTTGTAGCGCGAGAAAATGTCATGCCGGAATTCAAATCCAGGACCTCCGAATGAAAGGCCAAGACGCTACCACTCGCGTCACGAGGCTGGCCTCTGTTTATATAACTAGTGTTATATAACTCTCTGTACTTAACTAGCGTTCCCCCATCACGGCTTCTCCCGCAATATCAATGCGGCTTTACCCGAAATATTTTTTTAATAACAAACTTATTTATAAATAAAAACTATTTAATCAAGAATATTGCTTTTAGATTTTCATTAAATCCTGATAAAACGGTAAATAATTTTTTTATTAAAAATATAGAGAAATATACCATAAACAACGCTTGTTGCCCAACGCTTAAATAAAGAAAAACAAAAAAAAAGATAAGAATATTTAACAATCTTTGTAGAGTAATCTATCGTATTAATGAATTCAAATAATCCAATATAAACTGATCAGCAAAAGCCCAGTAAAGATAGAAAAAAATGTATTAAAACCCCCAATCTAGCATCCCCGTGGCGGCTTTGCTCGCGCAATAAGGTTACTTTCTTTTTCCTGTCGCGGTCAGGAGTTATTTAGACGGTCTTGGCTCGCTTCGCTCATCCTTCCCGTCTAGCCAGATGGCTTTGCCCCTTGGACCCCTTCTGCCTTCATTAAACTCATGCTTGTGAGAAATAATAGTGATAAATATCAATTAAATCCTGTTCAATGTATAAAAAATATCAGTGTATTGTAATTTCTTCAAAGCAACAGTTTGAGTCAGTACAGTTTAATTTGAGTCAGTACAGAACCCCTATGAGTGATCTAAGAATGTGGTTTTCAAAACAATCGATCTTCATCTAAAAATATTGGTATAACTGGTTACCCGTACTTCGTACAGGTAAAAATATGCTTTTTGCCCGGTTGTAAGCGTTACATACTGATGTTGATCATTTTTTTTAAATATGTTAAATTATTTTTATTTTGTTTTTTAGTTAAGTAACCGCTGTATAACATCGAACCTCAAAATAAATCTGTAATTAAAAAATAATCGCTGTAAAAAACCGAAATTAAAAAAAAAACCAAAATGGTTTGTAGATTTTTATGTGAAGAGTATTTTCAAGCCCATATCTATTCAATATCCTGTTTACTTCAGTCGGAAATGGGAAAAATTTGCAATCATTGTTCACAATTTATAATTTCTTCACCTGTTTCATGGTCGAATTTCGAAATCTAGAAATTGTTTTTTAGATGTTTACATGAAAATTACATACATCAAAAATCAAGATGATATCTTAATTTGTTTCCGAGAAATTAATAAAATAGTAAATTTCATTATTACTCCATTTTAACTCTTTAAACTCGGAATTTCAAAAAAGTCCTTTCTTAGTGTGCACTTAAATCGTAAGAAGATTATGTATACAAATTTTCTTCAATTTATCTTCGGTAGTCTTTTCTGGGCGTTGATGAATCAGTCAGTCAGGACAAGTTGCTTTATAAGTACAGATTACATGTAGTGAGTTTTTCTTAATCAGTGCCCAGCAAAAACCACAAAGATAATTGATGAAAATTTGTATGCACGTTCTTCTTGCCGTGTTACTAAGAAAGAAACTTTTGAAATTCCGAGTTTTAATGTTTAAATTTAATAACAATTTAATTTAATTTATTTTTTTTAATTTCTCGGTAACAGATGAAGAAATCAATTTGATTTTTGGTATATATAATCTTCATCGGAATATATAAAAACCAATTACTAGATTTTCTGAAAATGTATCTTAAAAGAAGTGAAAGAAAGTAAAAAAAAATTGAAAGGTGATGACAAATTTTCTGCATTTCCATTTATATTAAACGAAATATTCTCTAGATTTGGGCTTGCAAATAAATTTCATATAAATATCTAAAAACCATTTTTGGGTTTTTATGAATTTCGATATTTTAAGTGGTTCGTTCGATGGTATACAGCGCAGCGACTCAACCAACTCAGCCACTGCTGGAGAATGTGCGACGCGTCTGGCTGCACGTACCTCCGGTTACTTGATAAAAAAACATAAAATAATAAAAATGACCACGATGAGAAAATCAAGTAACCATGTAGAGCTGATGAAGTCACGATCGGGATGCTAGTAATTTCATAAAATTCATTTTATTTTGTTTTCCGTTTAAGAATAAAGCAACTTTTTTTAATTTGCTGACTTCATTACATTTTTTATCGCCATCGATATGTGTGACAAGTTGAGAAAAAAACATGTTTCATACGGGAAAAAATATTTTTTTTGTAGTTTTAAACAGGTAAAAAACTGGTTTTCAAGGACTTTTTAAATTGTTTTATGTAAAGTAAAAAAATTCAAATTTAAATAATTATTTACTATTTTTTTAACTTGAATTATTAAATATTGAACTACTATTGTTTTGACATTAAATAGATTATTTTTCATTTATCAGCTTAATAAATGAATAAAACAGAAAAAACTAATTCCCTTTTACAAGTAGGACAAGAGATAAACATTAAAAATTAAAAACACGACTGCCCCAAAAAAAACATTGCTCTTCAATACAGGATAATTACTAATATAGAATAATTATAGAGCGGGTGACAATTTTGTGTATAGTATTTATATATATATAATAATTTTTTTTCTAATTTTTGATTCTATATATATATATATATATATATATATATATAGCCTAAGACACTCCAAAAAACGTAAGGATTCCAACGTGAGGTCTTAATCTAAATCGGTTCAGACGTTAAGCTGCTACAGTGGAACAAACATATAGATACATACATCCTAAATACATTACACTCCTTTTTGGGCAGTCATGTAATAAATTATTCGAATATAAACCATAGTAACTATTTTTTAAATGTAAATTTAAAATATTTTAATTTTTCAAAGGTCTAAATAAATTGCATTAAAAACAGCTGTTTTCTAAGTTTTATAAATTCATAAGTTTTTTTTTTTTAGACAAACAAAATTAAATTACCCACCGGGTTGGTCTAGTGGTAAACTCGTCGTCGTAAATCAGCTGATTTCGAAGTCGAAATTTGCAGGTTCAAATCCTAATAAAGGTAGTTAGTTACTTGTATTCGGATTTGAATACTAGATCGTAGAATCGATGTTCTTTGGTGTTTGGGTTTCAATTAACTAAGCGTCTCAGGAATAGTTGATTTGAGTTTGTTCAAAACTACAAATTTACCGGTACAGTTACACTATGCTGATAAGTCGCTAATCACTTTAGTTGTTGATGCGAAAATAAAAATATTAAAAAAATATATATCTTTAATCAATTTTCTCAAAATAAAATTTTCTACACGTTTTGATAAATAAATTTACGCATTTATTAGTCATTAACAAAGTTATTGTAGTTCAAACCTAAAATAAAAATGTTTTTGTCACCGAATTTTCCTATTTTAGGTTGAGTATCATGAAAACTACAGAAAATAGAATTCTGAGACCTGTTTATTAGATTTTTCTATTCAAAAAACATAAGAAACCATAGTTTACCCGTAATATACTTGAAATTTGACCGGGGAAACTGAAATTCTTGCAAAATTTTTCTCTAGCCGTAACAAAGCATTTTCGGACATGTTCGTATAACGTTTCTCCTTATTTCAAGCTCTAGAATCAGTTTCACAAATTGTTTCCCTTTCTTATTGAATCATATATATATATATATATATATATATATATATATATATATATATATACAGCCTATGAAACTTCCGGTAACATAAGGATTCCAACGCGGAGTCATAATCTAAATCGATTCAGCCGTTGACTCGCTACGGTGTGAAACAAACACACATGCATACACACATACACCCTATACATTCCATTCCTTTTTGGCCAGTAATGTAAAAGCTTATTTAATTCAGGTTGTAATCTAGTAAGAAAACGATGAAAATGAAAGTAATTGGAATTGTTTTCATCTTGCCCGAGAACTCTTTTTTAATATCAAACGAAACGCCATTCCTCTATCTTACGGGTAAAGTTATTTTTATAGTTTACACGCTTGGAATGAAGGAAATTTATATAAAAAATTTTAGAAGACAAGAATTGAATCAAATAATTTTTGGAACAGTTTTTGTACAAAAAATATATTTCAATTTTAACTGAGTATTCCTAACCGACAATAAATAACATCTGATATATATATATATATTAGCTGTACCCGCCACGCTTCGCTGTGGTACATTGTGGTTGCATGGATGAGAAATGAGAAACAAAATAAAGCATACGTTTCATAGAAGTTTAATTTTGCAATACTTGTGGATATACAATATTTTTTGTTTTTCCACTGTCTGCGTAGATATAAAGGCTATCTGGTTTGCCGACTCGGGAACACGCACATACAGTTGTCCATGTGAGAAGAAATCCGCATCTAAATCTAAACCACACAATTCTAAAGATTGACCTTGAGCTTTATTGATTGTGATTGCAAACGCCAATCGAATTGGGAATTGAAATTTTTTAAACTGAAATGGTGTATCGGTCGGGATCATGGGTATTCGAGGAATGAGGACATCTTCACCTTTGAAAGGCCCCGTTAAAATCGTTGCTTCCACTACGTTATTCATCAATTTCTTAACTGCAAATCGCGTGCCGTTTCAGAGTTTTGGCTGATTAATATTCCGCAACAGGATAATTGGCACACCTATTTTCAATTTTAATATGTGTGGTGGCATCCCTGGGAGATCAAGTGAGTTGGATAAATTTCGTTGGATAATTAACTACTTCATCTGCTTCCACAACGCTGTCTATCGACTTATATGTAATTTCCTCACTTTGAATGCTGAATTGAATAACATTATTAAGTTGATAGACATCTTTATTCTTTGCGGCAAGGATAGCTCGTTCACTGAGCCGATTGTAATTTCTATGATTAATTTGAATATCAGGAAATACTTTTTCGATCAGTTCTTCTTTCGATGTTACTAAATTACAAAAATTATCTGGAAATGATATTCGTCTAGACGTCTCATCGACTGGCAGCTGTCCGTTTCTAATGTCCAGTAACTGTCGTGAGAATAACTCAGCTGATGGATCATTCTGCAACTGGACACGCATATTCGTAGTCAACTGCAATGTACGTACGTGTCGCCACAGTGTTGAATATTTCAGCAGGCAAGCATTTATTTCGTCTGCTGATGTCGATCGAGAAATTACAGGCAATGTTTGCCTAAAATCTCCTGCGAGCAATATCAAAGCATTCCCGAATGGTTGAACGTTTCTCATCGTTGAGAACGGTTGAACGTTCTCGTAACGATCGATCAAGAGCTTTAAGCGATTTTTTATGTGCCATCGTGCATTCATCCCAAAAAATGAGTTTACATTTTTGTAATACTTTTCCCATACAGAATGCTTTGGAAATATTGCACGTGGGAGTCTCGATGATTTGCCTGTTTAATGGTAACTTCAGAGCTGAATGCGCAGTCCTTCCACCTGGTATCATTGTCGCAGCCATTCCAGACGAAGCAAGAGCTAAGGCTATGTCATTTTTTGATCGAACCGTTGCTAGAATCAATCTAATGAGGAATGTTTTCCCAGTTCCACCTGGCGCATCCAAGAAGAAGGTCCCCCCAACTCCGTCATTTATCATTTGCATTATGCGATCATAAATGCCTGTCTGTTCACGCGTTAATTTGGGAATGTTTGATTGGACATATGACTGAAGATCACCAATGTTGTAACTGTTCACGGCGTAAATCCACATCAAATGAAGCAATCGCAGCTCGAGTGGGTGCTGGCATTCCAAATTGACTAAGAATTTGCATTAGCTAAGCATTTGTCTTCAATATTTATCAATGCTTCGTTGTAAATGCCTTCTGTAAATTCAGACAAAAGTGAATATTTAACCTAACAAAGGATTTTTTGGTCATTATGTAGCGATATTATTTTCTGTGTATTTGGTTATTTCGACTTTTTTTGTTTGCATAGTCTTAAGTCTATCTGGGCTATAAGAAAGTTGGGTGTTTTAATTTATTTACTGTAAGTCATCCTTCTTGGTGGCTTTTCTTTTTGTTTTGGGGTTGTTTTTTTTTTTAATAAAATACAGATGTTTTAGTTGTTAAATATAATTCAAAGAAATTTGGTCGTTGTGTTTGACAGCGGCCATCTTGCATTGATCTGATTGGTTTTCCTTTGTTTACATTTCCAAATTAAAAATAGATAGATAGATTTATTAAAAATAGTTGAAAACAATCTTTGATGCGGGTTATATATCGTGCTAAAATTTGAGTTCAATCGGTGCAAAACATTTTGAGTTTTTGAACCGTACACAAACGCACTTAAAATTTATATATATATAAAGAAGTTCAGCGTATACAAAGTGTTCCACAAAGAAATTTATGTATTTAATTGATATAGATATTTTACTTACAAACTTTTAAATTACAAAAATTTTTATAAAATTTCGTAGTAAACCAAAACTAATCACAACTATTTATAAAATAATATAATCAACCTTTTTTATGGAATATATGCCTTTTAAAATAAAAATTTTAGTTTTTAATAGTTAATAAATTCTGTTTTACGGGGAGGCAGTTTATGAGCTGTTATTACAGTTAATATTAATAATCTAATATTTTTACGTTATTATAAAAAGAAAAATTTTGCTAGGATTTAAAAGATTTCTTGGTCGACAATCATCTTTAGAAAAAGAAAATTTATGAATTCCTTCTAACAGATAAATGGAAAAATTAACTGCTTTTTAAAAACACAAAAATTAAAACTTTTCTTTTGGCTGCAATTATTTAAAATTATCTGGTAGAGTAGCAGAAATAAAATTGTTTTAAAAGTTGGCTAAGTTAATTGAAAACATAGATAACAGCTTGTAAACTCATTAACATTCTTTCACCTGACAGATTGAGTCGCAAATTAAAAGTTATTACGTAACTATTTCACTAAATAGTACTTCAATAATAAAAAGAATAGTATCTCGTAGAGGCCATAACTAAACGATTTTAGGCGACTTTTGAGATGATTTTCCGAAAACGGAAAACCATATCAGAAGTAATAAACATCGCATATTAGGAAAATTAAGAAGCGAAACGGTTTCCCGTAGCGACTTTCACTGAGCTAAATTAATTTTCACTTCACAATATTTCAGTTATATTCAGTCCTATTAACAAACTTAATAAACTTTTAATTAGTTAATAATCTTTCAAAGAGAGCAATTTTGATTGGCAACTGTTGTATTTTAGGTACTTTACATTCATTAAAAAAAAAAAATAGATTTATAAGAAAAAATAGGATAGAAAAAGTAAACAATTATTGATGTATCCCTTCGTAAATTGTTTAGCCTGTACAAACGCAGGAGAAAGAAGTACAAAATAGAAAGAATACACATTCAATAAAATATAATATGATTCTAAGATGAATTTTTTGCGTATATCTACTTAAATTTTAGATCTTGCCGGCCTCCGTGGCGCGAGTGGTAGTGTTTTGACGTTACATCCGGAGGTTCCAGGTTTGAATCCCGGTCAGGCATGCCATTTTCACACACACTACAAATCATTCATCTCATCCTCTGAAGCAACGGTGATCCCGGAGGTTACTTTTATACGGATTTGAATACTAGATCTAGGATAACGGTGTTCTTTGGTGGTTGGGTTTCAATTAACCACACATCTCAGGAATGCTCGACCTGAGACTGTATAAGCTAGACATTCATACGTATATGAATACGTATACTCTGAAGTAATAACTTACGGTGGTTCCGGAGGCTAAACAGAAAAAGAAAGAAAGAAAGAACTTCTGTATTATCTTCCGGCAAACTTCTTAAATTTTTACTAGTGTTGAGATAACCATTTATTTATGTAAAACTATTATTAATTTTCTAGTAGCCGGTTGAACCAAATTTATTTAATACAGCTTTTTTTTTTTAAAGTTATGTCGTAAGGATTATTTTAATTTGTTAAGTTTACATGATAATGCATAAATTTTATCGTTTAAATAAATTTCGTTCGTTTTTTGTTAAAAAAAGCTGACAACACAGTTGTAGAACTTTCACGTCAGGCTTATTAATTCTGTTCATTTTGGAAAAAAGGTCTTTTACCCCTAAGCACTGTGTCCCCTAATCAATTAAACGATATTCTAAAATCGATAGTTTATAAAATACCTAAAGGGTTACAATTGCCGATGGTAGTTCGATGTTCCTGTTGTAGTGCACGGCTTACACCCACATACACACACAATTTAATTTAAAATATTTATCATTTTATTTAAATATAATTTTTTTTCGTTTATTTAATTCAGTGATTCTAACTAAAGCGCGCGCTCATAGCGTATTTAATTCGCGCGGCTGTGGCGGCACTAGCGGTGACAGTCGGCACTAACTAATGTAATTTCACAACATACATAGAACAAATTTTACTTTTACGGTCGGCAGACTGGTGTAGCCGCAAGTCTTAACGCACCAGGTACCGAGTCAACCGAGCGATCGAGTTTGAGACCCGGCCAGCCTGGGTAAAAGTGTAAAAGAGTTACTCTTTTACACTTTAAATATTATTATTCGTTATTTAATTCTATCGTTCACCTGTGACGTCACAACACAGCAGACGACTAAAACAACATTTTTTGGGGTGGGGGTGCAATTTTACAAGCTTTTTTTTTTGAAATATTGTTATTTTATAATTGTTAACAAATGTGCCTAAGAAAAATATGACTTTAATTAGGCGAAATTTCGAGATACTGAGGGTGATCTTGCTCCACAGCCTTGCCCCCCTTGACCTTTTAAGTTGAAAATTTAATGGATTCAATACCCCATATACAGAATTATCCGACCAATTTTGATCCAAATCGGTCCAGTAGGTCTGGAAATATAAGGTGATTTAGAGGCCAACAGCAAACACACATATGTACATAAAATTAACATCCGGAAAATTTCCATCCGGTTTTTTGGGTTCCTTTAGTGTAAAAATTCAAGATCCAGTGAAAATCGCATATGCCCAAGTTGGACCGATTGCAATACTTTCCTTTCTAGAGCTATACAGCTCTGCTACAGCGCTATGTAGACGGAAAAGTAAAAAAAAAATCGATATTGCTGATCTCTAATTCTGTTTCAAACATAAATTTTAAACATTAATAGAATCATTCTCCCTGTTTGTAAAGTCATCATAAATGTTTTGAAGATTTTTGATTAAAGAATGTTTTTTTCTTTTTTTTTTGATTGATTTAAAATATTAAAAAAAAACAAATAAATAAATATATATTTGACTTATAAACTGCTCTAAAAGGTTAATAGTAGTTCAGTTACGATTCTTCTTTAAATTTAAATGTTTTGAAATCGTGGTCAGTGTAATGGTTAGTAAGTTGTTGGTAATGGTTTTATACTTGAAAAAATAAAAATTAAATCTGGGCTAAATGTAAAAAGTAAATATTGTAAAAGTTATAGCATTTCAACCTTTTTAGGGTAGTTTTTTTTAGTAATTTTTACCTTTTTTTAGGCCAATAAAAAAGTCATTACTGGAATGAAAAAAAAACATCAATCGCAAGAAATGGGCATTTAAAAAAAATAAATAAAAATTAAAAAAATAAACCGTGAAATAATGTTCAGAAACAATTCAACAACTATCTGCCTTAGCTTGCACCCGATATCATAAGTCTCTGGGATGCAAAAATGTGTACTATATTTTTATTTAATAATTAATTAATGGTTAACTAAGTTTTCCAATTAATTTCCCTGGAATTTTTCCGTGAAAATGCTTTGAATATTAGATAAGCTGACTGTTATTACGCTTAACGATCTAATACTAAGGAACGAGAAGATAAACCGGGTGATTGAAAAAGGACTTCACAATTTAAAAGCATATAAATATTTATTGAAACAACTTACAGATTAAGTTGAGGTTTCATTTCATAGCAAAACACATCAAGTTTTGACATTAGTTCATTAATATCAAATTCTGCCACCAGCGCTGTCACCAGTATTGTTAAAAATGAATACGTTTACTGATGCGGGACATGCTCCCCGTGAGTTTTTGTTTCATGATTTGCAGTCAACAACTACACTTCAACGTAATTTTCGTAGAGAGTAAGTATGGTAGGGATCCTAGCAGGCATACAATTTACTCTTGGCACCAAACTTTCGTTGGGACAGGTCGTTCTTTTTCCAGACAGAACGACCGTTCTTCTTCCAGGAGGCAACCGTAAATTGTATCGTTTATCTGGACATGCTTCAAAATTTTCTTATTTCTCAATTAGACGATGATGACCAAGATGGACGCCAATAATATCTGCAAGACGATGTACCACCTTACTACCGCCTAAAAGTCCGAGATTTTCTTGATACTCGATTACCGGGTCGGTGGATTGGTCGTGAAGATCCAATTGCATGGTCACTTTGCTCTCCAGAATTGAACCCCCTAGATTTTTCTTGTGGGCTTTCATTAAAGATCGATGGTTTATTTATCATCTTTTCCTGCTGATTTTGTTGAGCTAAGTCGTCGAATTAACACCTCAGCTACAGATTTAACGCCCGACTTGCTGATTACAGTGGAATTAAATCGACTTCAGGTAGGATGTACGTCGCATTACAAATGAAAGCCATATCAAACCTAACTGAATATCTGGTGACTAACTTGATGTGTTTTTCTATGAAATGCGACCTGTAAGTTACCTCAATAAACATGCTTTTAAAGTTGTGAAGTCCTTTTTGAATCCCCCGGTATATCTTCAAATCGCCTACATAGAAAATATAATTTTTCAATTAAAAAAAAAAATTACCAATTAAGTTATTTCAAAAAGATACAATCGGACCGCTGGAAGAATTTCCTCTACAAAGTAAAAATCATTAAAATCGGTCAGTTTGGTTAATAAAGTTTGAACATCCATAAAAATACAAAATCTGAAGCGGTAAATGAAAACTGAGTAAAACCTTTATTTTTAAATTTTGAAAAATATTATAAGATAAAATCTTCATCTTTTCAGAGAGTTCAAAACAAAACTCGTGTGAGTAAACGTTTTATTCAGAGATTCTACAACCCACCTTCTTCTTCACCATTCTACGATTTTCTACCTCCACACACTTTTTAAATACCGTCTCTAAGTTAATATAACTACATATATAGAAGTTACCACGTCAAATTTGAAGATTTTTAGCTCCATAATCTATTGTTATTAACCTAAATAGATGCTATTTAATACTTGAAAACCGAAATTATCCCCTTCCTCTTTTTTTTTTTTGCTTTTCTGAGCATTTCATTACCATCTAGTTCAAAAAGAAATTGTAGAAAATAATTTTATTATGATTACTAACAGTATATAACTTTATTACAGTAGCCTTTTCCTGTAACCCTTCTTATAATATATAGCATACTGTAAAACTTTCAGGAAAGTCAGTTTACTAATTTTACAAAATTTTCTCAGCAAATTACATGGATAAAAACAACGGAAAACTTTTCTTAATTTTATTCTACTCTGATAATCCAATTCCTTTCTATTAAGTTAATAGGTTCGTCTGATAAACCTGGTGTAGATTCAAAATTAAATTTTCGTTTTTTTTAAGACATGAAATTCGGGTGAAAATTGTCAGTGAAAGAAAAATGAATGAAAAACCCATTTTTTTTTTTCATTTTTTAGTAAATTCAAATAATTATAATATAGAAATTGATTAGACAAGAAATATATGTTTTTTTTAATCTATATACTGCGAAATATATGTTTTTTTTTAATCTATATACTGCAATTAACGAATTTTTATAAAATGACACATTTTTCATTATTTTCTACTGAGTAAATTTAAAAATATTAGTCCCTTTGATTTCAGTTGATCATTACCAAAATTATAATAATTAATTTTTAATATGTCATAATTAAGATTGTTTTCTCATAATTTATAATAAAAAACTGGAAATTGGTTTTTTAACAGAATTTTTTTAAGCTTGTTATATTTTTAAATATTCCAACTTAAAAGTTCGATCTAAAAAAATATTTAAATGAAATTTCAGTAGAAAAAGGTGAATAATAGCTAATTACTATAAAACAAACTGTCCTTCAATCATTACAAGTTCGTACTTATATGTACTTGTATATGAATATTTTATGAAATACCTGTACTTGTATATGAATACTTTACAAAAAGACTTCACGTACGTCTTATATCACACGTAATCAAATAGAATACATGAAAGAAGAGAATTAAATTACTAATAAAAATGATTAATCAGAATAAAATGAAACCAGTAAGAAGGGGACACTCAAATATTATGCGTTCTCATCTATCTTGTTTTTAAACTTTGTCCGGTGTTTTATTAAGGTACTTTTTTGCATATATTTCTTATACTTGTAATTCGATGTATGAGTGATGGAATATTAGACTATATGTACCCGTTAAGTCCAGTGGCGGCTCGCATATAGGCACTTTGGAACTGCAGCACTTCTATTTCCACTTTGATATTATCGATAACATTTAACATAATGAGTCTTAAATATAATGTCTCTAGCCATCCCCCGTTTATGAAAAGTATACAAAAATCTCTGTATGGACTGTGCGCTTCACAGTTCCAACCCGGCGTGGTGTTTGGTTGTTATGCGCATGCGCAAATAGGAACATGCACGCGAGGCTGCGAGGATGAGAGAGCACTGTTGCTCCCGCAGTGATGACCCTGGTGTACTGGTGGAAGGTTTTTTTACTCCGCGTATGTATGGAACGTTCCTTGTTCGTTCCCGTTCCTAGTTTAGTCGGTGGAAGGGATATAAGCGGTTTAGTTGTTTTTTCAGTAGTGATCAGAAGATGGCGGAAAGTAAGGGCTCTTTGTTCGCCAAATCTGTCCAAAAACACGCTGGAAGGACGAAAGAAAAGGTAACTAGTAAAAACTAATTATATATTTGTTTTTGTATACATAGAAATTTAAATTAAGTACCATTGGAATACAACTTTAATAAGCGGACATTTCATTAAGTTATTATCTAATAACACTAAAAAATATCTGTATTGTCATTTTATTAATTATTCGGTTAAACCGAGTACAGTTTTTAAGCACAATGCGCTTAAAAAACGTGTACCATATTCTTCAATGTGATAAAGTATAGATTATCCTACTTCCAGCTATTCTATTAGATTAATTTTTTTCGGTTCTTTTATTTTACAGAAAACTTTAACCATGGCCTTGAAAATGCCTAGAAAAAAATTTTCTATAGCAGCACCCCGACTAATTTTAGCTACGAGCCGCCACTGGTTAAGTCTCAAAACTGACACGGTTGTCCACAACTTGAAAAGTGACAAAAGAAACGTCGGAAAAAATGACGTAGCCTGGCATTAAACTTATTTTTCTTCATCATATGATGAATATCAAGAAAAATTATGATTGAAATGATTTCCACTTGCTTTCTTCAGAATTGGAATGAATACATTTGTGTATTTTACCGTGCCAAGCTCCGATGATTGTCATCTGTATTTATCAAAATGCAGGTGATACTCAGCTGTACTAATTACATTATTACTCTGTTTACAAGAAGGTCTAAAAATATTAGTAACACCAGAGAATGCAACTTTAAATAATCATGTCTTGTACCTTAGATATTTTACTTACATCACAGCTATAATAATATTTAGTGTCATTTGATTACCTGTCGCGAAACACTTCCTGCTAGCTGATATAGTTCCTTTTAAAGAACTACGTTCCAGTTAGCCCACTTTCCTATTCTGAAACGTTCCAATTAGCTCTTTTCCATTCTCTCTCTGTATCCCTTTTTTATTTTTTATTTCGTCTATCCATTTAATCTTTCCAATCTCCTTCATTCCTCTCCAATTTTTTTCCTTTTTCCGCTTTTTTATCTGCACAAATTTCATATCCATACATGTAATGTAATGCTTGATAAGACCCCTCTACAATTTTAAAATTATCTTACTACATAATGAAGGTTGTTTTATTTTTGTTGACGGTTTCTTTCGTTATTTTAATTCTTGTTTTAATTTCTTTTCCACTTTTGCAATCTTCTGTTTACATGATACTTAAATAACAGCACTGTTTTACTTTTTCATTTCTCCCTTCTTTTTCGCTTACTGTTTCCCATCCTCATTATTTTATTTTCTTAACATTAAATATGTAATTTAAAATTATTATTGCTACCAAAAAATCCATTATATAAATTACTTCCATTCTCTAATATAAGTCAAAAATGAAAGATGATTTTCAAACTATTTGAAAATTTTATTTAAATTGATTTATTTCCTTTTATAAATTTTTTATCTAAAATTACATGACAACTGATTTTACGCTTAGTTATTTCAATCTTAATTTGTTTACTCAGTATTTATTTTTATTATTACTATTATTTTTAAATTTTATATCATTACTGTGTAAAACAAATGACCGCTGTAAATTTTTTACTTTACATAACAATAAATTGAAAGAAAAAAAAGAAAGATTTCCTAGCGACCTAACCGTTTCTGAAAATTGGAATTAGTATCATTTTAATTTATAGAAGATTAGCCAAAATTTGCTCAACTACCAAGGAAATTTTAAAATTCAGTCTACATTTTCGTTATTCATGCATTTAATGTATAACGAGAATAAATTAATGACTAAAAAACACATTAACTGCGTTGTAATTATTAAATTCAACTATCCTCTGAACCTATTGGTAAATTAACCATTAATTTACAAGTCTAAGAATTTCATTACTTTTTGGGAATTTGTTTTTAAATCCTTATAAAAGTTAAAAAAATAAAAATTAAAAGATGATTATATTCTAAATTTATAAAACAAATCTTAATCGTATTAAAAAAAAAAAAAATAAATAAATAAATAGATAAAGAAATAAAGTAGCTCTGTAATCGTTTAAAAGTATTATTTAACGAACACGTTGAATTTCAAGATTGAATACATATATGGTAGGACTTCAAGGAATGCAACTTGAAGTTGCACCTAGACTGTTCCGGCAAGCAACATAACCTATCGATCAATTTTGCAATAGCAAATGTGATTAATCATTCTGAGATAACGTGTATTTAATAATTTATTCGTTTAATTATGTATGATAATTACTCGTTATTTTATTATATTAGATTATATCATATCTATTCTTTTTCATTAGTAACGTGTATTAAAAAAATATCGTTGATAATTTAATTTATTTATGTACTAATATTTACAATTTTTCCAAACGTTGTTTCCATATTTTACCGAATACTGACTACTAAACATTACCTATATTTACCGGGTGATTCAAAAAGGACTTCACAAGTTTAAAAGTATATAACAATTTATTTAGATAACTTACAGATTAGGTTGAGGCCTCATTTCATAGCTTTGACTCGCGTATTTCATTAATATCGAATTTGGCCACCAGCGCTGCCACCAGAGTTGTTAAAAAAGGATACATTTACTGGTGCGGAACGTGGTAGCTGTGTGTTTTAGTTTCGAGATTCGCAGTCGGCAACTGCATTTCAACGTAATTTTTGTAGAGAATACGGTAAGAAGTTAAGAGGCTTCCTATAACTAAAAGTCTCTGGGTGAAAATACTTTGAATATCATATAAGCTGAATATTATTACGCTTAACGATGTAATACTAAGAATCGAGAAGATAAATAGGTTGATTGAAAAAGGACTTCACAAATTTAAAAGCATATAAACATTTATTGAGATAACTTACAGATTCAGTTGAAGTCTCATTTCATAGCAAATAAAATCAAGTTTTGATTCAGTAGTTCATTAACATCAAATTCTGCCACCAGCGCTGTCGCCAGTATTGTTAAAAATGAATACGTTTAGTGATGCGGGACATGCTCGCCGTGAGTTTTTGTTTCATGATTTGCAGTCAGCAACTGCAGTTCAACGCAATTTTCGTAGAGTGTAAGTACCGTGTAAGCACCAAACCTTCGTTGAGACAGGATTTTCTGTTCAATATACATCACCAGGATGCCCTGAATCCACGCGTTCCTTTATGCTGCTGTGGAACAATTCAAAGAAAGCTTTGCACGTAATCCGAAAAAATCAACTTGACGTGCGTCACCTGAGACTGGCATTCCACTAACCACGGTTCAACACATTACACAAGACGGCAAAGTTTCTCGGCTGTAGCTTTGTATGGAAATTATAAATAGAAATGAGACAACGATACATTTTTGGACAATGTAATTTTTAGTGATGAATCAATGTTTGACATCAGTGGCAAGGTGAACATCCGTAACTACCGAATATGGGGTTAACGAAAACCCTCATGCACAAAACTTTGCACCACATTCGTGAGAGCCCTAAGGTCAATAGTTTTTGTGCTCTAAGAAAACAAAGACTGTACAGTCTGTTTCTCTTCGAGGAGGCAACCGTAAATGGTATCATATATCTCGACATGCTTCAAAATTTTCTAATTTCTCATTTAGACGATGATGACAAAGATGGATGCCAATAATATCTGCAAGATGGTGTACCACATCACTACCGCCTAAAAGTCCTAAAGTTTCTTGATACTCGATTTTCAGGTCAGTGGATTAGTCGTGAAGGTCCAACTGCATGGCCACACAGCTCCCTAGATTTGACTCCGCTAGATTTTTTCTTGCGTGGTTTCATTAAATATCACCTTTAAAGGTCTACCACCTTTGCCTGCTGATCTTGCCAGTAGTCTGGATGAAATCGACTTCAGGTGGGATGTATGTCGTATTACAAATGAAAGCCTTATCGAACCAAAGTGAATGTTGGGTGACAAATTTGATGTGTTTTTCTAAGAAATGATACGCAACTGAATTTAAGTTATGTAAATAAATTTTTTATGCTTTTAAGGTTGTGAAGTCCTTTCTGCATCACTCGATACCATGTATAAAGGAGTATTATCTACTTGGAAGTTGGCAACTCTAATTATTTCTAAGCGGAATTGATTTTAGGTTTTCTTAGATTATATTTGTATTCATTTTTAATATAATGAATTAATCTGTAGAGTGGAGTATATTCAACATTGTTTGTGGTGTATTGTTTGTAAAGAGTGAAAATTTAATATAAATGATAGTTTCGACAACAACACTTTGGAATCCGAGACAGAAAATTAGTTCTAACGCAAAAACTAAAAACGAGTAAATAAAATAAAATATTAAAAATTCTGGGTTGATATAAAGAGGACTATGTAATCTTAATCTTACTCTTAATCTTAAGCCAAACTCCTGAGAACACTAAACGTATAGAATATACGTATATAAAACGTATAAAATTATGTATATTTTACGAATTGGTATGAAAAATGACATTTTTTGTACAAAGAAAAAACAAACAAACGAGCAAAATAGCTATGTATTCTCACAATCTATGATAGATTATATCCTCGTAGTCTAAGTTGATTTTTTGTATAGTAGTTTACGTTGATAACTTTCACTGTTTCTTTTTCTTTGTAATTATCATTTTCTTATGCCCTGTTAAATTGGCACTACTAGTTAAAGTTTAGAAAGCTCAGTTGAGGCGCAAGATAGGGTTGTAATGCTTCACTGCGCATCTATGGGTTCACGCTTTCTAAAGTTTGACGAGTATTACTATATTTCGTCAAAGTTTGTAAAGAATATTTAATTTTTTTTTTAAATACTTTTATATTTTAACTAGCTTCCATTCGCAGCTTCGCTCTCGCTATGTGGTTACTTGCGTTTCCCGTGGTGGTCAAACTTTTTATTTTATATTTATTAGTCAAGTAACCGGAGGCTGGTGCAGTCAGTCACACATACAGTAACGGTGGCATATCGCATTTCCCGTTGCTCACTTGTTTCAGTCGAGCGGGATTGATCTGTGCTTATTCGGTCGCTTTCTAAACGTATTTCCCGTCGCTCAGTTGTTTCAGTCGAACGGGATCGGGCTGTGTGTATTCGGTCGCTTTCCAATCTTGACTGTCTTTCGTCTTCAGTCTCTGCCGCACGAACAGTTTCCATCATACGTGTTTTTTTTGTATTTCTCCCGATTGAAGAATGTATTTTAGGCGTGGTATGATGTTTAGAAAAAAGATCACAGAATTTAAAAGATTGCAGTTAAATACTTTACACACTTTAAATTAGTAACACACATGATAAACAAAAGCAGCTATTTATTTATGTTTTTAAACAGCTGTAAAAAATTGTAAATAAATGAATCGTAAAAATTACATATGCATGTGCGCTAAATCAATTGAAACTTAGGAATAACTGTACGTTAAAACCTCAGCCCTTTTCAAAATTAATCAATTCAATGTTGAAAAAAAATGTTAGCTAAAAATTAAATTTTTCTTGAAAATCAGTCATTTTGAAAATTAAATAAGCTTTAAGGAAGAAATAAAGGGTTTTAAATTTCATTGTAAAATCTCGTTATGTCGGAGGTCCAAAAAAATTAGCCTATGTTCACCGCAGGGCTTCAAAGTGTAGGTGTGAAAAATTTTGGACAAATCTGCCCGGTAGATCTCGAGTTAAGTTGGGACAGACAAACAAACATTGATTTTTATATATATAGATTTACTAATTTATGCTAAATATTATTTATCTCTTTACTGTTATTTTTTTATAATTTATTTGTTGTTATTTTTTTACTCCTACATAGTACTTAAAAACCAGTTTCAGAAATTATATTCTCAATTTTATTCGAGTAATCTTTTTTTTATGTATGTTCAAGATTTACTTTTGATTTCAAGGATTCATTTTATTTTTTAGAGGAATTAGCTAGTTTGATGGAACAATTCTAAATCCCTTCTAGGTAATTTAAGCAGCCGACCTCCGTGACGCGAGTGATAGCATCTCGGCCTTTCATCCAGAGGTCCCGGGTTTGAATCCCAATCAGGCATGGCATCTTCACACGCTAAAAAAATTGTCATTCATCTAATCCTCTGAAGCAATCCTTGACGGTGGTCCCGGAGGTTAAAAAAATGTAATTTAAGCCACTTTATTTAATAAAAAATAACGTTTTTTTCATAAAAAGATATTTTATTCGATTTTTTGTTAACAACTTATAGTTAGATTTCATAACGTAGTTGTATACAGATATAATATTCTTACTGAAGTCATTCTGATGCTCAAAATATTTTCACGGGAAAAAAAAATTGAAAACTTATTAAAAGAATATAATATTTATTCCTTAATACTCGTGAGTATTAAACCATACTCTATAACAATCATTTATGATATCCATTTTGACCATCCCTGAATCCATTTTGACTAGTTGCGGTATGACGTCTGTACGTACGTATATAAATACGTAAGTAACTCGCATAACTCAAAAACGATTAGCCGTAGGATGTTGAAATTTTGGATTTAGGGCTGTTATAACATCTACTTGTGCACCTCCTCTTTTGATTGCAATCGACTTAACCAAAAGTGTCCAAAAAGCTCAAAATAAAAAAAAACATGGATTTTGGACTTTTTCTTAACTGCAGTAATAAGTCCTCATTGAGAACTTTTCAACGATATAATTAAATGAAGATAAGTGGTACTTACTTTCATTGGTTCCAGAGTTATAGCCAAATAAAATTTTAATTAATGAAATATTTGGATCTTACAGGTAGAAAGGATTCGTTCAAATCCGACTTCACTTCCTTTTTTTTTAACTTTTTTTGTAATTTAATATATTGATTTATTAATAATTATTAACCTCTGATTGTAAAAAAAAAATACAGGAAATAATAAATCAATAATAACAATAAAAAAAATATATGAAAAATATCATAAGTTAATGAAATAAAATTTTATATATTTTTCATTTTAATGAAAAGTGTTTATGTAATTTAATAAGCGTACAAGAAAGTAATGTGGTGTCCATATCAGATTTTTTTCTTTTGCTTGATGATATTGTCACATAAGCTTGAAGCTTGTGGTTAGGATATAAAAATAGAATTTTGTATCATATGAAAAATGCCATGTCTGACCGGGATTCGAACCCGAGACCTCCGGATAAAAGGTCGAAATGCTACCATTCCTCCATGGAAATCGGCATAGTTGAATAAAGAATCAAAAGTTATTAAACATTTTTGCTAAAAATTGAAAATACTTTTTTAATTTCTATTTTTTTAAAGTCAAACTCAAATTGAGGGTTGGTAAAATACTGATTATTTGATACTGAGTTTGATACTGATAATGTAGAATCAGCTTCTAAAAATCGAAATCTAAAAAATAATTATAAAAAATATAATTTTTAGTAAAATTTGTTGAATTATATTTAATTTTTTTTTTTATTCTAATTACTTGTTCTATATTTTATATTTTGTATGTTTTATTGCCACAGGCTTACTCGTAGACCTTCGAATAATAACTAATAAATTAATCAGTCAAATAAAAATTAAACAATCTGAAATTTAATGTTGAAGATATATTTTTAAAAATAACTTGTTAGAATCGAATAAAAAACATTGTATCTATTACTAATTCACTTTTACATCTCCAAAATGTACCGCCCTAATTTAATTGTAACTATTAATCGTTAAATCAGCTTTTTTCTGGGGGGAGGGAGAAATTTAAACGTACAATAAGAAGGAAGTTTATTAATATTGAAAATACCTGATAAGTGTATTTGAAATATTTAGATATATTATTGCGGCTAATTTTTTCGTTCTTTTTGCGTATAAAGTCTAAGTAATCTCTAATTGATGTTATTATTAAAGTATATTACTTGTATTTATTTTACGTAAGAATCTTTTATAGACAGATTGTTTTTCTTTTTTTAAGAGTCTGATATGTATTGCTTGAGAAAAATATGTTCATTATCAGTAAAATAGTAAAGGAAAAAAAATACTAAACAAATTTTATGGTGGACAAATTTAATTTACGTGTAATGTAAACTATACTTGAGATTACAAGGTTGTATGTTCATTCTAAAATAATGAAATAATGCTTGTTAATTCTATTAATATGTCCTTCGATTATTTCATGCAATAAATTCATAATTTTCTGTGTATTAATTATATACTATAAGTGAGAAATTAATTTCACGTGTACATTTTTTCATATAACTATTTTTTTAAGCTGACACTGATTATATTTAATGATTTTTTATTACTGGAATAATACTGACTACAAAACGTGATTACATAATCGTAAATTTGAAATATTTTATTACTCTTTATCTACGCATGTTTAACAAAAAAGGATGAATTTTTATTCGGAATAGAAATATGATTTTTTATTTTGTTTTATAGCGACGTATTATCTGACAACGAGTTATAAACCTGATTGAAGTTTGGTAGCGACCTTTGAGCAATTATTTCTGTTACACTTTAATTTATGTAATATCAACGATTAAAAAATACTGAAATAATAACGGTGTGATCGTAAAGTCGTGCAACCCAAATGACACAAATTGTTTTTTTAGGAAGCCTTTTTATTAGGTTACAAAATAATATTAACATTTACAAAAGTGCTAGAAATGTCCACTATGATTTTCCATACGTGCTTTCTTACATTGTATGCGACCTTTTTCATTGTTGCAGCAGTGATATTTGATATACAGTCCTCAATATTTTGTTTAAGTTCATCAAGTTTATGCGGGTTGTTTGAATACACATTATCTTTCAAAAAGACCCACAAATAAAAATCCGGGAGGACTCAGATCCGGTGAACGACGAGGCCATGACCACGAGAAATTATCCGGTCATCGAAAAAATTGCACACTACTGTTCGCCGTGTGTGTAGTTACTCCGATTTGTTGTAGCCAACAATCACGTCATCAGCATGTAGCAAACTACATGATTATTTCTTGATATCGTTCAGCTGTGATGGTCTCTGAAAAAAAAAGATAGGCCCGACAATTCTTCGACGAGATACACCACATCACACCCCAACAATTTTTTGCGAATAAAGTGGCTATTCATGGAACACGTATGGGTTTTCTGAAGATCACATTCTATAATTTTGACTGGTAACATATCCGCTAAGATGAAACCAAGCTTCATCCCTGAAAAAAAAACCTTGTCTAGAAGAGACGGGTCGTTTCGAATGAAACTTCTAAACCACCGACAATACTGCATTTTTCTCCGTATCTGATTCTTGGAGCCGGTGACTTACGTTAATCCGGTACGGATGTAATTTTAGAATTTTATATATGCCTTATGAACACTTCCGTAAGATAGCCCAATCTGGTTAAAAAGTTTTCGAAGAAACCTATTTAAAGAACGAAAAAGTGTTTCATTTATCGTCTGCAGATTGTCGTCAGTTAAAACACTTGGACGGCCGGTAATCTTACGGTCAAGCACACTACCTGTATCCCGAAAGCGATAAAATAAACGTCATATAGTGGATCTGCTTGGCAATGGAAAGCATTTAAAAAATCTTCTTAACATTTCGTGTACGATTTCGATTCTCAGTAACTCACAACCGCGTTAAAGACGCGTTATTCTTGCAGACGCGTCTTCTTGCATAAAGACGCGTTATTCTTGCATAAAACATATTGCTTCTCCGACTAAACTGCTTGGTGCCACGCCCACTATTGCTCGGAGGCGTGATCTAGCAGTGTTACCACACACTATTCTATCACACAAAAAATTACCCAATTAAAATATTTTTTACAAATTTAACTGTCATTCCTGCAAAGCAGAAAAATTTGGGTTGCGCGACTTTACGATCAGTTTGGATAAAAATTCAAATTCTTTTATTAATGATTGAAGAGTTTAATGGATTTTAACTTGAGTAGTGCAGGATCATTCCATGTTCTCTAGGCTATGAGTTTAATATCTTAAATTAAGAAAAAATAAAATGTTAGTAAAATAAAAATAAAACAATAGAACTAATAATTATGCTACAACAAATTATACGAATAGGGTAAAGAAAATAATTATAACATTTAATATGAGTCATTTTACTAGGATTAAAATTGATTAAAATTATCATATGACATTGGTAATAGAATCCTACTTTCCCGGCGAGTATAGATAGAATATAGCTATTTTAAAGATCATATAAAATATGAGATATTTTATAGGTTTTTTTGGAAATCTTTGTATTTTAAAGTACATTTAGTTCATTAAACCAAAAAAAATGTATGTATGATTTAAAGAATCATATCAGAAATGGGATATCGGTTTTTTTGGAAATCGTTATGTTTTAGAATATATCAAGTTCATTAAACCAAAAAAAACTTTGTATGTATGTGTGTGCATACATATCTACCCATGTTTGTGGGTTTGTTTTTTCCTTATAAATCAGGATTGACAGAAACGATTTTCTTCAAATTAGGCTCAAATATTTCAATATATGGGCATTGATCAAATTCATACTTTTTTTTTTAATTCGTTAAGGGAATATTGCGAAAAAACCGATTTCGATTTTCTTCAGAGGCATTTTAGAAAATCCATATTAAAGCATATTTGTTACCTACAATGCACATTTAAATAATCCAAACAAGATTTTGAAGCAAAAAAACATACTTGCATGTATGTATGTGTCTCGCACTGCTTTTGGTCTTATATCTCTGGATTGACCAAACCATTTTTTTTTCAAATTTGGTTCTAATATTTCTATATATGGGATATTAATCATATTAATTTCTTTTCACAATTCATTTGGGGATTTAGGGGTAAGAGGTTATCGCGAATAAACCAATTTCTATTTTCTTCATAAGCATTTTAGAGAAAACTTTATTAAAGAAAATTTCTTACCTACAATAATCCAAATTAGTTTTTAAACAATTAATGACCACCGCCTAAAATTGGAATATATTTTTTCGTTCTTTTGTTCTATACTCCTTCGGAATGTTATAGTTTATTTTATTGATTTTTTAAACAAATCTCTTTTAATTTATTTGTTTTTTTTTTGCCAGGATCACTTCTTTATAAATAGATTTTCCCTAAATTTTCCCCAAAGAGTAAGAAACCCCTAAAATAAAAAATTTGTTATTCGAAATTTGGAAATTTTGATGCTTAAATTTTACTTTGGTAATCATGACTTTACCAGCGTAGCCGGGAAAGTTATGTAGTACTTTGCCAGGTTCTTTTTTTACCAAAAAATAATCATATTTATTACAATTTTTATTCAGGTAATCCTTAACCATCTTCAATAATAAATTATTTAAATAGTTGTAGATTTTATCAGATTTAACTTCTGACTAGACATTCAGTTCTGAGTTACAGAGGAAAATAATTTTTAAAACAAATTAAAGAATAGTTATATTAATAGCTGATCTGCGTGATAGTTTTAAGTTTTTTCTAATCGATTGTAATTTAATCTAGGGATCTTGAATTTACTAGAAAATGGTTGAAATTACCGTAAACGCGTGCCCCTTTATCTGAAACATAAGTGTCCAAGTCGGAAAGGAACTGGCTAATATCATATTAATCATATCCTACTTCATTTGCTAAGAGCTGCCATAGTTGTTTTCTAATCTTCAAGCTGATATATATCTTATATGTTAAAAAGATTGGCCTGAAAACATATTTCCAGTAAGCCTTGGCGTTCTACTGAACGGATCAGGCTGATTATTTTTTATTCAGCTCGGAATGACCCAAAGATATTTATCAAGCCTCACAGTACTCCAAACTTGAGTCTCCTCTGACAATTCCTCAAAAAGTTCTTATTTATTACTTAATTGAGGAAATTTCTGGAGTTATTACTCACAGGAAAATCACATTAAAGGTCTGTAGGTGCTTAATGACATATCTGCTGGCAATTCCAAGCAGAATAAAAAATAAAAATCAGCTCGATCCGTTCAGTGGAACGTCTGGACGGACTGGAAATAAGTTTTGAACACTCATTTTACCAATGACGGAAAGGAAGCAGAAGAACAAGTTAGTGGTGCGGGAGAGGTGCTGTATAAGGAAGGGTTTCTAGCCGATTTAAAAAAATATATATATAACATTACTTTATAATAATAACGCTGCGGAGCAGCAAGAATCCGCTAGTATATTTATTTATAATTTAGTCTGTTAAATGAACCACTTAAATTATTAACGCGAGTGCGAGTGCGTGTGTCTATGTGTATGTGTAATATGAGCGCACCCTTAAAAGATATATTATTTACATTACCTCAACGAAATGATTAATTCAACGCATTTATAAATAACAATGTAAATTTAGGTGATGTTAAAATAAATGGTTGAGTACTTCAACTTAAACACAAAAAATACATTAATTTATTTAAATAAAAAATAATTTTTGTAGATAAACTAATTATAGTAACTAAATTATTAGGTCTGTAATACAATAAAAACAATTTTCAATTTTAGTCCTACTTTTTGGTTTCCATATATTTTTATTTTTCTATCAGTATTATTATTTTTAATTATTTGACCGTAATTTTACATATATAACAGCTGAATTAGTTTTAGTTTCTACGAGTATTTTCGTTTAATTCTTCAGATCAAAGTTATCTGACATGTTTAAACCGTACTGATAGGAATTTATGTTTTTTTTTTTAAATCTATCAAGTTAATTATTATTAAATAAAGATGTATGAAAAGAGGATTTAAAATATGTAGATTATATCTCAGATTTTATAATAAGATAGGAAAGAGATTTAGCGCTTTGTCACTAGAAGAATCGTAGCTACTTAATGTACTTTTCGAGCTTAAATTTTCTGTTGAGTGAATTAAATGCCCCTCCTGATATATATATCAATTAAATAAATAAAATACCAATTCTGCAGAATAATTATATGTTAAAAAAGAAATACGTACAATTTTAGTAAAACAATTTCCAAAATATGATAAAAAATTTGGAAACAAATTACGTTTATAGATAGTCAACTATACATCTAAAGTGAGGGATATTAAAAAATCAACTCCCATTCCGACTCATCTGATCCTTCCGTTTATCCGCGCCCAGCTTTAAGAATTGTCAACGTCAGATCACTATTCATTCACGATTTGTCTAGTCCCCTTCTACTCCCTGACATCAACATTTATTCTGGTTTTCATAGTAAGTATTTGATGAATTTTCAATGGCTGCCAACTGAGGATGGGAAGCGAGTAAATTAACTACGCGTGCCCTGGCTTAATAGTCAAGAGGAGCGTCGTGAGAAAATACAGTGAGAAGTAGGGAAATTTTTCTTCGTTCTTTTACCCCCTTGGTGGTCTTCTCTCCCTAGCTAATAATTTAGTTCGGTCAATATAAAAAAAAGGATACGAATCCGGTTTTCTTGGGAAACAAGTTTTTAACATTGTAAACAGCTTGAATCCAGATCCTATAGTTTATACAGACGGCTTTAGACACGATAATTCTGTTGGTTGTGCTTTTGTGGTTGGCAATAAGACATGTTTGCCTACCACTAATGTTTTCGTCGCGGAGCTGTTTGCGATTTACAAGGTCTTAAATGTACTTAACCCAAAATTCCGACACGTACTTGTCTGTTCAAATTACATAAGTGTCTTGAAAGTGATTAATGATATGTACTCTATACACCCCGTTGACTCTGATATACAGTATATCATCTCTGATATGATTTGACTTTATACAATTGTGAGCTTCTGTTGAATCCCCAGCCGTATTGGAATTTCAGGCAATGAACACGCTGATCGTGCGGCAAAAGAGGCTTTTGCACCCGTTTGTGCTCGCTGAGACTGCCAACTAACTGTACATCACATTTCATTGTGGATAGTATCTGTTATGTGGCGTTGCGTCGCAAGTTTAAACTAGGGGCTGACAGACGAAGTATGTTGCTGAATCGTGCATTGAAGTTATCGAATGTCTTGCGATTTAAGAAATCCGTGCATCTTAATTCAAAAATTTGATTATTCATATGGTCCTTATAGTCTGTACATACCATCTGGAATATTCCGTATGTTAATTTTGTTCTTTTAAATTAATTTTTTAATTTTGTATTCACTGTGGTTTTATTTCGCTTTTAACATACGTCATGCACTTTTTTCCATTTTTGCTGTGCTTTTATGTTACTGTTGTTAGTTTTTTAATTGTTTCTTTTAAATATTTATATGTTTACTATATAAATTCATATCCGGCGCTTTAATCTAGTTTTAAAGTTGATATATGTTTTGTTATAAATTATATATTTTTTCCGGGCAATGATAACGTGAAAACGTTTTTCGATTCCTCAAAAAAAACCTACCTGGAATTTTTGAAAATTCGTCCTCGTGAAAATACGTAGTAAAATATTTTTTAATTAACAATTTTTAAATTGATATTCTATTCTGTATTAATTTTTTTTAAATTATAATTTTCAATATTTATTTTTATCAAAATTTCATTGTCGGATGTTTTGTGAATGTATTCGTTTCATAATACCTGAGAATCCAAAAAACGTAAAAACCTATAGATGCTTCTGAAAGATGTGTGTACGAAATTACGTACTGTGTTACCCTGTCTTTTGATTAATATATCCGACTGATTAAACATAAATTCTACAAAAATTGCTCAAAAAATTTTTGTATATAGGGCATTGTTGGTATTAAATTTTGGAAAAACTTTAAAAAGGGAAAAGATAATTTTCGCTATAATTAATTTTTCCTTTTTTTGTAGCAACACAAAAATTGAGCTATAATACGATGAAATAAAGTTATTTAAAATTCCATAAATTTTAATCAATCGAATTGATGGGTGGGAATATTCAACATTATTTCTAAACAGTTTTTGCCCCATACCTCGAAAATCCGCTGATCAAAAAAGTTGAAATTTGATATGGCTATATGTATCCCATCTTTGGCTTAATTCTCTTTCCACAGACAAGGGAGCATTACGGAACTCATTTTACCCCCTCTGACAGTATACAGAATGTCCCGGGGGGGATGTTGACCAAACTTAAGGGACTAAGTCATGACATCAAAATAAACAAAAACGTTCTCGCGGGTAAATTTTCTCGCTTCATTTTCCCGAAGTCTCGCAGTTTATTTTTTCCAATAAAACTTAATATCTTAAGAACGGACTGAGATATTTCAATGAAATTTGATGTACATGTGTTCAAAAACATTTTCTACAAAATAAAATACGTTTGAAAATTTTACCTTAAAAATTTCAAAATGGCATTCATTAAGATCTTTTAATCATTAATAGTTCCGTAAACGTCAGTTTTATCGAATCGTTTTTTTTTCTTATTAAATAAAATGTTAAATCTTTTATTATTAACAAGGTTACACTGTATTTACTCAAATCTGTTTACAAGCAGTTACTTTTACACGGATTTGAATACTAGATCGTGGATACCGGTGTTCTTTGGTGGTTGGGCTTCAATTAACTACACAGCTCGGAAATGGTTGACCTGAGACTGTACAACACTAAACTTCATTTACATTCACACACATCCTCATTCATCCTCTGAAGTAATACCTTACGGTGGTTCCGGAGGCTAAACAGAAAAAAAAGAGAAATTGGTTTACAAACAGTTAGAGATACAAAAACTGTATATTATCCATTGGATAAGGCGGTATCCGATTTTACATTTTACTATTTTTCTTCTTATACTATTAAACAGATTTTATATTAAATAGTGATTTTTTTTAAAAAGTTTCCTTAAAATAGAATCATAAAATGGGTTATTAATTTTTTCTTGAATTATTTTATGATTTCCGATTCTCTATCTATTTTTCAAGTTGTGGCTCTTATAAAAAGTGTTATATAACCTAATTGCCAACTAAGTGGCCAGTTGGAACCTAAATGCTTTTACTAAAACTGTTTTTTTTTTTTTTTTTACATTTTATCCACGGCATATATGAAAGTTTCTAGCATTAAGACTTTTCTATATCCTTCAAAATAATAAATAAAATATTTGGCATCCTTTGCGTAAAAATAAATCCAAATTTATTAATTTATTTATTCTTTGTGCAAATGTAATCATAAAATTACTCCGTTCTCTGATGATTGATTCAGTAATAATCTTTTAAAACTTACGTAGATATTTTTGTATATAACTTCATTACGAGTAATTTTGGTTACATTGTACATATATCTCTTTTCGTTCTTGTCTCTTCTTTCTGTGTTTTTTTATTTATTTTTTATTTTCTTGTTTATCAAACTTCTTAAAGGACTATAGTAGAACTAAATTAATATTATAAAAAAATATAGCATAACAGTACAATACAATAATATCGTATGATTGTTAAATAGAACAATTATAAAAGTAATGTTAATAATTTTGTTTAATCTGCAATAAATATACTTAGTACATGTTTTTTTTTTTTTTTTTTTTCTTCAGTAAATTTTGTAAAAAAAAAGAATATAATATGTCCCACTTAACAAATATTACATCGTCATTGATCTTTACTTTATTATGCATTATTTAATATTCTTGGCTAAAAAATCAGTAATTATATCTACATACTCGTACAATTATGGTAACATATATTTCGCAATCTGATTTTTTTAATAAAAAAATATATATATATATATAAAATACTATTATTCTGTTTTCTTCCTAATTCTATTATTTATTGTAATATGATTGCTCTTTCAATGTTTTAAAGTGTGTCCGCGCGTGCGTGTGTGTGGTTAATTCCGTCATTTAATTTCAAACGTTCATACTACAAGGTTAAGGAGGAGATTTTTACGTAACATTAAAAAAGTAGGTTACTGTAAATATTAATTTGCGGTTCTGTTGTATAAAATATGCGTACGTTAAAAAAACTCTATCGTATAAAGCCACACACACACACACACACACACACACACACACACACACACACACACACACACACACACACACACACACACACACACACACACACACACACACACACACACACACACACACACACACACACACACACACACACACAAACACACACAAACACACAAACAGAATTGATTTGTTCCATATAACTTATGTGTTGTATAAACTGTAGTAATTAAGTCAGTAGTTTAACAAAAGGTCGTCAGTATGGATAAATTAACCTAAAAATGTATTTTAATCAAGTTAAATAAAAATAACAAATTACAAATTATTAAATTACAAGTAAAAAAATTAAATTACAAGTATTAAATTACAAATTCAATTTTTTCTTTACTTAAAACGTATAAATTACTAACCGTTTATATTAATTCAAAACAACTTTTTTCTTTCTGTTTCTTACATTCAATCATTGCAGAATATATAACTGAAAGAAAAAAAAACAATATTGCTATCGATAAAAATTACATCGCCTGGATTTAGGTTTTTTTTTTTTAATTTTGAAGTCTGCGACCAAATTATTAAATCTACGTCTCCAAACTCTGTATGTATAGAAGAATATCTGCCTGTACAGTGCGATCTCAACAGTACATACGGAATTTAAGAAGGTATCGGAGAATCGAAAAGATCGGTTACTGGAAGGGATTTTGAAATCAATGGATAAATAAAAAAAAAAGAAAAGAAATAGGATTAGTTAATATTTAAAAAAAGTTGACAACTCAGTTGTTGGAAAGTCCTAAGACTATGGGTTGTTTCTGATGCACGCTGAACAAACATATACACAAATACAACTTAATTAAAAATATTTATAATTTTATTTAAATATAATATTTTTTCGTTTATTTAATTCAGTGATTCTAATTAAAGCGGGAGCGCATATTTAATTCGCGTGGGTGTGGCGGTACTAGCGGCTGCAGTTGGTACTAACTAATGTAATTTCACAACTTGCATAGAACAAATTTTACTTGTACGGTCGGCAGACTGGTGTAGCCGCGAGGCTTAACGCACGAGGTACCGAGTCAACCGGGCGATCGAGTTCGAGACTCAGCCAGACCGAGTTACTTTCTTACAATTTAAACATTATTATTCATTTATTTAGTTCTACCGCCCCCTGTGGCGTCACAAAATAATTGCAACAGCATTTATTAGGGCGGGGATGAAATTTTACAAACTTTTTTTTGGAGCTATTGTTATTCTTTAATTGTTAATAAATGTACCTTGGGAAAAATATTCCCCTTAATTAGGCGAAATCTCGAGATACTGAGGATAACCTTGCTTTACAGTCTCCCCCTCTTGACCTTTTAAGTTGAAAATTTAATGCCTTCAATGCCTCATATATAAAAGTAATCTGACCAGTTTGGTCAAAATTGTTTTAGTAGTTCTGGAGATATAAGGTGACTTAGAGGCCAACACCGAACATACAAACGTATACGAACATTAACATCCGGAAAGTTTCCATCCGGTTTTTTGGGTTTATTAGATGTCAAAACGTCAAGATCCGATGAAAATCGGATAGTTCAATCACGATACTTCTTGCCATCAGTAACCCTTTTATCTTTGTAAAAAATCTTTTCACTTACCTACTGGTATCTTGTTTCACCTGTCTTACACAGCTTGCATTCCAACTCATCAAATTTTTCAAATACATAAATGAATGTCCTTAATATAGCTTTCCTTTTTCATATTGTTTCCAGTATATGAAATATAATCTTTCCTTTAAGCGATACATAAATAAAGCTTTGCTTTCTCTCTTACCAACTCAATTCTACTAAATACTGTGAATAAATCAAATGTATTTTAGCAATTTCAGAATTGGGTATTTTTTTTATTCCATTCTGATACAGCCCTGATATGTTGGGATATCTTCAATAAATGAAAAATTTTGATGAATCTTTATTATCATACTTTTGTCTAAATTATTTAAAACTATTTTCATTTGTATGTCAAGTGTCTTACTACAGTATAATCTTCATAACATAATTATTTTAATGTATTATATATTTCTGAAAAACAAATTTGTTTGTTTGCTCCTAAATAATTACTTAAATTGATATGTAACCTATAAATTAAGCTGTAATGTGTAGAGTTCACATATTTTTATGTCATTTGCCATAGTTAATAATAAATTATATTTCTTTTAAGAAGTTCTATTTAATGAAAATATTTTGATTTCAAATGAACATTAAATGTTTTCATTTATAATACACAAAACCAACACTTACGAGTCCATGTATAGATGAATAAACAATTATTCACTATCGTAATGTGGTTTAGGTGGCCCTGCCCCTATACAATATAATCTTTACTTAATTATTTTTAATTACAACCGATATTTATAAATACAATAAATAATTATTTTGAATACAACAAACAACTTTAAGCTAAATCAAGTTTTACTTACTTAAATTTTGCTGAATGTTTTCTTTTAAAAATATCCTTCAGAATGGAGTAAAACATTCGTGAATTATTCCAAATTGATCCTGGGGAGCATAATAATTTATAATTAAATACAGCAGCCCGTGATATACACCGCAGGTTATCAACACCAAAGGATTAACTTATGATCTACATAAAATTATATTTTTAAATTCTTTTCAGCTAAATAAGTAAATGAAAAATCTATTTGCCAATTTCCACACCACCTTCGAGGTACAGCAAGTGGCGCGTTTTTTTTCTAGTGTTATCGCCTGTAGGCCTAGTGCGCTGTTTTTTTATTTGTAAAACAACTACATAGATAATACAACAATTACATCAATAATATCTATCTATAATAGTCTTAAAATTACATTAATATTTCTACCTATATTATACAATTACATGAATAATTTCTAACTAAATGAAAGTCCATGTTTTGATAACTAATTTTCTCTTTTAAAAAAAATAAAAATTAAATTAAATTGTACGCTTATTAAACCTGTTAATAAATATCAATCATTGCC
Source organism: Lycorma delicatula (assembly GCF_047948215.1). Taxonomy (NCBI): domain Eukaryota; kingdom Metazoa; phylum Arthropoda; class Insecta; order Hemiptera; family Fulgoridae; genus Lycorma; species Lycorma delicatula. Next base: position 79,788,438 of record NC_134463.1, read on the forward strand.
AAATTAAAAATACAGGTTTCCTTGAGTACTATGTTCTTTTTTGAGAAATAAGTTTATTATAAAATATTATTTGCTTGCATTTTTTCACTAACGGCTCTGATGTTAATTTAATGAAAATTTTTATTCTTCAAACTTTCCTTTCTTCTTCATTCTTTCATTCTGAAAAAAAATTATAAATAATTTCAAATATTAACAAAATTTTAATTTTTCACTCACCACAATTTCATTTATTAACCTAAGAGTCAATCGTGCAGTTTGTATGAAATTGTTATTACCATTAAAATCTGTACCGTATCAGATTAATGAAACTCCATTTGGTTTCATATAATCTCAGTTTTAAGATATAATGAAATCAAAAAAAACCAGAAAAATATTGCAAAAAATGCACATAACTTTTAGTTTAAAATGTTATCACTGATTCTAAAAGTCTGTATGATCAGCATTCATTGAAGGTAAACAATTTGTAATGTTACTGCTTTTGCATATAAATTTTCTTTTTAATTTCATGTTCTCATCAAACTGGGTTTTAATATTTCCTAATATTACAACGATCATTGAATAAATTTTAAATTTTTTGAAAGTTTTCATACAATAGCTACACAAACCTCGTTGCTTCCCACATTATTATTGATAACAAAATAATACTTTTACCATCCATATTTTGATATCTAATAATTTCTTTTAGAAAGACAGTTAAATACTTTGTTTTCTCTTTTCATCAGATAAAATGACAAAATCATGATCATTTTGTGTTAAACATGCTACTTGGTATCATATTTAACATGATCCAGAGGTAGTATCGTTTTAAGTTAATGCTTTTTCCTTTAACCTACCCCTCTTTCCTAATCAGTTTCTGTGTAGCAATAACTTTTCCAGTCTGAGATAGCAGAATAAGCCAAACTTGTAACGTATCAGGAAACCTGGGCATCCTTATATACTATTTACCTGCTTCCAGCTATTCTATTTGATTCATTTTTTTTTTTTTTTTGCTTTCTTTATTTTACAGAAAGCTTTAACCATGGCCTTGAAAAGGCCCAGAAAAGAATTCTCTGGAACAGCACCCCCACTAATTTTAGCTATATGCCGTCACTACAATTAATCACACATCTCAGGAATGGTCGACCTGAGAGTGCACAAGACTACACTTCATTTACATTTATACATATCCTTATTCATCCTCTGAAGTAATACCTTACAGTGGTTTCGGAGGCTAAACTGAAAAAGAAAAAGGAATCGTAAATTTTAACCTTTGTCTATTCCAGCTATAGATTTTAGTATGATATTTTATGAAAAAAAAAACAAAATAAACCTATTTTTCATATTTTGATGTAGGATTAAAAAACAAGAATTTAGAAATAAAATTGTATAATTTAAACACTTTTCTTTATTATCCGTGTTTTTAGACATTCAACGTAACCTCGAAAAATATTACTTCATTTAATCTTTGTTTTACTGAACTACAGATATGAGCGACTGAGTGCGAACGTGCGTGTTGTGCGCTAATGTATAACTATTATTTATTTATCAGGAAATATTAAACGATTATAAATTCGATTTTAACTAAAAATAAAGAAAAAAAATTCTCATTCATTTTAACATTTAATTGCAATAAATTATCGTGTCACTATTATACGTAATAAGTATAGGATATCATGTAACTTGTATTACGATCCCAAAGACATTAGTGGACGACTAAATATGGAATATTCATAAAGCACTATTTCAAGGAATTCATTTATGCAAATATTCACATTACAAGCATGTGTGTTATTAATTTTTGCATTTATTATATTATTAAATATAATTTCTTGTAGGAATAATTTTAAATATGTAAATATATATATATATATATATATATATATTACTTTGTGTTGAAGAAATAAAGATAAAATGAAATTCTGAATAGTATAGATTTTTTACGTAATGTCTTTGTAGCGAAACTTCTGTACCAGAAGTTAATAAACAAATGACTTAGCTTCTGAGTTAGAATGAAACTTCTGGCTTGACTAAAATATGAAACTCGGTGCAAATAATTGGTATTAATTAGTGTGAGAAGGAGTAGCCGCATACAATTTAGAAAGGCATTTAATTTTATAAAGAGGAACCGGAAAACATCGGCTATCAGGAAATTCAAGACACTTATTAAATGAAATCTGCTATAAACTTAATGGATTTCATATTTTAATATTAAAAAATGTCCAATATTCTGGGTCTGGGAATCGATTAAAAAAGTTCTAAGTTTAATATTTTCAATGGTTAAGAATTTTCCGATAGGTTTTTTCAGTAGATTTTCCGAAAAAAACGGCATTTCAAAATCTTTTCAATATCCTGAAAAAAAACTCGAACAATTCAAAATTCGTTTAAATCAGCCCTGTAAAACTTAAAAATATGTATGTTCTTAGAAAATTCTTTATCATGTATATATCCAGAAGGTTAATCTGAATTCAGTGAAACTTTGACATTAATAGTTACAACTATTTTTTGCTTCAACATGTTGCTCACTGTCGAACACTGGTCTCGTGAAAGTCATACGAAGCATCCAGAGGGGTATATGTATGGGTTGGAATAATTGGTGATACACTTCTTTAACCGTTTGTTATTAATGGTAACTTGGATGATAATATGTATTACGGTTTGCTTAACGACCAGATAATTCCAACTCTCAACAATTTGAGATAGCTTGTAGACGAAACGGACAACCTTTATTCACGAGAGAAGATGTGTTTTTCCAGATGGTGGTGCTGCTCCGCTTTACGCTCGCAACGTGAGAAGTGCGTTGAACTAGCAGGTTCTGAATCGTTGGATACGTGGACTTTGTACTATTGAATGGCCAGCCAGGTCAACTTTTCTCTTTCATGTTTAGCCTCCGGGAATTACCGTTCAGGTGTTACTTCAGGGAATGAATGAGGATGATATATATGATGTAAATGAAGTGTACTCTTGTACGTCTCAGTTCGACCATTCCTGAGATGTGTGGTTAATTGAAATCCAACCATCAAAGAACACCGGTATCCACGATCTAGTTGTCAAATCCGTATAAAAGTAACTGCCTTTACTAGGACTTGAACGCTGGAACTCTCGACTTCCAAATCAGCTGATTTGGGAAGACGTGTTCACCAGCAGACAAACCCGGTAGTGGGTTCAACCAGGTCAGCTAACCTGAATCTCCTTGATTTTTTCCTGTGGTGGCATTTAAAATCAACCGTTTATAGCTCATAGTCGAAGAATTAAGGGGTCGCACTGAGAGAAAATGTTGGAAGGTTTCACCAGAAACTTTTTATAATGTAAAGAAGCTTTCGAGCAACGTCTATATTACTGCATAGAGGAACAAGGAGGACAGTTTAAACATTTATTATGAGATGAGAAACAGTAACATCTCTTTTAACTGAAATAGTTTTATTAGGCGGTATTTTTGATTCATGAGATTACAGGACTTTTTTTAGATAAAAATTAGAATTAATTATACATGAAAAAGTAATTTAATTGAAAACTGTTATTTATTTAAATTAACTAAATTTTTGAAGACTAAGAAATTTGGAGAATTGTTGGTGAAAATGTCAAGGTTATAATTAGAGTATAGCACCGAGGATGGTGTTGATAATAGATATAAATAAATCCAATATTTATAATATTTTTATAGATATTTCTAAAATAAATTCAAAACATAAATCTTACATATAGTGTAAGTGTAAAATTTATTTTTCTCTTTCTATTTTGAAATATGTATGACTTCATCTTAAAAAAATAAAAATATATTTTCAGAAGTTCTAACTGGTATTATATTCTTACACTAAAAAGAACCTGAAGGTTTTTTTTTAATATAAAGATAAGATAAACTCTGACCTTAAAGTAGAATAAACAGGATTTTTTCTCTTTTTTTATAGTCCTAAACATTTTTGATCATCTTCTGCAGGATAATACCAAGTTATTACTATACCAGCGTGTGTAATTTTGTATGAATATTTTTGAATTCAATTAAAACATGAAATAGTGTTTTATTACAATTTATAAAACCATGCAGATGTTATTTAATTTATCATTGTTATTGTGTACATTGATATATATCATCAAATCAGGTTAGGCTGATTATACCAATTTTATTTTATTATTATATTCTCCGTCAAAAGTCATCCAGTAAATAGTCAAATCAGATTAATAAGATTGAAAATGCCAATAGTAACACGAGACATCTAGGCATTTACACTTTTTTTCCATTTATAACCACGGGAGATCCGGACCACCTTGCGGTATAACTCAAATCCCGTGGCGTAGTGGTCTCAGTGAACATATCTCCTCGGGTCTACATTTGAATAAATTATTATCCAACAGTTGTTATTCATCTTCAACTACTGCAGCGGTATAATCTATATTACGGTTTACGGACATATTCCTATTACCCTAGGTAGGTAATCTCTATCAACCATCTGTGGTCGGATTGAGGAGTCTTGGGCACCTCAACAGCAGCGACGACCCCTAGAGGACCCCAACTACCTCTTTGCCCAAGCTGTTCCTTAACCATTCACCCCGTTGCATTCAACCTACAACCTAGCTTTTGTGCATCCTTTATTTCTTCAGAAGCCTTTCTCTTCATAATGTAGCTGATCATGCCGCTGATTAGATTTCGATTTCTCAAGCCGTGCAGCATTGCTCCAATTATGTTTCTGGTGACACCTACCCGATTACGGCGTACACTTCTCTTCTAGCTGCATCCCATATTGTATAGTGGAAGGTGGTATGATTCACTGTATCACATTCTCCCCAGTAGATACATGCGGAGGGCCTCCTTCTCTTTTTTTTGAACAAATATTCATTATTTTTCCTGTTTAGCCTCCGATAATTACCTTAGAGATAATACTTCAGAAGATGAATGAGGATGATATGTCTGTGTAAATGAAGTATAGTCTTGTACAGACCCAGTTTGACCATTCCTGAGACGTGTGGTTAATTGAAACCCAACCACCAAAAAACACCGGTATCCACGATCTAGTATTCAAATCCGTGTAAAAATAACTGACTTTACTAGGACTTGAACGCTGGAACTCTCGACTTCCAAATCAGCTGATTTGGGAAGATGCGTTCACCACTAGAGCAACCCGGTGGGTTAACAGCGTTTTAGACAGGAACTGCATCAGTTCATAAGACAATTCTCCTTGTCGCCTTGTCAGCCATAGCTTTAGCTGCGGGATGAACCTCCTCGTTCATCTATCCGTTAAGGATCCGTCCACCTCCGCCGCCATTGCTCTACCAAGTCCCTCTTTGTCTGGCTCCTGGGTATTCCGGCAGATCTTTCCACTACCTCCTCACCTAATAATTCAAATGGCGGAATTACCGCAGTTACCAAGATTGTCTCTGTCGAGACCGTCCTATAGGCACACGCCCGCCACACCTATTGCTGCAAGCATCCTCTGCAAAATAACTAGCTTGCGCAGCGCCACCTTTTTGCTAAGGGCTCGTATCCAAACCTGAACAGCATAGAGTGCGATTTACACCTGGAATTCAGTTGTCTTTAATAGCTGGTCTCACGCGGGCAGCTCTTTTCCGCAGCCTTTCAAGAATTTCTCGGTAAACATATAGATTTACAGTCTGTCCTTTAGGCAAAAACTCCTTATGTACAATGCCATTACGAGACTAGCCATCAAATACAACTGGATGCTGCATCATAACAATGCACCTTGTCACACTGCATTCTCAATTAATGTGTTTTTGGCAAAGAAAAACATTCCTGTAGTTCCTCAACCATCTTATTCACCTTACTTGATTCCCTGCGACTTTTTCCTGTTCCTGACTTTAAAAAAAAACCTCAAAGGACACCATTTTGGAACAGTAGAAAACATAAAAAAAATATAACTGAAGGATATTCCGGTTTCTGAGTTCCAATACTGCTATGAAGAGTGAAAAAACCGTTTGAAGCATTGCGTGGCTTCCCACGGGAATTATTATGAACGTTATAGAGTCCATGTATAATTGGATTGTAAATAAAAGGTTTTCTGAACCAGTCTCATTACTTTATTTACAGACCTCGTATACATATGCCTATGTATAAACTTTTGAGGTTCAGAAATCTCCAAACTACTTTATCAGTTTCACTGAAATTTAGATATGCATGTTAGTATTTGATGTAAATTGGTTGAATCGTTCTTGACCGATCAGTATCAGCTGATCTTGGTTGGATCACTACTGAAGTCAGAATATCTTTTATAGTAGTTACTATGGGACTTTAATGCTCTCCAATAAAAAAAAACACGAATGCTAATCGAAAACATTGTTTTGCGCGTAAGATTATATTTTTATTCAAGATTCTTAAAAATAAACATTCATAAACACATCATTCTTATTTATTTAATAAATGAATTTGAAGGTCCGAAAGGTGCTGAAAGCCCCTATTTTAAAGATTACAGAGGTAACGTCGCCGCCTTTCTGTCAGGCTGTCATACTTGCCCGAGAGGGCCCAACGACACCTCTCGACAATTTTTGTCAAAATAGGAGTAAAATGAACAGAAGTAATTGTATAAATTACACATCAGATTACAAATTTCATTAAAATTATATCACACTTTTTTCCCCAATTCGTAACAAATAAAGGAAAACAATTTTTCTAATATCATGTTAGAGAACTGTTGTATTAGAAGATATTATCCATAAACATGAAATTTATATTCTTTTTATTTGATGTTTTAATGTTGTATTAGTACTGTATAAATAACCCAAGTTCAGTAAAAAATCTATCAGTTGTTTTTCTGCTTTACTTTGCACTAAATTCCAGAATTGCAACAATAAAATACATTCTTTAGATCGTTCCACATTCACATTTCATGTTTATTTTTTTCTAATTAAATCAAAGAATTAAAAATTAAAATAAAAAAATTGAACAATGTATAATATAAAAATGCCGTATTTCATATTATTACAGTCTGTAATAAATTTTTAACGTTGCTGGGCTTTGTACAATTACAAAGCCATAAATGTATATAATTTTTTTAATTTTTTTTTATTATTGACATAATAATAAGAATTGCATTTTTAACATTTAGAATAATAATAATTGATTTCATACTTTTTTCTCATTATGTTATGGTTTGCATATTTTTTTATGAGCATTAAATCAAATAACAATGTCCATTAATTGTAAAAACGAATTGCAAACAAATTTTTTATATATTCTTGAAAGAAAATAGTCTTTTGAATCTATTTGTATAATATGTTGTAAATATATTCCAATATGAAGTAGTAATTACATACTTAACATGTTACTAAAATTTAAATACGTTACTGATAAAATCAATTAGATAGCTACTGCCATAAGGAAAATCTTTGAAAAAACATTTCATCTACAATTTAATACAAAAATCAACATTACAGATTGGTATATTATATATACACACCCTTACATCGTAGCAAACAGATATTATTTACATCTATAGTTATTTAATTTTTATTTCTCAAAGACCAATCTGTAAAGTTGATTTTATATATATATATATATATATATATATGCGCATGCGCGTGTATTAATTTAATCACTTTAACCGTCTAGCTTCTATATCTTAGAATGATGTAAGTTACAACATTATGAATAAAGTTACAACATTAAGTGAAACTTAATGTTGTAACTTCCAGTAATTTGTTTTATTTCCGTTATAGATAATTTTCTTTAAAATTATTTATTAAACGAATGCTACATAAAAATGTAATTTGCAGTTCTTCTTAAACTTTCTACATTCTGATATATTTGTAATTATAACTTTTCTGCCGACTTTCAAATTAAAACGGTACATTGTTATCAGCCTTAAAAAAATGAACTTTTCCCCTATGCTTGTCTTTTCGAACAAATATTCAGTACTCCTTTAACATTATCTTTTACTAAATACTATTTACAGCATTTATAACAAGTAATTTCCGACCTTTGTGATGAAGTGGTAGCATCTTTGCCATTCATTCTAAAGCTGGAATCCCGGTCAGATGAAAACCCTTTCATAGCTACAAAATTCATCAATCTTAAACGACTTTAATTAGATATTTTCTTTTAATGGCGAAAATTAAATAAAAATATTTATATAAAATAAGAAATCCTTCAAATTTTAATATCCTGTGTAAAATAAACAAGTAGTAGAAAGTTTAAAAAAGACCAATTATGTAAAAAATAAGTAATATTACGAAAGAAGAGGAAGAAGAATATGGAACATCAATATATTAAGAAATTAACGCGTAATTTAAAATGTTTACCTCAAGATAGTTTGAGATAGCATGAATACCAGTCAAATTGTTACCCTCTCCCATGAATATAATTTAAGGGAGGAGATAACAGTTTAGTATTGTTATGATTGAAAACTGTTACAAAGAGATTTTTAATATTTAGAATTCTAAAAAGATATTTTTAACTGTTGGCCCCCTACGGTTGAGCAACAAATGTAGTTTTGGTAGTTCTGAGCAATTACTTGATCGACTTCAATTTTTTTTTTTATACTTTAATTTACCGTAGTAGATGTGATTAAGATCAGGAAAATACAAGGTCTAAATGTCAAAGAGCAGGTTCGAACAGCGGGTGACCCGTACAAGGTCATAGTTCGTGCCGCGTTATTATCAGTACTCTAGCGAATTAGCAATCAGTTTTGTGAGTTATGGCGACCTTTTCAGATACCAATCCGTTCTGTAGAGAGAGGTTAGGATTATGGTCAAGGTTAGAGTTAGAGTCAAGGTAATAGTTTTATGGAGAAAGGAATAAACCATAAACTAATCTTAATAGTTATCAGACTCGGAGTCAGCTGTTGAAGTTGACTGACTGTACTCTTTGTCAGATGATTCTCAGTCGTACACATGACTATTAATAACACAGAACATGTGTTTCCCTCTCTGTAATGACAATATATATGTTTAAGTATAAATTCGGTCAATTATCCTACGAGATAGTGTTAAGTATTGTCATATCTTGGTAATCTATTCCTAACATCTCTCCGCAAAAGTCTAACCTTAACCTTGAAAAAAAAGTCTATTATACAAACAACCGAGCAGTTTCTTTTATGGTCATATTACACACTAGGTAAATTAATGTTTGTTTATATTATTATCCTAATAAAATATGGGTTTTTACGAGGAAGTTAAACATAATCTTGGTTTTGAAATCGTACCTATTTTAAAAAAATACGGCCAAATATATAAATAGAAAAATGTTCCTTTAAAGTCTAGAAGCAACAATGCATTTGACGAAGTTTTAGTTTTATTAAGATTATAACATACATTTTTTTAAGTTCCTGATGATGGAATTTTATTCTGAAAGCGCTTGAACTTATATATAAAAGAATTATTTGCAAGTGGGTTTTTTAATTATTAATTATATAATCATATCAACGAGCCATGTTTGATAAAATTATCATAAACTATTGAAATACCTGAATACGTTGTTAACACTTTGTCATTAGGATCAAAATTTACTTTACCATTCCAGTTTAATAATAACAAGGGTAAACTGGATAAGGTATATAAAAAGACCTTACCTGTTAATAATATTAACTAACATTGAAAAAAGGGTTAAAAATAGTAGGTAAAAGCGAGGAGGTTAGAAGTGATATCAGAAATAATTTTTGTACTGTTATAAAAACTTTCATCATGGTACAACACAGTATTTACCACGTAAAATTATTTAAAGATGAATTAATTAATATAGAAGACAAAATAGCAATTAAAAATATTGGCAAGACTGCACAAAAAAAAATCTAAAAACACATAAAGATGATCAAAACGTAATAAAAGCTGATAAAACAATAAAACAGTAATTGTGGGTGTTGATAGCTATTCGATAAAAATGTTTGATTAATTAAAAGATAGTAATATTTAAATGTAAATGTACTTAAATGTTCTTGGTAAATTAATACACCGAGGAAACACTATTAAAATACAAGAAAATAGTAAGTTATGTAAGAAGTGGAAAGAGCGGGGGGATATATTAACAAGAAGAATAAATTCTGCTATGTATTAATAATGCAAAACCACCAAGAATATATAGTTTAATAAAATGACATAAGAACGATATCCGACGAGACCAATAGTCGGTTGTGTTCAAGGTCCTACATATAACTTATCCAAATTTTTAGTTAAAATAATTCAAAAAGTAGTAGGAAAAAGTGAGTTTAGTATTAAGGACTCACGAGAATTCCACAGTTTATATGTTAGCAAACGGTACCGGTAAAATACAAACTTGTGTCCTTTGATGCGGTTTTGCTATACACTGGCATGCCTATTGAATTAGCAATACGGACAACCAAAAATAAATGGGAAGAAATTCAAGAATTCACCAATATATATCAAGAGGATTGTAATAACGGTATTACATTGTGTATAAATAACACATTTTTTCAAATTTGAGCATTAATCTCCAATGAAAAATATCACGATTAGCCATGAGATCAGCTATTTTTGCTTGTTTAGCAAATTTGGTTATGGAATTTTGTGAAATCAAAGTAAATACTAAATTGTGTAGTAAGGTAGCTTTCTATAAAAGATATATAGATGATATTTTATTATGTCTGCCTGAGAAGCAAATCGATGAAATATTAAATAATTCAACAAATATCAAAAAGACATTAAATTTATAAATGAAGTGGAATGTGATAAAAGTTAAGAGTTTCTTGATATGATCGTATCCCATCGGAATAGGAAAATATACACTACTACTTGGTTCGCGAAAAATACTTCTTCGGGTAGATAATTAAACTATCACCTCAGCCCATGTCATATAAAAGAGCTGTAATAAAAACTTTAGCAAAGAGAGTTCTTACGTTTACTAACCCGATCGATAGAAAGAAAATAATTAGTGAAACACACAATTTTTTATTAAAAAACTAGCTGCAGCGGTAGTTAAATAACGCCATCCGCTGCTATGCCCTCCGGGCGGTTTACCCTGGCGGGCGACGTCTCGGAATAGGATTATTAGTTGTCCAAAATTGATAACCTCTTGTGTAAAACTATTTTTTTTTCTGAATGATGAAAATTGATATAACGAATGTTAAATTAGAAATTTAACTCTAGAAACTGATATTAACGAATCGGGATTTTCCGCTAGTGATCGGTACATTCCGGTGCCTACGTTTTGGTTATAGTTCATTATTTTATGAAGAAAAACAATCACATGAATAAAAAAATATATTATTAATATATATTTTGCATATATAACGATATACAATAATATAACAAGCATACACCTGACATGTTCTAACGAACAATGTGGTGGTATGCACCACGAGACATATACTAATGAATCGGGATTTTCCGCTAGTGATCGGTTCATTCCGGTGTTAAGCTAAGGGGGACACACACACCCATATACAAATGCGCTTTAGTACGGCAGGATCCTACAAAATGAATTAACGAAATTTACCGTGATAGCTTTTATGAAATATGCAGTTTTAAAGATAACAACAGAAACATCATGGGAGGTACTATGTATGATGTAAACGAATATCAGCCCTAAATAACCATTCTATACATCTAAAATTTGTCGGAAAGACTTAAAATGTTTTCAAAATAATTCAAAGATATGTTTAAAAACTTCAACAATTTTAACCACCTTTTCTCGAAATTGAAATCGCCAATTGACAAATTTAAACAGTCTAACGTAGTATGTAATGTAATGCATGTAATGTATGTAATGTATGTAATGTATGTAATGCATGTAGTGCATGTAATGTATGTAATGTAATGTAATCAGTGTAATGATTGCCAGGGACAGTATTTAGAAAAAACCGCCCAATATTTAAAAAAGCGTTTGGAGGCTTATAACAACTGAAAACATGAAGTTACTGCCTAATCCAAAGATGAATAAGAAAATAAACACAGTTTTAAGTATGAACAAGTAAAAATTTTAGATTATGATGTAAGCAATACTAGGATTTGATATTGAAATGATTTATATCTTCAAACGTAAAAATTCTATTAACAACAGAACGGATCTTAATAGATTAAATGATATATGCTAGTATAATTTAATATATTTTATCTGATTTAAATGGAATGTTAAATGGGTGATTAATATATAGGATTAGATTTTATTGCGTAAAAGAATCGCTATTTAGGTATATGTACTAGCTGCAGGGCGTGCCTACGGTACGCCTCCGCAGCTAGGTCCTCGGGGCGGGTTGCCATGGTGGGCGGTGTCTCGAAATGTGATTATTAGACGTTCAAAAGAGTACCTCTTTTGTAAAAATATTTTTTTTTTTTTAATGATGAAAATTGTTATAACGAAAGTTTAAATTAGAAATTTAGCTCTAGAAATGATACTAACGAATCGGGGGATTTTCCTGGTGATTGATACATTCCGGTGCTTACTTTTTGGTTATAGTTAATTATTTTATGAAGAAAAGCAATCACATAAATAAATAAATAAAAAGTATGTAAAAAAAAGTTTTAAAACACCACTCTTAAACACACTAAAAGGAAAAAAAATAATTTTAGGAGGGTATCTCAGAATGGATTTGACAACAAGCTGCGATGGTGATATGTAAAATTATGTGAAAGTCACAGCTTCAAATTAAAAATGTGATGTTTTCGCCATTTTTTTATGCGTGTTTGTACCCCACTCTTTAGGCCATTCATCACGCGTAAGAAAAAATTGGCAAAAACATCAAATTTTTAATTTGAAGCTGTGATTTTCACATAATCTTACATATCATCATCAAAGCTCGTTGTTAAATCCATTCTGAGATACCGTCCTAAAATGATTTTTTAGATTTTAGTGCGTTTAATTTAGAAGTGGTATTTTTTAAAAAATCTTTACGTATTTTTTATTTTCTACTTTTTAGTCTTCATAAGTTTATACTTTACAGCCGCATTAGCACACAGGTTTGAGCATATTTAGCGAAAGATCGGATCGGTAGGTTTTACGGTGGGTGAGTGCAATCAAAACATAAGACTAAACAATTTAATTTCCGGATAAGGAAGATCCGGTAGATCAAGAGTATACCCGATGCGTTAAACAGTTAGCGCTCGACCTTCTGATACATACGCCGTTTGAATTGTAAAAATCGGACGAGCGGTTGCCGAGATATTACGGTGGCACCCCATCGCACCCCCTCACCAATTTCCGAACGGCACCCCAGGGCCACTTGAAAATATTATCACCCAACAGGTACCACTGGGAGCGGATGGGATATCGGCAAGGGGCCGAAAAAATTTCAGAGCGCTAGGACCCACCGTTTTCGAGATATTTACAATTTTATTCCGAAAATTTGCATCCTGTTAAAAAGTACTAAATTTCCCCAAACTTCGATATATATATCGATATTTATTTTGCATATATAGATATATAATAATATAACAAGTATAAACCTGACCACCACGAGACATGTACTAACGAATCAGAATTTTTCACTAGTAATCGATACATTCTGGTGCTAATCTAAGGGGGTCGCACACACAGACACACATACAAATGCCGTTTAATAGGGTAGGATATGATTTATTTTATTTCTCAAATTTCCAGTATGACTGAATAATAAGACCAGTCCAGTATTTTTCAACGTATGATTAAGTAGGTTATGTCTTTCAGTTATACTTCAGAATACTTCGAATTTGGAGCGAAACGTCGTTTTATTATTTCTCTGTTTTTGTTTTTATATAATATTATAAAATATTTGTTACCTAAAGAGTTACAAAATAAAATATTACACAAACAGCAGAGAAGTTTCTTTTATGATTTTATTTATATATATATATATCATCTTTTGATTGTTATATTATCTTGTAATAAAATGATTTAACCTCTCTCCATAGGTTAAACTTTGCTTACAGATGAAACATTTTCTAGAAGTAACCACTGGAAATATTGAAGTTAACGAATTAAAAAAATAAACTCGGTTTTTGGTTCTGAATTCATTCAAGCATAGTTCTTTTGATATTCGATATTTATTTATCTGTTTTGTTATACATTTATTTCACGAAATCTACTATGGAGAGTAAAAACTAATCTGTATTTTTAAAATTAACTCGGATATTATTTGCTTTTTTTGAGATGTTGCATTGACTACACTGATAAACATAATTTTTATTTCCTAACATGCGATACGTGATTTTAATCTGTTTTTTGATGCTGAAAACGAATATGAACTCAGAATATTTCTATCACCCACCATTTTTGAAAAATTTTTAAATTGTAATTAAACGATTTTCTTTCATTTTCAACGTATAGTTAGCATTTTAAGTTCCTATATTGTATTTTGTTAGCTCATTTCTTATTGCTTAACTTTGTTAACATAATTTGTAAGCTATAAATAAACAATACTAGACAAAGAATTAAATCATATCACAGTCAGATATTATGACATGTACTATGATTTGATGTGAACCAAAGGATCATGTAACCGATTGTTACTTTTGTTTAGCAGATGTGTGTGGGATTTCTAAAAAATCTTAACATACTGTAAAATATCCTTCATTGCAATCTGTAATCAGGCCTTTACCTCACAGTGAAATTATTCCAGTTCCTGAGCCACCTGTGAATGTATGTTTCGAAAGCAGCGATGAAGAATCAGGCAGTACTGAAGAAGACAACAATGATTTTGATTTTGAATTATCTTTTCTAACAAACCACATCTTCTATCACAAGGTGAATTAAATGACTTTCTTAGGAATCTAAATTTATCAAAAAATCAAGCTGTTAGGATCAGCACTGCAAGATTGGAATTTACTTCAAAAAAAAAATAAAAATTTCGGGCTTTCGAAGCCGACAAAAAGAACTTTCTCAGTACTTTATTGATGAAAATAATTTGGTTTATTGCAAAAATATTGATGAGATTATCTTGCCCTATCAAGTTCATAAACATGAAGACTGGCGCCTTTTCATAGATTCGTCCAAGTATAGTTTAAAAATGGTTCTACTACACAACGGTAACAAATATCCTTACATTATAAAAAACATAGCTGGAACATATGTGATGATTTGAAAGTATATCTATTTTGTTAGACTATACTAAGTACATGTGTTTTCTTTGTGAATGGGATAGCCGAGCTAGGAATAAACATTATGTTACCAAAGGGTGGAAGAAACGAGACATCTTAACCCCAAATTGGAAAAATATTGTACATGAGGCTTTAGTTGAACGCAAAAAAATTTGTTTATCCCCTCGCCATATCAAGCTAGGACTAATGAAAAATTTTGTAAAAGCAGTGAAGAAGGATAGTCCCGGAGTTTTGTACATCAGGCAGAAATTTCCGAATGTAAATGAAGGAAAAATGAAAGAAAAAATACTCGTTGGTCTTCAAATAAGAGAGTTGGTCAAAGATGATGTATTTAACTCGATGTTAAATAATGTAGAAAGTGCAGCTTGGGCTTCATTTAAAGACGTTTACAAAAGTTTTCTCGGCAAACAAAAATCCGACAATTACCAGGATATTGTTAATCAACTTCCTACTTCATACAGAGCTATGTAATGTAATATGTCTTTGAAAATACATTTCCTCCACTCACATTTGGACTTTTTCTCGCACATCCTCGGACACGTAAGTAACGAACACGATGAACGTTTCCACCAAGACATTTCGGTGGTGGAAATCCGCTAGCTATGGAATACTAACATGCTAGCCGATTACTGTTGGACATTAATTTGAAATCTGCCTGAGGCTATTTATAAAAGAAATGCATCAGCGAAATCATTCTAACACAAATATGGCCACGCAAAATTATAAATTTTACAGATTTTCCCTTAATTTAACTATATTTTCTTATTTTTAACTATATTTTCTTCCTTATTTTTAACTATATTTTCTCTTAATTTTTTTTTTTTTGAAGCGTAATTTATTTAAAACTAATAGTAATAGGAAAATTGTATTTACAGATTTGTAATGTACGCAAAAAAGAAATTCAAGAAATGGTATCACACTTAGAGAAACATTAAAAATTTTTTTTGTGTATCAGTGTTAATGAAAATAATTACTGCAACAAAATATATTTTATTCATAATTTTACCTTCAAATTCATTTTTATTTATCTATTTTATGTCACTTTTAAATAGTAATTGGTACGATCATGTGATTGATAATTGAATTCCAAGTACATTCAATCACTTTAAAAATGAAATTGCTGGCAATGTTTTTATTTTGTATTTGAGAACCGGTTTGTTTAGTAAACCTGACTTCGATCATTCTATTTAATCCATATGTTAATGTCATTTGTTTTATCAGAGTTGATCTTCCGAGCAACTTTGAGACGTAGGAGTTCTGGACTCATAATTATAAAAATCCAGTTTACAGTCTGGTTACGTAGACTTCTTTGGCCTTGCACTTTTTTATTCCTTTTTTCATAATAATGATCGGATCGAATGATATTCCAGAAGTCTCTGGGATATTTGATTGTGAAACCTCTATAGTTTGTCACTTTTCACTAAAGGGATAGCGTACTTTACTTTTATTTTATTCTACATTTTAGATTATAATATATTATTAATTAATTAGAATCGAAAAATAAATAATTGCCACGGAAACAGAACGAAAATTTTAAAATTTAACTTGTGCGGCTAGACCTTGATTTATCCTGAACGAGTTCTTTTCGAAAAGTCAAACATCTTACAATACCTCTAAACTTATCTCACCAATGATTCTTATGGAGTTACCTAATTTACTCGAATAAAAAATAAGGACTTAACACTTAATTACTTTTATTAATTTCTTGAACTAGAATATTTACTTCAATCTTAATTTTCTCTTACCATTTGGTCTATTGTGTACACGTATCTTATTGACAAAGGCGGCGATTTTTCTCAACCTATTATCTTTTTTAGAAAAATTTTTTCCATAATATATTGTTATTTCTTATTTTTAACTGCTTGTCGGTTTAATTTTTCAATTTATTGTATTTAACATTTTTTAGTTTGATTTTTGTTTAACATTATGAAGGCCTGTAGAAATTGCTGGTCTATGAAAAAAAATAGTTTTCAAGAAAGCAAAAGGTTACAAATTTGAGTTTAGATAAAAATATAAGAAATGTAGAAAATCCACACTAAGTATTTATTATCCATTATTATTACCACGCATTATTTTACAAAATTTTTAATATTTTTTTTCACGTTTCTTGTACCCTTATTATTAGAATGATGTTAATGCACTATAGTAATCAAATATTAACTAATAGTTAATATTAGATTACTATAATAACATGTAAATAATTTTCTTTTTATCTTAACATATTTAATATATATTTTTGTTTAAAAATGTTCTGATTTAATTTCCTGGAAGTATAATTAGATTAAATAAACTGTAATTAGTCGATCTCCGTGGTAGAGAAGTAGGGTTTCGGTCTTTCATCCGGAGATCTTGGGTTCGAATCCCGGTTAGATATGGCATTTTTCATAATGCCATATCTAACCACGACAAAAAAAATTTCCCACTAATATACAAGCAAAATAATCAAAATTGATTCATGTAAATGGTTTATATATCTTGAACATACATAAAGTGAATAAAGTGTTTATAAGATTTAAAAAATAAATTTAAAAGAGCAGTAAAATGTTTAAAATAAAGTCGTTTTAGTTTGTTAAAAGTTTGTTTCAAATTAATAGGTTTTTAGGTGATTTTTTTTTTTTTAATTTCACGAAAACTTCACTAACTGAAATTTAAAAAAAGAATTGAAACAGTATTATTTTTTTATTTTTACTACAGCGCTTTTATTTGAAATTGTTTTTTTTAACTTGTTTTATTTAAGTTTTCTAGTTTTATTATTTTTTAAAATTTATATAATCCCCTGGAAAAAACCAAGACTGAATGAAAAAAAAAAATCGTTTACATGAAATGCTTCTTTTTTTGTTATTAATATTCCCGTTTTTTGCATTTGTTTTTACAATTAAGTGAGCCAAGAAATAACGTAGAAGACAGCTTCCAAACATAAGCTAAGACTGAAAATGTTTTCTTATTACTTTTTCTTTTTGCATAATTCACTAATTAAGGTTATTTATTTAAATGTTTCTTGAATTTTCGCGAAAAAAAAATTATTAATATTTTCAGAATATATTGTGTTTCTGAAGTGATCTAAATAATGTATTGGTTTGTCTGGTATTTCTCCCACCACACCCCATTCGGATGCCCTAAAGCATAAGACCGAATCTCCGTACCATAAATGGCTACTGTGCCCCAAAACGGTTTAGTGACCATTATCCTAATTAGCTTACCTAACTGCATGAGCGGAATAAGCGTGGTGCCCTACACCACTCGTTTTAGTGTTCCACCGCTCACTTGTCATATATCACTAAAATGGGTAGGCGCACCTCATCTACGTACTAAAATATATGACTAGTCAATAAATTAAAATTTATTCCGTCAAGGACAACAATTTGCTGCCACGCCTAGGTCGCTGAATGCCATCAGGTACCTGTCCATCATATTATAGCGCTTGGAGCTATATTTGACCGATGGCCAGCCATTTTTCGAGGTTAGCTTCCTATTGCAAGCGGTAGGAGTCTTATATCCCTTAAACTACTGATGCCGGTTGAACAAAGCAACGGCATCAAGGAACTCTCACACGGTCCGACAATGCGGCTCTCACCACATTGATTCACTGCTTGTGAGTGGCCAAGTTTCCCCCTGACCACGTTCCAGGGTGGCCTGAGTTCTGCCCCCCTCCCGAAGAGCTGGGCAGTTAAACATCATGTGTTCGTTCGACTGGACCTCTCCGCAGACGCACAGCTCACCAACTGCCAGGTGGAACCGAAACAAACATTAGTTCAAATTAGCGTGGTTGGAGACCACTTGGACTCCCGTTGCCCTTAAAAACGAACTAGAGGCGTACCATCCCCCCAAGTCCTGTATAAATCTATACAAGAACCTATCCTTAGTCGTGGCGTGCCATTCTTGCTGCCATGCTTCCATCACGAGACTGTAAAGCCTCATCCGCAGGCGGAGATGGACAATTGTTCAAAATTTAGAACCGATGCATTGCGATCACCTTTCTGCTCCGGTACAGGCCCGGCTCGAAACCGCATCCCAAATACCTCGGCCTCCCTACATCTTCGCAATTTCCACGTGGCCATCCGAACTTTCACCACTAAATCGATTGGGATAGCCTTTCCCAATACGGTGGTAGCCTCGTAGAAGATTATTTTAAACACATCAGTGCATACGGTTAAGGCTCTGCGCTGGGCACTCCTTAAATTTTGAATAAGTGCTCGATTTCTTTCCAACCTATGCACCCAAACGGACGCAGCATTAGAGGTCATACTTTCGAAGACACCTCGGTACACGATGTATCAATGACGTCCCGACAGCCCGTAATCCGTCCCAGCAATTCTCCTAAGCTTGTGCATCACAGAGACGGCGTTCGCCGCTACTTGCCTAATGTGGTTGCTAAACAGCAATTTCTCATCAAACGAAACACCTAGGTAAGTACCTAGGTGCTTTGTTTGTTCTAACTCGGCTAATTACACAGCCTTTATACTTAATATGGGGGTTACGACTGCTTGATAATTTGTTTGCACCGTTGAGAAGCATAAACTTCGTCTTGTGCACAGAAATCTTTAAATTTTGAATGTCCATCCAGCCCTCTGCGGTTGACAAAGCCGCCTGCGTTCGATCTTCTAGCTGCGGTGGTGAGTTACCACGAACTAGCAGGAGACAGTCATCGGCGAAATCCTGAGCCGTGATCACTTCTGGGAATGTCAATCCCAGAAATCCGTCGAATACCAGGTTCCACAGCAAGTGACCGAGAACGGAACCCTGCGGGCTTCCCCTGGTGACTGATTTTTCCGCAACTAGGTGCGCATCCTTATACAGAACCTTACGGTTAGACAAATAGTCACGTACGGTGGCCTGCAGGGCTACAGGAACATTGCGGCGTCCCAACTCATAGAAAACAGATCTCCAACACGAGGAAGGAAATGCTGCCTCTATGTCAATAAAAATTGCCAAAACATATTTACAGTCGCCACTTTTCACCTCGGTAGGAGCATTTAAGATGCAATCCTCGGTGCCAACCCCTTTCATGAAGCCGTATTAACCTCGATTTAGCTAAAAAATGTATTATTATGTATCGTTTAAAATAAGCGATTTATTCATATACTTTTTTCTCGTTTTTATTTACTCCGCCCCCTGGAGTCGGACCCGCAAATAATCATTAACACAAATCCGGGGAGTGCCATTACCTCAAACTACCTCGGCAGTTACCTTGATCCAGGCTAAAGCCGTTCCCAAGGCACCACCCAGGCAGCCCGGCCTCGGTCTTAGAATGCCATGCCTCTAGCGAGAGGACCCAAGGGGTCCCCTCACCGGTACTCCGGTCTTGATGCCGCGCCTCTAACGAGAAACCTCAAAAGGGATCCCCAACGGGAGTTCGGTCTTACATTCCCCCCAATGCCAATGCAATGGAGTCCCCGTCTATTCATCGATGGCGGGACGCCGGAGTCTCCCACCCTTCTCGGACGGGCCTGTTCCTCGCAGGAACCATGTCTTCACTGTGAAGGAGAAGCTGTGCAGCCCCTCCCCGCGGTGCTTGTCCATGCATGTTGTATGAACAGGGTTGCCAGATTTTCAATAAAGCACATCGGGATTGGGATTTTTTTTGGCGTAATCTCGCACTAAATGCATTGCTAAACAGTGTATCTACTTACCTATCAAATTCCCTACTATGAGCTCCAAAATTTCCCTTTTTCCCTCCTATTAAATATTGATTTGTCTTTTCATAAGCCTTCGGTCAACAATTTCATTAATTATATTTCCAACCAAATTCACTTACAGATAATTTTAATAAAGTTACCTTTTTACTTGCAGACTTTTATGAAATAACTAGCAGACCCGGCAATGCTTCGCTAATGGTAGATTTGAATATATATACAGATTAAATGAACGCAATTGAAAGTTTGATAAAACATTAAAAAAATGAAAATTACGGAACTTCACAAAATTTAACCTTTGCCGTTTTCCCTTTCCCCTTTCCCATTTTTCCCTTTTTCCCCGTGAAATCGGTCCAGTAGCTTTTAGTGTATACGGACATACTTACGAACATTGCCTTTTATATACGAGTATATAGTAGAAGAAGAAAGTCTGTATATTTGTTTGTTTTGTAAATATCTCGACACCGGCGCCACCTAGCGGGTTTACTTTTTGCAAAATTGTTCTTTTCACGTAACTAATATATATTCTGAATATGAACCAAATCGGACCATAAATGCAATTTTTCCAAATATCTCGACCCCAGCGCCATCTAGCGGGTCCAAACTAATTCACAAACCTTTGCGAGCGTGAGCACAACTCATAAAAGTTTCATCGCAATCGGATGAATGGTATAATTTATATATATATATAAAAGATAAGATAGTAGTAAAAAATAAAGTACGAACCATCGGCACAAGTTTAAAAAATATTACATGTCAAACCGAGTTTATTTATTTAATAATCATCTTAAATTAATTAATTTGTGTTGCTAAATTTTACGGGCAAAGAAATCCCGAAACTGTGTAAATACGCCGCGCGCACCATTTTGAAATTCCCGTACTTCCATTCTTCCTACATTCAAAAACTGCAATCGTATTAATAATGTCCTTTTAGTTCGATTTTAAGTTTTTTTTTGCAAATCGGGAATTGTAGACTGCATATCGAAACGCCTGGCAAGCTTATGCATGAAGGACATCGAGGTTCCTGCGGACAGTCCTTCCGCACACGGCCAGCCTCCCCAAGGTTAAAACAGAGACCGCTGCGATCCGGGCCGCCACGAGACTTGGCCTTGTGTCCCGGAAACCAACATCGAAAGCAATGATCTTCAACATTGCGTCTCACCACCCAACAGGTTACCATCCTATTCGAATTCGGTCATCAGCCATTTATATGCTAAAATATCATTACCTCAAATACTAAGCAATGATGAATAAAAAAACGTAACTAAAATATTTTTAGTTAAATGTTCTTGTAATACGTGTTATCTCTCTCTCTCTCTCTTCTGTTTAACTCCGGAACCACCGTAAGATGTTACTTCAGAGGATGAATGAAGATGATATGTATGAATGTAAGTGAATTGTAGTCTTGTACAGTCTCAGGTCGACCATTCCTGAGATGTGTAGTTAATTGAAACCCAACCACCAAAAAACACTATTATCCACCATATAGTATTCAAATCCGTATAAAAGTAACTGCCTTTACTAGGATTTGAATCTTAGAACTCTTGACTTCGAAATCAGCTGATTTACGATGACGAGTTCACCACTAGACCAACCCGATGGATTAATGTGTATTATCTGGAAAACATTTACTTACAATGGAACTACCGTGAAACTTTTATTTAGAAAAAAAAAATTGATTCATCTAAATGGATTCATTTAATAAAAAGTGAGATTTGAATATAATTTTTTTAAAAAATAAATATGGGATGGACAGATAATTTATTTATTATGGAATTACGTTAAAAAAAAATTAACTTTTATTTAAAAAAATTAAATATTTATAATGACATATGTCTATAATTATAATTAATGAAAAATAATATTATTAAATTTTGAAAAATAAAATTTAAGATTTCTGTAGTACTTTAAGAAATAAATAAATTTATGAAAACATTAATTATCACTCTAACCTTGGAATATAGACATCAATTTACTTATAAAACAACTTCTGTTAAATAACAAAAAGATTAAAATTTAAAATATAGGTCAAAAACACAAAATTATTGAATACTATTTATAGACTTCATAAAATTAATAATTTGTTTCTCTCTCTATCTATATGTCTGTGTGTGCCCGTGCGCACACGCGTTATCTCGTGTATTAAAAAGATAAAAATATTTTTCCTAGTAATTACTACTGTGCATTAAATTGTTATAAATCTGAGCTTGCACTTTTTTTACGGCATTATAGTTAGCAAAATTCTATTTATTTATAATGATTATATTTATCAATAGATTATTTTACTATTCCAGAAATTTATACGCTGTGTTCTTACAAAATGATTTTATAATAAAGTAATCAAACCGATAAGTGAAGGGTGCTCTCGTAATGAAATTTGACCTTCTGCACAACTTGTTTGTTGGATAAGTTTGTATATTTAAATAATAATCAATATTTTGTATCTGTATAAATTTAATAACTTTGTAGAACTTTTTTATTGAACTTAGAAAAGAAGTAAAGTTTTTCAAAAAAAGAAAATCGGTCAGTAAGATGGTTTATGAATAAATCGGCTCCAATCGTTTAGGAAAATTGTGATCTAATCCGTACACTGACAGAAGCTTTTTCTTTTGTTAATTCTAAATCATTATTTCCATTTATTTGCAATTAAAAATGCGTAACTTAATAAAGGAATTAAAAATAATTCAATTACATTAAAATAAATCGGTAATTAAAATTTATCAATTTTTTCCAGCCGATATAAAAAATAGTAAGTTCTCAATTCGTCCCGGGTATATATATTTTTTCTGTTCAAACTCTTCAACAAATAGAGTGATTTCCATGATTTTTTTGTAGAGGAATTTTCTTTAGTAATTCTTTTAAAACTTTTTTTTTAGATAAGTGTCGATTTTTAAAAAATGAAAAATACAAGCGCTATATTCGTTGTATTAAAAGAATTTATTTTTTTAATTTTAGAATATACTAATAGAAAACAAACTAAATGGAAATTATTTAATCCATTTTGGGTCTTAATAAGCTTCATAGGCTGTATAGTAAAGTATTATATATAATCAACAAGATCTTCTTGTACAATCAGTTTATTGTCAATAATACTTATGTAGATATTCCAAAATATCATCTAAAAATTTTAAACCAAGATACCTTTTTTTTTTCTATCAAGGCCACGTCTTGCTAATTTATAATACTATCATTTTTCTTTTAAGCTATGATATTATTATAGTTTCCCTAACACGAAGTTCTTATTCAATGAAAATGTTTTAACATTATCTCAGTTATCTATATTTCTAATCTTATATATTATTTCATATCTTATATATTAATCTTATATATTATTTCATCTTATAATAATCTTTTCTTTCTTTTCCTCTTTAGCCTTCGATAATTACCTGTCAGATAATACTTCAGAGGATGATATGTTTGAGTGTAAATGAAGTGTAGTCTTGCACAGTCTCAGTTCGACCATTCCTGAGATTTGTGGTTAATTGAAACCCAACCACCAAATCGGTATCCACGATCTAGTATTCAAATCCGTGTAATAATAACTGACTTACCAGGACTTGAACGCTGGAACTCCATGTTTATTTTTCAATCCGTTATATTTCTGTAAATATTAGTTTTATCAAAATTTATGTTTCTGCTAAACTATTAAGCCTTTTATTTTGAACAAAATCCCATTTTATGTTTTAAAATCAGTTAACAAATAGCCGAGTTATGGCAGAAAATCGAAGTTGTAATTTTGTGTCTGTTTTCATGTCCTTCACTTTACGTACAGTTCGATTAAATATTAATTGTTTTTATTTATTGTTAATTCTATATTGTAACTTAGTGTCAAATTAAGTAATAATTTTTTCACAATAATAGACCTAATAATTAAAAAAATAAAACAACTACCTGTGATAACTTTACGGTAAAAATCTCGCAGATATCATTTGTTCCGCTCAAAAAACAAAAATGCCTGTAATATAAATAAAACTGTTTTTAACAAAACGATACTGATATCAAAAAAAGTAAGACAATACATTTCTGTTGTCAAAATAAGTTTTTAATTTAGAATTTTCTTGAAAAAAATATACATGTTTAATATATGTGTAATAATAATAGATATACAATAACAGATAATAAACAATGTTTAAGTGTTCCATATAATAAGAAAAAAAAAGAAAAAAATTTTACAAAATTCTTACCTGTCCGATTTCATTTATATATAATACATATCACATTTACAGAAGTAATACAATTCTTATGATTATTCAACCTAATAATTATGACCCAAAATTACAAAATAGATTTTCTGCCATAACTCGGTTACTTGTTAACAGATTGTAAAAAATGAAATGTCATTTTGTCCAAAATAAAAGGCTTAATAGTTTAGCAAAAACATAAATTTTGATAAAACTAATATTTACAGAAATATAACGGATTGAAAAATAAACATGGCCGCCATTTTGTAATTTGTGAAAGTATTTAAGTCCTGATATTTTTCTAATTTTAAAACTTTATTACCAAGACGCTTATATTAAAGTGATTCCTCTATTAGAACTTGTGATATAAAGTTTTATATAAAAATAAGAAAATGGCGGACAGTGGGAGAACGAAAGAGACATTGCCATTTTTCCTAAGCATATTTTTTGTTTAGTTTTACAGGTAGAATCCGAAAAAGTATAGCCAGCTCACTATTTTAGAAACATTCTGTATATATACAAAAAATATCCTTAGGAAAACTGGTAGTTTCTTTTTCGTTCTCTCCCTGTCCGCCATTTTCTTATTTTTATATTAAAATTTATATCTCAAGTTCAAATAGAGGAATCACATTAAAATTTTTTAAGCGTCTTGGAAATAAAGTCATATATATATAAAAATTCGTCGGGTTGTCATGACAGTTTACATTTAAAAACCAAAACCAAAATAAATAAAATTTTATAATACTTATAAATTATTTTTCCTAATCATATTATTTCTTGATTTGGAATATGATGTAGTCGATCAGGCCATTTGACCTCTTTGCACACATTTTCTTACTATAAAGTGCTTGTAAAAGTCCAAATATTCAGGTGTTGAAACATTTAATCCAACTAGAAATTAATCAAATTCCTATGGAGATGCTGCAAAGAACGATGAGTAAACTATGAACTAAACTTAGCAATGTATGTAATTCATCTGAATAGATGCTATTTTTTTTAAATTTGATTTTACCATCATAATTTAAATGATTTTATGTACAAATTTTTTTTAAATATTCAAAAAATTTAATGAATGCGTTATGTTCATACCATTTTCAAAAAAGTATTCAGTGTCATTGTTAAATATTTAACTTGATTTTCAAATATTTAATAAATAATAACCAAATGCAAAAACAATTTCAGGTTTGGGGTGCTCTACCTCATCCTGTTTAATCCCATCCAACCCATTTTGTTATGGTACTACCATTTCTGTTTCTCTTTTTTTTATTTAAATTAGTTTAGCTACGTTTGCTTTATAAATACGAGGCGTATTCATAAAGTAAGGGCCGTCGGCTTATATTTAAATATTAGAGGGTCTGAACACAAAATAACGCATGCAGGGCCATCTATCGGCAATTTACGAAGCCACTGCAGTTGTTTTGATACAGTAGTCGTGCAAATCACAAAGTCCGCGAAAATCTTTTTTGCGCACAAAAGGATCTTCGGCTGCTGAAATTTATCGGGCATTTGCCTAGTGTATGGATCTACAGTAATGAGTGAAGCAAAGGTTAGACAATGGTGTGGAGACTTTAAAAATGGCCGCACAAATGTGTATGAGGATGAGCGGAGTGACAGGTCCAGACCTACGAAATCGTTGAACAAGTGAACCGAAAACTGCGACGTGGTAGGCGATCGATTAGCGCTCTGGCTAATGAATTTCGCCATGTTGGATGCACCTCTATCTACACGATTGTCTCAGAAAAGCTCGGATATCACAAATTGTGTGCAAGGTGGTTACTAAAAATGCTCACCGACCAATACGAAGAGCAAAGAATATGCAGTGGACGAGCGTTTTTGGACCGCTTTCGACAAGATGGAGATGATTTGTTTTCTCACATTGTCACGGGCAACGAGACCTGGATGTCCTAACGCAGAATCGAAACAACAGTCAACGCAGTGGCGCCATTAAAGTTCCCCAGAATCTAAAAATTCAAGCAAGCTTCGTATTCGAGTCGAAAAATGTTGGCTACGGTCTTTTGGGATGAAAAGGGCGTCATTTTGGTTGATTTCAAGGAACGTGGATCAACAATTATAGCTGACGTGCACTGCGAAACGCTCACCAAACTGACGTACGATCCAAAAATCAACAACGCGGGAAACTGTCGTCCGGCGTAATCCTCCTTCACGACATCGCGCGTCCTCACACCGCTGTCTTAACCAAGAAGAAGATTTAAGATTTTCGTTGGTAACTTTTTGACCACCGTCCACATAGTCCACGACCTTCCACCTAGCGACTACTTCCTCTTCTTGCATTTGAAAAAGTGGTTTGGTGGACAACGGTTTGAAAACGACGCGAACTCAAAACTGCCAACTGGTTCAATTCCCAGGCGGCGAACTTCTATGCAGAGGGATTAAAGAAAATGGTACAGCGTTACGAAAAGTGCTTAGAACTGAATGGCGATTACGTGGAAAAGTGAAGTAAACATGTAGTAAACTAAAACTTAAGTAAAAACCTTTTCTCACGAGTAATTTTTTTTTAATGACTAAACGGCCCTTACTTTATGATTATGCCTTGTAGCTCTTATATTATAGTTTTTCCTGGTACTTAGTTTTTCGTCTGGTTTAGTTTAGTTTCTTTTTGATGTTGTTTAAAGTTAACTTTTCCTGTTATTGGTCCAATATGTTTCAAAAACTTTCTTTTCTTATGGAGTTTTTTTAAGTTCACAATTTTATTCTTAGGAGTTTACCTCAACTGGTAAAGTACGGTTTCTATTTGTAAGCTTTCTTAGACTGAACATCGATAAGTCTTAAGTCTAGGTAAAAATTAAAAAAATTTGTATTCATAATGAAATTCCCAATAGAAGTGATTTTAAAACATTAAACAGTTGCTTTGCTATTAATAAATCAATGTTAAAAAAAAGATTCTATTTGTTGATGTTTTTTATTTTATACTTACACAATAAGTAGCTAATATTTAACACACTATTTTTCGTATTGAAGTAGAAAATTATAAGGCTATATGACCTCCATGACCAATTATCTCACCATATAATTTACATTCATGTTCATTTACACTGTTAATCACACTAGTTTGTTAAAATATTTTGGTTTTAGTCTCTTTTATAATCATTTAATCCTGACATAAAACCTACTTTTACATATTCCAGTATATGGCTTTCTATTTTGTTTTTACCTTTTTTGATTGCTGTTCATGATGACACCACGCTTCATTAAAATAAAAAGTATTTACTTGGTAATTAATGTGTTATTCTTCCTTATTTATTTCAGTGCTTCCCTGAACTGTTAACACAATTCTTCTAATTTTTTTTCTCTTAGTAAACTCCTTTACTTATAATCTATTTTTACTATAGAGTATAGATCTCGTAGAAATTTTCTTTAATTTTCTGGATTGCTTTTTAAATTTTAGTCTTTCCAAATTGATTTATAGTTTTAAAAAAGGTTATAGGAGCAAATTTTGGTTAGTAGGAAGGTTGAGAAATAACTGTTGTAGTATATCTTTCTAAAAATCCATTAATAGATCAGGATATGAGTAGCACGCACGTCCTATTCCTTTATTAAGCACCCATCAATTACTTTCTCATTCTTCCAGGTGTACCTTTCTCACTAACTACAACAAACTCTTCATTGTTGTCAAAGAAGACTTTGATATCTGTTAAATTGATGAATAACAGAAATATGAAAACAACTTAACTTTGGAGTGAGTTTTTCGTACTGTTTTTTAGTCGAGATGATTATCTCACCTGTGCATTCATAATAATCTAGTTTCTATATAATATCTGTACACTCATCTCTCATCACCCGCTATGAATTTTTTTAAAAAGGTCTTTTTTTATAATTTCACTTATTTAAAAGTTTTAAATATTCATCATTGTGTTTTTGTTTCTTGATTAACAGCACAAATTTTGCCATAATGTGATAAATGTTCATTTTTTAGGTTGACATCAAATGATAAAAAGTTTTACATTTATAAAACTTCTTCCGATTATTTACAAAGAGTTGACTGAAAATTTTTCCTCATAATATTACATACTTTTTCGATCATTTTCAGCAATATAGATAATTTCACCATACAACGCACTTTCATACATGCGTGCATTTTGTTTTGTTGATATTCCTTATGCCTTTTTACCGGTCCATTAATTTATCTCCCACGCTGTGCAAACTAAGCTGTGTAAATACTAAGGTGTTTAAATTTTGATGATTAGTAACTTTATTTAATTATAATAGTTAGATTTACTTGAGGATGTTATTGATTAATTTATTTAAAAAAAAAGGAAATGGCCTTAATTACACTAATAATTTCTTACTAATTGGTTGTACTACGTAAATTAATATAAATATTTTTAATTTGATTTTTATTATTATTTATTTAATAATTAAATTTAGAAAATTAAAAATAAATTTATTAAAAACAACAATTTCTCATGTTAATTAATTTTTAAGACGGTTTTTTTTCTTTAATTTCTGCATATTTGTATATAAATTTACTAATATGTACATTTGTTTCTAAATAAGTTGTATCCGTTAAATTCATAGCATAAATTTTTAAATAAGAATTATTTTTTGTTAATTAATTATTTATTTTCTGTTTATAATTTATTTTATAAAAGCTATTTTTAATTATTAAAAAAAAAATTAAAAGTGTTATGTCGTTATTTAAGTAATTTCAGTTTCTTACTTAAGTTTACAGTTAATGGTTGTACAGATCCGAATTTCTTTCTTGCTAATTATTTAAGGTAAGGTAAAATATCATTTTACTACCAATATTTTTCATATATTTGCTAATACAACGTTTTCTATACATTGTTGTGAAATACGTAATAGTTCTACCTTAAAATATATGTAGGTTTTACTATTTTTTTCAACTTCTGCTTTCTATCTTACGAAATTTATACGGTAAAAGTTTTCTAACCCTGATTTCATTTCTTCAGTACACACAATAATTTGAACTGCTTATAGTAAAAATATTATTGTATTTTAAATAAGAGTACGTCATAATGTAGCTAAGAATCTTTTTTAAATGCTGGAAATATAAGTCAAGAGAAAAAGTAAAAGTTTTTATATTGCGCTTACGTTTACAGTCGACTCTCCATAATCCGCGTGCGATTACACTCTGCGGCAAAACTATGACGATTTAAAAACAGTATTACATGAATTAATTTTTTTTTTCTCAATAATAAAATATTTCATTGATTTAAATGAAATTTTATTCAATAATATACAAATAATGACAATTGTATTTTAGCTTTGAGCTCTGTTACAAATTTTAATGGTTATCACTTATTATTTTTAGGTTATTTAACGGTATAATCAATCTGACAGTACTAATTAAAAAGTTTTTAATGCAATAAATCTTTTTTAATTTTTTTTTATAACCGCATCAACAATTAAAGTCATTAATGACTTATCAGTGAAAGGTAACTGTACCGGTAAATATGTAGTCTTGAACAAACTCAGGCCGACCATTCCTGAGACGCGTGGTTAATTTAAACACCAAAGAACACCGGTATCCACGATCTAGTGTTCAAATCCGAATAAAAGCAGCTATCCTAATAAAGGTAAATAATAAATTAGCTATCCTAATAAAGGTAAATCCTAATAAAGGTAGCTAGCTAGCTACCTTTATTAGGATTTGTAACTGAGAACTCTCGACTTCAAAATCAGCTGATTAACGACGACTAGTTTACCACTGGACCAACCCGGTGGGTTAATACTTTTTTAATTATTCTTTAAATTAGCATTAAAATTAACAGTTTATCTTCAAAAAGTTGAAATTTATTAAAGAAATTAAAAATAGAAATTTTGTTTAGATTTATATAGCGATTTTTTATGCTGGTCTTTTTTTGCTTGATGAATTCACCACAGAAGCTTTGGAAGCGTATACGTTCATTTACTTCTTAAAATTTAATTATTATTTACGATTTAGGTAGGCCTATACAAACGCTTATCAAATGTAAAGTTGCTCTCGAAAGAAACGTAAAGGCAAGAAACATGTGCATTTGATAAAAATAGGAAAACGAATGCAAATAAACAATGACGTTGAAATACGTTCTATTTATTTTATTTTTATCTTAATTTTTCCAACTAATTTTATAGAATTTTCATTTAAAAATACTTACTGATAATTACATCAGAGTGACATCAGACTATATGTATCATTACATTGTAATAATTCAATATTATTCAAATGTGGCAAAATAAAAGAAAAATTACCTTTTAATTTTTAAAAGTAATTTTCGTCTAAAAAATGTTCAACAAAGTTAAATTTTAAAAAAGCTATACCGAGAATATCAGAGGAACTTTCTCTACAAGGTAAAAAAGAATCAAATTTAATCAGTCTAAGAGTAAGACTTAAAAATACATTTTAAAAATACCGGCTTTGCTCTTGACAGATTTTTATTTTAAATAACTCATAGGATTTTTAAATACTAATGAATTAATTATACAATATTTAGAGCCTAATTGTGAAAGCGATTAAAAGATTTAATAAAAACATATTGGTAGATTTAACATCCATAATCAAAATGACTTTTTACTTTTAAAAAATTATAATGTATTAAAAGTACAATTGAAGAAAAAATTCAAAATCCAGAAAAAAGTGTTAGGCCGTCAGATATTACTTCAGAGCATGAATGAGGATGATGTGTATGAGTGTAAATGAAGTGTAATCTTATACATTATCAGGTCGACCATTTCTGGAGAGGGTGTATGCGGCCATCGACACTATACAGGAGTGGTTGAGGTCCAGGGGTCTGCAACTGTCTACGGAAAAATGCCGGTGTATTGCCTTTACGGGTAGAAGAGTGCTAGAACCGTTCAATATTTCCATCAACGGTCATGCTATAGAAGAAGCGAATAACATCAAGTACTTAGGAGTTATCCTCCAGAAAAACGGTAGATACACCGAGCACATAGTCAATGTATGCAACAAGGCAGAAAGGATGATAAAAAGTCTAAACATCATTATGTCATCGCAGAATGCCCCTCGGGCCTCAAAGCGCCGTTTACTGGCGACCACCGTCGTGTCTTCGCTTATGTATGCCGTTCCGGCCTGGTGGCGCTCTATCGCCATTAGGCGCAACAAAGAGAGACTGGCGAGGACGCACAGGTGTGTGCTCCTAGGTGTTGTGTCCGCATACAGGACAGTGTCCTATGCCGCCCTGTGCTTGTTATCGGGTACACCTCCTATTGACCTAATCGCAAAAAAGAGGGTGGAGAGGGCACAAGGCAAGCCAGAACAAGAGGTCAGGGATGCCGTTTATAATATCTGGCAGGAAAGATGGTCGCAGGAAGCTGTGGGTCGATGGACGAGAACCCTCATCCCCAACATCAAGCCATGGTTGTCGAGAAGATTTGGTGAGGTTGATCATCACCTATCGCAGTTTTTTACAGGTCATGGTTCCTTCAATAACTACCTGCACAAAATAGGCAAGAGAGAAGAACCAATTTGCAACTACTGCAACGAGATAGATGATGCTGAGCACACCTTTTTTGAGTGCAATAGGTGGGACACACTTAGACATAGTAAGGCACTCACAGGTATAACTCCAGAGACAACAATAGACTACATGCTAAGAAGCGAGTCAAACTGGAATAATTTTGCTAGTTTTGTTAGACAAGTTGTTCTACAGAAATACTCCGATGAGAGAAGACAAGGTGTTGGCTAGAATAGGACTGGGTGGACAGCCTTGCTGGTGAGGTCCAGCATGCTGCGGTGTGTTGGCACTGATGAGCCACCAAGGACTCCACGGGTAACAGTCAGGCAAGAGCACACTGAATACTGAAGGGACCCGGTACCGCGTCGCGGCGAACTGGGTCTGGCGTGGTGTATTAGTATTGCCCTTTTGGGTCCCCAAGGGGCCAATATTGATAAAGAACTCTCAAAAAGAGCTAACCGGTAGGCCGACCTGCCTTGCCGGTATATAGCCGGTAGGTGGGGAGGCCTATTTGAGTTTAAAGACACTCCCCTGGGCGGCGTAATACCAACAAGTCGGTCCGGCCCAGGGGAGCTGAGAGAAAAAAAAAAAAGGTCGACCATTTCTGAGATGTGTGGTTAATTAAAACCCAACCACCAAAGAACACAGGTATCCAAAATCTAGTATTTAAATCCGTATAAAAGTTGGCGCCCTAGACCAAATTAAGTTTTATCATGAAAATTATACTGTTGTCAGAATATAATTACAAAAAAATGAAAATTTTATGTCACATTTAACTCCCCTTGCTTGAGCTGCTGCGGTGGAACAAACATACATGCATATACCCTAAATACATTACACTCCTTTTTGGGCAGTCGTGTAAAAATGGTGATGCTCCTTGTCCATAAGGTTAAAATTCAGGCCAAAGCTTATATATACACACATATAACTTTTTTGGATTAAGGGATCTTGAAAAATTGACTTTTGTAAAAATCCTGATACCCAATTTTTATCCGATCGGTATAATTTTCCTTTATAGCTATCCAGCAGCAATAAATCTATATCCAGAAAGTAAAAAAAAATATAAAAGGATCAAAATCCTACTGTTTTGAGATCAATACAAAAATATAATTATTCAAAAGGCAACAGATTAAAAAAAAAATGATTTTGGTTATATATTTATGCAGGAATTTTTTATCTATTTTAATACTTAGAATTTATAATTTTTATTCATATATCATTCCTTATAAAATATTAATTGTATAATATATATATATCTTAAGGTAAACGAGGCTACAGATGTGTCTGTTATAAAAGTTTAAATATAACTAACAAAAGATGTGCACAAATTTATATATCCAAACGCGCAATTTTACTTGAATATTTTAAAATAGTTAACAGTTGTTTCTAGTTAAAAAAAAAACTTTCCTTCTATAGATAAAATTAGTTAACCACTTTCTTTCTTTACAGAAACATGCGATAAAGAAGAATTACTAAAACGTTTAAAGAGATACATAATCATAAACTTATACAAGCATGCACTCTTTCTTTCTTTCATCACAAATAAGTAGGCTAACAAGAGAGAGAGACATTACTTCTCTTAAAACTTCGTGATTATAACCTGTAGCCGGTACCGCTATGTTATGTTGTTTTAGTAGTAGTACTAGTAGAAGTACTGCGTTCTGCACACAAACTAACATAGCCGAGTACCTGTAGCAAATATTTCGTAACCTTTTCTGTTTTAAAGATCGAGTAGTTCCCGTGCTTTTAAGTAGCACACATAGTGACCAAAGGTCCATGTAAAGGATATGTTATTATTATTATTATTATCATTATTACGTAAGATACTCTTGTAACACGACAATACAGTGAAAAAAAAGAAGAAGAAAGAAGTTTCGTGAAACCACAGTTATTTCTTCTAAAGTAAAAAATAATAAAATTAAATCACTAACAAGGACCGACAATATATCTTGCATGTAAGACCTAACGTAAAAATTTTATGTAAATACGTTGTGTTCGGTTACATTATATAACATTAGGTCCCCACTATTGTCAATAATACTTTCCTATTTCTACCAATTAATAATATCGATAAAATTTGGAATAAATAAAAATAATTTTCACTTTTATTTATTATTACTGTTATATTATCTAGGCTTAATTCCTACGCTTTGCTCAGTTGAATTTTTACTTCTTCTAATCAATCCATTTCTATGTGTTTATAAAACATACATTTACTGGTATATAGGCTATGTGTTGAAACGTGAATGATAAGATATCATAGTTAACTACCTAAAAGGAAATATAAGCTACGGTACAGGAATTTTCTTAATTTTTTTTTTCAAAATGGATTTCTAAATTAGAATAAGTAAATAGAAGACCTTACAATAAATATAAAAATTGGGTATATTCGATTGATTCATTAGAGTAATTTCAGAGTGTGAACGTGAACAGGTTTTAATTGATTTTAAAATATTGCTGACCTATTTTTAATTGCTTCTCATTTCCCCCAAAAAAAATTTCTTCTCATTTCGGGTCCAAAATGTAATAAGCTAAAAGCCGAATTGTAAATATTAAAGCTACTTTAATTTTAATAGCCCTTTAAATTATGAAGAAAATTGAAAAGAAAAGAATTAAAGCCAAAAAATTTAAAAAAAAACAAAACAGAATATACTTTTTTATGGAGGCGGAAAATAAATTTTAAGAAATATTTTTCTAAAAATATTAATGTTTATATTAAACTAAAAAATTCGTTTTAAGTAAAATTTTCTTTAAATCTAACACTTCCTTCTATAAAGGCTAAAATAGGGGGAAAACTGACAACACAGTTTGAAAGTCCTAAAACTGTAGATTGTTTCTGATGCACGGCTTACACACACAACTTAATTTAAAATTTTTATCACTTTATCCAAAAATAATATTTTTTTCATTTACTTAATTCAGTGATTTTAACTAAAGCGCGCGCGTATACCGTATTGAATTCACGCGGGTGTGGTGGTACTAGCACCAACCCCGTAGGGGAAAGACACCCACCTTGTGACGTTACCGGTCGCCACACCACCCCCACCGTTCCAAGCCGTGAGGGGCTTTACCGGAGATCGTCTTTAGACCCTCTAACTGATTAGATCTCACAGTCGATCAGCCAGGTCTCGGTCCTCGGTCGGGATGCCACCGATGTAAATGCCTCGGCAGACATTTGCATCAGTAAAATACATATCAAATTTCGCCTTCACGTAGGCCTCAAACTGATATCTTCACATACAATCTAAAATGATTCCCTCAAACAAATTAACCGAAAACGTGGAAGCGCGAATCCCGCGCCTAGTCGAGATTTGAAAACACCGTTTGTGACTGTGAATGCCTCAGAAAACGAATGAGTTTAAAGTTAAATCAGTGCTACACTCATACCAATCAAAATTATGTCCTACGCAACATAAAAAATTTATGTTGATACACTACATAAAATCCTACACCCAAATAAGTTGACCAGTTTAGGTTACCTAATAAGGGGAACATAACCTCATTCCGGTTCGCGCAAGGGCCGGGGACAGAGGTACTAGCAGAAACCGGTACTAGCAGCAACGGTCGGCACTAACTAAACTAATGTAATTTCACAACTTACATGGAACAAATTTCGCTTATACAGTCAGCAGACTGGTGTAGCCGCGAGGCTTAATGCACCAGGTACCGAGTCGGAGCGTTCGAGTTACTTTTTTATACTTTAAATATTATTCATTTATTTAATTCTACCGCTCACCTGTGATATCACAACATAGCAGACGACTACAACAGCATTTTTTGGGGTGGGGATGTGATTTTGCAAAACTTTTTTTGTAAATATTTTTTTATTTTAATTATTAACAAATGTGCCATCATCTTAATTAGGTGTTGTGTGGTATCATCTTAATTAGGTGAGATCTTGAGATACTGAGGATGACCTTGCCTACAGCCTCACCCCCTTGATCTTTTAAGTTGAAAATTTAATGGCATCAATGTCCTATATATAGAATTAATCTGACCAAGTTTGGTCAAAATCGTTCCAGTAGTTCTAGACATATATGATGATTTAGACAACAACACAGAATACACGCACACGTACATACAACCATTAACATACGTAAAATTTCCATCCGGTTTTTTGGGTTCCTTATGTGTCAAAACGTCAAGATCCGGTGGAAACAGCATATGCTCAATTTGGATCGATTACAATACTTTCCCTTCTAGAACTATAGCTCTGCTAGCGCTACCAAGACGGGAAAGTAAAAAATTCTCAAAAACCATTCTTCATTTTAGGTCTGGGAAGTATAATTTTAAAAAATACAATACAATCATTGTAATTTATTTTTTGAAGTCGACATCAAATATCAGAATTAGCCTCAATCCTTAATTCCAATAGATTTATAATCCATATCTCGCACACTCGTAAATAATTTAAAATATGACGCCGACTTCAAAAAGTAAGTTTCAAAGATTGAATTAAGTACGTAGTGAACTTTTCCGTTCAATATTTTGTAATTTTAATTTTTTTACCAACTTTGTGAAGAAAAGTACGGTATTACTTACGGTTGCCCGGTGGATATGGGGGATGAAATTGAATTTTCTTTGCTTTTTGAAATAAAAGGAATACAAAAATACTACTCATTTAAAATGTAATTTCCTTTTTCCTTCGACCTAACTTTCTTTACCATTGATTTTTAATTAATTAATCAATTATGATCTACTCTTTATATTTATAGAATATGTTAAAACACAATTTCATTCTTTGTGTTGTCTACTGCAATATTAGTTCAACAATAATACAGCAGTTAATAATAGATCTATTTTAAAATAAGACTATTTTTTTCTTAATATATGTTATTTTAAACTAATTGAATGGTTCTTTAAATTTATTATTTAACTTTAATTCATCAGTTTAATAATTATCTTAATTGTTTTATACCGTTTCTTTTTTAATAAGTATTGCAAAATAGTTTAACCTTGATACTGTTGTTTGTTGTTGATTTTTTATTAATATTACGATTATTAATTTTTTTCCGATGAATAGCGAGAATTAAATTATATATACAGGAATTTAATAGTAATATTAAGTAATATGTTTAGTAAATGTAGATAATTATTAAAAAAAATCTATTGTGGACATTATATGATTTCCTTGTACGCCTGTTAAATTACATGTACACATTTTTTTTTTTAAATGAAAAGTATATAAAATTTTACTTCATTAATAATTTCTGATATTTTTTCAGATTTTTTTTTTTGGCTATTATTGATTTATTATTTATCGTAAATTTTTTTTTACAATCAGTGGTTAATAATTATTAATAAATCATTACATTTAAATTAAAAACAGTTAAAAAAAGAAGGAGATGAAGTCTGATTCGAACCGATGTGCCTTCCCCTTGTAAGAACCAAATATTTCATTAATACAAATTTTATTTGGCTATAACTCTGGAACCAATGAATATAAGTACCACTTATAATATATCTTGTAAACCTCTCAATGAAGGCTTATTACTGCAGTTAAGAAAAAATACAAAATACAATCTTTTTTGGATTTTGAGATTTTTTTAACACTTTCGGTCCAGTCAATTGCAATCAAAAGGGAAGGTGCAAAACTAGATGTTACAAAAATCCTAAATCCAAAATTTCAACATTCTACGGCTAATCGTTTTTGTGTTATGCGAGATACACACATATATACGTACGTACGTATAGACCTCATACCGAAACTAGTAAAAATAGATTCAATGATGGTCTGTGAACTGTGAGCTCTATCACTGTGTCAGCTGGGTTTGGACTGAATGATTCGAATGAATCTAATGAATAATATTACAAAAATAATAGAACTAAATTTACGTTAAATAAAATAAAATAATATTAAATAAATTGAAAAAAATTCTGTTTAATAAAGATCTCTGTTTAATAATAACCGGCTTCCCCTGGGGGACTGCGTGTGAGGCTAGAAAGATGAGGTGATGCGAGCACCTCGTGCGAGGCTAGACCATCCATCACCATCAACTCGTAACAAAAGGGGTGTTCCTGGGCGCTGTTTTGGGAGGTTCAATGGGGTGCTATTATAATATCTCTGCAAACAATCGTCCGATTTTCAAAATTCATACAGAGTATTTGTTAGTAGGTTGAAGAATAAATTTTGCACGCATCAGGTACGCTCTCGCTCAAAGATCATGGTTATTCAGAAATGTTTTTGTACCTTTGCAAGCAATCTTCCGATTTCCAAAACTCAGATGGGGTATTTGCTAGTATACCGTAATACAAAATGATGATGAAACCAAACCAGAAAAAGAGTAATGTTTGTCAAATTTTTTTTCGGCTGGTTTTTTTTTAATATTTATCTCTTGTTTAAATCTACATCTAAATTTTCAAAATAATTTTTTTGTCATAACTTATCAAACTAAAATCACAGCTCTACTAAAATCTACAGTTGGAATATAGATGGGTTAAAATTTATGATTTCGTAATCCCCTTAAAGAGCCGAAATGTAATACACGTTAAATTATATATACATACTATATAGAAGAGTAGTTTTTAAAACATGTTTATTTCTAGAGTTCTACCGCGCCGATTTTAATGAATTTTGAGTTAATAGAAATCTTTTATTGATAATATTTTTCAAAAATTCTTGAGTGCCATTTTTCTCGGAAAATTTACTGAAAAACCCTATCGGAAAATTCTTAACCATTGAAAATATCAAACCTGGAACTTTTTTAATCGATTCCCCACCTCAGAAAACTGGACACTTTTTAATATTATGAAATCCATTAAGTTTGTCGCAGACTTTTTTTAAAAAGTGTCTTGAATTTCCTGATAGCCGATGTTTTCCGGTTCCTCTTTATAAAATTAGATGCCCTTCTAAATTGTATGCAGTACTCCTTCTCCCACCAATCCATGCAGATTATTTCAATTGTGTTTCATATTTAAGTCAAGCCGGTAGTTTCTTTTTAAATCGGAAGTTAAGTAGTATATTAATTTGCATATGTGCATTTAATATGAGTATTTGCAAAATGAATTCCTTGAAATTGTGCTTACCAGCATGCCATATTCAATCGTCCACTAATGTCGTTGGGCTCTCGGATAAGTTACATACATGTTATTCTGCGCTTAACAGTGACAATGACGTATGATTATGTATAATAATGTCACGTTAATTATCCCAGTTACATGTTAAAATAAATGAAGAACACGCGCGTGCGTGTTTTATTCTCACTATTTTTTTTGTTAAAGTCTGATTAATAATCATTTAATGTTTCCTGATAAATATATATAATAGTTATACATTTGCGTACTACACGCAAATGCTTTCGCGCGTGCACACACGGACGCTCACATCCACAGTTCATTCGTAAAGCTAAGATTAAACGAGATAATATTATCTGAGGTTACGTTGAATGTTTAAAAACACGAATAACAAGGAAATGTATTGAAATTTAAAGACGTAAATATGATGATGACTCCAACACCTGTATTTTTTCTGATTTCTAGTATATTGTGTCCTACGTATATATAAATACTATTATGAATAAATTGTATTCCACTGTTTTTATGACAGATAATTTGCACATACATTAATAATAAACGACACGGAAGTAAATTCTAGAATTTCGTTCATTACTATTTTAAAAAACTGTTATGAAAAATAAAAATGTTTTTAACAAAACGATACTGATATCAAAAAAGGTAAGACACTACATTTCTATTATCAGAATCCGTTACTAATTTAGACTTTTCTTTAAAAACAATACATGTTAAATATATATAATAGACAATAGATATACAATAATAGATAATAAACAACGTTTAAGCATTCCAAAGAAAAATTTGTTGCAAAACTCTTTACCGGTCGGATTTCATTTATTAAACAACGAATAATCATAAGAATTGTAATATTTCTGTAAATGTTATATGTATTATTCGTTGTTTAATGACTGAAATCGGGCCGGTAAGAGTTTTGTAACAATTTTTTCTTATTATATGGAATGCTTAAACATTGTTTATCTATTGTCTATTACATATATTTAACATGTATTTTTTTAAAGAAAATTCTAAATTAATAACGGATTCTGATAATAGAAATGTAGTATCTTACTTTTTTTGATAGTATTGTTTTGTTAAAAACAATTTTATTTATATTACAGAAATTTTTGTTTTTTGATCGGAAGAAATACGTATATCTGCGAAACACTTACGTACGGTTTACAATTTCACTGTAATTTTTTTTTACGTCACTGAATTGTGTTAGATTATTCTTTTACTTTTTTTATGTATTACTGATTGTTATCTTATGGATTTATTATTAAAATTTATTGCCTTAAAACAAACAAATTGAATTTGACGGCCAATTTTTTTTGTTGATAGCATATCATTCACTTCATACCATATTTTTTTTTTTTTTTAATAAAACTAGTAAAATGATATTTACGAATCGAAAATCCGTGATGTAATATTGCACTTATTACTTTGTACGTGTAACCCTCGATTTTTATCGTTAAATTCGATTTTAAAATTGAATTTGTATTTTATTTATTCCTTTTTTAATAAAACTAGTATAATCTCTTGTGGACTAATATTTTTATTTTTTTTTTTAAAGATTAATGCGAATTAAAAAAATTGTTTCATCTTCAGTACTTTCATTTACATAAGAGCATTTATTATTAAAACAAGTTGCCGTTTATTTTCTTTTAAATTTTATTATTTCAAGCACATTATTGAGTTTTTGTACGCTACCTAGTACTATCCAGTACTGATATCTAGCGGCGTGATTCGTAAAAGTGCCGTAACAACCTGAAAAAAAGGATATATTCGTCCCGCGATTCATCAAATGGAAAAAAACGTTGTCTAACAAAATAAGAAGTTTTTTTGAAAATATTCCTTATTACTACTCTAATTGAATTGAAATATAATGTTTTCACGCTAATTTTTTCCCCATTATCATTGCACTGTTAGTCATGTTTAGAACTGTAAACGTAGTTCGTTGACTCGTCGTCTCTTACCGATGAAGTTCTAACGAACTCCATGATTTATAAGCTTTTAACTCAAGGAATAGAAATCTGAAAATAACTGAGATCAATTAAAATTATATGTAACATTTCAGGTAATGAATTTACAAGTCTCTGTATCTGGTGGTAAATTTTTTATTGCAGGAATTTTAATATTTTTGAGTAGATATTTACTCTTTTACCTTTCCATTAGATGTTGACTACCCAGGTTAGAAATGTGCCTTACCAACTTAGCAACAATATTAGTGTTGCTTTAATGCGGGAACCGTGTTGGATTGCTCAACATAAGTTAGTAGTTAGTAAGTATCCATCTTTGGATGTTCCTCCACATGAAAAGTATTTTCCCTGAACAACAATTTTACTTCTTAACAGTGAAAAGAACCTTGTGCCGGTATGTAATTTCAAATAAGAGCCTTATTTAACGTAGTTGAAAAGTCAGTTTTTACTCTAAGAGAAAAAAGTATACGTTTACTATTTTTTTCTTGTTTTCGTTTTGCGGATTTCTACAGCTTTTTTCTTTTTTTTTGTGTTAAGCCTCCGTTAAATATTTTTAAAAACTTAAGTCATATTTAAAAATTCTTACATTTACCACGGTCAGAAGGGAGGACCTTGGTGGATGTAAAAACATGATGGATTCTTAGTTTTTATTTTAACTGTATCTGGTGGCGTATATATATATATATATATATATATATACTCACTCTTGGCATTTAGCCAGGGGCAAGACGGTTATTATCCTCATGGTTATGAGAATAATACTGATAAATAACAATTAAAGTCTTTCTTTTTTTTCCTGTTTAGCCTCTGGAACCACTGTAAGGCATTACATCAGATGATGAATGAGGATGATATGTATGAGTGTAAATGAAGTGTAGTCTTGTACAGTCTTAGGTCGACTATTCCTAAGATGTTTGGTTAATTGAAACCTAACCACCAAAGAACACTTGTATCCACGATCTAGTATTCAGCAATTAAAATCTGAAAAGTTTTCTTTTCTCTGATTTCCTTGTGCTTAAGTTAGAAGCTTCTTCTGTAATTGAACATATCCCTTTCCTAGAAAAGCTTACACCTCGGTATGGAGTCCCTGTTAAACGCTACATAATGGGTAGAATACATAATGGGTTTTATTCTACTTATATTACATTTTTTCAGAATCAAATTCTCTACAAGTTTTGTTAAAAATTTTTATCTGTTTATTATACATTTAACAAAGTTATTGTACGTCAAACATAAAACCAGGATTTTTTTAACCACAATGTGTTGGTTTTCACCCCCAGATTTCTCAAAAATTACTGTAGATGCGGTTTTGAGACCTATTTTATTCTATTTTTCAGGTCAAAAACCATAAGACATCACTAATTTTGATCCTTAATTAACATCATTTCATTTTAGGAATCATTTTAGGACATATGTTTATATGAACTTTTTCCATTATTTTTATGAGTAGAATAGGTTATGAAAGTTCCGGGAGAATTTCACATTACACTCTGTATATACATGTGTGTGTATATATATATATATATATATATATATATCATTTGAATAGAAAATATGGGAAGGTAGTTGATCTGAATTTTGGAAAGGAGATTATATCAGTTAAGTATAAAACCAAATATTTAGGAATGTTGTTTGGTAGAGAAGGGAATAGTCCCACGATGAAGTTACAACATAACTAAAGTAAGAAAGATTGTTACATATTAAATTCTATTTGATGGGATTAGAGGATCATCAAAGTTAAGAAGAAAAGAAGTTATCGCAGCATGGCTCAGAATGATGTTGTATAGAGCGGAAACATGGAACATGAATAAAAGGAAATATCAAAATTAATGACTACAGAGATGGATGTATGGAGGTGAAGTATGAAAAGGAATAGATTGAACAGAATTAGGAATCAGAATATATGAAGTACACAGACAGAGAGAGAGAGACATTATGATTGATGT
Organism: Lycorma delicatula; assembly: GCF_047948215.1. Lineage (NCBI taxonomy): Eukaryota > Metazoa > Arthropoda > Insecta > Hemiptera > Fulgoridae > Lycorma > Lycorma delicatula. The sequence continues at coordinate 79,831,570 of NC_134463.1, forward strand.
CTAGCAGAGGCCGTGTGAGTAGAATGGGTGGATCAATGCTTCAAAAGAGGTTTTTGAAATGGGTGCTTATGATAAAAAAAAAAAGAGAATACCCTAGATATAGCTGGAGGGACGAAGTAAAAGAGGCGTTGAAGAGAAGAAATATGACAGAGGAGAATGTAGACCGGCAGAAGGGGAAACTGAGTGTGGAGAAACGGCAACAGCTGTAGAAATCCACCCAACTGGGTTGGTCTAGTGGGGAACTCATCATCCAAAATACCGATTTTCGAAGTTGAGAGTTCTATGGTTCAAATCTCAATAAAGGCAGTTACTTTTATACGGTTTTGAATACTAGATCATGGACACCGATGTTCCTTGGTGGTTGGGTTTCAATTAACCACACATTTCAGGAAAGGTCGAACTGAGGTTGTACAAGACTTCATTTACACTCATACATATCATCCTCATTCATCATCTAAAGTAATGCCTTACAGTGGTTCCAGAGGCTAAACAGGAAAATAAAGAAAAGACTTAAAGACTTAAACTTGTTATTTATCAGTATTATTCTCACAACCATGAGGATAATAAATGTCTTACCCCTGACTAGATGGTAAAAGCGAGTATGTATATATATATATATATATATATATATACATATATATATGTATATATGTATATATATATATATATATATATATATACATATATATATGTATATATATTGTATATGTATTATTATATATGTATATATATATATATATATATATATATATATATATGTTTATTATTTATAAACAATTATTTAACTCCACCAGATAGTTAAAATAAAAAGTAAGAATCCATCATGTTTTTACATCCACGAAGGTCCTCCTTTCTGACTGTGATAAATGTAAGAATTTTTAAATGTGACGCTAGTACATACATACTTAAGTTTTTAAAAATATTTATCTGAATTTTAACTATGATATAGTAGAAGCGCTATAGATAGGTGAGAGTATTCTTACCTTTTATTTGAATTGTATCTGTTGGAGTTAAATATTTGGTTTTACTATAATTTATTTGAAACAGTGGAATATCATGTTTGAAAAAATGATATATATATATATATATGTATATTGCAATGCTTAATTAATGAAGTGTAAATTTTGAAAGTAAATAAAGGAAGTGATTATTAATAATTGGTTATCCGGCATTACTTAATGTATACAGTTTATACAATCAATGTATTGCTCCGTGGTGAAATTGTTGTACAATATATATATATATATACATTTATAAATAAGAAGGATTAGAATACGTAGGTCATTATATAGGTTCATATACCCTTATAGATATATCTAGATTAGATATAATATACATAAATTCTGTATCAATTCATTATATAGATCACATTAGGAATGATAGAGAAGCTGCTCTATGAATTAAAAAATAGATAAGCTCCAGCATTTGTTTGGACGGACCAAGTGAAACTGTACATAAACCTTGATCAGAGTAGTATTACAAAATAAATAGCTATTGAATAAAAAATGAGTTAATTATATTCCATTTTAATATTCAGAAGTATATGAAATAGGAATGAGAATATATGAAGAAAAATAAATAAATAAAATCGATTCAGAATAAAATAACGATTCTGAAAGCGTTAATTGCTAAATATTTTAGTTCATATTTAATTAACTATTGGTTAAACATTTTTATATAAATTCAGGTTGATGTAATTAGTATTATTTAAAAATTCATTTGAAAAGAAATACTGTTTCAATAAAAGGAAATATTTTAATTTAACTTTAAATTAATTGGTCTGAAGATCTTGAGATGGTCAGGCAGTTTATTGAAATAGAAATAGAAACGTAATAAAGTCCAAATCTTTTAAATGACTTAAAAAAGTAAAGGTTCTGAAATTTGTTTGATTTTTTTTTTTTAGCTAGGTTCAAACCTTAAGGTGGTCTCTTTGTAAGTTTCTTATAAATCAGTTGAAAGTTAAATTTTATAAATGAAAAGATTAGATTGTCTACAAAAAGATTTTACAAAAAAATTAAATTTTCTACTATGTAGACATATTGTCCACATTTTATTTAAATATATTTTTAATTTCTTTTGTCGTAATCATTGGCTGGCTAATACTGATTGTTTAATGCAGGGGTTTCCCATCTTTTTGTACCCTAGAGCACATTTTAAAATGCCAGCAAGGTGCGGCGAGCACTATCTACTTTTTCAAAACAAACTTATGTTTGGATATATTTAAAAGTACTTATACACAAAAACTATTTATTTTTATTTATAGCTTTAACTGTTAAATACACAAAATTATTGTTTAAATTCTTGTGTTAAATGAATACTTACAAAATTTACATTATATAAAAAATATTATCAGTCTCCAAGTCAGTGTGATCTCTAGCATTACATTTCATTGGCTATAGCCAGTGCCTCATAATTAGGATAGTATGATGATATATATTCTGTTGATAAACAATCATCAAGATGCTCATCAGTGAGTTGAGATTTAGTTTTTGATTTTATGATATTCACGGTCAAAAACAATGATTTTCAATGGAATGTAGAACTGAAAAATTTATCTTAAATATGGTCTTTTTAAGAATGGGAACCTTTCTCCGTCCTCTAAATTCAAAAGTGAAGTAATTTGATATATGGGAATTTAGTATAATATTCTGAAGATCCAAAATTTCTACCTCCAGTTCTTCAGCCCTTACTTGAAAAAGTTCTGCAATATATGCTGGCATTTCTAATATATTTACTGAACAAGTAAATTGGATTGGTAAAAAAAAAAATATTGATGACAAGTAATGACAAACAAATGATGTTGTTCATAAATACATGATAACAAGTTAAATTCACTAACCCATACAATTTTCATCAAACTTGGAAAATGCATGAGAAATCCAATTTGCTGCTGTGATAACCATAGTTTTTGCTTCAAATGAGTTTACAGAGTCTATCATTTTAGCAACACGTTTGTCTTTCCATGCAGCTACAAATTTAAAAATTCAATTTTTCCATATGTATGTGAGAAAGCCCAAATCTATCAGCCTGTAAGAATCAAATAGTTAATCAAAATTTTCCTTTTTAGCATTAACATATTTGTTTATCTCTTCAATCAAGCTTAGAAATCATAAAATTCAGCAATAACAGCAGTCTGAGCAGTCAGCCCAGTAATTCAGACTGAGCAGTCAGCCTAGCTGTTTTTGATATCCCTCTCATATCAACTTCCTTTATCTCTCAGTACTTCATCTTCATCTCTCCTTCCTATCTCAAACCTCTCCTAGGTCTTTACATCAAATGTAAGGTTTTATTTAAGTACTGTAAGATAGTAGGAGGCTATCTGTACAGCTGCAATCAGATTGCCTTTTGATTCCGTACTATTGTTATTATTTATGATCTTTCTCAGAATCTCAGCACTTTCTTTGTTCATGCCACTGTATAAATCATTGAAGATAATTAGTTAACAGGATTAGAAAGTTCTATATTTGGAGTTTAGAAAATCAATCAATGGATGCATTGTAATTATTTAACTTTAGATATGAATATAGTTGTAAGGTGCTTTTCAGGCTTGTCCCATTGACAATTGTATAGATAACATTCCGATTAACAATAATAATAATAATAACAGAATATTTGTTGCTCATAATGTGAATTTTTTTATTATCTAAGTTGGTTGCATTTTATCTGCTGTTTTCTTATTTCAGAATGTTAAAAATTCAAATCTTTCTTCGATAAAGTGAAGTTTTTAACTTGACTGTACAATTTTATAATTTACCCAGTACAAATGCTGCGCTTACTTATACTGAAAGAGAAATAATAATAATACTAAAAGGGAAATTCAATTTTTTTTTTAGAAACAACTCTGGTCGGAACTAACTCTGCTGTAGAAAATATGAGGGTTACACCAATTACTGCTGATGAAGAGTATCGTAAAAACCCTGAGTTGAAAAAAGAAGATATTGCTGAGTTAAGACAATGGATGAAAACTCAACCACACTTGCCTCAAAATGTAACAGGTAAACATTAATTTAATTATATTTATATTATTATACTACACTATTTATATTACATTATTTATACTATTTGAATAAATAATTTCTTTTACCATAAAATAATTATTCGTTATACAAATCACAACAGGAACGGTAGGTAGTTACTGACTCTTAATTAGATTTAAATGAGTATCTTAAGTGCAATATTTCATAGATGTTCAATTAGTGGTAGAGTATCTCGAAATTCATATTAATTTGTTATAAAAAATAAAAGTTTCTTCGTGAAGTAGAATAATATTGTTGAGATGCGAGAATCGTCTACAATTGTGGCTGATTGATACTTTTTTCAATCCTTTTTTAACCACACTAGGTTAACCGGTAACTGCCTAAAAGACATTGCCTCGTTTGGGCTAATTGATACTTACCCGACTTTTTTTTAACTTCTTTCATCAAGAAGATGAGAGTACAATTCAGATGGATTACTTGCAAGTAAGTTAGCAGAAGAATCAATACATCCCAAATTCTTACTGGTCTTAATTGGATTCAGATCAGATTGGATTAGAAAACTAATTTTCTAAATTGTTATTAAATAATATGCATTTAAATGTTCTAAACTATGCATTTTATCTCCAGTGGGATTTTGACTGAATGGTTTAAAGTTCAGTCTCATCCTTTAATGTAAAATACGTATTAACACAGGTGATGAAGTTATTCCTTAGAACCTTGAACCTGTTCTTGGATGGGTCTTTAACTTCTGGAGGATAACTAAATTCTGTTGCATGTATAATAAATAAATGGTTCTATCCTTGAGGGATGTGGTAGGATGGGTACCTGCAGGTTGGAGAGGTTTTGAGCTTCCCTGGAGGGATTTGCCTCATTCTATGGATGTTCCTTCAAGAATGCATCATCACCTTTTTCCATTACTCATGTTCACTTCTTCCTAATTTTCAGTTCTATAGTGGACCTAGTTATCTACTAGGTCCACTTTAAGGATGCTAGACCTGTACAGCTTATGCCTCTTCATGTGATTTTGTGGGAGACTAGCTTTGGACCAACCTAGGGATTCAGTTTTCTGACTGGTTCATTGAGCCTAATTGCTTAAATGCCCACTGGTTAAAGCTGGGCCTCTTAATCTCTTCTGAAATTAAAATGCAAATACAAAATTATGTGATGAAATCATCAAGGAAAAGTTTACTCTTTAAGATGCTCCACACATAAATCTACATGACTTATTCATCTTTATTCTGTCACATATTAAGTGTTCTTGTCTACTTCTGACTCTTGTTTATTACTGACTTTAATCAGTAGGATTCAGGATTCAAATACCAGCTATAAAACTGGTCAGCCTGATGTAGGTGTACCAATAGCCTATTGTGAGTCAGTAAAATGTTAATAAATTGGCTTTATCATTAGGATTTACTTTCAAGTAATTAAAAAATAAATATTAATATCACAGAAATATTTTTTGTACATTTCCTTGTAATCCAGAAATCAAGTGGAGATTCCAAAAATAAAAAGGAGTTAGCTGTTTGAATTCCAAGAAACTCTCAAAGAATACAGCAGAGTATTAACAAAAATATAGATTTTTTAGGGTTTAATTGGTTTGAATGAACTTTTGTAACAGCTATCTACAAGCTTCTGGTTCAAATCCAGTTAAAACATTGTTTTTTTTTGTTTTTTTTTTTTACTGGATTTAGAAGCTGAGTAGACTATTTTAAGGTTAAACTTTTGTAGGCTATTGTTGCATCAGTCAACATTTGGGTAGACAGAACCAACTATTGAACCATAGGCTGTTGTGTTGTTAAAAAAATAGTATGACTGAAAAATCAATGTCCGGATTCAATTAGAAATTACAAATAAATATATTGTTAATGGAATATTTAGTCAGTAGAATTCAAATACCAGCTATAAGACTGGTCAACCTGATGCCGGTACAAGACAATTATCAAATTGTAAATGTACCAATAGCCTGTTATGAGACAGTAAAATATCAAATATAAAAAAAATCAATGATTCAAAATTATTTTAACTGAAAGTATCAATACCATCTTTGTACTAAGTTATTCATAATTCAATTTGTTGATTTAAAATATGTGAGCCTAGTAAATCAACTATATCAAACAGAATGGACATATTAAGTAATAAGGGCATATTAGGTAATAAGTTATTAAAAACAAATCCACTTGATACAGAAGACAGTTGGATGTTATCGTTCGGCTAGTATAGGCTTACAACTCAAAGTTGTGTTAATTGTTTGTTATGTTTGTTTGTTAATTGTTGTGTTATTGATCAGTAACCACACAGATCAATATCCTGTTGGAGACAGTTATTATTCAGCAGTTCCCAAATTTAGCTCCTGCACAGGTTTGGTTCCAGTTTGTTACAAATTGTTATAATTACATCATTTTTTAAAAATGAATTAGTTATATTTCATCTTTATTTAGTTTTTAATTAAGAATTAACTGTAAAATATAATAAATTAATAAAATACTTTGTGTTAGCTGCTTTGTGTTTAAAATGGACATCCTGAGTTGGGATGAGTCAAGCTGTTAACTACAGTTAACAGCTTTGAGTTTGATAAACCAAGACTGCTTCAGATATAGACAATTCTTGTATCATTATAGTTTTGATTAGAAAATAACTGTTATATTATTTTTGGTTGATATAAATCGGCTTAATTTTTTTATACTTCATAATTTTTTTTTTGTCAACTTTATGTCAGTTTGTCATGGGTTTTTGTAAATAAATCAAAATGTAAAAGTGATAATTTTTTTTTTTTGCTTACAGATGAACAGTTGATATTATTTTATCATAGCTGTTATTATGATATGGAAGCAACTAAATCTTGTGTTGAGATTTATTATACTACTCGAACAAATACTCCAGAATTTTTCAGCAACAGAAATTTAGATTTACCTGAAACACAACAGGCTCTGAAAGCATTGTAAGATATTTCATACATTTTAAATACACTGCATTATGAAAATATAATATGTATTGGCTTTGGCAAATCACATACTCGTGCGTGCACGCTCACACATACACACATAGTTTTAATATAAATTTAATAGTATTAATTATTTTTCAGTAAATTGAAGTTATGAATAGTCAGCCAATAGATTTTTGCAAATTGCAGAACAACAGCTTTATGAAACCCACTTTAAAAAATTAATTTAATTTCTATTTAAAAAATATTATTGTAAACTTGTCAAAATTGTTGAACAAATTTTATAGAATAACAACTAAAATGTAGAAACATAGTTAAAATTTATGTTGGATATTTTTACTCCAGTCGCTTCATTAAGGTTACAATACATTTTTTTTTGTATCTGTATTTTCATAAATAATTGAAACTATAATTTTAATTTTTTTTTTGAAAACTCAAATAATTCTTTAACATAACACTTTGTTAATAAAATGTATTATTATGTAAAATATAAACACAAAAAAACAATAATTTCATAATTTAAACTCACCATATCAATTTCCAAGCTGGCCTTCATGGCATGAGCAGTAGCATCTCAGCCTTTCACCCAGAGGTCCTGGGTTTGAATCCTGGTCAGGCATGGCATTTTTCATTCGCTACAAATTTCCATTTAGGCTAAATGATCATAGCAGTTGATGCCTGTACATCTCATTAAATAAATTAATTTCCAATAATCAATTTTCACGATATCCCACATCTTCAGTTGCCTCTGAATTCTATAATTACATTAAAACATATTCATTTTATAATTTGTCAGTTTGTTGAAATTATTTTCTATTTTAAAAATTCTGAAATTTATTATGACTGTATAATACAAATTCCATTTTGGAATGATGTAATACTATACATAAAAGGGTGTTATATTCTCCTTTGTTCTATTATGATTATTGCCAACAGCATAACAGAACATATTTGCTATTTTGGCATTGCCAACATAGCAAATAACAGAAAAATACATTTTTTAGATATTGAAATCAAAATAAATGTAAATATGTAATAGAGATATAAGTTTATAGAAAACTAGCAACAAATAGTATTATTATATATTTAAATTTGAACCACTCTTCATCACTAACAATTAATACATATCAAAACATACATAATATTTAGATGTATCCATTTTACAAAAAACGATAAAAATAAACTCAAAAAAGAAACAGATGAAGTAAAACAAATAGCAATATTTAATGGTTTTGATGATGAAATTATACAAGAAATTTATAAAAAACCCCATGATAATTATACTAAAACACAATAGCAGAAAGATTACATAAAGAATAATAACAACTTATATCTAAAATACAATTACACAAATAAAATAATAAAAAACGTCATTAATGTATATGATAAAAATATATATAAAAAGGTATATAAACTAAATAATCACAATATAAATTATAAAAAAATAACAGTAATAAGAATAACAGAGAGGTGTATACAAAATTAAATTTAACAAATGTAATAATATTTATATTTGTAAAAAAAAGATCATTTAAAAAAAATTTATAGAACATTACACAGCATACAAAAACAAAAGACGAGGTGTACTATTGTAGCTGACCATTTGTTAGATTGCAAACATAGTATTACTGATTGTAAAAATAATTTAGATATTTCAGAAGTTTGTAATAACAATAAAAAAAAATAATATATTCGAGAAATATTACATTTATAAATATAAACAAAAATATTAAATGATGAACTACCAGAACATATTCAAATATGATGATTTAATTAAATAAATATAATTAATTAATTAAAATAAATATTTTATGTAAAAATATAACATAATAAAAATACAATCTAACAGTTGGCAATAGTGATAATAGAACAAAGGAAAATACTATGTTTAAAAATATTACATCATTCCATTACTGGATAACAGAATTTGCATACACATGCATAATAAATTTCAAACTTTTTAAAACAGAAAACACTTTATAACAAATTATAAAATGAAAATGTTTTAATATAATAATAGAATTCAGTACCAACTGAAGATGAGGGACCCTGTGAAAATCGATTATTGGAAATTAATATGATAAGTTTAACTTATCCAACTACCTCCAATTACTGTGTTTATATTTCATATAATATTATACGGTGATTTATATTTCATATAATATTAAATTTTAATATTGTATGTATATATATATGTGTGTGTTTGTGTTAATTTGATTGAAAGAAAAGAAAATTCCAAGGATTGAATTTCAGTGGCAAAAAGAAAAAAATTCAACTTTAATGATTGAAGGATAATGTCAGAGGAGGAGGAAAAGCTACCAGATGTGACCTACACAACTGAGTTTTATGGAACATTTTGGAAAAGATTAGCCATGAAAAAAATATTTTAAAGTTCATTGTTTAAAAATTAAAATCTTTCATTTTCAGCCGTTAAGAAAATTTCAATTTTTCTGTTTTTATTTCTCAATCTGACTCTCACTAAATAAATAAAATTCAGTGATTTATAGCTCATCTGTGCATCCTGTTTTAAGGATATGTGCCCATTAATCATATCTTCACACATACATGCTTTCTTTTAATATGTGTATGTACATTTCTTCTAAAAAATAATAATGTTATTATTTTTTAACATATAATACATGTCCTTGGAATGACCTTACAAAGCTTACCACACTTTTTTCTTCATAATATTATTTTAAACTAATGACACATATCCAAAATCGGTCCACAATACCATTTAAACTACTCTCTAACAATTTCCAACATTGAATGACAAGGAAATAAAATGCTTAGTTTTTATCTTGTAAAATTAATTTCTTTTCTCACATTTTAAAAAATTGTCATAATATTCATGAAATGTGTGTTGCAATTATATTTATTTAAAATTTTTCAAAAACTGTTATAATTTATTTATATATTGAATAATATTTGAATATGTCACAATATATGTTGTTATCCTTAAATTTTAAAGATAGATCTACATACAGACTAGTTAGGTTTACATATGTTAAGTGCTATAAAGAAATGATTATAGCAACCCCGGAAGCGAGTTACAAATCATGATCAAAAATCACATAATCATATTTAAGAATGACAGCCATCTGTGACAGTCTTACTAAATAAAATGAGGGATGAAGTGATTTCCTGTTGCTTTCTTCATCAAGTTAAAAATGCAGCTGCATATCAACAAATCCCAAACACTCCAAAATCTAGGTGATATTTAATCCTACATGTGATACCTTTATTATGTTCATCACAGGAGTTGGCTGTAATACTTAGATATTGACTGGTATCTCTTTTAACTCAAGTGCTTTGCACACATTACAGCCATGAGAAAGACCAGGAAAGAAAATTTAGTGCAACTTATGATCAAAATGTAAACAAAAATAAATTTGCATGTACTTTAAAACAGATAATCTTATTCATTACATGACAAAACTAACTGTTTGATGAAATTGTCTGGTTCTAAAGTCTGCTTAAAGAATGGTACAGTTGCTTTTACTGAATAATTATGATTACTTATGTTTTAGATATTACACGCCACACATAACCAAATAATTCCAATATTAATTACACTTATTTTTATATTTAATAAATAACATTGCAAAAGTTAAAACCTGATGAATCATGTAAAGTAAATTTAATGGTATATCAACATTTTGCCATCTTGTTACTATTTTTTATTTAGTTTAAAAAAAATGTTTAAACCTAGTTTTTAGAATTGTGAAAATAAGGTTCCAGAAAAGATTTTTGAACTATGATGCAGTTCCTTCCACAGTGGTGTGCAGTGGCACTGTTAATGATTCTTGTTTTAAAGAGATGAGGAACTTGTTCTAAACAAGTTTCTCATACAGAAACACTCCTGGGATCAGTAATAATTTTTTATTATAATTAAATCTAATATTTGACTTTATACTTTTCAGATATTATGGCTGCATACCAGTTAAGGATCCCAATAGTTATCAAATAATATTTCATAAGTTACAATCATCTGATGCTAAACAAGTGTCCATACAGAATACTTGATCAATGTTTTGTTTATTAGTTTTATCTAATATACATTTAATGCCCAGAAATTTTAATTTATTCACAACGCCTAATTTATGAAACTTCATTGTCTTTTCAAAATTTATGTTTAAATTCTAATGTTTTAATGCAAATATTTTATGAATTATAATCCATTTAATAATACTATTATTCTGATTTTAATAAAAAATTCACTTGGAATTTTGTTTTGGGTTAGATAAGTAAATAAGTATACTCATACCCTAAACTTCTTAGTGCAGATATATTTTTTCTCTCTATATCAAATAAGAATCATATTTGAGAAAATCGTAAAAGTTAGAAAGTCGTTTTTCAGAAATCCTTTTTAATCAAATGAAATCAGCAGAAATGTCATAATATTTTTCCTACAAGCAAAAGCTAGTGAAGGATTAACAGATTGCTATCTTATCTGAAATATTACAAACAAAAAAATTTAGAATTTTTCTAATCAAGATTATTATATTTCATAAATAATTACTCGTATAAAAATTAGTAATTTAACTTTTTGATCAGTAATAATTTTTTATTATAATTAAATCTAATATTTGACTTTATACTTTTTAGATATTATGGGTGCATACCAGTTAAGGATCCCAATGGTTATCAAATAATATTTCATAAGTTACAATCATCTGATGCTAGTAAATATGTATTCAATGATGGTGTAAAACTTTTATCCATGGCTATTGATGCATGTCTTCATGTTGAAGGCACTGTACCTGGTTATGTGTTTTTGTTTGATATGAAAGGTGTTAAGTTAGCACATCTTACAAAACTTAGTGTTTCATCACTTAAAAAATTCTTTTTATATTTACAAGTAAGTTACTCTTATATTATATTTTTATTTAGTTTTGATGACTGTTATGGATAAAATATATTTTTCATTTAAAAAAATAAAATATGTTCAACACAAATGAAATTGGAGGATAATCAAGCTTAAGCTGAAGAAAATTCTTATGAGATTGTTATCCTGTTATAGATTTATAAGTTATCTGTAATTTCTACAAATACAATTACGAACTCGGAATTAATAAAAATGTTCTCTAAACCTTAGTCAGTATGGAACTCATCCATGAATGATAATGGTGAAGAAAGGTGAGGTTTAAATCTTTTCCAGACTAAGGTAAGATCATAATTATTATAATGATGGTATTTATTTTGTTAATATTTAAATATAAAATATTATAATTTCTTGGTAAAAACTAGTTCAAAAAATGAAAATATTTACATAAAATCCCTCTGTTCACACCAGAAAGAAATTTGATATAGATTTCAGGAAAGATAAAATTTGGTGAACGAATCTAATAAATAGATATAGAGACGGGAGAAAACCCACAGATTTTTCATAAGGAACAAAAAAAACTGATTTTCTCACAATTTTTGTAAAATAAAGTAAAACTTATATTTGCTTTCCTGGCATTCTAATTTTTATTAATTTTCACTTCCTAATTTTTACTTTCCTTGCATCATAGCTCTAGTGCTGTGCTGCAAGAAGGAAAATATCGTAATCAGTCAAAAAATGGGGTATGTTTTTTTTACATTTCTCATTATCTCATGGCTCAGGGATCCCAAAAAAAACAAAAAGTAGAATGTAATGTTTGTACATGTTGGCATGTTTGAAACTTAATAACTTTTGACTGGAACCAATTTTGATGAAATCTTGTACAGAGACTCATGCATATGGGGCAATTAGATGGTAACATTTTGGTGTCAATATCTCCAGGGGGTGGGTTATATAGTTTTTAAGGTTAATTTTTTCAAAACTTTGCAAGCATAACCCCTCTTTAAGTACAGTATATGCGTGCATGCTTATCTTGCCATTTAAAAAAATTATCTCAAAACTCTCCCTTCCCCAAAAATTAAAAAAAGCTATCTTTTTATTTAGTGCATATTTTTTTAAACAAAATTTTTTTTAAGTCTTTCTAGGAATAGTAGTGGTAGTACTAGTGATTCAAAAGAATACTTTGGGGTCAGTATTGTGAGTAGGGGAGCGAATCAATATTTAAAAATATTGATTTTTAAAACGTTTTTGGTTTATTTTCATGTATCATTATTTTTCCACTTATAAGAATAAATAACCTATGTCAGGAAAGTATTAAAACTTTACTGTTGCTTTTTTCATATTGATTTTGGGTTCATTACTTCTTCTTGTATTTAATTATAAGTAAAACAAAATTTTACAGGTTTTAATAATAACGTGTAGATACTGATAATAATAATGATTCAGTCAATGAGTAGGTGGTACTGATTGACTGAATCATTATTATTGTATATGATCATCTGTTACAACTAGTGTTCTGTTATTCTTCAGCAGCTGGGTTTAATTTTAAGTACAGTATAATTAATTTGATGTAGATTTAAAACCTACAATACCTGTATATTTTGGTCATTAAAGTTCGGTTAACTTGTCAAAGATCATTAAAAAACTAGGAATAACAGAGTTCACATTCAGTGTTTTAAATTTTTATTTATTTTTTATTTTTATTAAACCAGATATTGTAGGTCACATTACAATGATATGGGAGGATTGATTTAAAGTTTTCTCAATCTATTATACTGTTGGTGATGAACATGTCCTGGATATTGATTTGTAGTTGAGAGTGCCAGAGTGTGAATAGCTGTAAATTTTGTTTATAAAAAAATTTGGCATAAGAAATAACACACTTCATTTAAAGTAAAAGAAAAGTTTGCTAAGAAGATTGTTATAAAAAAGACTTCATACATTTTTTGTTAATTTTTTTTTTGTAAAATGCATCATACAGTGTTAAAAAGTGCTAAAAACAGTTTAACTCAATAAAAAGGTAGAAGACTTTATGTAAATATTCTAAGTTAACCTCTAGACAAAATTTCATTTTGCATTCAGATAACTTCATTCTTCAAGTTTTGGTAAAAGTGTAAGTTTTGGGTGATGGCTGTACAAATATATAAATAGCTCCAATTGAGATTAAAATAAACAAAGTTTTGTTCTGGTTTCATATAAAATACATATATTTATTACCAAGCAGATACGAGCATACAAATGATTTTTATTTTGAATTTGTATTTTGTAGTATTTGTGTAAATAATATATATAAGCGTAAAGATTTTTTTTTTTGAAAAAGAAAAAAGTAATAAAAATTATTCAGTCTTTTCACTGAAACATTTTTAAATAAAATATTATCTTAAAGACGTTCTTTAACTAAAATTATTGTGAAATTCTGGAACAAATGCTCCTAATAGTATTTATAATAAGACATTTTGAAAATAAAATATTTAGTACAATAAAAAATTAATAAAAATAAACATAATTGTTTAATTTAATTATTTCTAGTTAGGTTATTATATAGTTACTGTTAAATTTATACTGGCATAAATGATTCATCTTTTTGAGTGTATATATTTAACAGCTGTGTTATTAATAGGGCTGGTTATAAACCATAAAATACAATTAGGTTACTACATCATTTTAATATTTAACCTTATTCAACTTTTACAAAGAACAATTTTTTATATAACAAAAAAAGTGTATTAGTGACATTGACTCTGAAAATTTTAAGTTCACAATAATTTAATTTTGAACAAAAATTCAGTCTATTAATTCTAATGATAAAAAAATAAATATAATTTACATAAAATATTTTCAAAAAGACTAACAATAAAGAAATATTTACTCTCCTTGAGATTAATATAATTTTAAATTATTTGCTTGAAAAAAAAAAATTGATTTGTGTTTTTATTAATAATTAATTATATCAATTTTCTATTTAAAAAATTTGTTTTATACTTTATTAATTAAATAAATATTGCTTTATTATTAGAAGTAAAAAACTGAAGAGTGTTATACACTGATGGTTTTTTGGAACTAAATTCTCTCCAGAAAATTGTAGCAAACAAGGAGAATAGTGTTACTTAATAAATTTTTTTTTTTAATCAAAATTAGTTTTTTTTTAATGTGCCAGATATGGTCATATAACTACTAAGAAAAAAAAAATGATTTTACCTATAATGTAAAGATCACATAAGATCATAAAGAAGACATAATTTATAACATAGGATCATACAAATGGAATATCAAACATGGAATATCAATCAACCCACTAAAAAAATAGGTTTATTAGTTTATTATCTTTTTTTTATACCTGATGATGTGAAGTCTAAACATCCTTAAGTTGACCGCATATATATATATATATATATATATATATATTTTTAACCTGTTTTAACCTTGAGAAGGATTCAATTTAGGAAAAACATATTTTTATGACCAACAGTCAAGCTTATTATAAAAACCAGAAATATAGAATTGACATATAAAATAATTAAATTTTTCAATTAAAAGTGTACAGAATAAATGACATTGTGAAAAAAGTATAAGTGTTAGGTATGACTAAACCACAGAAAATTCTTGTCGCACTGAAAAAGCAACAAAATTGTATCTTATTAGCACTTCTGGATTGTTACTATAATACTGCTATAAAAATATACAGAAAGGTAAAAAGATCAAAACTGGTATTTTATTGTGAAGAATTTAATGTTAACCAAGTCCAAAATAGTATATGACCTCTTGCATGTTAACAGAATTGTTACAAGACTGATTAATTTACAAGGCTGGATTAGATCAACTACTGAATTGTATTTACCTCTATACCTTACTGAGTAGAGGCAGTATAATTTTTTTTTACATTATCAATAAGTCAAAGTATAAAGAACAAAATGAATAGTTTAATAATTTTATTTCATTTTTTCTTTATTTTTTTTAGGAAGGAATGCCAGTCCGACTGAAAGCAATTCATGTAATGAACACTCATTCACTGGTTGATAAAATTTTGTTATTGCTGAAACCATTCATGAAAAAGGAACTAATTAAAATGGTGTGTATTAATTGTGTAACTATGAAATATAATGATGTTATGGGCTTATTTAGTTTAAATGTTTACAATTCCCACATTTTTCAGTTCCTTAAAATCTTTCCAACTGTTCTATTTATTCATTTTTTATCTTATTTAGTTTTATTTTTAATTTTATCTTTTAAATTATATATATTGTAACTTAAAATATAAGCCTACAATGGTTAAAAAAGACTAATTAGGTGAAAAATAAAAACAGGTCCAATTGTACCCTGAAACAATTGATCATGTCATATCAGGTTTCCTGCAACAGGCAAAATTTGATTACCTACAAAGGCCAATAGAATTTCTGACTTTGTCCACTGGAATATTTGTAGTGAACTGAGTGGATCTCGCTAAACATAAGAAAAACGGTACCAGCACAAACCACAGCGTGTGGTCTCAAACAGTAAATAATTGATTAGTAGGATATGCCAGTCCACACCAACCAATAAATAAATGTGAATAGGCCTGACATTACAATCAAAGATCATGTTGGAAAAACAGCGCTGATAGTAGATGTTGCGGTACCAAATGATGTGAATATTATGCAAAAGAATGCAATGAAGAAACTGAAGTACCAAGATCTAAAGATTGAGGTTAGCAGGATAAGGAAGATGAATTAAATTATAGTACCAATAATAATTTGACAATTTCTTATGTGATTGATTTTTAATGCACTAATGATTTAGAGAAAGGAAATCTTATTGAGTGTCAGTAACAGTTGATTAGATTTCACTATTTAATAATATTTGATAACTTATTTATTGTCTTAAAATTATTTAATACACCTTTATCAATTAAATTTATTTTAACTTTTTTTTGTATTAATGTTTCAGATTCATTTTCATACAGGTATGGAAACAGTTTATGAAGCACTTTCAGTAAAATGTTTCCCTAAAGATTACAGTGGCGAACAACAAACAGTCGATGAACTTCATGGTAAGTTACCAGACTATTTTAATTTCCATTACTATGCTCTTCTATCATTTGTAGTACTACTATCCTAATCAACCTTTTTATTAACCCATGTAATTTCAGTTAATGAAATAAAAAACTACTGGGAACAATATTATTGACATTTTTTTGTTGTCAATGATGTCAGACTCCAGTATATGAAAGAATTAAATGATTCTCCCTATGTATAACATCTAACTAACCAAAAATAATCTTATAACTTTGACCTCCCTTTCAATCAACATGTCTCAAGACAAAAATTGTAATTTTTGCCTCACTTTCAAAAATTGTAATAAAAATTAAATTGATAGTTATTTCATTTTGATGTATAACAGTGATATGCTAACAAAGATAGCACAGTTTGTCCTGCATCTCTACAATTATAATCGAACAGGCATCTTGTCTTCATAAATAAACATGACAGATGGAAAAATATAAAAGTTAGAATTCAAGATCTAGCGTATCTATTTATAACACTTTGAAGAATAATGATTTAAAATTTTAAACAAATAAGGTTGTGGATTTTGGTAGTAATTATATCAGTCAAACAGCACCTTTGGAATAAGAACTCTAAAAATAAGTCCTTTGTTTTGGATTTCCCTAAAAGAAACTTGCTTCCTTTACAATAATATGAACATTTTTAAAAGTAACAAATACAAAATTTAACTAACTAAAATTTATTTATACTTTATGAGATTCTAATTAACAATTTATGAGACATTTATCCTCAAACTCAATTGTAAAAGTAGAAAACTGAATAGCAGTTGTATTTATGTTAAATTAATAATAAAGTACTATTTTTTAATACTTGTTTGTTAGAAAATCCCAAAAGTAGCAGATGGTACATTGTTCTTAATTACAAAATTTTATCTTTTATGAGAAAATATATTTTTGGGTTTGTAATACGTTGCTGTATAAAAATAATTTCATCTAATTTTATTCTTCATGTTTTTATAATATGCAATTTTTTTTTTACAGAAAATTTCATAAATTGGATGCAGAATTTAAAAAGTTATTTTCAAGATGAAGAAAAATTCAGAAATGATGAAAAGAAAAGGCTTGATAAGAAAAGAAAATCTATTAGTAATGAACCACCAATATCTTTGCAGAATTTATGTATTGATTAAATTGCCAAAAAAATCTACAACCATTTTCAAAAAAAATTGTTTTTTAATATAAAATGTACAGCTTAGTAACTATATTGATTATACTTGGAAACAAAAACTTATTAATATTTTTGTTAAACAATTGTACAGGTGACACAACCAATCTTGATGCTTGGTGCCTTGGCAGCCACAGCCACACTTTGAATCTTTCTTATCCTTTTAGCATAATATTTGTTTCATTATCTGACAGTGAATGGCCCTTGATAAAAAGTATTGTGATGTTGGTATTGGATGGCAGAACACATTTTTTTTAAATTTTTATCATGTCAGTATGTAGCTAATATTTTGAACATTATTATTACATTTTTAAAATTTAATTTTATATATATATCTGTTGCAATGGTATATATATATACACACACACACACACACACACACACACACACATATATATATATATATATATATATATACACATGCACATACACACAATATATATATATATTTATACATATATGTTAAGTGAAATTAATTGGCTCACTGAAAAATGTTTAAATAATATCCTACCATTTTCTGCGAAAAAATGTGTTTTATACTTACCAATATGTTTACCATTTTTCAAAACGGTAAACATGACAAAGGAAGCACTATGTGAAACTGGGAATTATACAATAGTATAATTTACACATAAAATGCTATCAATGCAAATCAAAATGTATTACTTTCAATAAGCGCTGGTGTTCCAATTTATTTTAAAAGATATTGAAAAGTTAATGTAAAATAATGATGAAATACACTAAATAATGGAATTGGAAATTACAGCAGAAACTAATTATTTTTATAAGTTATTTTCTATTAAAAAAAAAGTTGTTACTGTTTCGTTTTCTTAACACATTTCATTTTACATACATATAACATATTCATTTAACATGATTGTTATAGAAAATACTTTCTGAATTTCTTATATGTAATATTTCCAGATTTCTGCTGAAATCTTCTCCCCCCCCCCCTCTCTCTCTCTCTCTCTCTCTCTCTCTCTCTCTCTCTCTCTCTCTCTCTCTCTCTCTCTCTCTCTCTCTCTCTCTCTCTCTCTCTCTCTCTCTCTCTCTCTCTCTCTCTCTCTCTCTCTCTCTCTCTCTCTCTCTCTCTCTCTCTGTATGTGTGTGTGTGTGTGTGTGTGTGTGTGTGTGTGTGTGTGTGTGTGTGTGTGTGTGTGTGTGTGTGTGTGTGTGTGTGTGTGTGTGTGTGTGTGTGTGTGTGTGTGTGTGTGTGTGTGTGTGTGTGTGTGTGTGTGTGTGTGTGTGTGTGTGTGTGTGTGTGTGTGTGTGTGTGTGTGTGTGTGTGTGTGTGTGTGTGTGTGTGTGTGTGTGTGTGTGTGTGTGTGTGTGTGTGTGTGTGTGTGTGTACAAATGTAGAAACTAATGAAAAACAATGCAGGAGTTTTTTGTATAACTTGGTTTTGAAGTTATACAAAAAAAAGGTATTATGTTATGATATATTCACAAAGTTTTAATAAATTTCTTTCTACAACTTCTTCACTATTTTCTGACGATCTACATCCCTCCAGTTATCATAAAATCATAAATATGTCAGAGTAAAACCTGCAAATTGTTAGTTCTTCTGAACTTGACCTCCTGCAGCAAAAAACTTCTGTTTTGGATAAAAAAAAAATAATACAACTTAATTAAGTTTATATTTCTTTAAGTTTTGTGATTCATGTAATATAAATAAATGGCAATATTTCATTTTATAACTGATAAATTTGGTAAAATTTATTTCCCATGTCCTAAACACTAATTCACAGGCACTCACGAGAGCTAAAGAAAAAAATTGAAAATGCACAACAAAACACTCATGTAATTAAATGAAAATGCTTTAGTTTTACAACTAGAAAACAATGAACAAAAATAAAACAGCTGATTCCGTATTGATTTGCCAAAATTCGGTTCTCTGATTATACGAGTGTGTATCTGGTTACACGTACAAGTCCTTGCAACTTGTACATGATGCAAAAATGATGTTTTGTGATTGATTGGGAAGCCTTAACAGCTTCAATAATACAATTGGTCAATGGAATTTAGTATTATGATAGATCTAAATTTTGTGCATTTCGATTGAACATTATTATTCACTCTTATGATTAGTTATAAAATGAGAAATTGTGATCGATTGGAATTTAATGCATTCTAATTGGTCATTTATTTTGTACTGTGATTATTGTGAATATGCTGTTTGGGCCTATTGGTTAAATGCATACATACATGTGATCAGTTAAGAGAATACGGTATTCTGATTGCCTGAACTTCAATGTTGTAATATTTTAATAACACTGTCTGAAAAATTAGATTATTAGTAAAAGGTCCATATTGAGACTGTGAGACTTAGTGGGATCTATGCCATTAGCATCAATGTACTACATGTCAGGAGTTAATATTTATCGGTTTCAAATCGTGGGGATAAAAAACAAACGTTATTTTTCATGATTAGATCGTATTTCATTTTCTTTGTGCTTATCAATTCGCCGTTAAAGAAGTAAAATTTCAATGAACTTTCAATAAAATCTGGATAATTATGAAAATAATGATTATTTTTTTTTTTAATTTTATTATTTATTCATAGGTACTTGTTATGCACGTCTTGTATAAACTTTCAGTTATACTAATTATTATTTGGTTTTACAAAATACGTATGTTTGATTTACATTTTCTGATGTAAACAAATACTCGTCCAAAAATAAAGTAGCATGTGTAAAAAAAACATAACCTGTTCAAACTAGTTAATCTAGCCAATGATATTTAATGTAATCACAGTATTTATTTTTTTTTTAACCTCTGGGTCCACCATGAGGATGAGATGAATGTTTTGTAGCATGTGTGAAAATGCCATGCCTGACCGAGATTCGAACCCGGGACTTCCGGATGAAAGGCGAGACGCTACCACTCGCGCCATGGAGGATGGCAATCACAGTAATTTTAATAAAAATAATCACTATAAACAACTAACAATTTAGAAACTACAAAAATATGCTTTAAGTATATAATTTGTTCAATAGCCGTTGGGATATGGCAACAAATTTAATAATGCGTATGAGTTTCCCACAGAAATTAAAATATTGCGTGTATGATTTATTTTTTCTAAGTTAAAATTTTGGTACTAATCTGTTATTACAAAATTGTCCATGTATGTTAATTAAGAAAATAAATAATATTCGTCAGCATTATTATATAATTAAATGTAAATCGGAATGTCGGTGTTATGTTTGTTTTGTAATGCATGCATATAATAATATTAGCATAAACTAAACAACCGTTGCGCCGATTGATTTTTTTACCAACGTTATTCCGAATTTTTTTAAATGTATGTAGATTGTAAAAAATCCAGCTTTCTGCTTTGACTAGTGTACAGTAATGCTTAAACTGGGACTGGATTTATTTTACAGCTTCATTTCATAAATAGTAAATAAGTCATGCTTGGTCATGGCTTTTACCAGCGATAAGCACAAGATTGGATCTCTTTCATGGAAAAATAAAAGAGAAACCAGCAATAATTATCCAACAGGAATTTTTGTCAACCATCGGAAGTTACAAATGATACATAAAAATTTATACTGATGATTCTAAAACCGAACACGGTGTTGGATGCTCCATATATGTAAATGGAAAGCCCATTCTTGCAAAGAAATTCTTGGAATTTATACAGCAGAACCCTGCCGTATAAACACTGTTTTGCTATAGAGCAAGCTTCTCAGAACATTTGTGTGAAGAGAAAGTGCTCATATGTTCAGACTAGTAAAGCACACTAACTGCTGTTCGGAACAAGGTGTGTGTCCTTATCTCACACCTGTCCATTATATACGTTTTAAATTGACGAGGACAGTGATTTGTCCTCGACATGCTGGTATTCCAGAGCATGCTGGAGTCAGAGCAAACGAAAGCGAAGACGAAGCAGCCAAAACGGCAACGTCTGTGATAATATGAATATAATTATCACATCTGCCTTTTCAATTGGCAGATGTTAAAAATTGTCTAACCTAACCTTCTCCTTTTTATTTATTTATTATTTTTTTATCCCTACATCCCTCGCCTCCCCCCCCCACCCCCCCGGTTCGATCCTCTGTTGTCTGCCTCAAATCCGCAGCGGACAGTAACCAGGCCCGACTATGTCGTTCCCAGCCCGGGTCTCGGTCATTAGCATTGCCTGCCTCTAACCAAGGTAAGGGGAAGAACCAGGCTCGGCTATGCCGTTCCCAGCACTCCCACCCCCCCGCAGCCGGGTCTCGGTCTTAACTTTTTTCTCACCTACTGGCCCCTAGAGTCCCCACCCGATCATTGTAGGCCGCACACCTAAGCATGCAATCACTCACAGATGGGGCTGACCACCCTTCCCTACTCTGACATCATCTAGAACCCTCTTCTCATCCCCTCTGCCACCTTGGCGGTGAGGACTTCGGTCGCGAAGGTCTCAAACTTCCTCCAGTTGGCCTCCGCCCCTAAAATAAATGTCAAAAGATTCTCTACCCGAGGCCCATTAATTCCGGGCGTTCTTCGATTCTGCCATTCATTATACACAAATATGGTGTGTTCTGCGTTATCCTCCCCGTCACAATACATGCAACGGGAAGAGGACCTTCTGTGGAATTTGTACAGATAACTTTCAAAAGCACCGTGTCCCGTAAAACAGTCAAGTAAAAGAGTAACGTAATAACTTGTCATAATCAATTCTTTGATTTTCACTGCTAGAAGGGGCCCTTCTAGCAGTGACGAAGCTGTTAGCTACCTCGTCGTAGGCAGGGGGCTATTTATTCACCTCAACCGTTGCTTTCTGCGGTGCAGAGCCTTAAGTGATTGTCGTAAAGCGGTAATTTCTGGTGTCCACCAATGTACTGGATGGAAGTGCGTACGTGAAACAGGGAGTCGTGCCATTTCCTGAATGATCAGGTCTTGAAGCACCTCCGGGGTGACAACCCTACCGTCGGAAGAGTTTTGTAGCCACTCTATTAATCACGAGCTCTATCTGTGCCCCGGTAAGTCGCGGAGGCCTGTGTCCGTCAAGTCTCTGAGGCAGTACAACGTGGTATGCGACAATATAGCACGGTGATTGCTAGCTATTTCTTCATTTAGTACCGTCATTTGGAAACAGTCGTTACCCTATCTGTCTTAAATCATCACTAAGTCAAGTACACTGATGTGGCCACGTACCACATACATCGGAGTTCCGTTGTTATGGCATCTAAGGCCCATGCTTAGAGCAACACCATCAATACTAAGCCCTTCTGTTGTTGTAACAACCAGCTATCACTGTTTGACAATTGAAGTCGCCAAGCAGGACAACTCTTCTGGGGGACCTCACAATAACATCTTGCATAGCGCCGAAAACGTTTACATAGTCCTCAAGAGGAATATTGGGACTAACATACACTGCAAAACTGTGAAATGTTTCCACCGCAATTACGCCTTCTTCCCGATGAAGAGGCTGCCAACGGTGCCGACCACTAACATTGTACAGAGCGACATTCCCAACTGCATCGGCACACCAATCATGTCTGGCCACCGTGTATCGATTAGGCTCCGACGTGACCACAATATCGACGTCATGCTTTCTCGCAATTTCCCCCAGTAAATTGTGTGAGAGGATGTTTCTATTAGTGTTTGTTAACATGATTTTAGTCATGTTGATTTTTAACATGTCCCGATTTTCACGTCCTGCCTCCGGTGCGATGTTCGGTTGAGGCATTTTCTGGCCTCTCTACAATCTCTAATATCGTGTCCATCTCAACAGTTGTAACACAATGTTGCCCTGTCGGGACCCTTACAGTTGGCACTTATGTGCTACGTTGACCAGCACTTATAACACCTGATAGATTCGGTTCGATTGTAGCCCCGAAAATGGACCCACCCTATCTTTATTCTATTGGCTACCAGTTGTTAGCGGCGCGGTAACTAGTCGTAACCGTAACATTTTGCGTGTCACCGTACGCTTTTCATAATGAGGATATTCAGAACGATTCCCCTGAACCAATCATCTCAGCGATGGCATCACTCTCAGTATTGTCCACATCAAAGTCCTTGATGTGGACCACCGCCCGCCTATCAGCTCGGGTACTAACGCCAACTTGTAATTCGGCCGCCCTGTCTTCAGGGTAGTTGTAAACTTCTCCGCCTGTTGCGTCCCTTTTATGCGGACTTCTAGCTTCTCATACTTAGGGATAGAACCTCTCCAGCCTCCTCTCTTGTTACGTTGGACTTCAAGATCCGGAGTAAGTCAGCATATGACTTCCCTTGCACCTTTACGAGTACAACTCAACTTCCTTCCACAGGAGGTGTCGCACGACGCATCGAAGCTGAGCGGGAACGCGTCCTACTCGCGTCCACCCTTCTGGTTACCACCAAGGCAACAGGCTCATCGCTCGTCCTGTGCAATTATATCACTATCTTTCGAATGATGTTCCCGAAAGGACCATTGAGCAGAACAAAGATCACACTAGGTGATCTCTTTAGGACCCTCCATATAGAGCCGACAGCACACTTGGCCATCAGCTTATCGTCCTCAGATGAGTCGTAGAATACGGTAAATATACGTCTCTGGATCGTCTTCTCTTCTTGATCCTCAATAAACGAGGAAGTATCTTGCCAGATCATGCCCGCCTTGATCTGTTCCAGTGCAGCTCTCCTGGACTTGGAAACGTCGACAAAATTACATGTCACCCGCCCCCTCTACGGGAAGGGTGACAATTTTAGCCCTGCTCATCGCCCAGGTAGACCACCTCTTAGGCAGTTACTCAAGTAGTTCGTCATCTGTTAAGTCCTGATTCAGAATATCGCCATGGTCCAAGACCGATACTGGGTCAGTCTGGTGGAGTGTGAGGACATCTGTAACGGCGTCGACACTTCTTGTAATTGCTTAAGAGATATGTAAATGCTCTTAAGCTCCCTTTCATGTTCATGCATGTACTTTAACATGACCTTCCCGAAATGTTGTTTATATTTCATCATGGTCGCTCCCAAGCGGTCTGTAATCTCTTTGAGGTCATTTGGCGCCATCTCTTCCTCAGAAGAAAACTGTCTGATACGTTTTTTTTTCTTTTAGGTCAGAGACCTTACGTTGTGGGGCGACAGGCCCACTCTGAGCTTACAGTACATATATGAGGATCTCAGAAAGAGGTACGATCTAATAAATAATCCCACCTGCCTTGATAACGTTGTTCCCTCTGCAATATATCTTGGTGGAACTTTCTCCTTGTTCATCGCTGATGTCACCCAAGTTAAAAAGTCCAAATGAAAATGTAAAAAAATAAATTTTCAATGACACTCTGCAGCCTAACTTTTTGTAGTTCACAGAGTTCATTTATAAGCTGATCATCGTTTTCAGTTTTTTTTTGTTTCCAAGAAAACCAATAGCAACAGCTTTGAACGACTTCCATGCTACTAGTTCTTTAGGATTCAGTTTGATGTCGAATATATTTTAACGAATTAATTTTCTTATTTGTGACCTAATGAATATTCCCTCTTTTAATTTGGCTTCACTTAATTGTGAAAAACCTCAGCTAAATATTTTTTTTTTATCAGGTGTAGTTTTAAGTGTAGAGGTGGTAAAATAATACGATCTGTAACGAAAAGGGAAATATTGGCATTTTCCTTATATGGGTAAACTGATTTCTTTTTAGCCAGTCATTAACTGCGTAGTGTTTATCTGTATCCCGACTATCCCGTAAACACAAAAAACACATATATTTTGTAAAACCACTGGAGACCTAGAAGAAACCCTGTCACTTTCAGCAGAGCAATGATTCGCTATGAGTCTTCATCATACTCAATAGTTTTTAAAATGTTCGAAATACTTTAATATGTTTCATTCATTCCTACAAGATGTGCTACCGGTTATAGAAGAAACCTTATTCGAGTTATGCAGCAACGCTGCCTTTAAGCTTCTTTTTGATAATAAATAACAGTCATGAATAACATATATAATGTCCAGCTTAGACATTAGCCTCCTAATATCACGGCAGGAACAAAGTTTTATCTACATCAACTGCAAAAGACAGCATTCATGCCACTCAACAAATTGTCCTGTTAATAAAGACGAAGAAGTTGTTAGGAAGTAAAACCTTACAGAATATCAGCTACTTTGAAGCTAAAAAAAACTGTAAAGAGCCGCATACAAAGAGCAAAACCACATATGACTCAAGCGACAGCCATTATTCCTACACAGAGTGTCAATGTACATCAGCTCCTCAGTGACCTTACTGCCAACTGTTACTATGATAAAGAAAATAATCGATAATAAAACGAAACTTCTCTTTCAGAAAGAAGCTACGAGACAGTACAAGTTACAGACACCAATAAATGTTCTGAGTAAAATCAAAACCGCAACAGAGCAGAACAAAAAGAAAGACAAATTAGAGCTCAAGATACCGAGATCGGCCATCGTAGATCGGCCAACGGATTTATATAAATATCTGTCAAATTTCCTTCGCTTTCATTCCCGCGATTTAGACTTCTACTGTATGTACTATGTTTATGTTTCTTACTCTTTGATTTTCGCCGTCACCATTATTGTCTTGGTAAGTGAAACGACTTTTATTAATAAATATAAGAAAATAATAATTATGGTAATTTAAATATTAAGTCAATTAAAAAATAATTAGGCATTTTAAAAAATATTTAAGTTACCGTAAATTACACACTTTATATAATCTCTTCTCCGGTTTAGTTACGCACTTAGTATACTTTATTTTCCTGTTTAATTACACACATTAAGTGATATTTGTAAGCAAATCCACTAGTTTAGTTTCTAATATAAAATATTAATTGCACGCTAGAAGTAAAATTAATATTTGTAGCAATTGGAGTTAAAATTAATACCATAAAATAATACATTTTTAAGAAATAAATTCTTCTTAATTTTAATGATTTTGGTGTTAATTTATTTATTATATTTTCTAAATAATAAGTACTCTCACTTTTTAATTTTATTTCCAGATTAACTACCTTTCACACATTTTATTTTCCAAATAATAACTACGCACTTTCATTACATTAAAGTATGTTTATAAGCAAATGTACTTGATAACATAAAAAAATAAGATAATTGTAAAATTAGCATTATTTCCAACTTATTACACAATTTATTTTCGAAATAATTCGAAACACTTCGTATATTTTACATTAAATAATATTTATAGGCCAGTGTAGTAGCTTCTTCTTCTTCTTCTTTGGTTAACAGCCCTTAGGCTGGTTGGCAGCAGCTCTCCCACTCTTCTCGCTGATCAGCCTTTCTCTTTAGCTTCCAGGAAGGATCACAGTTCATATCGTCCTTTATCAGTTTTATGAACACCAACCTCGGCCGCCCTCCCCTACAATTTCTCCCTTCCATCTGTCCCTGTATTACCCTGGTGTCTAAGAATTTGTCCTATTAGCTGAGCTCTTCTTCTTTTTAATTGCTTCTCTTCGTTAATTCTCTTAAATACCTCCTCGTTTGATACTTTTCCATCCAATTCATCTTCATCATCCTTATATAACACCATACTTCAAAAGCCAAAAATCTCCTTTTTCCTTACCTTTAATTGTCCATATCTCGCTCTCATTCATTGCAATACTACACACAAATGTTCTCGGTAATTGTTTTCTTGACTCGATGCTTATATTATTTAATGTAACGAGTTCTTTCTTTTTGTTAAAGGTGTTCTTTGCCTGGTGTATTCTACTCACTATTTCTTTGTTGCTTCTTCCATCACCTGTTATTTTACTTAACAAACATTTAAACTCTTCCACTTATTGAATAGTCTCACCTCTCAGTTTTATTGTTGTTCTATTCTTCCTCTTCTTAATGCATACCAGTATTTTGGTTTTATGACTGTTAATATACATGTGAAATTTTTCTTTCTGTACCCTATCCATAACAGTTAAAATGCGTTGCAATTCCTCTTCGCTTTCTGCAGTTTCTGCAATGTCATTTGCAAATCTTAAAATAATGGATTGTAATTTAAATAAATTTCCTTTGTTCAAATACTAATAACGAAAAATAAATTTGATTTGTTGCAGGGCTAGTATAAATAACTGCAGTAACAAAAACGAAATCATCGTTGTCAATAAGGTGAGAGTTAAAAAAAGCACTTGTTACTAGTCTATAACGGTATACACAAATAATATTTGTTTTATATATTTAAAATAATATGTCGTGACATACTTGTTGGTTTAATTTCTATAAAATAAGGTATTAATTGTAATATTACACACTTTTATTTTCCAGTTTAAT
Source organism: Lycorma delicatula (assembly GCF_047948215.1). Taxonomy (NCBI): domain Eukaryota; kingdom Metazoa; phylum Arthropoda; class Insecta; order Hemiptera; family Fulgoridae; genus Lycorma; species Lycorma delicatula. Next base: position 79,859,714 of record NC_134463.1, read on the forward strand.
TATTCACATTAAATAATATTTATATGTGAATGTATTGGTTAACATTTATAAAATAAGGAACTAGAAAATAGAATTAACATTTACGACCGTTCTTAGAGTTAAAATAATATCTGTTTAGAAATTCATTGCGAATTCCATGTCTGCAATGCAAATTCACGTATAATATTTTTCCAAATACTAATTATGCACTTCTAATATTTATAAAACAAGATATTTGTAAAATTACACATTATTTCCAGTTTAATTACACACTATATTATACTTACATATACATCTAATGAATAATTATGTGCTGAAAATAAAATTAAAATAGGAGATTGTAGTTAAGTTTAATAGGTTTTCTTTGTTAAAATGCTAATAATGAAAAATGGACTTGTTTTGTTACATTAACAAAACAAATTCAGTTGTTTTGATGTTTTGTTTTGATTTGACAATAACTTAACAATATTAATAACAGGAGTAACATCACAGTCTATGAAATGAGAATAGTTTTTATATAATATTTTAAAATTAAATTAAAAGCAATCTCTTTTGTTAGTATTTTCATAGTTGTTAAAGAATGTTGTAATTGGATAAAATTGTGTTTTTACAGATGGAACAATTGTTACGCTTTACCCATCAGAAACATCATCGATGACGGGAAGTAACGTAATTAAAGTCTGCCCAGTTAGCCTATAATATCCTATCTGAAATGATCGATGATAAAAGACGCAAGATAAAGGTGTAGTGGATGCACGTCGTTTGCGTAATGCATAATGGAACAGCAGTTCAATTCTGTATTAGCAAATTTCGATCGTATCAAATTTACCAAAGGCATTAGAGCCGATCGACTGAATCTGCTAGTACGCAGATTTTGCATACGATCCTGCATCACTCGAAGAAATTATCGCACTACATGAGTTTGTATATAGTATTGTATTGAGGATAACAACTCATTAACTCGAACAAGTCATATGTAGGACAAGAGTTAATAAGCAAATGTTACATTTGAAAAACCTTATGCTATTACCACAATTGAAACTTCTTGTATTATAGTCTCAATAAAATTCTGTGGTGATATTCGCATGTTAAAAAAATAAAAATATTAGAGAAATTAGGTTTTATTATCCCCGTTCTTATTTCTTTCTATTAATTATATAATTATTTTTCTAAAAACGGTAATAACATCCTCCATTTTTAGATGTCACGCTAACCTGCTGCTAAAAATAATGACAGTGTTCTACGTAAACAGCTATCTTTTCTTCTTTACAATTTTTCAAATCAACAGCAATATTACACTGGTCAACATAAAATTTGAAACTGAAAAGGGAGTAGGTGTTCTATATAGTATTTTATATTCTGAATCTGAATATGTATTCCAAAACAACCAATCACGTAACGTTATTAAGTTACAACTCCTAAAATCTCTTTGTTCCATCTTTCATGGAGCAAACAATACAAATAGGTTAGTACGTCTGTATGTTTTTTGTTTACATCTCATTTATTTTGTGATGCATACTGTAGACCTATTTTTTATAGATAACAGTCGAATGATGTAATTTCATGTCAAGCCAAGACATGTATTGACATGTCAGTGAGTCAAGTAATGAGTAATTCAACATGATGAAATTTTCTTCAGAATGAGTTCAGCTCTTTGTATGAATTGCTATGTTCGTTAGTTGTGGTAGTGGTTTTATCATACGCAAATTACAAAGTTGTTTCATAAGTGATGCCATAAATTTAGTTAATTTTTTTATTACAGATCAACTTCTGGCATTATTTTATTTGTTAGTTGTACGTATGTGTGTTTCGCGCTGTGCTTTATTGCACTCCATGGTGAAAATTTTATGGAATATTTTAAGTAATAAGTATAAAATAAAACTTAATCAATAAGTAATAAATTAAAACTTAATAAGTAATAAATTAAAACTTAATCATAGGTACGCCGAAAGGCGTCTACTAACCATTATGATGACTGCTTTTTTGCTTAACAAATGTTACTTGTTTTTATTCAAACAATAAAAGCAGTACTGCATACCGAAATATTCAGCTATGAGACCAGTAGTACTACTTCATGGTGTTGATTTACCGATTCCGATTGTTCCAACTTGGAAAGAAATTTCTGATTCCCCAGAAGTCTCAACTGATTAATCAATCCTCAACTTCAATAGATATTAATTACATTCCAGAAAAATCAAACACCGAACCTCACCTCATCACACAAGCAGAACTGAGCGACTTAATTCATGACTCGAAACAACATGCAGCGATCTAATTTGTGACTTGTATTTGTCGAAACAGGATAAAGAACTGCTAGGTTTACGTCTTAAAGAATGGAATTCATTAAACAAGAATACTAAAATTTCAGTATATAGAAATCGAAACTAAAATTTACTGAAATACTTTCGAATAGATGGTTTAATTTGTTCCTGCCGTGATATTAGGGAGCTAATGGTCGAGCTGGACATTGAATATGTTATTCACGATTGGTATTTATTATCAAAAAGCTTAAAGACAGTGTTGTTGGATAACTCCATATTCCAAATTCTTTCAATTTGAATTCGCTTTTTTCCGATTTTCTTTTTTTTTCTTCAATAATTAGTTTAACCATAATATTTCAGGAGTCTCAGACTTTACATGCAAGCATTGGAGTAAGTGCTGCTTCCTTTTAATTGCAATTGCAAAGTAACTTTTTTTATAATAATATTAGTAGTAAATGCCTTAAAAAGTCCAGCTTATGAATAGATGTGGAAATTTAAAGATATCCATCATATAAGTTGAATTTAAATATTGCAATTATTGTACTGAAAAATTTAATTATCTTTTACTTAAGAATAATGTTTTATTATCGGTATTCTGTTTCTACTCACAACTACGAAACTTAGAATATTGATCTTAATTTCTGAGAGCTTACAAACTGTCAACAGTGTTTGTTTTTTAAACTAATGGTCTGTTAAACAATTTTAACTTTATTTGTTCCTTTAATAACATTTTGTTTTTATTGTCAATCAATATTTAAAAAAATAAATATTATAAAAACTTATGAAATGTTTTTGATTCTTTATTTAAAAGTTGTCAATTTTCCAACAATATATAAAAAATATGAAGAATGGTTACAATTATTTGCTATTTTCCATATTAAAGATGAAATATAGTGTTAATGAAATAAAAGTTTGAATCTAGCAGCGTTTCTCAACCTTTTCAGTATTTGCGACCCAATTTTCAATTTTCATCGCGCCCCCTCTCATACAATAATAATGTATTTTGACCCTAAAGCTACACACTATGTCCTTAATTACAAACCTTACAAATTACCAAGAATAAGTAAATTTATTGATATTTGGCAACACCGACCCGTTGCATTGACAAAACCAGAATCGATGGCACTCTATTGCTCTGTCTTACGTTCACCATATCAAACATTCTCGCGGCTTCGCGAGAATTTCCAATTTGTCTCAAACATTCTGGAACGTATAACGCGACCGTCTGTGCAAACGTATATAAACGCTGCACCTCGTTCTTCCAGCCAGTCTCATTCGAGTCGATCCGATCCTTCTATCGCTATCGAATATGTCGTTAAGTGTCTATGTTGTTATTTGCGTGTTAATTGCAATTCAAGGTATTAATTATTGACGGCAGTAGATTTATAGAGAATCATGGATAAATTTTTAAGCGGACATAAGCAACCAGTAGACGATAGTGAAGCATCAACAATTGCACAGACGAGCGTGGTTCCGAAAATAAAATCAAGAAAATATTCTCAAGAATACTTAAATTTTGGGTTCACCAGTACTAAAGTAAATGAGTATTACCTCTACAGAGTTTCATATAAAATAGCCAGATGTAAAAAGCCTCACGCCATTGGTGAAGAGCTTATTTTGCACAGCTGCAATTAAGATTGTAGAAACTATGTTTGGAGATAATTTTGCCAAACAATTTCAGTCCATACCTCTATCAACTAATACCGTTACCCGTCGAATTGGCAATATAACTGAAGATGTACAGCAACAGCTTTTCGGAAGTTGCGGAACAAATTGTTTTCAATTCAGCTTATTGAAACAACAGATACCAACAAAGATGCTCATTTCATTGCCTGTGTTCGATTTCGCGATGGTATGTCAGGAGTAGAAGAAATACTTTTCTGCAAACCAATAGAACTCAAAGCAACAGCCCTCGCATTATTTACTAAATTAAGTTATTTTATAAACGAGGCAAATACAGAGTGAAAAAATTACGTCGGAATATGCACCGATGGTGCTCGTTCAATGTCTGGAAGATTCCAAATTATACATCCACTTATGAAAAAAAATCTCCACAGTGTGTCTGGACACATTGGGTGATCCACAGTGAAGCTCTGGTTTCCAAAGAAATAACTCCTGGTTTGAATATTGTGCTAACGACGGTTGTAACAGTAAAAAATTACATAAAAATGAGACCCCTAAAATCAAAGAATCTTTTCTGCACTTTGTAAAGACGTGGGAAGACACCCGCCATGTGACGGATCCGGCCGTCACGCTACCCCCTCCGTACCTAGCCCTTATGGGCTGTACCACCGGAGGTCATCTTCAAAAGCCACAAGACATATTCCAATCTGGCCACTGTCAAGATGCCCCCGATGTGAATGCCAGAAGCGACATTCTCATCGGTGTACCACGCCTAACGCGCACCCAAGCAACAATGATCTTAATAGGTCCTAAACAGGACCATCCGAGTAAGCTCTCCTACAATCCTAACCAGGCGAGGGTGAGACCCAACACGTAAAACAGGCCCTAACTATTCCGAAAACTGAAAACATAAAATAAAAAATAAATATATATAAAATTAGAAACTAAACAAAACGCACAACACCTAACTCAAACCAAAACTAAAAAAAATAAAACAAACAAAAACGAAACGCTAAAAAAACACAAACTCTAAACGCTAACCCGAGAACAAAAACTTATCAGACACAAAACATAAAACAAAACAACAAATACAACGCATTAATCTCAGCAAAAATCAAACGTCAGACACTAACACAAACCAAAACAGGAAACACAGAAATAAAACTAAGACAATAAAACAAACCTAAAATAAATCTGAAACAAACCTAAAATAAATCTGAAACAAATCTAAAACAAACTTATCAAAACGCTTAAGAAGATACACTCCTACTTCTCTGTTTAAACCCCAACAAAATTAAACACCAAATGAAAACATAATGCAGTACCAAACTGAATATTAACGTTAAAACACAGCAATAATTAGGAGAATATGCAACTAAAACAAAAGCAAAATCAGACATCAACTTCTGAAACTAATAAAATAAATCAAATATACATCAAAACAAAACAAGCCTGACACAAAATAAACTTAAGGCAAATCAAAAACGGGCACAATAACAAAAACACTGAAAGACAGAAGAAAATCCTAACAAAAACGAAAGACAATAACATTAACCCTATAATAGCCCTAAATATCAATCGTACCACTCAGACGATTCCGCGCACGCTTGTACGGGAAACATTTTTCTGACTTCGTGCTTTCTCCGTGCTTTTTGACATTCTCCGTGCTGGAAAGCACGGAGATAGTTTGTGCAGGTAGGAGGGCCCCCACCCTTTTTAACCAGACAGTCTTTTTAACATAAGCCCTCTTTGCTACAGTGGGAACAAAGCTCTTTCTTTCTTTTCTTTACACGATTTTGCAACGTGGCCGAATCCCAAACACTGGAAACATCTGCTGACGTTTAAATAATCCTTTGTTTTATATGAATGGTAATCAATAAACAACCTAACCTTTTCCAAAAACATTGTACGAAAAAGCTTGTCGCACTCAACTAAGATCTTTCACCATCTCACCCTTAAAGGAGGATGCAGTAACTCCCTCAGGATTATCAATAAGCATAACCTTTCGTCTCGACGCTGTCACAATCTCAGAGGCCAGTCTCTTAGTCAACAACGAATAAGACCGCTGGCGCTCACCTATACCCGCCCTTTAGCTTTCAATATATCCTTGCAGCCTGTCGACCCGCTTGATGTTTATCAGGTGCAAGAACCGCAGCCTCCGAAATTGAGACAGAACGTACGCCACGCTTTTCCATCTAACATTTTTTGAGTCCGCCACAAACTCGTTCAACTTCGACACAGAGGCTATTAAACATCACGTCACTTCGGTAATGACATCACTTGAGACATCAGAAGATGTAAGTTGCGCCTCTAACTCCTTCAGTGCCCCTGCCTCTGCCACCGTCGACGGAAAGATCTGCTTGGTAGACTAGAACCAAACAACTCCTCATTAACTCCGCTTCCGAATCAAAATTCGAACCCTTCGAGCCCTGAACTACCTTATCTCCTTTCTCCTTAGCCTCTCTTTCTTTAGCTTTTCTCTCCTTCTGACGCACCTCGCGCACCATTCTTTACGCTTCCTATTGTGTTCACTACTCATGCTAAGATAACAAATAAAACACTAACAATCTAAATGACCAAACATTAAATAAACAGAAAACTACTATAAACAAAACAACCAATTAAAACAAAATAAATGAACCAACCAGATGAACAAAGATGGCTACTGTTGTTAGGCTGTAACTAACGAAAACGATATTAATAAACCACAACTAACACAAAATATAAATACAACGAGTAATCACTTAAAACACAAGAACAAACAACAAAACCTCGAAAAAACCTAAAATATTTAACTAGTAACTACCACCCACAATCAAGTAATCTGGATAGCCACAAATAAAAATAACCAGAAACAACACAACTCAAAAGAACACAAACAACGAAACCCTAATGAACGAGGAAACCAAACTGAATCATAAATAATCGAAAATATAAAAATAAAACTTTACAGATCAGAGCGTATAAGACACCACCGTACTCTCGCCAGAAATGCGTGTTGTTTTATAGGTGCAGTACATAAAGAACGTTAACCCACCGGATTGGTCTGTGGTGAACGCGTCTTCCCAAATCAGCTGATCTGGAAGTCGAGAGTTCAAGCGTTCAACAAAAGTAACTACTTTTGTACGGATTTGAATACTAGATCGTGAATACCAATGTTCTTTGGTGGTTGGGCTTAAATTAACCACACATCTCAGTAATGGTCGAACTGAGGCTGTATAAGATTACACTTCATTTACATTCGTACATATCATCCTCTGATGTTTGACCTGAACGATAATTCCCGGAGGCTAAACAGGAAAAAGAATGAAGAGTGGATATTTAAGCATTACTATTTATTGCGAGGCAAGATGGTTACACATTGGAAATATTTGCAACGTGTTTATGAATTAAGAGATGAAATCGCCATTTTTCTAGAAGAAGAAAACGAACCGGAAGCTGAGAAGTTTCGAGATGGTTTGCTTGTGAATGAATTGAACGATATATTTGAGAATATTGGATAAGAGTGATAAAGTTAAGGCTTTTTACAAAAAATTGAAATTGTGGAGCAGAAATTTAAAGCAAAACACCTAAAAATGTTTGCAAATGTGGATGAATGTGTTACAACTTACAAGGCTAAAGAACAATACATGAAAAAGTTGTTTCTGTAAACATTGAAAATTATTTAGCCATGCTGGCAAAGAATTTTAAAAGTATTTTCTTGCTGATGACAAATTGGTAGCAAGTTACTTCAAAATACTCCCGAAGGGCTCTCAACTATTGAAGAAGAAATCTTCATAGATTTCTTGGATAGATGAGAAATCAAAAGACAACTTAGTAATCAATCACTGTTTGAATTTTGGGTAGGAGTGGATGATGAGTTTTCTGCACCTAAAAGCATTTTGTATACTATTACCATGTTCAACATCTACCTTTGCAAAACCGGATTTTCTACGGTGGCTATTTTGAAGAAAAAATATAAATCTCAGCTAAATATAGAAAAAGAACTCAAGAGAGTCTCTTTCTAATATTAAATCTTCCTTCGAAAACTTTGCTCTGCAAGGCAGGCCCAAGGGAGTCACTAATAAGTATTTAATTTGTTTTTAATTTAGTATTGATAACTTATTATTAAATACATTGTATAGTACTGATACAATCCTATTTATAAGTAGTGTATTATCTCAGTGTAAATAAGTATTTTATTACTTATTATGTCAATGTTAATATTTTCTTTTTTATATGCATGCGCGCCCCCCCATTTAGTGCACGCTTCCCTAGTCCCTAGTGGTAACGCGCCCCACAGGTTGAGAAACACTGATCTAAGGAATATTAAGAAATTATTTTTTTCTTTTGTTCATCACACACACGTTTTATATATGTAAATAGTTACAGTTTACATTAATTTAAAATTTTTTTTATCCAACTTTATATTTCTCTCCTAATGATATGCCATCAAATTGCCCTGTTAGAAAATATTTACAAATTTACAAACAAGTTATGTTCATAAGAATTTTAAATATACATTTTGTATCTTAAAACTATAGCATTTATTACAAATATAAGGTGTTTTATGACATTGATTTGAGATAATTTGCTGAATGAAAACATGTAACAAAATTTATACTCCTTTCATGCTTATCTTATTAGTTCTTCCTGCTGTTTACTGATCAACATTTACCAAAAAACTATTATTAGCCTGACCCAGGGAAAAAGAAAGAAACATGTATTAAAAGAAAGTGAAATGTAGAATTTAATCTGATTTATTAGCACTTTTATAGTTTTTTTTTTTAGTTTTTTTATTCAATTATTGAATATGTTTGGCAGCTGTTAATGTTTCATTGATAGTAATAAAAATATTTAGCATTCTCTCTCTCTCATTGTGGTGGTGGTGGTGGTTGTGCTTCATTTGGATTGTTCCACTTTTGCAATTTTGCTTGTCCAAATAAAACATAAAATATTCCTGAAAAACTAATCCAAAGATTTGATATCCAAAATATGAGCTCCCATTCTCTGAATGTGTTCTGTAATAAACAAATTTAACAGATAGAAAAAAATAAAATATTCACAATCTTAAGGATTCAGAAAGTGATTTTTATACACACACATGCACACACACACACTCACACAAATTTAATATATATATATCAATAACATTTATTTTTTATATATCCTTTATAGCCTAGGTTATATATAATAACCTTCATTAATTTGTGAGCCTATCCAGCCAAAGGTGCTTAGAACAGTTGATACAACTGATCTAGAGTTGTGATGTTTTATAGTTTAGTTGCATATTTCTGTATGTATATAATTCTGGGAATGGGCAAGATTTTTTTTGTAGTTATAATCAGTAGTTACAGTTTGAGAACATTTCTTCATTGGAGAAGAAAATAATTTTTATTCGAATATATATTTATTTAATCTATTCAGTTCAACATGTGATGTTTTATCACTCAAATGGATGGATGGTATGGGTGAATGTATCATATCATGAACTGTTGTTTCTCATAAGATAGTCTTTTAGTTACTGTGGCCTGCTAGTTCCGTTTTTAAAAGCTATTCAGGACCTGAATAGCTTGTGCTTGATGGGTACCAGTGGAGCAATCTACAGGGCTTTGTTTCATATCTTTTGGATACATTTAGTCTAATAACTAACTATACCTCTTAGGGGCCCTAAAGTTATTAATCAGGCTACTGGATAATAGTCAGGACTTCTACACTTTTCTGAAACACCAAATTATAAATACAGCAGAAAATTTCTGTGAGTATTGCATTAATTCATTTAATACAACTCTCTCAGAAAAGATATTAAAGAATAAAAACTCTTCTAATTTAAAGAGTGACTAACAGTTAATCCTTCTTCTAAATTAAGGGTCTGTATGACTTGGTTGTGTAGTAATACTGAAACCAAGCAATGTTTATCTTACACTTGATCACTGATGGATAAACTGATGAGTCTAACAGTTGATTATTGCTTCTCAAAAGAAAATAGACCAAATTTATATCTATACCGTAAACAGTAGACCCTATAACTGCTCCTCTCTAAAAATATGATTATTTCTAGAGTTGTATTGTATTTCTAAAAGTGTATTGAATTGATGAAGGTTGACTCTTTCCTGTTCAAAGTTATAAAATAAATGCCTTTCCTAAATTGTTATATATCTACTCCTTCCCAAATTAATCAATCTCAACTGTTTCAGCTGCAGTTCACATTCCAGTCAAACCAGTGATAGCTCAGAACTCAAGATGTACAGTCTTACTTCATTACTTCCAATACAGAATTATTTATTAATAAATTAATCTTTACATTAAATGACTATTATAATTAATCATAATTTATTATTTATCATTAATAAATTAATTTCATTAACAATACATAATTAATTAATTTTTTGCTACAGTGATATTACAAAAGAAATCAGTTCTTTTTAGAACTTTATCTCTTCCTTTAACCACACAATATTTCTAAGGTTACAAACAATTTCTTTCAATTTGACTGATTTGTAAACAACTGTATAATATAACTGATGATTGCTAAGAAACAATAAAGAACAAAAAACTTAATACCTTAACAGAAACACCAGAAAAATATTTTTAACTGAAAATTTAACAGTAAAACAGTAAAAAAATATTATCTATTATTCTGCAAATGTTTCTATATTTTGTATTTTAATAAAAAAATTACTAACAGTGTTCTCTAGAGCATGTTGAATTTTTCCCAATTTATTGCCAATTACACAGTAATTTAACAATCTGTAAAATGTACATACAGTTACCCCTAATTAGTGTGTTATACAAAATTATACTAATATAAAAAGGTTATACTATTACCATTATAAATAATTAGTATAATTTTTATTACTTTTACACTTACAAAAAAAAACTTTCACTAATATTTTACACCTGGCTAACTTTTTAAAAGTAATAAAACACTGCTTTTCATGGCTTTATTGAACCAACGCAACATATAAGACTCACAACATTACATGTTGTGACCTTTCTTAACACCAATAAAGAGGGGTCTTTTAATATACTAGATGATATCATACTAGATCTTTAAATCTCATAAAACTTAAGATTATAAAAATAAATTGATTAAAACTTAAATTAAAAAAACATGTATAACTCTATTTAATGTAACTCTTACTTCTTTAACAAGCCAACCGATTGTCTGACTACATAAAGCACCAGCAAATGATCCAAATCCACTCACAAGTGCCATAAGAAATCCTGCATAATTTGGTGCTAAATCAAGCGCATTTACTCTCATGGATGGATAAAATGGTCCCATTAAACCCATACCAATAGTGAATAGTGCTACAACCAAAATGCGATGACATCCAGCATAAACAGCAAATAAACAACCAAAACCAGGACCAACTTGTGCTAATAAAGAAAACAGAATAAAAAATAAGTTATTCTTAAATATTTAACCATAATTAATCTCTATCAAATTTGTATTAAAACAACTAGTAAAATAAAAAAATGCTAAAATAAATTTACACTATTTAACGTAAGTATTGTACAAATTAAATTATAAAACTGATTACTTAACTCAAAAAATTATTTTTGTAATCATCAATTTAATGTTTTAGTAGATTATTTATTTTAATATTTCTACAGTGTAGAGTACTGTAATTCAAAGGTTTATCTCTAATTTGATGATAGGCAGTCATATTGTTTGTGAACCTCTGTAGTAACAGCATCTATGATAGCCAACGATTCTTGAAAACAATATAACAAAAAAAAAATACAATAATCATAAGTTCAAATCTTTACACAAAAATAAAACAACCCTTTTATTACGATCACCCTGATAGTATCACTCTTACAATCTTTAAACTTAATTACGTTAAATTGACTATTTTTTTTAAATTTACATTTAAGGCTTCTTGTTCCCTGGATTATTTTCCAAATATTTTTATAGATAACATTTTTATTCAGAAATTTATGTTATATAAGTTTCTTTGCTGTATCATTGTAAGCAGTATTAGTTGAATATTACGTTGATTTACTGATTCCATTAAGTTTAGGAATAGGACAAATTTCTTGAAAGATAAAGATCCCTCTCCCTCCCCCTCTCCCTCTCCCTCTCCCTCTCCCACTCCCTCTCCCTCTCCCTCACCCTCTCCCTTACCCTCTCCCTCCACTCAAGTTGACTGAATAAACATTTATTTTCAGTACCTTACTTTATAAATTTATTCTTAAATTAAAAAAAAATTATTCTTGTTTTATTTTTTATTTTAAAATTATTACCATCAACTTTATTATTACCATAATAAATAATACTCCAAAATAAGTATTTGTTTTTTTGTACGTTAAAAAAGTATTGATCTTAATACAAGGGTTGTCAGAAAAGTTTTGAGCCTTAACATGAAGATGGCAGCACTCGTCAACAAAAATTAGAGAATGTATTCGGCACATGCGTTGAAAGGTACTCACTAAAATTTCAGCCATTTTAGACGCTCAGTTGTTCGATAATCGTTTGAGTAATTCATTGTGAGTGTTTTTGTGAAAAATAAAAAATCGAATATCGTGCCGTAATTAAATGCTTGTATTTAAAAGGCAGTACGCCTATGCAAATTAAAACAAAGTTGGACGCTGTTTACGGGGGCTCTGTCTGATCATTTTTCACCATGAAAAAAATGGGCAGCTGAATTTAAAAAGGTCATATCAGCTTGGTTGATGATGAGCGTTCTGGACGGCCAAAAACTGCAATCACCACCGATACGGTACTGCACGAACGATGAGTTAAGGTTAGAGTGATAGCAGAGGCTATGACATATTGAAAGAACGTGTTTGTTATATATTAACCGAAGAATTGGATATTCGTAAGCTACCCGCGCGTTTGCTCACTTTGGACCAAAAAGGCATTCGAACATTTCCAAGGCCCTGCTGGAATAGTTTAGGCAAAACGAGTCGATTTTTTGTCTCGATTCATAACTGTAGATGAAACGTGGATCCACCACTACACTCCTGAGAAAAAACAACAGTCAAAACAGGGGAATTTGCAAAGGTTGAAGCTGCTCCGGAAAAGCCGAAGACGGTTCCATCGGCCAGGAAGATGATGGCGACTTTGGGATCGTAACGGAATTTTGTTTATCGATTATCTTCAAAAAGGTAAAACAATAACGGAACAGTATTACGCATCATTACTTGACAAGTTGAAAGCAGAAAGTGCAACAAACGACTTTGTAGAAGAAAGTGCTTTTCCATCAGGACAAATGCGCCGGTTCACACTTAGACGGTCGCCATGGCTTTCTTTTTTTTTCTTTCTTTTTTTCCTGTTTAGCCTCCGGTAACTACCGTTTAGATAATTCTTCAGAGGATGAATGAGGATGATATGTATGAGTGTAGATGAAGTGTAGTCTTGTACATTCTCAGTTCAACCATTCCTGAGATGTGTGGTTAATTGAAACCCAACCACCAAAGAACACCAGTATCCACGATCTAGTATTCAAATCCATGTAAAAATAACTGGCTTTACTAGGACTTGAACGGTGTAACTCTCGACTTCCAAATCAGCTGATTTGGGAAGACGCGTTAACCACTAGACCGACCCGGTGGGTGACGGTCGCCATGGCTAAAATTCACGAATTGCACTTTGAATTGGTTGACCATTCACCAGATCTGGACTCCCCGCCCCCAAGCGTCTTATTCTTGTTTCCTATCTTTAAAATTTTGCTTGAAGGAAAGAGATTTTCATCGGACGAGGTTATCGCATATGTAAACGCCTATTTTGTGGAGAAATACGCTAGCTACTATTTGGAAGGGTTAAAGAGGTTAGAGCATCCCTGGCAAAAGTTTGTCGACTTAAAAGGAGACTTTGTTGAAATGTAAAACTGTATTTGACAGAAAAAATACGTCTTTCTATGTTAGGTTCAAAACTTTTCAGACAACCCTAGTAAATAATAAACTACTAATAAAAAATGGACTGAATATAATTTTTTCATATAGAAATGTTTACTTACAAATAAGTGTTAGTAGTTTTCTGACAACTACAACAGATAATATCTCTCTCGAAGTGAGAAAATCGCTTATCCATCCACTCACAATAGCCGTTATCCACATAGCTAAAAATGGCAAAGAAGATAGGAAACCATTCTGTAAATTGAAAAAAATATATTATTTCTAAATTTAATATTAAATTTATGAAAATAAAATCATCATTTATGAAAGATTAAAAATGAAGGTTTCTAATAAATCTTATATCATTTTTTATTCTTTTTTCATATTATTGGACAAACTATAACTAAAATTAGGTTAAAAACTTTATTGATTTCTTTCCTAAAAACAAAAATATAATTTTATCCAGGAAACTATACATACACCACTCAAAACAGAGAATCAAGATTTTTATTTTCTAATTAGAAATCACTGTTATAATGTATTGTAAAGGATTAGTGGATAGCATGAGTTTGAGTTTTGGGTTAACAATTAAAAATATAGGAAAAACAAAATTTTTTAGGTTTTTTTATGGTCACAATGCTGGACATTTCATGTAACTATGTAATATTTTCTTATATATATTCTTCTGATCTACAACCTACTAGTTTCCTGTAGGATCCTCTTCCCTTCTTCTTGATTATGCTTTTCCCCACAATTTTTCCACTCTGTAAACTTCCTGGCTAGTGTCCTGTTTTTATTCATCCTTATTGTGTCCCATCTACAACATATTCTGTGCTTATAAACCAAATGATTGCCTTAGATTGGCAAATGATGCCAATCTTCTCATTAGAACTTTTACGTTTTCCATTTAATCTTACCAGATTATATGTAATATATAGATTTTCATTTAACACGAGTCTCAAAATTTTTCAAGAAATTAGTTTTGAAAAAATTGTTGGCAATGATTTTTTGAAACTAGAAAACTTTTGAAATTCCAATATAATCCATGTGGATGTATAAATAGTTATTATTCCATTTCAAAGTAAAAATTTCTTGATTAAACTGTTCAGCTGTAATATCTGTTGAAAAAAACAGACATATGAATTGAAACAAAAGCATCATCATAAGGCCTCAAAAGAAACTAAAATTGAGCATAAATCACTACTGTAACAAAAAAACAAATTTTTTTAGTATAATTATCAGCCTCATTTTACTTACGTTGAACAACGTAAAACAATATTGTTATGCTCTCCAACACCATAACTTTGTGCAGTAAATTTTAATGGTTTCCATGTGTATGTGGTCTTTGCTACACCTATTATAATGAATTATATTCAAACACACTCTGCCTTTCTTTACTTTGCTTAACAAGATGAATTTTTCTCGACTTCCTACCTCATTTATAAGACAGTTAAGAGGATCTAGACAAAATTATTATTTCTTTCTTTAATGACCCTAAGCTAAAACAGCACTCATTTTAGCTACAGAAGAGAGATGAATTTTGTAACGTGTGAGAATTGCCAGTCCGAACTGGGATTGGCATTTGAACCTAGAACCTTCTAGATGAAAGGCAGTGGACATTGGTGAAGTGGTAAAAAAAAATAACAGATTTATTTGTAAAAATTAGACTTTAAATAAAATGTGAAATGCAACTGACTTCAGTTAGATATTTTATAAGAGATGGGAACACTATGGGAAAAAAATGTTACACCATTGTAATTTCAACAGTTCAATTCTATTCAATTTATTAGTTTCTACAAATACAAACTAAAACATAATAAATATGGATACTTAAACATAAAAACAAAATAACTGTATAATAAAAGAGTTACTTTAAAAATATTAGTACATTATATTATAAAAACAAAGAAATCAGAAATTAAAAGCTTGAAGATAGAATTTTGAATAGATACTTGATTAAAATACTGAATTGGGGGATCATTAGAAAATGTGAAGATTATGCGTAGGTGCTAACACATAATTCATATAACATGAAAGATCACAGTATATAAAAATTAGTAAAAGTAGATGAAATGTGCCAAAAGTACCAAAACAGAATAACATAGTTACAGTTTAAAACAAACTTAATTGACTCTTTCCTGAATTACAACCTTAAAAATTTAAATAATAAAATAAAAATGGTACTTTACAATACTCCTTTAAACCACATCTTTGCATTACATCATGCAAAAATAGAAAACCAAAGAAAACACGAAAACACATTAGCTTGAAGAAAAATACTTCAACATCTAACAAAAATAACCAATTTTTAAGTTCTTTTAGATGTTTAGGTTGATGTTGGTGAGGTTATAACATTAGGTAGCATGTTAAACAGTTTAGAGGAACAGAAAAGGAATAGATTTCATTAACAAATGGTTGTAGATTAAATTAAATAGTTTTAATAAATAAGAATGAATTCATACCTTTGCAGCACTGTATTTTAACATGCTGCTCATATATTTTGGAAGATCATTCTGCATTGTAAATAGACCCCAATTATGTCCAAATTGGCAAATCATTAAAGCCCAAACAGGAAGAGATGTCAATATACTAAGTAATGGTAATCGTGGTATATCCTAAAAAAATTAATATAAATCGATAAAATTATAATAATAAATGAATTATTAAGCAAAGACAAATTATTTAAATAAAGATTGTTAAAATTGTGTTTCTTTAAAAATAAAAATTTTCAGTCACCAGATTTGGATTCAAGTACAAACCGCAAAACAATGAGCTTCAGTTTAGGGCAATAAATTTTCTCAGCTAAAAACATCCTTATAGTCAAATTTCTTGATGGAAAGCTTTAAATAAAAAAAAATTAAAAGTAAATTTTAAATTACTAGGCATTTTTATGTCTGTGACTATCTGTTTTTATACACTGTTTATTTAAATTTTTTTAACTTCCAAGACCATGGTTAGGTGTTACTTCAGAGGATGAAATAATTTTTGTAGCGTGTGAAAATGCCATGCCTGACCAGGATTCAAACCTGGGACCTCCAGATGTAAGGCTGAGATGCTACCACTCAGACCACGGAGGCTGGCTACTGTTTAATTGCGTATACTTCCTTTATGTTACTTTTAAAATGTAATATTTATAATCTGTTTCAATTATGGAATTTTACTATAAAAATAACAAATGTTAATATTATCCATAACATGTTACTCTTAACACATTATATAGCCTGAGTAACTTAGTAATTTTTTTATACAAACATATAGGTGGAAGCAACATCAAATCTTTATTTTCTTTAGTTTTACATTTATTTGGCAATGTTAAATACAAAGTCTAAACTCTGCATAAAAATGTATCAAGTACACAGATATTGTACTATTTTATGAAATAATAATTCCCCATTGTGAATATATACTCTTTTTTCTGTTATTGTTACACTAACAAAAGTAATAAAGAATCTCATATTAAATACCTCAATGATATAATACTTTTATTACATGATGATTACTTTTTGAGACAGTTTGCCTTTAAAAAACTTTAGTTTTTACTTTTAAATCAGTCAGTTGACTGATTTAATGACATTCTCTATTCCTTTCAGTTTCCTACTAATCATATAACCTTAATTTATTTATTACATCTTACAACCTTAATTATCTATTATTTATTTTGCAATCTTTGTCTTATCCTACAGTTTTTACTCATTTGCAATCTCTTTACTGTACTATACACATCGTCTTTATTATTATATCTAGTTTGTCTCATTATAGAGTTCTACCAGAAATTTCTGTTCTTTCTATTTATCCTTCAACCTCTTAAATTCAAATTTTATTGATCCATATAATTTTTAACGTCGTATTCCTACACTGCATTTCAAAGATTCAAATTAATTTTCTTTCAGTTTTTATTATTGACCATGATTTGTTACTAAAATTGTAATAAATGCTACTAAAATTGTTACATAAACTCACTAAAAACAAATACTTTTGACAATATCTTTTCAGTTCTTATAACCGATAGTGGTAGACTACTTTTTTGTATGGAACATCTTGTTTCAAACAGTTTGATTTTTATGTTATCCTTACTTCTCCAATTCTTTGTAGTTTATTTTCAAACATTTTCACTTCTTGAAGTTGCAAAATTTGGTTTCTCTAACGCTATTATGTTCATTATTCTCCTTTCTATCGTATTTTATTACCTTAATTTTAGTCTTATCTGTTATGAAATTGAATTTCTTTCCTACTAAAGAAATGTTACACAGTACTTCTTTTAAATATTTCTGCCAAGCGGACAAATATCATAAATTAATTTTAACAGTCTTACTTTTATATATTACATATCTACTTAAACTTACCTAAAGAATACATTTTTACTTTCTGTCCTTGCACAGTCACTTCACTTTCAATTTCACTTCACTTTTCTTTTTTAAGTTGTTATAAAATCAGATCCCTCTATAATGAACTAATCTTAACTTTTATTCTAATCATAGATTATTTTTATTCCTCATGTAATGCAGTTAATATTCCCATTTATCTAAAATTTTCAAGAGTGCATTATTTACAATAGAATAATAGAAACTATGTTGGACAAGGCAGGATGAGCAAAATTCCTTACACTGACCTGGATATCTTAAGAAAATGAGGGAAGGAAGAATAGTATTTAAAATGTTGAATTTTGAGGTAAAATGAAAGTGTTGGACAATAGAAAAGGTGGTTAAATATCCAACTTAACTTTAAGAAGAATATTCTAAGTAGAAATGCAGAGGTAGTAGAAAAGAAAAGAAAGTGCAGTAAAAAACAAAGATGATAGTGTATGATCCAGTGCCTGACCCAGGGTATTTGATAACAAAATAAGAAGGAACAAAAGAAGTCCTTTGAGGCATTTCTTTATGGTGTAAAGATTATACCATAATCTTTATTGTTGGAATAGTTTAGTACTTTACTGTGGTTTTGTTCAATCTAACAATATCAATCATTTCCACAATTTGGATTCTGTCCTTTAAATACAACTGGAATCAGTAGTTAATTACTAAACCTCTGAAACCAGTTTTCTTTAACTTATCTCTCTCTCTTTTTCTGTTTAACCTCCAGAACCACCGTAAGGTATTACTTCAGAGAATGATATGTATGAATATAAATGAAGTATAGTCTTGTACACAGCCTCAGGTCGATCATTCCTGATATGTGTGGTTAATTGAAACCCATAATCAAATCCATATTAAAATCAAAGCCTTTACTAGGATTTCAACCTTAAAACTCTTGACTTCGAAATCAGCTAATTTATGATAAGTTCACAACTAGACCAGTTCAGTAGGTTGTTCTTTAACTTGTCTAATTAAGTTTATTGTAACTAAATACAGTATGGATCATTTTGTTACTGAAGACTTTTGAAACATTTAGGAATAAATATGCATAAAACTTATCTGAATCTACTACTTTCATTATTTGTAGTGTATATATATCAAGAACTGACAGTGTTCTCTTCCTTTTAGAGAAGCTAAATTGGGACTTGCATAAAAAATATGTTTCAAATAATTTAACTTACATATTGTTCATTAAGAATTCGAAGAAGTATGAGAATGAGCAAAGGCTAGTAATGGGCATATTATTTCAAGAATCTGAGTATCACTTGATTTAAATAATGCATTAATCTTTGGTGTTTTTAAATTCTCAGAATATTGAGCTTCCAGAAAAAAAAATTTGAGATTATTAGTATCTTTACTAGACGCTAAGAACATTTGACTGGTTTGATGCAGCTCTCCAAGATTCCCTATCTAGTGCTAGTCGTTTCATTTCAAAATTAAATTAAATATATATTGTAATTAAATCCTATAAATTTTTTTGTTTTTAAATAAACTGGAAACGCAGGATTGCTTGCTAAGAATACATGCTTTCTTGCTTAAGCTTTTTTTTCTTTTTTAACATCATAACATCTGTTAAAATGTGTTTCAAATGTGACACAATAATCAGATCATAAAGGAAAATGAATAATCATTTTCATAATTTTATTTTATTGTTATTGTCTCATTTTGTTATTTATTGCTAAAAACACTGATCTCAGTACACACCAAAGAAGCCTTTCTAACGATCTAGAAAAGTTAAAATTTAGTAGAATAACTACACCATATCAGTGGTGATTAGTACTAACAATACTCTGATAAGCCTCTTCACAGATATATAGATCATGCTCATGGTGATAACTTCATAGTAATTAATCCCATTTGGCCTTGGTAATGATACCTTAGTATCATTACTTACCTTGATACCTTAAAAGTGTCATATCTTACAGTATTAACCTTGATATCTTAGTATCCATTCCTACATGATATTAATGTTTACATTCTGTAAGATGTCCTTAACAAATTAAAGCCCTTTAACAATAAAAGATAATTGCGGTGCTCTAAATATTCGTAAGTAAATAATAGTCTTGTAGCATTAAAATTCAAAATAGCTGTATTTAATTTTTACAATAAAATTGAAGTGCACAAAATACAAAAAAAAATTAAAAAGTTAATGGTATTGAAAGCAAATAAGCAAACCTTTCTAGCAGATACACCTTCAAGAGCCTGATGAAGAAATTCTTTTTCTTCATCAGAAATGAATGGATGAGAATCTGGTTCATTGTAGCACAAAAGAAACCATATTATATACCACACAACACCCACTGTACCAAAAATTATGAAAACTGATGGCCAACCTAAGAATTTAAGAATTAGACCACTTATAGAATTGCATAACACATTACCAATCTGTGTACCTGGAAAAACAAAAAACATTTCTGTAATTTTTTTAATGAATAATACATTAATTAAATATGAGAAAAAACTTGTTAGTTACGTAACAACTTTTATTAATGCTAGACAGCTGTTCTGAAATATTTCAGGACACATTTTCAAATAGAGGTAAAGTGCAAATTTATACAAATATCTTTATTATAATTTTCCATGAGATATTGCATTAATTAATTTTTAGCAACCAATTCAGGAATAATCAACTGGAAATTGGGCAAGCTCAACTACCACTATAGCATTTGGGATGAAAATTACTATAATCAAATTTCAACTTTCTATGAATCAGAGCTAGGTTTCTTCTTCTTTCAAGTAAGAACAGAGGAGAGCTAATTTCTGTGCCTACATTGTACAACAATTTTTCTCATTAAATTTTTTACATGAAAATATTATAGTTATCAAAGATACTGGACAGAAATATAAATCATTCTGTAAAATATCACTTTTGCAGCTGAACACATCTGCATTGGTTTCTACAATTTAGTCACCCTTAGTTTTGTAATGATAAAACATTTCTAAATTTTCCCAACACCTGCATACTATTATTACATTCTAATGATACAGATGGACATTTAGAGAAAGGATACTTCTTATATAATACTCTTTCAAGGAATACCAACATCAGATTAAATAATAAACTAATTACATAATAAAGTGATAACTTTTAACATTATTTCCCTCCAGAAATTTATGCTTTATTTTTTCCTCAAAATATTACTATTTTAAATTCGAGGTCTGTTCAAAGAATAACCGAACTTTTTTAATTACGCGCCAACGGAGATTGTTTAGTGAAGTGCGGTTGGCAGCAATCTGTTTCGCATAACCTCCTCTGCAATCAAATGTTCTTAGATTGTTGATATCTCGTTTAGTTTTCGGGTTGTTATTTGAGTACAACGTGTTTAAGTATTAGTAAAGATTTTTGTAATGTACGTTTACCGGCAGCTACGATACAACGTAAAATTTTGCGTGGAAACTGGGGATAACTTTCACAGAAACTTTTCAAGTTTTGAAACAAACTTACGCAATCTGGGTCGTACGCAATGCTGCGAATGGTTTTCACGATTTAAAAGTGGTCGTCAGTCAATTGAAGATGACTTTTTAGCAAGAAGGTCTTCGACTTCAACTGATGAGACAAACGTTCAGAAAATCAACCATCTGGTTCGTGGAAATCGCCGATTGACTGACAGAGAACTTGCAGAAAGGGTTGGCATCTCGATACAAAAGTTTAAACAAAAAATCGCTAACACTTAAAAACAGGTTGCACTCAAGTAACAATTACATTAAAACGGGATATCAATAATCCAAGAACATGTGGTTACAGAGGAGGTTATGCGGAATACAATGCTGTCAGCCGCACGTCACTAAACATCTTCGTTGGCGCGTAATTATAAAAGTTCGGTTATTTTTTAACAAACCTCGTATAAACTCTGGAATCAATAAGTGAAAAAATATATTTAATGTAAGATTAATTTAAACAGTAACGTAAGTTTAATTATAATTAACAAATCAGTCAACTAATTAATACTAAACCAAAAAAAAGTTAATAAAATTTATTAGTGGTGGTTAGTGCTATCTGATCAATATTTATAGAAAAAACGCGAGTGAATAAAATATTCTAAGAACAAAAACTGCTTACCATTGAAGGTTACTAGAATGATAAGTGTAAATGTGTAGAATGATATAATAGTGTAAAATTTGTAGTAGTATTAACAACTTCAAAAATACTTATTCAGCAGCAATATTCAATTTATTAACATAACGTTAAAACAAACTGTAAAGTCCCTTTGAGTTGGTTTTGATGAATCTATGACAAGCCATTAAAAAAGGTATAATTTAATATGAAAAATAAAAGTAACTTATAAAAAGATAACACTGGATTGGTAATCAATTAAAATCAAGTATCTATTAAGTAAACAATTCGCAACTACTTTAAATCGCTGTGGTCATTAACAACAACTAAAAAGTACCAACAACTGTACAGTTTACTGCAAATTTACTAACATTCTTAAAATTTGATGATATTTAGGAACTGGTTCACTGACTACTTTTGCCACTGGTTTTTCACCTTGCCTCTACCCTTCAAGTTCCAGATTGCTATTCCTTGAGATATTCCAGACCACCACCGTTTTAGTAAAATGGATCGAGTTTACCATTTTATCCAGGACAAAAAAAAATTTATGCGTTCAGGTTTTTAAACCAGTGTTGTACTATTTTTTTAATTTTTTTATAGGTAACAAGAATACACTTCTCCTGAACATGTTTAAAAATTTACCTGCAAATACCAGTGCTCCCATTCTGGCTCTCTCATTCAATGGAATCCAACGAGCTAGTAACACATTCACTGCAGGAAACATTACACCCTAAAAAAAGAAAAAACTGTAAAAAATTAAATTATTTTAATTATATCATATTTAAATATTTTACAATAACATTTAATGACATTTTATATGCACTTCTCCATAGATAAATATAATGTACCCAATTAATTGTTTAGTTAAAGTGCTTTAAGTGTCCCAAAAAAATATAAGCTGGTTGCTTGACAAATTCCAAAAAATTTGAAACTTACCCACTTGTTTCGTACATGTTTCAGAAGCTTAAAACAATTTTTTTTTTATTTAAGCAGTTTACCTGTGGTGACCATTTTTGTTACTGTGCGCGCACTTATTTTTGTGATTGTAAGGGTTTAAGGAAAAAATCATAACTAAAAAAGGATGAAACAAAAAGCAATTTATTCATATTTTCTCTAGCTAAAAGACTGTTTGAGTGGTTTGTTTACCTATCTCTCTTCTTTCTACGAGAAAATTACAACATGAAAAACTATGAAATTTCACTTTTGGTAATTTTTTTCAAGTCAGGGATGGTATACACAGTTTGAATTATTTTTTTATATGTATATATATGTTAGTAATTTTACCATAAATAATATTTATGGTATACTTACCCCTAAAGTTTTATGAATTTTTGAAAAATCTTTTTAAAAAATTCAAATTTGGTTTCAAATAACTCTGATGGGGTTGGTGATTATCTCAAATTTGCACTCTACTTACTGTGTTTTTGTGACTATGGAAAAAAAAAGTTTCTTGTATATTGTACTAATAAAAAAATTATAACCTCTCTCTCAAAAATCATGAAAAATCTGTCAAAAACCATTTTGACTCACTAAATAACTGCTCCAAGGTAGTTTCTTGACTGCATTGCACTTTACATTTTTCATATATTTGTTATATTTAGCCTCTATGTAGTTGAAGTTGATCTTTCAGTGTTTATAAAATAGTTTTTTTTTTAATTATTAATGATAGGTTTTAATTTAATGATAACTTAACCAATACTGGTAACCTAATTCAATTTTAATTCAAAAATGCTTGTAAAACTTACCCAAACTGAGATTTCAATGAATAGCCTACATCTTTTTTTCAAGAATTTGTTTTTTTTATATTGGTTTATTTTTGTAAACACTATCAAAGAAAAAATAAATTGTAGCAAAATTTTAATTATTCTTCAATTAATTATTATTTCTTTAATTCTTTTTCAGATACATTAATTATTTTAAATTTTAAAGCTGATATCTTTTGATCTATGCTTAATTTTTTTAAATTTTGATGGAATACACCCAAAATGTTACAAGAAGTATTCAATTATTAAGTATTGCGATGTGGGGCAATGTATTGGGTCTTGGTCTTCGCATTCATATAATTCTTTGTTCTGCTAAGAAAAAATACTTTTTCAAAAGTTAACTGTTTCAAAAATTTACTAAAAGTGACTTTCCAGGAACTAAATTTAAATTTGGAAAATGTGCTCTCTTTAAGAGCTTAATCTAATGTTATCAAGTTTTTGTTAACTGTTTTTTTATGAGTTCTCAAAGGGTCCATACAGGTGACTGAATTTTGACAAAACCTTTTTTTCATGGTATTTACAAACACTAGTAACATCTGAATTAACACGTAAAAAAATAAGTTGTTGGTTTTCATCACTAAATTCACAAATTTTAATGAGTTCTTTTGGCACTGTTACCACCATACACTGTTTTACGACACTCTTCATTCACATAAATTCCTATGGAACACTGTTCTTCCATTGTTTTATATGAAATTACTTGAAAATAATATAAAAATTTAACTGATTTTAAAATTTCCAAATATAATATTATTAAGTAAAACTTATTTAATAAACACAGGATGAAATTTGGGACGCTCTGTAAAGATATGAACAGGTCACTGACTAATGTCAGACTGACCAGTCTGTAACTTCAAAGCTAAATGATGCAAACAAGCATAAATGAGCATGTTGCAACATGAATTTTCCTGACGAATGGAAATGACTTCACGCCTGTTATAACATGAACACAGCAGTTGAATTGTTCAAACAAGTCTATTTCAACTATAGTAATAAGTATAAAAATATTCAAATGCCAATAAGACAAGAAAGCCCCTTGGAACACTTATTAAGTGAGTCAAAATGATATTGCTTTTAACAGGTTTTTCATAACTTTTAAGAGATATAACTTTTTTATTAGTACAATACACAAGAAACATTTTAATTTGCTATAAATATCTACAAAAACACTGCATGTTGTGCGAATTCGAGATTTTTTTCACCGGCCCCATCAGAGTTATTTGAAGCCAAAATTTGAATTTTAAAAAAGAAATTAGTTTTTAAAAATTAAAAAAATCTAGGGGTAAGTATATCACTATTAATATTATTTATGGTAAAATTACTAACGTCTACCTACATATAAAAAAATAATTCAAACTGTGTATGCCATCCTTGCCTCTTGAAAAAAATTACCAAAAGTGAAATTTAAGTTTTTCATGTACGACTAACTTTATTGGTAATCTTCTCATAAAAAGAGGAGAGATAGGTAAATAAACTACTGGACCAGTATTTTACCTAGAGAAAATATGAATAAATTGCTTTTTGTTTCATCCTTCCAGGACCAATAGTTTTTTAGTTATGATTTTTTTCCTTAAACCCTTACAACCACAAAAATAGGTGAGCATACCATTACAAAAATGGCTGCTGCATCATTTAGGTTTGAAGTTACAGACTCGTCAGTCTGATATTTGTTTTTTCGAAAAAGCCCTCCCCCCACCACCATGGTCCGATTTTAACGAACTCGACCGAGATTTTCTGACGAGTTATTTTTAGGAAACAATTTGAAAGTGATTGGTGCAAAATTACGGCAGTTATCGTGTCCACAATAAAGTGCTACCTATTGTAATGAGTACCATGATTCGACTTCCGGAAAATTTCGACATATCTTCTCGTTTCACATCCCCCCAGACCCCAAAACACAGTCAGCTCAAAAGTATATACTTTCGAATCATGTGGACCAATTACAATAGGTAGCTGACTTATGGAATCTATCTTAAACACGTTAGAGTATCCAAAGATATAATGAAATAAAGTATTTTGTAATTTGGAGGGGGGTTTCATAAAAATAAAAACAAAATTGTTTTAAATTTTAATGATCTTTTACTGATTTTGAATAAAAGTCCATTTAAAACAAAACCATAACCTCGTTTATATTAAATATCGGACCTTTAATTATTAAATATCTTGTCATTGATTTCAAGTATTTAAATGTAAACTGATGCGTTGATATTAAAATGAAAGCTCCCTAGCCTATTCGTATTGTCTTATAATATAATCATTAAATATAAACTTGTTTTACATATTACAATTTATTATAAGCGTGTCATTTCATGTGTATTACTCATATTTTTTTATAAGACATTTTTAATATTATCACGTTCTATTAAATGAAATCTATTTAATTTTTAAATAGATAATTTAATTTTTAAATAGCAAATGTAATAATATCTTTTATTAATTTAGTACGGAACACTCATTTATAATTCTATTTTGTAATATATCGACATTAGAATATAAACAACAAATATATATATATGCAACTTTTTACTTCAGGGTTATTATCTTTTTTCTGCTAAGCCTCCGGAACCACCGTAAGGTATTACGTCAGAGGATGATATGTATGAATGTAAATGATGTGTAGTCTTGTATAGTCTTTGGTCGTCCTGAGATGTGTGATTAATTGAAACCCAACCATCAAAAAACATCTGTATCCACGATCTAGCAATCCAATTCGTATAAAAGTAATTGGCTTTATAGGATTTGAACCTTCAGAAATATCGACTTCGAAATCAGCTGATCTGCGATGACGAGTTCACCACTAGACCAACCCAGTGGGGATTTACCAATTAAGCCTGCTACTCTTCAAGATCTGCGAAATCGAATTGTTACAGCAGTGAATTCAATAATCAGGAACCAGTTACGAGTAAATATTATTTGGGACCAATTAAAATATTTAACTGTTATGTATAAATCTCGATTTTTACATCCTTGTACGAAGTAAAGGAAGTATTGTGATCGCGAAATATTTCGGTTTTCAGATTTCAACGGAAATTTCCTATTGACCCTCCCTGAATCAGTTTTGACTATTTTCGGTGTGACATCTGTACGTACGTATGTGCGTATGTATCTTGCGTAACTCAAAAGATTCGGCGTATAATAATTTTGGAGTTTTTCTTAACTGCAGTAAGCCCTAGTTGAGAGCATTTCAGTGATGTAAGTGGTACGTATTTTCATTGGTTCCAGAGTTATAGCCAAATTAATATTTTAATTATTGAAATATTTTGCTCTTCAAAGGAAAGGGTATATCGGTTCGAATCCGACATTTCCTGTTTCTTTTTTTTTTTAATGAAAAGTACATAAAACTTTAGTTCACTGATCAGAAGTGAATATAATTATTAATAAATTAATGTAATTAAATTAAAAAAAATTTGAAAAAAGATTTCACCGGTGCTAAGGACGGGATAAAAAAATTTGCATCTTAAAGTTAAGAAAAACTTCAAATTTACTGAATGCGACAATAGTTGCATGCGAACAAATGATTCACATATTTAGCATACGACAAGCTGGTTATATCAAAAATTGTTTCAGACGAAAGTTTTAGGAAATGTTTAGAGAACCAACGATCACTTTAAACCGATTCGCTACTGTGCCTATTAAGGTAGGTATGATTATTTTGTCTTCAAAACCCCATTTTTTCCACTCCCTGAGCCAATGGTTGGTGATATCAAAAAAACTTTACTGAAATAAGTTTTAGGCCCTTATCCAAAAACAGTAAGAACTTTTAACAAATTTAATATTTTACTTAACAGGAAAATTATAGCGATATTTTGTTTTTTCTATTTTTTTTTTTTTTTTTTTTTGGTTTTGGTGTTTCCGTGCCGTAATAATTGATGATATCAAAAGTTTCTTCAGACAAAAGTTTTAGATAATGTTTGGAGCACTAACTACCACTTTAAACTGATTCAATAATGTGTCTATTAAGGGAGATAAAAAAATAAATGCATATAAAAAAATTTATATGCATCAGTTTTAAGGCCTATCCAAAGAATGTTAGAACTTTAAACCGAATTCTATATTTTAATTTATAAAAAAGTTATAGCAATATTTTGTTTTTTTCGAAAAAGCAACCCTATTTCCACCCCCATAGTCCGATTTTGGCCGTTAACGAATTCTACCGATATTTTGAGTCAAGTTTTTTTCAGGGAACAATTTGAAAGTGATTGAAGCAAAATTACGGCAGTTATCGTATCCACAAAAACTGAACGTCGGGGATGTGAAACGCGAAGATATGTCGAAATTTTCCGAAAGTCGAATCATGGTACCCGTTACAGTAGGCAGCTTTCTTATGAAATATATATAAAAGATGCCCTACTGTAATTATTGGAAACCAAATTAAGAAGTAATATTGGTGGGTTTTAATATAATTTGTGCTGTGAACAGGAAGATAAAACAGATCCCAGAATTGTAACACAAAATTCGGTTTTGACAAACAAGTTTTTTTTAGGTTTGTAGTAAAATAGCTTTGTTAAGTGACTAATAAATACAGAAGATTTAGTATCAAAACTTTAACAGAATTTTATTCTGAGAAAAATAATATAAATACGGCTAATAAAGTAAATAAAACTTTTAAAAATCGGTTTTTTATTGTAGCAAAATAGACGAAAATTAGTCATAAAATCTTATTATTCTGTACCTAATAAAACCATTATTCTTAATATAGCAAAAGAAAAAAATAACATACATGAAATGATAAATGGTAAAAGAATAATAAACCTCAGCTACAGTAATTTTTCAAAATTTCCTCCTTCATTATTTACACAACATTCTCCCCGACGTAAAATATTTCCGGTGGCTTTCTGTATCATCTCAGGATCGTTTTGTATAAATTCAATAGCATTTCTTATTTTAATGATTAACTCTTCTTCAGTATTAATGTTTTGTTGGTATACTATAGTTTTCATATACGGTAGCCCCAAATGAAGTAGGTCTGGTGGCGATTAGTCAGGTGATCGTGGTGGCCAATCGAATGGACCACCACGTCCAATCCAGTTTAAGAAATTATCATTCAAGTGATTTCTAGCTGCTAAAGAAAAACGTGGCGTTGGACCATCGTGCAGGAAAATCTAGTTTGTAACGGTAAATTCTTCAAAATAATTTGCCGACTTACTTCTACCGTAAGGTTCTCAATGAAAAAAACCGGTTCCAGAATTTTTGTCATAAATAATGCCACACCAAAAATTAATGTGAAATCAATTTTGGAAACTAAATTCTCCACTGTATCAGGTGGATAGTCTTCGCTCCATAAATGATTATTTTTAAAACTGAAGACTACGTTTTTCGTAAAAATGACTTCATCAGTAAATAAAATCGAATATTCCTTATCAGCGTTGCCTAGAAGCCAGTGACAGAAATTTAACCATTAGGGGTAATCTGTTGGCCGCAAATTTTGAACTTTCTGCAGACGGAGAGAATAAAAGATTTTCTTTCGGTAGGATGCGTCACAATTTTTTTTGACAAACCGGTCATGAAATTCGCCTTGTAATAGTGCCTGAGCTACTCTGAATATGCTGAAACATACGATGTTCATCATTAACAATGATGATTTACTTTGTATTAAACAGAAAACGAACTAGTTAAAAATGATCCTTCCGTTTGTAAAAATGGTGATACACCAAAGAATGTTTAAAAAGTATGTTTTTTAGGTACAGAAAGAATAGTACCATTTTCTGTCTATTATTCATCTGTTTTGTTTCAATAAAATACAGGTTTTTAAAAGTTATTATTTACTTTTTATTGGCTGTATTTATATATAAAATTTTTCAGAATTAAATTCTCTTAAGTTATTTTTTTACTAAATCTTCCGCATTTATTAGTCATTTAACAAAGTTAGTAAAGCACAAACCTAAAAAATGTAAAAACTGTATTGTTGTACGTACACCAGAAACATTGATGTCGTTAGAACCTGTAATAGTAAGGAGTTCTTGCCATTCGGTGCAAAAAACTGCCCATTGGAGCTCGGACGTCGAACGTGTAAAGAATACTCATTCAAATTATTCTACAACTGAAACCTAACGATTGTGTATGGGATCTGCAATTTTTTGAATAACTATTTGTCTAAAATCAGTGAGAATGCTAACTTTATTGAAAATCTTTGGAGCACATTTTCACTTAAGTGTATACATGCGTAAGCAGAATATCACAAATAAACACAAATAAACCCTGCTCTTCACCAGCAGCATCTGTTACACAGTGCTAAACTTACTATATGGTGTGCAGCTTTATCTAGTGGGTGATAGACCCTTACTTCTTGAAGATGAAACTGACTCTGCTGTCACTGTGACGTCTCAACGTTATGTGGTCATGCTAGAGACATTTTTTGCTCCAAGGCTCCAATCTCTTCCAAATCTTCAGAAAACCTGGTTTCAACAGGATGGAATCACTTCACACATTTGTTTGAGGATTGCATAATTTTACGGACTGCTAACATCACTTGGCTGCACCAGGCTCCAGACCTTTCAGTCAGCAACTTCTTATGGAGACATCTGAAGATTACTGTGTATCACAGTAGACCGAGAAACCTTGCCCAGCTCAAAACACAAATTAAAGAGAAAATCACAAACATCTCTGAGAACACATTGCACCGCACAAATTTTCAGAATTGACTTACTGAATGTGTACACAAAAATGGACAACACTTAAGTAAAGCAATTTTAAAAAAGTAATGTACATTGAAATTTCCACTCTTGTAAACATATTTTCAACATCAAATAGTTAGTAACTTTACTTCATTTTTCTAATTATTTTAAATTTTCCCATTTCTCTGCACCACCTGTACTTAAATACACATACGTTACATAATAAAAGTGTGAAGTGTATGGTTACTACTTCCAAAACACAAAGGTGAGATAAAATTACTATTATAGAATGATTTGGATATCACAGTCTTATGTTTTCTAATCTTAAAACTTTACATAAAACCAACCTGTATAAATGTGTATTGATAATAGTAAAACTACCTTCTTTTACTGTATTAAATAAGTTAGAACTAAAATAGTCCTGTTAACCCATTCAATACATTATTCTTAATGTACTTGTTTATTTATTAATTTATAGTATTCTATACTTATGTTATTTTTCCAAAATATTTATTCTCTGTTATTAATGTTAGCTTCCATGCAGGCATATATATTAATAAATTTTCACTATTGTCATTTCTTTTTAAATTTTAACTCACCGATGCTAGTCCTCCAAGAAAGCGTACAGCAATGAGAACATTATAATGAATATTTGCAGATGCTGGACAACAAAGTGTGGATATAGCAGTAATTAGTGCACCAAAACCCAAAACTTGCTTACCACCTAACCAGTCAGCCAAAAGTCCACCAGGTATTTGAGTAAAGATGTAACCATAATAAAATGAAGCTAATATGTGTCCCTGCACCTCCTCACTCCAATCAAATGCACCCTATGCATAAACATTAATAAATAAATAAACATATCTTTAATAATGAATTAATATTTACAAGTAAATGTAATGCTACTTATTTAGAAATGAAATTTTTCAGGATTTATATGTCATATTTAAATAGAAAAAATTCAAATTTTATTACTTCTTCCCAAGAAATCAGTGTTTATTATTGAAATTATATCATTTTGTCCTTTATTATAAACTCTATAATATTTCTATATGTCATCTTGCAACACCAGTATTTAGTTTTACAACTATTTTAAGACTGCTAAAGCAAATCTCTTAATGATTTATTGGTCACAGAAATTTTTGAGCAATATTGCATTATAATTTCAGTTTTGATAACTATCCAGTTATATGATGTTTATATCTGATATTTATGTTGATATGATATTTTGACATCAAATATTTAGGTTAATTTTGAAGAAAAAAAAGATAACACAAAATAGTCAGAGGACTTAATTTTCTCTACACTACATAAATACCGAACACATATGTTTTACTTAAGTACCAAAAAGATTGATATGTTACATTATATTAGCAGATTGAATTATTCACAACAGAAAGTGTTTATTGCTTTATATTATTTGTTTCAGTCTTCAATCATTGTTGTGTTCAGTGCACTTTAGATATAAGATTAATCGACTACAGTTGCTATATCTGACGGTCTGTTTGATGTAATGAGGCAAAGTATCATTGTAGGGTTATATAACTCTGGGAATTCAAGTGTTTGTCATGCTTTTGTGCAATAGTATATTCAACTACGTAAAGAAAATAATGGAAAACCTTTAACTTTACTTAATTTTATCCAATAAGGCAACTAAATTATTTGATGCTGTTCAGGCCGTTAAAGTTGCTCATGCTTTTGCACATATTTTTGGTGAAAAAGTGTTAAGAGCCTTACCAGGATCAAATCTCAATCCAAATGATATACAACCAGATCTTCAATCCTATATCTTATAGCATTAATCACA
This sequence comes from Lycorma delicatula, assembly GCF_047948215.1. Classification (NCBI taxonomy): domain Eukaryota; kingdom Metazoa; phylum Arthropoda; class Insecta; order Hemiptera; family Fulgoridae; genus Lycorma; species Lycorma delicatula. The sequence continues at coordinate 79,891,992 of NC_134463.1, forward strand.
GAATTTTAATAAAATACCTGTTTAGAAAAACTCGTTATTTCTATAATCAATAAAAGGGCATTTATAGCTTTATGGCTTAGTTTTCAATTGTAATGTCTGAATTCATTAAAGTATATCCTGAGCAAGAAATTCCAAAAATAGCCTACTTTTATGAAAAGGATAAAATGCAAACTTAGTTATTCAATGAGTTTATCTTCATTAATGTTAAGAAATTGGATATTAATAAAATTATTATGTTTTTTTTTTAATTTGTCAGCTACTTTGTTTCATGAAAATCAGTTAAATGGTTTTTGGGAAAGAAACTATGAGCCCAATGTGCGATTAATAAAAAAATACTTTTCAGCATCTTTTTTCATTTCATTTTTATTGATGTAACTAGATAATGATATAGCTGCCCAAATTATTTTGTTGCTATGATCATTAGCCCAAATGGAAATTTGTAGAATGTAAAAAATACCATACCTAACTGGGATTCGAATCCAGGACCAATTGCAGACATCTGATACCTTATTAATTGATTTTGGTAAAAATTATTCTTTTTTTTTTCAATTTGACATTATCTATGTCTATTTTCTATTAATTTTTCTATTTTTGGGATCATACAATGACTAAGAAAGATATTGGTTATTTAAAAAAAAATTATTAGTTTTAAATACACCTAAATTTTTTATATGAATTCAAAGGAGGCTGTATTCAAATGAATTAAACAATGCTGTAATCCATTTTTTTTTTACTGCACTTCTTTAAAAAATTAATTCATAACATCCTGAAGATAGAATGGCAAAGAATATTTTACATATCACTAACACAAAAAAAACTTTTTAAGAATTCAAAATACAAAAGAAAATGTTAAAGAAACTTCAAATAGTACTCTTAAAGAACATCCCAATCCTCATAACAATCATACAGAGTAGTGCACCAAATGATCCAACATTTGGTTTTGTTAAAAAATATTTATTTGAATGGCAATACATAAATAATGTTCTGCTTATCACATGTACAATATATCCACCATCAATTTTAGTAACTTCATCAGCATGAACTCTTAAGTTGTTTACTTGACGACACATATCCTCAGTTACTCGTTGCACGCCTCGAGAGCACCACTTGCAGTTCAATCACTGTGTGAGGATGTTAAGGAAAATTTTTTCCTTTAGAAATTCCCAAAGAAAATAACTACAGGAATTTAAATCAGGGCTGTTTGGGGACCAGTTCTGTTCACACACAAAAAGATTAGGAAATCGGTTTGAAATTACATTTGCGTTAAAAGTTTCATGCAGAAAATCTAAAACAACTTCAGCTGTGTGTGGTCTGGCTCCATCCTGCATGAACCACTCGTTTTCTAATCGAAACCCTTTTGCAATAAGCTGAGGAACAAAATTACGTAGCATGTTTAGATAACGTTCGTTGTTCACTATCTGTTCAAAAAGGAATGGCCGGCCCTGTTACCCCAAGACTTGAGATAGCGGCCCATACCGTAATTCTTGGGACGTGATGCATCTTTTTATGAAGCACGTGTTGATTTTCGGAAGCCCGAAAACTCACATTTTGTTTCTTAACGACCCCGTCTAGGTGAAAATGTGCCTTAGCTGAAAACCAAACATTGTTCAACAATATGTCTCCGTTCACAGCCCGTTCAGCGAATGCCATTCTTTGATGTTTTTTGTCAACCGTTAATTTAGGTAACACTGTTATTTTGTACGGATACAAACGCAAATCAGTTTTTAAAATTCGCTGCACAGATCGCCTAGAAATCCTAAGTTGTGCTGCTGTTTGTTTTTTTGTTGATTTGCCCGGACTCCTCAGCAACGCTGCTCTGACAGCTTCGATATTCTGTGAAGAACGAACATCGGCAGGCCGTTCGCGCTTACTCTCAAATACTGAACCATCACAATTAAATTTTTCGTAAAGTCTACGTATTGTTTTAAACGAGGGCGACCACAGAGTTTGAAAATGTGCACAACACAAATGTGTCTTAGTGTAAGCACTACACTTTCCGTTTCATTAAAATATAAGCAGTCTTTACGCGCTGTTCAACGGTCAGTCTTCCTTTGTCAGGCATCTTGGAAAGATACACAAAAAGAGTAGTCGGAAAGAGAAGAAACTAAAATTCATGAACTGACCTCGTAGGGGAAGACACCCACCATGTGACAGTTGCGGTTGCCATGCCACCCTGTACCCCCAGAGCATAACGCTGTTGCCGCTCTGACACAATCATGTCTACCGGTTTCACGCCCGCAGTCACCATGATCGCCTCATGTGAAATCGTACGGTAGCCACCCGCTACCGTACGTTAAATTATAAGGCGTTGAACCCTCAACAATAAATCCACCCACACAAGCGCCGCATTTAGTATAATTGCCTCCCAGACGCCCTTATATAAGATACTCATGATCTTAAAATTAACACCCCAATCAGGATTGACCTCACGCTGAATACCAAAGAAGCCATTACAGGCCTTCAACGCAATGTATGCTTCTTGAATTGCATTTTCTCATCGAGAAACACACCGAGGTACTTTTGAGCCTAAACGTATTTTTTGCTCGGCCTGCCATCAAAACATGAATCTGCGCCTCAGTATCAAATGGTCTTTGAGGACCATCATAATGGTCTTCTCCGAGCAAAAGGTCATCCTATGTTGATGATTCCTACAGCTAAAGTATCCTGTAAGCCTGAGTGGCTTGGAACTCAACCTCCCTCGGCAAGCATCCTTCGACCAGCAGGAGCCCATCATCAACATATGCCACAATGCAACACCCGCTGGGCAACCGCAGCTGCAGAAGACAAACTATACCACCCACAAAAAAAAGCACCCATCATGCTACCCTGGGAACACCCCTTGGTAAGTGTCTTATCTACCTCATGGCTCTCTTTTTTTCTGTTTACCCTCTATCTACTTCATAGCTCTCTTTTTTTCTGTTTACCCTCTGGAACCACCGTAAGGTATTACTTCAGAGGATGAATGAGGATGATATGTATGAATGTAAATGAAATCTAATCTTGTAGTCTCAGGTTGGCCATTCCTGTGATGTGTGGTTAATTGAAACCCAACCACCAATAAACACAGATACCCAAAATCTGTATTCAAACACTCCAAAAATAACAATTGTTAAACGCCCCTGAAATATCTAGGAAAATTCCCAGGATGTGTTCCATCTCACTGGTCCTCACTACACTCATCACATGGAGTATGGTACATCCTCAGTATCTTTTCCAGGACATAACCCGTACTAGTTCTCCATCAATAAGCCACACAAAATTAATCTCTCATTTATGTGAACGGACAGAACCATCTCAAAGACCTTATCAATAACCAGTAGTAACATCATGGGCCTATATGATGAACTAATAGTGTAGGATCCTTGTCGCCACTTTTAAACAAAAATTTAGCAATCCTCTTCTTCCAACATACCGGGAAGCATCTAACAAACAACAGTTTATTGAAAATATGTGTGATAATTCTCATGCCACCCCTACCAAGCAAACAAGGAGCTTTGTATTCATGAACTGACCCATAGGGGAAAACACCCACCCACTGTGGTAGTTGAAGTCGCCATACCACCCTCTCCGTACCTAACCATTATGAGCTTTACAGGAGGTCATATTCAAAACCTCAGAAAAAGGCATCTCAGCCTTGTTCTTTTTTCTTTCTTTTTCCTGTTTAGCCTCCGGTAACTACCATTTAGATAATTCTTCAGAGGATGAATGAGGATGATATGTATGAGTGTAAATGAAGTGTTTTGTCTTGTACATTCTCAGTTCGACCATTCCTGAGATGAGTGGTTAATTGAAACCCAACCACCAAAGAACAGCGGTACCCACTATCTAATATTCAAATCCATGTAAAAATAACTGGCTTTACTAGGACTTGAACACTGTAACTCTCGATTTCCAAATCAGCTAATTTGGGAAGACGCATTAACCACTAGACAAACCCGGTGGGTTATCTCAGCCTTGTTCTAGCCTCAGTCTGGATGCCACCAATGTGAATGCCACATGTGATGAACTGCTGTCGCTTCTGCCTATATACAACACATTAACCTAATGAAATGTTGATTGTTTCATGCATCAACCTGTATAGTATTAAGAGAATGTGAAAAAACCTTCACTGAATGAACTGAGCTCCATTCGACAGTTTAGTAAGAGCTCATAATCTTATAAAATCAAGTTATAATTCTTTAAGGCAGGTGCACAATACAGATAACAGCAGAAGGTGGGTAAATACAGTATTTAAAGGATAGCCAGGACTACTCAAATAATAATATCAATATTTACCCATATACCCCAACTATGGGGAGAGGTACCCAGCTATTACCACCCCTCCCCACCTATTCAAAAGGAATATACTAACTGGAAGGATTTTTTTTATTGTAATTTTTATACCTGTATTTTGTCTCTATGTTATGTATCCCGTGTTATAAATGGCTTTTGTACAAATGTATGTAAATACTATGCAATGACTACTGTTTATTCTTGTTAAATAAGAGATCAGAAGAATATGACATCAAAAAATACAAATTTTCAGGAGATCAATTTGAAAGTTTCTGGCACGATAACTTTTTATCATGTAATTTAAAAATCTTTCCAATCTCTTTCTTTTCCAGTCCATATGATTTTTTGTTTTATCTTATTTTGTAATATCAACGTCACATGGCTTTCTTTCTTTCTTTTTCCTGCTTAGCCTCCGGTAATTACCTTTCAGATAATACTTCAGAGGATGATTGAGGATGATATGTATAAGCATAAATGAAGTGTAGTCTTGTACAGTCTCAGTTCGACCATTCCTAAGATGTGTGATTAATTGAAACCCAACCCAACCACCAAAGAACACCAGTATCCACGATCTAGTATTCAAATTCGTGTAAAAATAACTGTACTAAGACTTGAACACTGGAACTCTCCACTTCCAAATCAACTGATTTGAGAACACGCATTCACCACTAAACCAACCTGGTGGGCTCACATGGCTTTCTAAAATGTCTTATCTGCACTCTAGATTGGTTTTACAGATTTTAATTCAATTGTTAAATTAAAAAATCAACTTTAATTAAATTAGTAATAGTAAAAAGTACAGTTTATTACAGCTATGAAAATCATTATGATTAAAACTAAAATTTCACGTTTGGAAGTGAATTAATTTTTTATACAGATAAATTCAAATCATATAAAAATTAAATTAATTTTGGAAATATTACAATTATGAACAATGATGAACAAAATAATGAACATAAGAATAAATTTTAATTTTTTTATAAAAAATATTCCAAATTTATATTAAAATTTTGATAAATTCTAAAAATTTTCTTCTAGATTTAATCGGACATTAGGTGGTATGGAAAGGTAGTTGCTAATATAATTTGTGCTTAGGCACACAAAATTTCTTCAATGTTGAACATCATTATACTTAACTTCTGATGTTATTTACTTCTGATTGGCACACAAATGTGGTGATAAATCTAGCATTAGAAATATAGCTTGTCTGCACATAGTTATGTTTATTAAACTATTTTAATTATCTTATAAAAAAACAGATCCATTACATGCTTCTATTTGGCCGAAAACATAATTTTTATTAAAGTATTTTCAGCTCCAGTATTAGTCTTGAAGCATTCATGAATTTCTTTTTACTCATCAGTTTGAAATATTCTTCCCCCTTGTATGAGAATTCTTTTTTGCATTCAAGTATGCAAATTCTGATGGTTTATTTCAGGCATCTGCAACTGTACAATAGCAATCTTCAGGTGTCGTGATTTTTTATTTATGTGACAATTTGCTTATCGCATTCCAAATAATAGTGTTCTCTTGCTGCAAAGTTAAAATAACCTCTTAAAATGAGTTTTAAATAATTATATTGGAGATACCTAATGATTATAAAAAATAAAAATTTTTCTGAGTCACAAAACATGAACATTTTATACAAAGTAGCATTCAAAACAATTAGGAATGAAATTGTCAAGCATAATTATAACCTCATATAAATCTTTTTTTTTATTAACTATTTGTTCATAGGTGTAAACTCGATTTAATTATTTGATAATATCTAAAATGAAAATTATCTCTTGTAATACAAAGTAATGCACTTCATATCTTTCAACACACGTCAATAATGTTCGGTACTGGCAAATATCTTTTAAAAATCCATAGGCTTCAGTCAGTTCAAAGTTTTGACTTTCCATCAAAGATTTTCAATCATTACTCAACCTTCTATATTTCATCCTCGCAAAATATATTTTCATGCAAACACAAAGAAAAAACTAAAATAAACAAGAGTGTGTTACTCAAGAAAAGTAAGCAAATGAGAGTAGGCTTCTTTTATTTTCATTATATTGTGATGTCTTCCCATTTCAGCAGCAGCTGAAGTTTCCCAACTAAAATTTTTATTTAATTTTCAGAGCTAAAAGAACATTCTGTTTATGACTTCAAAAATAAGTTAAATGTACCCCAAAAGCCACACTACAATTTTATTACCTCATTCAACAAATTATTCCACTTCAATCTTATTTGTTACAGTTTATTTTTATCTATAAACAGCAATTCAATCTTTTAAGATGTTTACACAAAAAAACTAATACATTGTTCTTTTGAACCTCATTATTTTATAAATCATTTTTTTTTTACTATATAAAAAGTATAGTGGCATCATAAATTAATATTGTTAATTTAAATAATGCAATTTATCCTTCAAGGCATCAACATGTAATATAGTAATTATTTGTTATAGGTGGTTTTTATGTTGTCCTTCAAGGTCTAAAATGCATCTTTGAATACTTAAGCTAATTATTAATTTCATACTGACATTTTCAAGGCATCAAATGCAACTTGTATTATTTGGTAATCTTGAAATTTTTTAAATAAAAAAATTTCTGTAATAATTATGAAAATTCCATATTTATGAAGTAAAACTCAGTAAAAGTTAAAATATAACTCCATCACTCTCCAACCTCCATGGAAAGTCTTTGCTTTTCATCTGCAAAGTTTTGGATTTGAATCTTGGTCAGCCAAGATAGATAATAACTAGATTATGTAAATTTATATAAAAAATATAAATTATTATATTATAGTAGACTACTGATTGTAGTAGACTATAATCAGTTTTTCTTTTATTAAATGCCTTATACTGCAATCTTTAATTCATAAAAAGTAGTTGTACTAAGGTACAAGGAGTTTGATATACCTATTCTAGATTCAATTTTTTTGGATTATGATTGTTCTTCCCACTCTAAAATTACATTTTTTTGTTATTTTTAAGTCAAGTATATTGTGTTACAGATTTTGAGTTGTATATATGTATGTACATATGATGTATGCATACATAAATATTATGAACTGGCTGTTTATTTTAAATATTATTATGACATAATACATACATACATTTGCTTTATCATATTGCATTAAATATAAAAAATAAATAATCATGTATGTGTATATTTCAATACATATAATGTGTAAGAAAATTTAATTTATTGAATTAATTGTATACAAGTATAGTTTTTGTTAAGGACAATTCTGGATTCTATTCTTTCAGTAGTTGAATAAAGATTATTAATCATTATTTCTTGATATCTTAGTGAATGTCAATTTTTATTGAATGTGATCATTAGTTTGTATCTGAAATCTCCTAATTAATTATGAAAGATATCAAATATAAATTAAAAAAAAGGTAAGTATTTAAATTGGTTATTCGAATAACCATTTTTACAAAAGAAATATTATAGATTACTTTTCCTGAAATTCATTTTCACGATATTATTCTTCCCAAATAAAAATAATAATTTTTATTAAAAAAAGATCAACTATAAAATTTTATTTTTATTAAGCATAAGATAAAAATCTCAAAATTATATAAAATAATAGAACATTATTCAAAATATTAAAAAAGTCATGTCCTTTATTTGCTTTTGTTCTACTTCTCTTTTGAAAATCTGCCCATTTCTTGTTTGGTTCTAGGTAAACTCTTTAACCCAAACTCAGTTCTGAAGTAATTATCTCAAATTCTTTTTGAAATTCTTATGAGAGGAATATAAACCAGAGTGCTGTTTTCCTATCACATTACAATAATATTTGGTGCCACTCTTCTCTTACATTGTTTGTTTTATGAAGGGCATTTACTGCACCTTCATGCTGGTTCCAAATCTCTGGAATATATTGAGGCAGAACAGCTCCTTAGAAATACATAAATATATGTAATTTCATATATATGCCTTAATTCATATTTGATATAGATTTATACATACATAGGTTCCATCCAGAATCCAACAATTGTATCCACAAAGTCAATTCTAAAATTCCTCTTGTCTTCCATTAACTCTTCCACTTCCTTCCTCTTAATCTTCTTTCAGATCAGATTATTCTTTTTTAAAGTATATCATGAAGATCACCTGATCAAGATAATGTTTTAGAATTATGACATAAATTAACATCAACAGTGTTTGCCTATAGATTTAAAAAAAGTATCTTTGGGAAATGGGTCAAGATTCCTTTAGTTATTTCTTCTAAATAGTTATTTATTCAGTTATTCATTGCTCAATATCTGTATTGTGGACTACTCTGAATGCTTATCAGCTTTTCTCTTCATATTATGCTTTTTAAATTTCTGCACCATGTTCTTCCTGATTGAAAAGATGATGTGCTGATCCAACCAGACGTTTTAGAATATAAGGTTCTGCTTCATCAGAAATATCTATTCTGTAGTACACTCATGTAATTATCTGCAGCCCCAGTATATTCTATTGTTTTACTCCTTGGAAAATACGTTCACAAAAAATTTTGCGGAGAAAAATAAATAAATATTTTTTCTCCAAAAAATATTTATTGTAGATTCTTTTAATACAATTTTTCATTTAAAAAAAATTGAATCTCTATTCAAAAAGTTAGTATAAAAAGTGTTTGAAACTATAAAAAACAAAAAGTACAAAATATTATTATTAAAATCATTTCACTGAATAAATTCATCTTTACAATGCAAACATAATTTTTTAAATTTGAAAAACTTGAGTTCACGAACAAGATCATTCAGGAATATGTATTCAGCAGTTTAACTTTTGTGAAAAAGCTATTTTGGAGAAATGATAAGTTATGTGAGTATAACACCTACCAGAACATGTAAATTTTTTATATGTAGGTCAGAGCTATGAACACAACAAACTTTGACACAAGATTAAATTTATGAGCACACTAATTTTGACAAAGGAAACAATAGAGATTAGATACACCAATGATAGTTTAGGGCCTAGTAAGAGTAGAATTCTTTTTCATTACAGGCATTTAAAATGTTTAAGTCCGAAGAATTATATTATTTGAATGTAAACAATCTTATTTGAATGTAAACAATTCTAAGTGTCAAAGTTCTTGGAGAATTACTATATGGCATTAATTAGTGATAACAATTTATAAAGCTTAAAGCAGGCTTTGGTTTTTATGTTTAATGTTTAATGTTAAATGTTTAAACATTTTAGCATAAAATGTATGAAAAACACACGTGTCATCTATAATACAAAAAAAGTATAAACAAAGTGAAAAATATTTTCAGAGTATTTACAGAAGCATATTTCCTTTAATACTGACAGTCACATCTTAATTAATCTTTTTTTAAAGATAAGAATTCCATCGGTATAACTTATATTTTTTTAAATTGAATATCTTACTTTCACTAAACTACTATCATCTGAGACAGTATTATTCTAAAATGAAAATATAGAGTGAATTAAAATTAGGATAGTAGAATACATACTCCACGAGTTTCATTTGTGGTACGAGTGATGTTTTCATACTCTTTACATGCATCTTTTGATTCCTTTAAACCCTTTTTCTGATGGTGAACTGCCATTTCAGTAATAGCCATTGATAAACAGTTTCTCATCATGTACAAGATGGCAATCCCCAAAAATGCCATGATACCCATTACATACCGCTGAGGCAGACAACCTGTCAATTGGTGCAGAGAGAATTAATTTTTCAAGAACTAGTCTCAATAAAATCACATCAGTGGTACACAAAATTTCACTAAAGTTAATAATGTTAAATATTATTATAATTAAATTTCACATAAAATTACATTGATAAATATAATCGGATTTGAGGTAAAAATTTTAATAAAAGAAATAAAAGAATAAGAGATGGCCAGCCCTTGATGTTTGAGCTCATAGTCCTGTTCGCAGGATTGTAAAATTAGTGTTGAAATTATGTTTGTGAAATGAACTTTTAAATAATAATAAAAATATATCTGTATTGACCGAATTCTTGTCTGGGTGGATTCATTATCCTGATAGGTGCCGGTCTGATACAGGTACTGATATGTAGAATGTTCTCAAAACAAATAATTTAATAATAAACTTATAACGGCAAACTTTCTGGAACAGCTTTAAATATGAATATTTCTTAACTATATTTCACCATATTTCAACATTTAATATTAATATTATCAAGATTAATATTAATTATTACAAAAGAAAAAAAATATATAGCAATTGCTTTGATTTCATTTAATTTAAGATTAATTAGTGCAGAATAGGCCTTAATACAGATTAAGGCTTTTATTGTAATAATTAATAAAAAATCAAGTACAAAAGGTAATTGAGTTTTATATTGCGTGTATTTGACATATGTTTGTATGCTTGTAAAATATTAAATGTAAAAAATGATTAAAATATAATTTAATAAATAAAGTTACTAAATAAAAATGAGAGAAATAAGAATAAATATAATAAGTCTCTTTGGCTAAGTACAAATAAAGTTTAAATGGGGTGTCCATGAAGAAATATTTAAGGACTAATCCTCTGGCTTGTATCTTGATGCTTAATTGAATAAATGATTAAAAAAATAATAATTTAAAATGCGACTTTGAATATGCTTAAGTATAAAGTATGAATAATTAATTTGTAATATCTGTAGTTATAAGAAATAAGTGCTAGTTGCTGTAAGTGCTTGGTACTTAATTTAAGTTTTTTAAATAGTAGAATTTATAAATTAAGTTTACATGGATGCATAGCTTAATTTGCAGGTATAAACTGATTTTCATTATACGCTGAAGTTATTTTTAAAATTCTAAAGGTTTGTTCAATAATAACTTCTTTTTAAGATGCAATTCTCATTTAAAAAAATTTTCAACTACGTAGGGTGACATGCAGTTATGCATTGTCTTTGCTTCTTTTGCCAAGTAACTCTTTCATTATTTGATTTATTTTATTTTATTCAGTTTTCTTCATTTTTTAAAATAATATAATTATTAAAAAAAACTTATTTGAAAATATTTAATGTAAATTTTATAACCATTGCATCATGCTGATCAAGCAAAATCATGCAGTCCAGTTTTCCAGTTTAAAAGTTGGAAAAACAACTTAGTATGATGGAAGGTTTCTTCATTTATCTATTGAATCAAATAATAAAATTATTACATTTAAAGTTTTCATTTGTATGCTAGGATTAATAAATGGAGAAATAATATTAAATTAGTTTACAACAGACATAATATTACAGTTAAAATAAATGAAATTAACAATAATAATAATAATAATAAAAATGATACAAATTTGTTGGGCCACTACAAGACTCATAATCCCATAACAATGTACATATTCATTCAGTCATATTCGTTTTGGTCTTCTTTGGACCACGGAGAACTTATTTACTTTATGTTCAGCTTGTTCTTCTTTGCTTCCCAAATCTTTTTCATCTTTTCACTATGATTCTTCTTCTGTTCATTAGTCCACTTTTTGGCTGTCCTTGATTTGTGATCTTTGTCTTTGAAGTTCTTAAATTTGTCAATTATCTTTCTGAATTCATCTCTATGTTGTATGATAGCTTCTGTAATCTTAATTTCCTGCAGGTCCTTTTGTATTTCTTTAACCCAGTTGGTCACTGATTTTATCTGTGTAAGGAGGTTGAAAATCCTTTTGGTCAGTCTGTCATCATCCATTCTTTTGAGGTGTCTATAGAATTTTGCGTGTCTCTTCCTCATGGTGTCTTTGAAGGTCTCTGTGTTTGTAGAGGCTCTCATTTATCCATATTTTCCAGGTGCCACCTTCTGTATTCCTTGGTCCTAATATTTTTTCAAGTATTTGCTTTCTCTTCTCTCAATTTCTTGTATTTTTCCTTTCTTGTTGATTATTAGGCAATCCGATGCAAATAGCCCTTCCGGTTTGATGACCATGTTGTAATATATGATTTTGGTTTTGTAGGACATACTGCATTTTTTGTATCTGTTTTGCTTAATTCCATATGCTAGTTTCAATTTTTTAATGCATTCTATGTTTGCTCTTTTATCCAGTTTGTTAGGCTGTATTCATTCTTCTAAGTACTACTCTTTTATTAGGAGTATTAAGAGTATTTGTCTACTCTTTTGATGATACCATATTTCTTCTTCCTTTTGGTTGTTTAGTTTCTATGTATTAGTTTTTTCATAAGAAATTTGTAGGCCAGTTTTTCTAATGACTTCTTGCAGTTTCTCGATCATTAGCTGTGCTTCCTCCTTATTCTGGGCTAGTAAAGCAATATCATCAGCAAACACTAACAATCTATTACCAGATTGTCTTTCCTTTTCCTAATTGTATCATTTTTATAACTTCTTTTACCAGCTCTTGTTTCTGTGTTCTTTTTATTTTTTCCATAATTAGGTTTAATAGAATGGGTGATAGCCCATTGAGTTGCCTCGCTTCTGTTTTTACTTCAAACATAATATTTTTTTCATAGTATGCTGTAATGTGGACATGCTTCCAAAAATTTTGGAAATTGCCAACAACAGAACATAAGGTTAGAAATTTCTTATTTCTTTAATAGTAAATTACATCTTGAAATTCTTAATAAGTCTTTAATAGTTTGGTTTAGTTCCACTTCACTTTTTTCCTTTCTTTATTTCTTAATTATCAATCCACAATTTTTGGTCAGCCATTCTCAGCAAAAGTCCTTCAGCTATGTCACTTTGTATTTGATTAATATATTCCATCCTAGGTTTATCTCTAGTATTTTTCTGTTCTACAGTACATCGAGGATGGACTTAACTAGGCTATAGATTCTTAGAATATGCCCAATCCATATGGCTCTTCTTTTCCTAATAATTTCCAAAAAGCATGACTTCAGGTTTGTTGTTGATAAAACCTAAACTAGTAACTTGTCAACCCAACTAATATTCATCATCCTGCTAATATTCACACCATAATTCAAATGATTCTTCTCTTTCTCCTGTTTCCCCAAGTGTCCAGGTTTCAATACTATAAAGGAGCGTACTTCACATTGTCTTCATCAGTTTTTTCCTGAGTGTCATATTGAGATTCCCTGTGAAAAGTTTACACTTTTTATTGAATGTTGCCTTTGTTTGGTTGATCCAAGAAGGAGCATTCTCCCTAACAGTTGTAAGTTGTTTAACATAGGAGCAACAATAACAGCACTAATTTAGGTTTAAGATAGGGTTGCTGGTTGTCCAAGAAGGAGCATTCTCCCTAACAGTTGTAAGTTGTTTAACATAGGAGCAACAATAACAGCACTAATTTAGGTTTAAGATAGGGTTGCTGTATGTCACATCTTTTATTTAATATTTATAGTGAGATATTAGTAAGAGAACGAACAAAGAATCATCATAAGGGGTTAATATCAGTCTATATTAATAATGTATTATTTACCGATGACCAAATCATCAGAACAAATTTTGAAGATGATTTATGGATAGTAGTTCATTGAAATATTCAATTGTAGAAAAATATAACTTGAAAGTATCCATTAATAAAATAAAAATAAGTAATTCCAGAGGAAAGTATATGGTAAAATTCAATAAGTTATTTACTGTCACCTAACTGAGTAAGAGTCTAGATTTGCATAATCTTCAGATTTTATGGTTATGTTATGTAAATATACCAAAGAGTACTATTTAAATTCATCATTCAACATAATCCCTTTCCATGTTAAATTAAAGTTTGTACATCTAAAAACATCAAATGGATTAAATTTGCGTCTCTAAAAAAAAAAAAAAAATAAAAAAGTAAGAATGAATAAATGGTTTTGTTTAATTAGTAACACAAATGGCAGGCAGCAATTTCCTGTTTTTTCTATAACATATTTAGTTTAAAACTATTTAAATAACAAACAAAATTAAGTAAAAATAATTTTTCATAATTCAAAAAAATGTTCAGTTGCTCTTGCAACCATCTTTATTAGTACTGTTATCACCCTGCTATTATGTTAATGCTGATTTTTTTAATCAGGAAGATACTTTTAAAAACTGGTCAAAAATCTTCTTTTTAAATTCTTTTTGTTCATTTACGTAGTGCCTATTTCATAATGTTTGAGGGTATTGAAATGTAATCCTTTTTTTTGCATATATAATGATTATGAAAGTTGTCATACACACTTATATGCACTTAATTACTTTTGTCTTGTAGAATTTTTTTTATAAATATTTTTATAATATTTTTTTGCTTCATTTTGCATTAAAATATTATAAAAATCATATCCTAAATAACAGAATTGAAATATTTGATACATTTTTAAAGATAACCTCTTAAGCTTCTGTGATTTTTCAATTTCAGTTCATTAAATGCACTGACTACAAGACTCAAGAGGTACCTTACAGCAATTTCAAAATTAAAAACATTTTACTTACTGCAACAAGGACGTAAAATTTCTCGGCCTACCATTATTAATTTTTTATTAAAACAAAACCATTAAAATAATTTATTACATCATAACAACATTCACAGCAAAAATAATTAAATTCATTTGTATATATTACACCTAACTGAAATTCTGATCACATTATGAAATATTTATGTTGTCTGGATTCCCTTAATAATAACAACACAAAAAGTTTTTTTCTTCTTTTTTTTAGAAAGTCACAATTAATAAAAAAAAATCTGAACTTCTTCAGTAAACAAAATTGAAGAAAAACAACATATTTAATAAATAAAAGAGATTATTAAAAGTACTAGTATAAAATGTACACTGATAAACATAATTTTTTGTTTCTTAGCATGCAATACATGATCTTAATCTGTTTTTTGATTCACCCATTATTTTTAAAAATTTTAAATTTTAGTTAAAGGATTTTTTCATTTTCCAATTTATAGTTAAAAAATATATTCTATTTTGTTAGCTCATTTTTTATTGTTTAACTTTGTTAACATAATTTGTAAGCTATAAATAAACAATACCAGACAAAGAATTAAATCATATCATCGTGTAATTGTTCTGTATATTTAAGAGGATGGCTGAAAGATATGCCATTTGGTGTACCTATGGTTTGGTGTACCTATGGTTTGGTGTGAAGCAAAGAATCATGTAACCAATTGTTACTTTTGTTTAACAACTGTGTCTGGAATTTCTAAAACTCTAACATACTGTCAAATATCCTGCATTGCAATCTGCCATCAGGCCTGTACCTCACAATGAAATTATTTTAATAGTTTCTTGAGTGAATGTGTGTTCCAAAAGCAGCGATGAAGAATCAGGCAGTACTGAAGAAGACAACAATGATTTTAATTTTGAATTATCTTCCAATAAGCCACATCTTATATCACTAGGTGAATAAAATGACTTGGTTAGGTATTTTAATTTATCAAAAAATCAAGCTGAACTGTTAGGATCAAGACTGCAAGGTTGGAATTTACTTCAAAAAAATACAAAAATTTCAGGCTTTCGAAGCCGATAAAAAGAACTTTCTCAGTATTTTATTGATGAAAATAATTTGGTTTATTGCACAAATATTGATGAGCTTACGTTGCACTTAAAACAAGTTCATAAACTTGAGTTCTGGCGCCTTTTCATAGATTTGCCCAAGTATAGTTTAAAAGTGGTTCTGGTACACAACAGTAACAAATATCCTTCGATACCAATTACTTATGGTATTAATTTGAAAGAGACACACGATGTGATGAAATACATTCTTGAAAAAATAAATTCTAAAAATATAGCTGGAACATATGTGTTGATTTGAAAGTTATAGCTATTTTGTTAGGCATTCAGTTAGGTTGCACTAAGTACATTTGTTTTCTTTGCAAATGGAACAGTTGAGCTAGGGATAAATATTATGTTACCAAAGAGTGGAAGAAAGGAGACAACTTATGGGAAAAAATATTATTCATGAGTCCTTAGTTGAACCCAAAAAAATATTTTTACCCCCTCTCCATATCAAGCTAGGACTAATGAAAAATTTTGTAAAAGCAATGAAGAAGACAGAAATTTCCAAATGTAAGTTAAGAAAAAATTAAAGAAGGAATATATGTTGGTTCTCAAATAAGAGAGTTTGTCAAAGGTATTTAACTCAGTGTTAAATGATGTAGAATGTGCAGCTTGGGTTTCATTTAAAGACGTTTGCAAAGATTTTCTTGGCAAACAAAAATCCGACAATTACCACGACATTGTTAATCAACTCCTTACTTCATACAGAGCTATGGAATGTAACAGTCTTTGAAAATACATTTCCTCCACTCACATTTGGATTTTTTCCCGGATAATCTCAGAGACGTAAATGACGAACACGGTGAATATTTTTACCAAGACATTTCGGTGATGGAAATCCGCTATAAAGGGAAGTGGAATACTAATATGCTAGCTGATTACTGTTGGACATTAATTTGGGATGTGCCTGATTCTATTTATAAAAGAAAAGCATCAGCAAGATCATTCTAACAGAGGTATGGCCATGCAAAATTATAGATTTTAACTATTTTTTCTGTTAATTTTTTATGAAGCGTAATTTATTTAAAATTAAGGGTGGTAGAAAAATTGTACTTACAGATCTGTAATGTACGCAAAAAAGCAATTCATGAAATGGTATCACACTTAGAGAAACATTATAACATTTTTTTGTGTATCAGTGTTATCAATATGACTGTATATACCCGTAAAACTAATTAATTCCTTTTAAAATAATATTTCTTCAGTTTTGCAACATGCACTTAACTACATCTAGTCAAATTCCATGGAAAATAATTAGAAAACTGTGTATGAATTTTGTACAAGCAATCTTCCAATAACAATAGAGTTTATTACCATAATTTATTTATTTACACTTGTACTTACAGCCTGGAACCCACTTATAATTGCTGTACTCTATTTCTTTTGGATATGAAAAAATTATTGCAGCAGATTTCACAAAATTTGTATATACATTTAAATGCAAAGTCTTACCAGAATTTTAACTCAGAATCTAAGAGGCAGAGATGTGAAACTTTGCTACCTGGTTGTGTCCATAAAGGATAAAATTTGAGAGCATTTTTTTAAGCTAGGCTTTGTAGACAGGAGGTCTGTGTGAGCAGCAATAATTTTTATATACCTGTACTACGCAAACTACTGTAACTGCAATAATTAATTACTTTCTCTATGTTGTACTCAAGAAAAAACTTCTTTGTTCATGCTCAGTTTTGGAAGGCGTCAACAGCAGATTAGTTGTGTATCTCCATTTACTCATTCATAAATTTTTTATTTCTAATATTACTAAAACATGTAAAATATTATTCTGAAATGCTAAAGAAAAAATAAAATAATTTGGAATAGTCACTTTCAGATAGGTTACAATTAATTTAAAAATAAAAAACTGTTAATTAGTGGGAAGCAACATTTTATAGTGATGAAAAATGAATATGTGAAAAGAATAATAAATTTGTGAGAATTAATTCAGTATTCCTAGAGACAAAATTTCATATTCTCCCAAGTGCTAAATATATCACTGTTACTTTTAAAAAGTACTTAAAAACTGCTTATACATTAATTTATTCCATACAAGAAACTATATTTTTGGTTTGCAGCTATCAAAACATTAAATCCATGAAAATGCATTGCTTCATATATTAAATTGAAATGTTACAATATTTGTATATAGTGCTTTGTATATACATGTAAAAATATTGAATCATAAATGGATTTGAAATAGTTAACTATGGATGTACAAATATTTTTGTTATTCTTTCCAGATATCATAGTAGTGATGGTAATTACCTCTATTATGTTTGGTCAAAACTTGTCTGAATGGTTATCAGACTCTGTGTCGGATAAGATATATGGTTATGTGATTACATATGATACTATTAACAGCAATCAGGGGTATTTACATCAGTCATAATTTGTTGTA
Source organism: Lycorma delicatula (assembly GCF_047948215.1). Lineage (NCBI taxonomy): Eukaryota > Metazoa > Arthropoda > Insecta > Hemiptera > Fulgoridae > Lycorma > Lycorma delicatula. The sequence continues at coordinate 79,910,047 of NC_134463.1, forward strand.
TTCCGATTGATAAGATTTATTCTTACCAATAAGTTTACATTTAAGCGCTCTAATTTAAGATTGGTTCACTTTATGAATGTGAAGTCTTTGGTGTAACAAAAATAATCGTACCTTATTATACCTTACTTTAAGTGGGTTTCCTACAGATTGCTCTACATCCTGCATCTTGATCTCTACATTTTCTTGTCCATCCAGTCATCCTCCATCTCTCTCATCCATCGCCTTTCTCCCCCTTTTTGACCATCTCTCCTCACTCATCAAGTGAATGTGTCCTTACCAAACTAATTGTTTTTCTTTTATTCTTTTAATTATGGAAATTGTCCTTTTTACCCTACCTCTAATTACTTTATTCACAAAAAAAATATCTAACTATCTAAATCATTGAATTTTTGTGAAAAATCCTGTAAGCAGATCTGGCTTTCTGTTGGATTTCTTTAATCTACTCATCTACTCCTTCCACTTTTTAAAAACATCTTTTTCTTTCTTCCCCCCCCCCCCACTACCGTTTATACCATGTTACCACCTCTTTAGTGCCAAAATTCTTACACTATTTATTCCACGTACTGTCTTCCCTTTTTTATACATTAGTTGAACTTTCCCTTTCTTCCTTAATCTTCTAAGTCTGACCATTCATCTTCAGACCAATTTTTCTTTGCTTTTTTGTTTGCTCTTCCCAATCTATCCATTTTTCTATTAAGCCTCTTATCTTATTATAATTCTTGTTCTTATATTTTCACCCATCTACTATTTTTTTTCAATCAGCTCCTGATAAAACCCATGGTCTGTCTTTTCTTCTTTCCTTAACAAATCCAATTGTTGTTCTTTTATTTTCAGTCAAAATAATTGGCACTATTGCCTTCTGCATTTCTTCTCTTAATACTTGAGTTAACTTCTTTCCTACTACCTCTTTTCCCATTTGTTACTTTTTCTACATATTCCATTTAGTTACCTTCTTCATGCTTTGAACTCTTCAATCACTTTTATTTCTGTGACCAGAAATATATGATCACTATTAATATTGATCCTGGCAACTCATGTGCCTTTTTAATCACATTTCTGAACCTTTTTCTGTAATTTTGTAGCAATTTGATGTCTGTTTTCATATCTTTGTGATTTCCGTGTGTGTAAGCTTGATTTTTTTTTTATTAAGATTTTATTTTCCTTACAAAATTCAACAAGGCTTTTCTCCCCGCTTTCCATGTGCTCATTCTGTATGTTCCCATTTGTTCTTCTTTCATCAGAAATCATGTTCTCTCCAACACTTTCAACATACTAGTCTTGCATTATTTTATTGCAACAATTTTTACTTCCTCTTCTATAATTTTCTCCATCTGTTCCTACACTTTTTACATTTTTTTTCTTTTTCCTGTTTAGCCTCCGGTAATATTACTGTTCAGATAATACTTCAGAGGATAAATGAGGATGATATATATGAGTGTAAATGAAGTGTAATCTTGTACAATCTCAGTTTGACCATTCCTGAGATGTCTGGTTAATTGAATCCCAACCACCAAAGAACACTGGTATCTACGATCTAGTATTCAAATCTGTGTAAAAATAACTGACTTTACTAGGACTTGAGTGCTGGAACCCTTGACTTCCAAGTCAACTGATTTGGGAAGACACGTTCACCACTAGACCAACCAAGTGGGTTTCATTTTTTAAATTGTATCATCTTATTGACTTGTTTGGCATATACTCTTGTATTATAAACAAATTTATTGAGTTCATTTTTATCCCAACACCAATTATTCTATTATTAGTTAAATTTTTTTTTTGGAGGGTTAGGGGGGGTAATGATTCTTTCTACATTATTTCATGAAATACATTATATATTGTAATAGCAATGCTATTAACCTAACCGTTTCCCTCCTACCTAATTTCACTGGCTTTACTTATATCTATCCTGATTATTTTCATCTCTATTTTGAATTTTTTTAATTTGTTTGCTGACAAAAATATTCTTACTTTCCATATCCTTATGTGTTTTTATATTTCTTCCTGACTCCTCTACAGCAGCTGATTGCCACAAATTCTTATGATAAAATTTGGAGAATCATTGAGTGGTGATATTTCATTGCCTTCTGTCAATAGATCAGTCATCTCTTAACATGGAATACAGAACTATCTACTCCTCAAGCAGCTGCAATCAGCTGCTCTTAAAACAGAGACAGATACCTTTCAGAAACTACCTCTAATACAGGAACAGGTGCTTTCGTGAAGTACTTTTTGTCTTCAACCTGTCCAGCCTGGGAGGCCTCATCAGTAGCTAAGATACTGCTGGTATAGCTCTCTGGCTCAACAGAGCCCACAGACCAAATCAAGATCAAATCAGCCCAAATGAATCAAGATTCTGTACTCCTTAATAAAGTAAATAAGTACTTAACAAGTGTAAATTCTGGAATATTAGCATACAAAAATCATCTCAATAAACATTTGAAGTTTGTAAATTGAAAGGCTGTTATTATAATAAAAGTATTACGTGATTTATGAAATCCTGTAATGTAAAGACTGATCTGCCTTGGTTAGTAATTATAAAATTTATTAGTCTCCAGAGATTGCCAATAAATTCTACGTTATCTGCAGAATAGTAGATGTAATAATGATAACATGGGTATATAATACTTTTGCACTTTAAATAAAATTCCATAATTATTGTTATTAAAAATATTTGGAATATCTTAAGTTTTGGCAAAAAATTACAAATTGCTAACAACAAAGTTACTTCATATTTTTATCATAGCCTAAGAATTAATTGAATCTGTTATTATTTGAATAAAATATATAATAATATACGTTTTTGAAAAATATCTGAACTGAGTTAAATTAAAAATATAAAGATGATGATAATCTTAGTTTCACAGGAATTTCCAACATTTAGTGTAGTTCTTTAAAATGAAAATTAATTTTGATGTATGATGTTTTCTTTTCCATGATGGTTGGTGATATTAATTTTTAAATTTAAACATTTTAACAAAACAGTTTGGTAAATTATTATGAAATGAAATAGTATAATAAAATTTTTTTTAAAAAAGTTACATCAAATGTTTTCATTTATCTATTTTGTCACCCTCAGTGACTGTGGCTGCTACTTTCACAACTGGCTTCACCTGACCTATTACTGCTATCGGGGTTGACCAATGTTTTAGTAATGTGGTCAAAACGTGTGTGTGATTTGAATTCTGTTTGTTCATTTAGTAAATTATTAAGTATTTTTATACAATACAAATGTTCTCATTATGTTTTATATTACATAATCTTCAAATCTGTTAAGATGAGAAACTTTTTTTATTTATATGTATGGATTACCAAGGTTGTTGTCAAGTGTTTGTGAATTAGTCAATCCAACTAACTGGTGCAATTTGACAATTGTATAATCTACATTTGTCAAATGGAATATAGTTTTAGATAGATACAATCAACACTTAAAAACCTTTCATAATAACATTTGCGAATCACCTCGTACGCACAAATCAAAATCTACTATCATTAATATCAAACTTGATGAAATAAAAGTACATAAGACACTATATCTTTACATACTACGGTATACCAAATGAATCGAAACAAAATTCAAATGACACACACTTTTCGATTAAATTTTTAGTACCTGTCTGCCTAATTACAAAGAAAAAAGGGGGAAAAATACAAGCAGCTAACAACAGTGTAAAAACAATTGTAGTCACTTAGGATGGTCATTAAAACAACTGAAAACATTTTAAAATAAGTGGTTTTTAAAGTATTTTATTACACAATTTAGTTTAGTATATCATTACAAAGTTTAAATTTCTTCATAATGGGATGATATAATAATTTATACTGGAACCAGAAACTAGGACAAAAGCAGTTGTAATTTTTTTAATGTTTATTATCACTATGCATTGTAATTGATATTCTGCATTAGTAAAATGATATACTAATGAAGGTGAAACTTCATTTTGAATGAAAAAAATAAAATTTTATCTAATCATTTCTAGATTGTACAATATAAAAAATTTGATGTGGACATCACATGACTTCCTTCTATGCTTATTAAATTACACATATTCACATTTTTAAAAGGACATAAAATGTTATTTCAGTAATAACTTCTGATTTTACTTCCTTGTACGAAGTAAAGGTAGTATGTGATTGCGAAAAATTTCGGTTTTCAGACTCAACAGAAATATCCATTTTGACCATCCCTAATCCATTTTGACTAGTTTCAGCGTGACATCTGTACGTATGCATGTATGTATCTCGCATAACTCAAAAATGATTAGCCGTAGTATGTTGAAATTTTGGATTTAGAACTGTTGTAACATCTAGTTATGCATCTCCCCTTTTGATTGCAGTCGACTGAACCAAAAGTGTCCAAAAAAACCCAAAATGCGAAACAATTTGGAATTTAGACTTTTTCTTAACTGCAGTAATAATTGAGAGCTTTTCAACGATATATCGTAAAGTGGTATTTATTTTCATCGGTTCCAGAGTTATACCAAAATCAAATGTTAATTAATGAAATATTTGGATCTTAGAAGGGAAGGCACATCGGTTCGAATCAGACTTCATCTCCTTTATTTTTTAATTTATTTTTTAACATTTTTTTAAAATTAAATATATTGATTTATTAATAATTATTAACCCATGATTGTAAAAAAGTTTTACAGTAAATAATTATTCAATAACAATAAAAAATTTAAAAAATGAAATAAAACTTTATGTACTTTTAAAAATTTGTATATGTAATTTAATAGGCATTATTACATATGTGTATATGTAATAGTTGGTGAAACATCTGATTATTTAATATTAATTTGAAATTATAATTTAGAATAATATTATTTTGGGATTTACTAGTTTAATCTCTGTTTAATTTTACTTAATTACTTTGAAATTTCTGTTTAAATTTATCTATATTAAAGTTAACTACAGAGTGATTGAAAAATAGACCCTCACAAGAACAACATATATAGTGAGGCATCTTTAATAAATTGCAAAAATTTTATCTTTTAGTTCATTACTCCTCCTCTAATATTGTTGGACAATATTCTCCCTAAGTCGGAGTTGATCATAATTTCGTTTATTTGTAAACATTTTTTATGATAGATTAGAATTTAATAAGTTATTAATGAAATAAAACTTAATGTACTTTTCATTTTTTTTTAAATATGTTTATGTAATTTAATACTCGTACAAGGAAATTATTTGTCCACATCAGATTTTTTAGTTTTTTTTTTTATTGTTATTATTGAACTAAAAATCTTTTTACAATCACAGGTTAATCATTATTAATAAATCAATATACAGAGTGATCCAAAAGTCGCAGTACAGCCTATTATTTCAGAAGTTGTAAAGAAAATTAAAAATTTGGGTACACCAACGTAAATTAGGTATGAGGGCCCACCTTTGGAGCATAATACAACAATGACAGCCATTTTGAATCGCCGTTCATTTATTTAAATGGGAAAGGGATCGTGTGACATATCAGAACAGATTGAAATTTTACCAGGAATTCACTTCTGCACCCAGATTTCACATAACTGTTAGGGTGCAGGCATAGATTTCTTATAAGTTTAGTATTTTAAGAAGTTTGATTTTCTGAATTAAGGTTATTAATAAAGAGTACCCTGATTACCGAGTCCATTATATAAATATAATATTTATTTTCAATTTATAATATATATAAACATTTCTTAGAATCTAAACAATTTTAAAAATTGAAAAAAAAAATGATTTATCTCAATTTTATCTTCAATCTTTAACAAGTCAAAATTATTTGCTTTCAGTTAAATACAGCCCATCGGGCTTGTCTACCGGTTATCTTGTTATCGCAAATCAGTCATTTTATTTATTAAGAATACTCCTAACGTTATGAGACGCACTAGAAAAGAATGGATTCGTCGAGCGTAACATGTATTGAACAAAAAGAGGCTACATCGAGCATCTTTGAAGATTATTAATAACGCCTTCACTAATTCTTAATTTCATTTTTCTGTTTTCAAATTTTAATTACATTTTATTTTAAAATCTGATTCCAACCTATGGACAAAATTAGTTATTTCACGCTGTTAACATTTTTTTTCACAATTCACTCTGTTTTGTTCTTTAATAAAGTTAAATTTCAATATCCTGTATTCAGTTTTCTCTTAAGTAATTCACATGAATCTTTTCATAATTAAATTTTCTACATTTCTCATTGAAAAAAAAAAGTAATAGAACTTTCTTAACTATTTAACAAAGTTTTTTCCGTTAAATCCAAAAACGTGTTATTTTTTACCCCTAATTTTTATGTTTTGCGTCAGATATCTTTAAAACCAATAGACGTACAGTTCTAGAACCTATTTTTTAAATATTTTCAGGTCAAAAACCATAAGAAACAATTAAATTTTCCTTTTTTTCAACCTTGGGAACCACCGTAAGGTATTGCTTCAGAGGATGAAATGAATGACAACTTTTATGGCGTGTGAAAATGACATGCTTGACCAAGAATCGAACCTGGGACCTCGGGATGAAAGGCCGAGACGCTACCACTCACCACAGAGGCCGGCTAAATTCTCCCCTTAATTAACCTTTCCAGAATTTCAGGAAGTCTTCATTTCCCTGGGGTATCAGAAATCTGACCGAAATATTTCGCTAGCCGTAAGTCGCTAACCAAGTGTTTTCGAACCTTTGTTTATATGAAGTTTTTTCCTATTTTTAGTTATAGAATCAGATCCCGAGAGATTGGTATATATTTTTGAATCATTCTGTATAATTTTTACATTTATTCTTTTTTTTTGTTAATATCCCGAATTTTTTTGACTTCTGCATAACGCTCAAATTTTATTTTAATTGTAAATTATATTTTAATTACACAGTAAAATTTTTATAATTTTAAATTTTCAAATAAAATTTATGTCTTCTATCGTTAATATATTATTGTAATTGTTTTTGATTGCTTGTTAATAAACAACAATTATCTACCTTTTATTTCAGATTCAGTAGAATATTTAATAAACTGTATGACCAATTTTATTATTTAAATGTGTAGAACATGACAAACTAAAGTTCTTACCGTGACGTATTGTAAATGCTCTAAAAAACTTTTGTGAGATATAATTAAAATTTCTTATCCGTTGGTTTCCATTTGTAAAGTCATTTTAATAAGTAGTACTCGATTTATAAATATTCAATATCCTCGAAAAAAGTATATATTACGTAAATTTATTCAGATAAAACTAATATTTTACGTAAACAGTATGACATCATATAAAATCATTGTAATAGACGTAAGTATATTGTTTAAGTGATGACTTCACCTTCCAAAAGTACTTAAAAACATACGTTAAGTAGTCTACACTTACGAATAATTGGTTTATGAATATTCAAACGTATGTAACAAAAAAATGCATTCAAATTATAATTGTGGTATTTCATATCTTAGTTTTTACCACGAGGGGAGAAGGTATTACTGTAGTGAAATTCTCAAGCTGAACAGCGACCACCTTTGCTGGATCTAGGTTATGGAACGGCCTCCGTGGCGCGAATGGTAGCATCTCGTCCTTTCATCCGGAGGTCCAGGGTTCGAATACCGGTCAGGCATGGCATTTTCACACACGCTACAAATCATTCATCTGAAACAATACCTAACGGTGGTCCCGGAAGTTAAATATAAAAAGAAAACAAAAGGTTACTTTTTATAGTTAACTTCCGTTAACGGTTATAGATTTTTTCCTTCCGGAAACATCCTTTTTTGTTGCAAAGTTAGGCAGATTCATAATCACAAATGTATACCTCGGATTTCGTAATCCACCTGAACTCGTAATTTGATATTTATTGCCACAAAACAAAAAGAATAGGAATGGGGATCCAGTAAAAAGTAAACTTTTCCGAACGGTAACAATAGAAATAAAACAGTAAATAAATAACTTCTCTTTTTTTGCTTTTTATCGCCACATAACTTTAAAGCTTATGTGTGGGAATGGGAAAATAATTTTTTAGCGTTTGAAAACAGGCATGCCTGTCCGGGATTTGAACCCTGGACCTCCGGATGAAAGTTTGAAACGCTACCACTCCGCCGGAGAATTAAGTATTATCGGTTCTTTATAATTAGATACCTCTACCTCTCAACAGGTATTTTAATTTTATTTTCCTAATGTGTACGCTGCAATCTATTCAACTTGTGAATCATTTTTCGTTGCAATTTTAAGCTACTAATACAGTATTTTTATAGGCAAACGTACACACTGAAATTGATTGCCGAAAGGGAAAAAGAACAGGATCTACAATAGGCGTCAAAGAGCAAATATAGGAAAAAAACACCAAATTCCTTTCTTTCCAATTATATTAAGTCTATCGCTCCTTTATAATTAGAAACTCTACCTGTCAATAGGTTTAATAAATTCTGTAACAAAATTCAGTTAAATTAAATGAACACAGATGATGCCTGCCGTTTCAACGTCTTATCTATGAAATCATACCGGTTACTTCTCCGGTCATAGATTTGTTACTGCTATATAACAGCTATAAAGGAAAACTATATAATAAATCGGTTCCAAATTTCGATGTCCAGTTTTTTGCAGATATCGACATTTCACAATCCCTTGAGTTCAAAACACATTTAAAAAATATATAAATTTCTGAAAGGTTATACTCCAGTACATACGTACTTATGAAAAAAAATTGTATACGTATCATAAAGCTACGGAGGATCGTTCAATAACTAAAGAGAAATGACTACACAAAAATTATTTATTCAATGACAATGAAAATAACGCTGCTTTTCAACGTAATCCCCGGCTATTTTTATCCAGGCAGTTTTTCCATCTTTCTTTGAACTTTCTTGTTCCAGCAGTAAAGAAGTATTCACCACGGAGTATAAGCCAATCTTGTACCGCTTTCTTGTTGACAAACTTGGTACCACGTAAAA